>NC_140070.1:123413582-124065162 GCF_964194135.1 Talpa europaea | reverse complement strand
AGTCTGAGGAGCTGTTGTATAACCTAAATTCCAGGAAAAAGGCTTTTTCACTTGCCGTTAGTGATAGGTTGCAAGATTTGAAGACCAGAGACAGGTGAGATTTGAAATATAGACATTGAGATAACAGGGTGTTTTGGAGTCGAAACTTAGATGTTAACTGGAGAGGTCTTATAATTTAAGGATACAATTGAGCATATTGGAACAACTAAAATTTCAGGAATGTCAAAGCATGGAATCCCAGGGGAATCTGGCCTACGTGGGTAAGGCAAAGGTGCCTGTGAAGATGGCTTGGAAACTTTCCCCAGGTACAGAAAGTCCTTGGAGCAGGGGAATCAGATTTGGAGATGAACTCTGAAGGAATATGTAGACATAGTTAAGGAACTCAACATAACTGAGTTAAGGAGCTCTGTTTTTCCAATCTTTCTAAAAGGAAATAGTATCTTTTCTATTAGGAATGGTTCATGAGGTAAAGACAGTAAATAACATGGTACTCAGTTGAAACCTGCTGTTGGGGGACAAGCCAGTTCTTATATACTTTGAGACTGCGTATTTGTTCCTAAAATTTTAAATGGCCTGGAAAGCAGTTTAATCCCCTTTGAATTAAATGATGTTTTATGGCACCAATGTTGTTTTAAAGGGAATGATTTAGGTTATCATAAAATATTCTTGAAGAAAAGGTGATATATACCTACAGGATTACTTGATTGCTTAAATATTATTATTAATAATACACTGAAATATCCCTATCTACTTAAAAGGTTGGATTTATCTTTGAATCTGCTTCCTTTGTCTTAAGGAAAGGAAACAAAGGGTGAAGTAATAATCTGATGATTCTACATGTATAAACACCATGTGATTATTATATTCCTATCCTCTAATATTTTGGAAAGTGTTTAAACAAATTTAACTAATTGCATAGAATGGTAAGTCACCGTTTTTCATACCATACTTTTTGAGGAGAGGATTATTAACCAAGCATGTACTTGAGTTATTATTGGAAGGTATTACACTTGATACATATAAGAGGTGACTGACAAAATTACAAAGAAAAATGTGATTAGGATGAAAACACATGAAAAGGTATTGAGTTTCAGTTGATCTCTTGAGCCTGTAATCTGTCTTCAAGAAATGTCTGTGTAAATAGCTTTATTTGACAAGCCTATTTTGTTGCTTTGTTGGTAGATGTGTTTAACCATTTCTACAGTTGAACACTTTAGAAGGCACATTTATAAAAACCTCCATAATTTATATTGAAAAGGAATGCATCTATCCTCTTTAAATCCATAATTAGTATAATGCAAGTTTATAATAAAAATTTTGAGTGTGACTTGGAGGGTAGGTATAAAATTCTACCTACTAAAAAATCTCAAAAAAGCCTTGAAAAGTCAACTACTGAATTTAATGAAAGATGCAGTTCATATAACCCTGCAAAAGGTGTGCATGTACACCTATTAAAAACACAATCAGCTTTGCTGTGTGACTTCAGACCTTAGTAAATGATTCATTTCCAGAATTGATTAAACTCTTGAAGTCCATTCCATCTCTGTGATTCTATTGTTTTCTCAAAAGTGAGTTCCTTTGTAAACAGCATGAGAAGAAGAAAGGACTAAAGGGTCACTGTTCCCTATTTCCCTTCTTGTTTATGGACTTTTAATGCAATCATGAACAAGTCCTATCTTCCCTTAAACTATTGATAAATCTTTCTTTATGTCAGGTTTTAGAGATGGAGAAATAGACTTTGCACAAAAGAGGAAAGATGATTCCACTGTTGCCAATTCTTGCTATTGTTATAAATACAGACAGGTATCTAAGAATTTATAGAGAAATCTAGCAATTTATAGAGAGTTTCATAGAAGAGTTATGATGTATATTTATTCTGACAGGTTTAATAAATTAGGATAAGTGGCCAGAGGGAAGAAAATCTTTTTTCTGGCAAAATGAACAACATAACAAGATATAGAAATTGTATCTATGCATGTATTTACTTTGTTTTCTTTTGTTATTGAAAACATAAAAGATTTAGCAAAAATTATGATTTTATAATAAGCTATAAATAATATAGAAAATAAGGCTAAAATAATTCTACAGTTAAAATTTGTATAGAAAGTATGTGCCAAAATATTCTAACTAGCTATCAGACAGGTCACAAATTTGTTTTCAAGCTTCCCAGCAGTCAAGAGTAAGATATTGGTTTTAAGATTTATAGTGTTCAAATGATATAAAAATGTGGCAGTTATTCAAGAGCTACATAGTTTTCTTAATTAGATATAGTGATAGAATAATATTATAGATGACAGGAGACAGGTCTACCTAGAAAAGAGGGTGTTCATTAGGCAACACTAGACATGAAGTTAAAAGAGTTACAGAGATAAGGAAAACACCATAATTCTTCTCAGAATCTTAACATGGATGAGTTTAGGGGATTCTTAAGCTGCTGCATCATTTTGCCAGGCATTTTTCAGAAAATAAAAAAAAAGAAAAAGAGAAATATTGGCTTTTAAAATCTAAATATTTACATGATTTAAATATTCACACTATTAAAATTCAGAATATAAAAATAGGTCCTTTTGGAAATTAGGCTGTTATATATATTTTATAAGCATATGGTATTACTCAAGTAATGTGGAGATTCTGCTGGATTTTATATTGGTATTATGCATTCATTTTGTTTAATTAAGGTTCAGGACAGTCACTGTGACAGAGTTGGTATTGGGAAGGATTTGGAAGGGCAGGGATAGAGAATAAAGATAAAAAAGAGCACATTGGCATTTACAATATTCATTCGCATTATAAATGTCCTTTAAAAGTATAATCTTATATTAGGTGCAATGAGATAAGGACTTGGGCTTAATTTCTTTTTCATACATGTAAGTTAGAATTTGGGAAAAAGAGGAAATAATAGTTAAAAGTAGTAATTTTTTTTTATCTTAAGTCTGAGTTCTTATATGTTTTATTTTTATGTTTTGTATTTTTTCAGTTTAGTATTTGACCTATGTGAATCTTTCATAGTCATCATCTCTTTTTTTTTTTTTTTTAAGATTTTATTTATTTATACAAGAGCTGGGGTTTAGGCCAGAGACAAGGGTGGGTGAGAGGATTCACCAGAGACAGAGTGGGGAACAGAACAGGCAGACTGACTGAAATACACTGCTGAGGGGGGCAGTGGGCGAGTCAAGAGAGGTCTGCTGCTCCATGTGGGAATCTCTCTGGCGAGCCGGGAATCAAACCTGCACTGCCGAAGCTGCAGACAGCTTCACAGCGCTGCGCTCAACCCGCTGTGCCACCAGAGAGGCCCAGTCATCATCTTTTTTTTCAAAAAAGATTTATTTATGCATACAAGAATTGAGGTACAGGCCAGAGGTGCAGGAGGTGAGAGGATTCACCAGAGACAGAATGGGGAGCAGAACTGGCAGATCTACTGAGACACACTGCTGTGGGGGGCAGTGGGCGAAATTGGAGAGGCCTACTGCGCCATGTGGGCAGCTCCCTGGCCAGCTGGATTGAATTTGTGCTGCAGAAGCTGTGGCTAGCTTCACAGTGCTGTGCTTAACCCCTTGTGCCACCAGGGAGGCCCAGTCATCATCTTTTATTTCTAGGTTAGAAAACATGTACTATTGTTTATATTTCTAGAAATTAGTAATGACTACATTATACTTATCAAAATACTCTTATATTGTTTAATGGCATAATCCACAATAACATTTGTATTTAAAAAATAGAATGCTGAAATGGTAGGTTTAAAATGAAATTTGCATTTATATAAATTGATTAGTTAGTGGATAGTTTTTCTTATCTAGATTAACTGTAGTAAATAATTTATCTACATCATTACATAAAAAGAGCAAAGAGTTAATATTCATTGGTCAGTAACCAGATATTTTAAGATTATTTGACTATTGCAAGAAGTTTAGCCTTCTCTCTTACTACAACAAGCACACCTAGTTGATCCCCTTATCATCTCAGTGATACCTTCTCTATTGTTTCAAACTGAAAAAGTCAATTTCTCTTTTGATGTCAGATTTCAATTCTTTCAATATCTCATAAGTCATTTTCATTTTCTTTTTTATAAATTTGTTTACTGTTTCTTTTCCCTGCAAAAAATGTTCTCTCTTTTAGATTCAAGCCCATGGCTGACTTGTTCATTACATTTCTAATGTCTAGAACAACAGTTAACACCATTTTTTGCAATAAGTATAAGTTCACTATTGTCAGTAAAACCCTAATATTATCCCAACATGTATATGCAATTTGTATTTATGCAAACATGAAAATTAGTTGAGCATAAAGTAACAGTTACTAAAATGGTGAGTATACAACAAAATAAAAAAAAAGAAATCTTAACCAAAATATCACTGATCAAAGTGTTAAGATTGAAAGAAACACTTTTCAGAAGAGCAGTAGTTGAAAATAAGAGTCTCTATTCTAGGACTTTGTGAGTAGTGCATTGTCTTTCAGAGTTAGAGAATTTGTTCCCACTTCCTTCCTTTAGTTTTTGTTGTAGTGGCTTTTTGAGATGACTTAGACAAGATCTCACAGATTTCAGGTATTAATGATGATGATGGTGGTGATGGTACTAATAGGCACTCTTTCAAGTGTTTGACAAATGTTGTCTAATTTCATAACCATCCAACAAAGAATATGCACTCAGTAAATATAAAACACAAATAATGTTATGACTAGATCTTCCTTATAGAAGGAAAGCTTCCCTCCTATTTTATCTGCATCATTGTCTATCATCTCATTTGATAAGGTTGACTTCATATGTTGATGGTAGAATTTTATAAAAAGAAATGTTTGGGATATACTTGAAGTTAAATTAGTATATGAACTTAGTGTAGAAGGAGAGAAAGCTAGGTTCCTGGATTAGTGAGGGACAGAATAGTGTTGTGAACTGATTTAGGGAATGGGATATAGTTTAGGAAATTTAGGAGTGGGAATAGTTTAGGGAAAAGAAATTTAATGAGACTGCTTTCAACAAGATGATTTTAAACTCTAAGTGTTACATATTAATCAAAATGCCTGGGACTTATGAATATGAGACTAGATTTTAGAAGAAAGATCTAAGAGTTGGAATTTACTAAAATTTAAGGCATATATGACATTTTGGAAAAGTGAGGCTATAGAAAGGTAGGTGTTAAAGTAGGAAGAAAAGACTGATGGTAGAGTCTAGAAACACCTGAAGTCTTAGCAGAAGTGAAAGAAAGATAGGGTTATGAAGAGAAAGAAGACTGAGAAGACAAAGTTTTCAGTGATCTTCTATATAAAAAATGTAAAAATATCAAATGACAGTATAATTATGTAACCAGGTTTCAAGTTTAGAATTAAGGTGAGACATGAGGAAAAATCATTTTGAAAATCATCAGGAATGAGGTGATAGGAGAGGACACATTATAAAGTTAAACTATAAAGAGCTTATAATAAGTGTTCCATGGAAAATGATCATAGTAAGAGAATAAAAATTCGAGGAGTAAACAAAGGAAGTAGCTACTCTTCAACAGTTCTATAAGGTAAAAGTAAATTTCACAAATAAGGAAAGAATATAAGGGAGAAGATGTAGGTAATAAAATAATAGGAGCATGTCTGATGAAGATGAAATCTTGGATCAGGAAGGAAACTTTAAAGAACAGGAGGGTAGCTTGCTTTACATAAGGAAAAATAAGTAGAGTGAGTTTAATTTTAGAGTTCCTACATTGCAGAAAAGAGTAGGTGATGGAACTCATGCCATGCCAAATTGCCTACATCTTTGCAGAAAAAGATGAGTTCATGCAGCTAAGAGTTAGGGTGGGGCTGTGTGTGGGGTAATGAATGCATGAAAGATAAATAAAAGGATTGGCCAGGAAGTAGCCTCAGTGAAGTTAGACAGGAGATAGTGTCAGTGAATGTGGGATAATAAAAGGAATAAACACAGGCAGATTTAGTTAGTTTTCACGAGTGACTTTGTGTGAGTGTGTGTGCCTGTGTGTGTGTTATTAGTTTATTTGCAGTGTTAGTTTGAATTATTATTCTGGAATACTGAGTCTTCATAATGCAGTCTTCCAATAAGCCTCCCCTAATGACTTATCTTCAATGTTTGCCACTGCATAGCAGAGATAGAGGGACAGTACATTTCATTACAGGTTCATCCAGGTTTTTGGAAAATAATAGAACAACTAATCCTCACTGCCAAAAAGGCTTTATAGAGGTACCTTCTCATAAAGGAGAGCAAATTAGAAAAATGTCCTGCTATACCCCTGTCTATGAACATATATATGAATGTGAGTAACATGTGAGACTTTAGGATGAACTTCTATAAGAAAATATGACTAGAAGCAGTACTTATTCAGTTGAAGATTTTAAGACCTTTGGATAATCAGTAATTCATGTTAGGATTGTATTATGTTATTATTATCATCATTAAAAATAATGAAAAGAACAAGTAATTCAATTGGGCATTTAGTAAATTACCAGTTAAAGGACAAGCTAGGATTTAATTATAAGATATATATGACTCCCAGTGACTGTCTTAAAGAGCTAACATAAAAACAAAACTGTCCAAGGAGAATGTTTTAAACATTACCATTTGTATCTATATCCAAAATTTAGTGACTGTTAATTTTTATTACAAAAAGTGATTTTTTTTTTTAAATAGAGGCATGTTTTATTTATTTATTTGTTTGTTTTTTTGTTTTGTTTATACATGCACTGGGTACAGTCAGAAGTGCGGGAGGGTGAGAGAATTCACCAGAGCCAGAGCGGAGAGCAGAGCAGGCAGAAGGACCGAAGTACACTGCTGAGGGGAGCAGCGGGCGGCAGGAGAGGTCTGCGCGCGGCAGGAGAGGTCTGCGCGCGGCAGGAGAGGTCTGCGCGCGGCAGGAGAGGTCTGCGCGCGGCAGGAGAGGTCTGCGCGCCATGTGGGACCCTCCTCCGGTGGCCGGGGAGCAGCCGGGGATCGAACCGGCGCCGCAGAGGGCGCGGGCAGCTTCGCAACCCAGCGCTCAACCGCTGCACCACCGGGGAGGCCCACAAAAAGTGATTTTTAAACCACAGTTCATTTGCTAACTCATGTGTTTGCTTTCCTCTGGAAACTACACTTTGTAACAACTCACGTAACTTCATGTGTAACCATGGTACTTTCTGTTTGTGTGTATTGTGATTCCTTTTATCCTAACTACACTCAGATCCTTATGATATTTTCATCATATCCACATTTCTGGCACTTTTATTGAAGGTGATAAAACTCTGAAGAAGTAGTTTGAAGTAAATGGGTTCTACTAAATTCAAGAATGTTTTGACCATTAACCTTCAATTTGAAGTTTTAGGTGACCACAAACTAGTATAAAGGAATATAGATTTACCTCTATCAAACACACCTTAAAGAGATTTTTAAACAATTGATGCTTTGCTGATGCAGAGAAATTTCCTCTTCAGTGTTTCTAACTTAACAAATTACATGTAACGGCCATAAACTCCTTTATATTATCCATAAACATAATAAAAAATGTTACACCATATAACTTTGACTTAGTCAATAATTCTAGGCTTAGCCTTAGGGTTTGAGTAGAAAATTATTCCTGTTACACATTTTAATTATGCCATAAACTTTGGGAAATAGCTATTGATCTTCAGCATCTGGCGTCAGAAAGTTGTTTCTTTCTTGTTCTGTAGCCAGTGAAAGTATGCCATACAGACTAAAAATGAAGAATTTCAGAGGATCAAAGGCAGTATATATACTGTAAAGTACAATTTTTGGTTGTGTTCAAGTTACTTAAATGTTGCTTAATGAGATGATCTCTGCTACACAACTTTCTACTGAAAAGTAGAGCTAACATTTGAATTTAAAATGTTACCTTGTTATATGAAAAAGGAATGGTACTCTTGATTATTTTTAATATTTTAATATGGAAATAGGGGGTTATAATCAGGAAACCATTTTTTTAAACTTGTTTGAACTGCATATTTAAGGTTCTCCAATGCTTGTGTAGGGATTTGAACATTGTTATTATCATTTTAGAAGTAATTATTTCATACATTTTCATCTTTTGATCAGTAAGTCAGGGTAGTAACCTTCTTTTGTTAAAATTAAACATACATATAACATCTATGATGATGGTGATTGCTGACCTTTCAATTGGGGAAAGGCATTGCTATAAACACTAGGTAACACATTTTAAGCTTAACATCCACCATGTAAGAAGGATCTCAGATTGCTCATTTACAGAAAGCTCAATGAGGTTAAATAAGTCTGTTAGGATCCTATAAGGACTAAGTGACAAAGCTGGGATTCAAATCCAGGTATGTCTGACTAATTAAATGATGGTTTTCATGAATGAATATAGGCTAATTTGGTTTCCATTTTCAGCATGTTGGAAATTCTTTCAAAGTTAGAGCATTTAACAGAAGTTGATTTATATTTAAATTTAAGCTTACCAAATTTAATATTGTTAATTCACAAATGGTTACTCACATATGATTATGTACCAGCCATAGTGTTTAGAAACTGCTGAATCTAAACTTAATGAGTCATGACATTTCATAGTTATTAGGGAAGATATTATACTATAAATAAAAAAGGAAAATAATGTATATCTATGAATTTGTGTACATATGTGAAAGGTTCGGCGTGAGAAAAAAAAGGAGAGCCAGGCTAAATTTCTCAAAGGGAGGGAAAGTTTATTGCGCCCCGGGCGGACCTCACAGACCCAAGGCTGGGGTCAGTGGAGTCGCAAGCGCGTGCGTTGTTAGGGGGAAGCAGGGTTTTATAGGGTGAGGAGAGGTCAGGTGGGTAGTTGGGCTCATAGGGCGGGAAAAGTTTGTAGGGCAGGTAGAGGTTCTTTGTTTGAGAAGAGACTCCTGGGGGGAGGGGGGAGGGGGGAGGCTCATTGTCTGAGTCCTCCAGGCAGGTATCTGCCTTCCTGCCCCCCAGGTGGGCTTCCTGGTTGGCTCCTGCATTCAGGCCTCCTGCATGGACCTTTCATACCAGCCTTTTGTTGATAGGAAAAGGGGCAAAGGTTCTTTCTTTGGCTACTTCCTGCTGAAAAGGGGAGAAGATCAAGGGGGTGGCTCAGGCCTGGTTATGAGGGTCTTCTGCAGGGATGGGAGAATATGGGTGGAGAAGGAGTTGGTTAAAGGTGGTAGGAGACATTTCCCGAATGCGAGCCTGTATGAACTTTAGGAGGCAAGGAGCGAAAAGAAAAAAAAATAAGGTTATCATTAGTATTGGCCCCAAGAGTGGGAGGAGCCATGACACTATAGGATTTTGAAACCATGTAAGCAGAGAGTTGGAGTCCCCGATTTTATAGTAATAACTTTCTTCCCTGAGGAACAGGCATGTACCCCCTTAATTAGCTGTTAACAAGTCCAGAACCCGCCGGTTTTGGAGAGTGACCTGTGCCAGGGAGGTGAGCTGTCTTTGTAATGATGCTAAAGACACATAGGTTTTTTTTCTAAGGAGGCATCTATTTGTTCATAAAATTCCTGGGCAGAAATCAGGCTGTGTCCCAGGGCCCCACCCACCATACTTGCAGCTGCTATCGATGATGCCAGGCTGATTCCAACTACGATTGGAAGAAAGGCTGCCCGCTTAGTCTGATGTGGTGAGAATAACCAACCTAGCTCAGACCGTCTGTACAGAGCTAACTGTGGGACCACGAGGACTTGGATAGGTGGGCCTGGAGTAGCAGAATTAATACACTGAGAGAGAGAGCCATTGCACCAGAAAAAGTTTCTCTTTGTTGTTGTTCGGAGCACAGAAGTAACCGAAATGTTAGAAGCACAGGAATGAAAGCTGACAAGGGCATCAGTTTGATAGCAGGGGTAGCTGTGATTGGAGTCCCATAGGGAGACAGAGTTGGGGAGTCTGGCAAGCAGTGTCCGTTATCTTGGTCGTAGTGGTATTGAGCCTGCTGCCAGTAGAGGCCTCTGAAGGGAAGCACAGAGGAAACAAGTGGAGGTGTTAGTCCCAAAAGAGTCATTTAGGAAGGTTATAGCGTTTTGGATTATATGAATCCAGGTTGAGGGTGTCTCGGTCTTTTCTGATGATGTTAGCTGATTTTATAGGATTTGTTCTGAATGGAGGATGTCCTGGGAGACTTGGACTTTGTGTCGGGACATATTCCCTTGTGATGGACAGTGTTGCCACTGGATAGGAATGCCAGCCAGTGCACACTGCGGCTTGGACTCCCTGTACCCAACGTTGGTCCCAAGGATCTGAAATAGCATAGCTAACTTGATTCATATTGAAGCCCGTATTATGACGGACCAGAGAGAACATTTGGCCTTTGTCTGGAAGGTGCACTGTGCATGACTGGTAAGGGCACCCCCCATATTCTCTATAGGTATTTTTGCAGTGATTTAAGGTTTGATGGTAAAGAAACAAAACAAGGTGTTCATAGGGTTATTAATAGATGAAAGAGTTAGGGTGAGAGTGATAAGTGCTGTGCATCTGGCCTGTGGGCACTCCGCAGTACCCACCTAGTGGGGGGTCTCAGTGGATCCTGAGACAAAGGTCTCCCTAACTTTGAATTTCCATACACATGACACTGAGCTAGGGGAGATTTTGACAAGAAATGCACATCCTAGTAGGACCCAGGTTATAACATACATACTGTTTGTCTTCAGGGGCACATTTGACCCGTGATAGATGGTGCCAGGAGGGGTGTCCCAGAAGTGTTACCGCTGTAGGTGTGGTGAGAATAACCGTGTGTGGGCCGGTCCACCGAGGCTGCAGTGGCTTTGGCTGAAGCGATTTGAGCAGGACTTGGTCTCCTGGATGCAGTGGTAGGGAAGGTTGGTTGAGGAGGTCGAGATCCGAGGCAGGACTGGGTAAGTACTGGTCTGTGTGTTCCCGGAGCAGTTGGCTGAGTAGGGAGAGGTCAATTCTGTCCGGGTAGGTGTCCACGCAGTTGGTGAGCTGCAAAAGAAGGTAGGCGAACTCCCCTTTGAGGTGACATGCGAGCACAGGTTTGATGACGGGAACTTATTTGTCAGACTTTTGCACTCAAGGAGGGGTGGAAGAAGAGCAGACTCCGGAATTGGCACTCATTAGGCTCCTAAGTCGGAGTGATGGAGGGGACTGATAGAGAATAGGGGAAGGGTCTGCAGCAGAGTCAGTTGTGAGAGCAAAACCCTTGCATCCGCCTTGTTATTCCCTGTGGTAACGTAAGACTTGTCAGTTGGTGTCCTTTCAGTGGATCATGGCGACTTCAGTTGGAAGCTGCAAGGCTATTAAAAGCTTAAGGATAAGTTAGCATTCATGATGGGGGACCCCTTGGTGGAAAGGAATCCCCTTTCCTGCCAAATCGCAGCATGACTGTGAGCAAAAAGGCAGGCATATTTTGAATTTATATAGATGTTGACTTTCTTATGTTTGCTGAGGGTAAAGTCCCTGGTTAAGTGCTATGAGTTTTGTCTTTTGGGAGGTGGTTCTTCCGGGCAGTTTTTCTGTGTCGATTACCTGATCAATGGTAACAGTGGTCTAGGTGGCCCTCCGTTGACCACGTGCATCTTCACAAGAGCTGCCAGTCTACAAGCACAGGAGGCATCTGACAATGGAGAGTTTGCGTATCTTCCAGGATTTCAGGACAGAAATGGGCGGCAGAAAGGGGACCAGAGACAGGCAGGAGAGTGGCTGGGTTGAGAGAATTAGACTGAGTGAGACTCACTAGAGGGTTTTCGATAAAAAATACATGGAAATTTTGTAAGCAGGAAGGAGTAAGAGTGGAGAGCGAGCG
Source organism: Talpa europaea (assembly GCF_964194135.1). Classification (NCBI taxonomy): domain Eukaryota; kingdom Metazoa; phylum Chordata; class Mammalia; order Eulipotyphla; family Talpidae; genus Talpa; species Talpa europaea. Next base: position 124,053,454 of record NC_140070.1, on the reverse strand, counting down.
GCGAGACAGGAGGTCCTGAAGGCAGTGAGGGGAATGTGCTTGGGTGGGTCTTTTTAGAGTAAGTTTGAGGGATTTTCGGGTGAGTAGAGCTGTCGCCATCAGGGCTCTAAGGCAGGGTTGCCAGCTCCTAATGGTGGGATCCATCTGCTTGGAGAGATAAGGGATAGGATGCAGGGCTGGTCTGAGAGGCTGGGAAAGGCCGCCTGCCGCAGTGCCCCAACGTTTGTCTGTGAACAGGAGCAAAGGCTTTTCTGGATCAGGAAGGGTAAGGACAGGTGCCTGAAGAAGGATATGTGTGACCCTGTGGACTCTCTGGGGGATTGGAGAGGTCCTTCAGGGAGGCTTTTGCTGCATTGTGCAGTGGCGTGGCTGGGAAAGCAAAATTAGGGATCCAATGATGGAAAAGTCCAACCAAACCTAGGAAAGAAAGGATTTGTTTTGCCGATTTAGGGGAGGGAAGGTCCCGGATGGCCTGTTTGTGGTCCACCGTCAGCTGTTTGGAGGAAGGAGTTAGTGGAAGACCTAGATAGACGACTGTGGGAACTGAGAGTTGCACTTTGAATGGGGAGACACGGTAGCCTTTGGAGTACAGGAAGGTGAGGAGTTGTGCAGTGTGCTGCTGGGATAGTGGCAGAGAAGGACGGCAGAGGAGGAGGTCAGCAACACACTGGAGGAGAGTGCTGGGTTGAACATTACATGACGAGAGATCACTGGCTAATGCCTGGCCAAACACATGAGGGCTGTCCTGGAAACCCTGAGGCAGGACTGTCCAGGCCAGTTGCTGGGAGGTGTGTGCGTCCGGATCTTCCCAAGTAAAAGCAAATAGTAAGTAACATTGAGGATTTAGAGGGATGGTAAAAAAAAATACCTTTGAGGTGAAGTACAGAGAAGTGTGTGGTAGAAGACGGTATATGAGACAGAAGGGTGTAGGGGTTTGGCACTACGGGATGGATAGGCACCACCACTTCGTTAATGAGGCGAAGGTATTACAGGGCGAGTTGATACGAGTAAGGAGTCCCTTTCCCAGGAGTCGTTGGCTGATGGGTTTGAGACCCTGACGGTGAGTGAGGGAAATTGGAAACTGGGAGTGAGAGGGAAAAGAAGAGGGATCCTTAAGGCGAATGAGGACTGGGGTACGATGGGTGGCAACAATCAGGATAAAGATATTTCAGAACATGGGGTTGACAGTGGAAGGAGACGGCGGGACAGCAGGTAGTCCTGAAGAGGATTAGGAGATGTTTGGAGTTGTGGGAGGATGAGCGCAGCGCTAGGGTGTTGGAACCATGAGAAAGTAGCCCTGAGTTTGGTCAGAAGATCGTGACCCAGGAGTGGTGTGGGGCAAGGAGGCATGACTAGGAAAGAGTGGACCAGCAGTCCTGGGCTGAGAAGGAAGGCCGTCAACACCCGTAACCAAGACCTGAGAAGGATAAACTTGACCGGAATAGGAGGGGAGGACAGAGAAGGCAGCCCCTGTGTCAACCAGAAAGGAGATGTACTTACCTGCTAGCTTGACCGTTACCCTGGGCTCCTCGAAGTTTATTGGAGTCGATGAGTCCAGGCCTCTTCAGTCCTCAGCCGCCAAACCCAAGACCGCCGGTGGCAAGAGTTGCAGGGACTGGAAGGACTGGCCCACCACAGCCAGGCGTGGAGGGACAGTCACTTTTCCAGTGACCCTGGACGTTGCAGATGAGGCACGGTCCTGGCGGAGGGCGGGGGTTGGGGCATTGTCTGGACCAGTGGCCTTCTTGGCCACATTTGAAGCAGGCTTTGGCGGCGGTCGGTTGGTTGGGGCCCATGGGACCCATTGTTGTCCTCTGTCGGGCAGCAGGTGCTGCGGTCGTTGGAGGAGCAGGGCCTGGCGGTCTCAAGGCAGCTACTAGGGCCTGAGCTTGAAGCTCAGCCTTCTGGCGACTGCGGAGTTCCCTCTCTGTCCTGTCCCGTTCCTCCCAGTTGTTAAATACTGTAAAGGCCATGTTCAGCAGATCCCGGATAGGGGTTTGAGGACCATTTTCAGCCTTTGGAAGTCAGGAGGGTTTTTTGAGGAAGACTGGGTAATTTTTCAGAACTTATGAAAGTTTATAGGTTTACGCGCTGTCGGTTGGAGACCAGCTAGGGGACAGGTCAGAGGTCAGCGTGGAAGAGAAGATAACATGTAATTATGACATGTAAGGTCATAGGCTTGGGTAAGATCATGAAATTTAGGTGTAGGTAGTGGGATAGTTTGTGAAAGAGCCAAGACGCTTTTCAAGTTGGGAGAGATCAGACAGAGAAATGAACACGGACTCTAATTTTTTCTTTAGTTCCCACCCACTTCTCTGAGGGGAGGGAGAAGAGGATCAGCAGGGAGAGGGTGTGGCAGCTGGGAGGTGAAAAGAAAGGGGGGGAGGGGCTGGATTGGGGAGCTGGAGGAGGTGAAGACTGAAAATTTAGAGGATTAGAGAATGCAGAAGAGGGGTCCGGAGAGGGCGAAGAGGAGTGAGACTTAGAAAGTACGGCAGGTTTTCAGGAGGGAGGGAAGGGGCGGAGCACAAGAGAAAGACAGCCTGGCCCTAAGGATCTCTGACCATGTTCCATTGCGGTGACAGAATTGTTTAGGTCTGTAAGGATGGAGAAGTCAAAAATGTCATGTTTGGGCCAGTGGGAGCCATTGTCCAATTGATACTGAGGCCACGTAGTGTTGCAGTGAAAGGCCAGACAGTTAGGACGTTAGATGAGATGCTTAGGGCGTTATGTGGCCTTAGTCCTAAAGGACCGAGGTTTGAGAGAAGGCATCCCAGTGGAGTGGCCGGAATTTGGCTTGGAATTTGGTGACCCCATGACTAAGTCGGCTCCTTTCCCAACTAACGGGAGCACAGAGTCAGGACGCAGCGTCCCACGAACCTGAACTGGCCGTCGGGGGCACAGGCCCCGAATCGCAGCGTCCCCCGATTCGGTCCTGGCCTTTGGAACAGAGGCAGACAAGCAAGGGGGACGTCTCCACCGCTCGGTTGCGCCTAGGATTCGGGCACCTAGTCTGGAAGGGCATCCCCAGATCCAGGGTCTAGGTGTACGGGAGTTGGCTGACGTGGGCCCACGGTTTACGGAACAGCCAACCACAGTACGGTTCGGGAGTCAGGAGAGGAGCCGAATAACCAGAGGCGAGGGCCTCCCAGGAAGGAGGGTCAGGCAGTGACTTACCCCAAGGATTAAGGCCGGTGGTGGGTATGAGGTGTCTGCAATGGAGAGGAGAGGTCCCAGGGACGAGAAGGCAGCCCTGGCGCCAGGGGACACGGCCTTCCTGGGTTTCGGCACCAAGATGAAAGGTTCAGCGCGAGAGAAAAAAAAGGAGAGCCAGGCTAAATTTCTCAAAGGGAGGGAAAGTTTATTGCGCCCCAGGCGGACCTCACAGACCCAAGGTGGGGGTCAGTGGAGTCGCATGCGTTGTTAGGGGGAAGCAGGGTTTTATAGGGTGAGGAGAGGTCAGGTGGGTAGTTGGGCTGGTAGGGCGGGAAAAGTTTGTAGGGCAGGTAGAGGTTCTTTGTTTGAGAAGAGACTCTTGGGGGCAGGGGGGAGGCTCATTGTCTGAGTCCTCCAGGCAGGTATCTGCATTCCTGCCCCCCAGGTGGGCTTCCTGGTTGGCTCCTGCATTCAGGCCTCCTGCATGGACCTTTCAATATGAATATATTGTTTATGGCATTTCAGAATTCTCTGATAAACATTCTATAATTCCTCTCTTAAATTTCAGAATCTAATTAAAGGTACGATCATTTTAACTTTGATTCTGTGATGCCTTGTTGGGTCAATTTGGAGGCCTCAGTACCTGCATAACCCCAATCATTAAAGATGTTATTTTTGAGAGCAACAGCAGGGAGTCTATTCACTTTTCTTGCCATAGGGCACCCCCTATGTCCTCACAGTGGGAACTAATGAGGAGTAATCTTCATCCTTTTTCTTTCCTACCCATTTCTTCCAAACCCACAATGTAATTAAATGCACTGGATCAAGAATCTGTTGAGCTTTTCATGTATATAATGCCCTTCAAAGTGACTCTAGATGCAATGGTTTGTACTAATTTAATTGAATTTTATGTAAAAAATAAAACTCATATTCAATATAATTTTTGAAATGTTATGTGCCAGTCTGTATTTCTTTATATGAAAGTGTAATTTTCTCCAAGTATTCTTTAACTTGTGGGCTGTCATATAGCTTCCAATGAAGCTGATCAGGCCTATCATCTGGAAGAGATAGATTTTATGCAGTCAATTCTTAGACATGTAAGGTATAAACAAAAATTTCAAACCTGAGTTTATCTTTTTGTTTTAATTTAAACTCGAAGGGAGAATCTAATGATAGGAATGGAGTCTTTCATCAACTTTTATCTTCTATTATCTAAATATTAGAATTTATTGTATTTTTTAAATTATTGTTTTTTAATATATTTTTACATCATTCTTCATGTTTGTACAATGTGTGCATTTTCATCTCGGTTATATGTATCATTGACATTTTAACTTTCTCCAAGGATACATATTCAGAATTATATGGAATAAGATACTTTAGCCAGTTTAGTGTCCTGAATAAACATTAGTCATGGGATTTAGGCATTTTATAAAAATTTATGTTTTTAAAGGAGGTATATGCAAGGTACTCATCCTGGAAATTTCTTTGAAGTCACCTCATTTTATTTTCACAACAAATATCTAAAGCTATTACCAACTTTAAAGTTACTATATATGTGCAAGTCATCTTGCCTGGAAGCAAATCAATGGAAAGAGGAAGTTTAAGCAGGGTTGGTGACATTTAATTCCTCCTTAAAGAAAAAGAGTTGGCTAGTCAAATGAATTGAGAGAATTTCAGGGATAAGAAACCAATTGTGCAAAGGTATGCTGGAATGATTAGCATGTTTGGAGTATTTCAAACATTCATTCATATTGTGTATGCAACAAACATTAAGTTACTGAGTGCTGACTTTTTCCCTGCAAAAAACATGTTTTCAGCCTACTGATTAAATGGAGATGTAAAGTTAGCTAAATCTTAAAAAAGTGTGATGGTAGTGTACTGTTTTTACTTCATCTCTTCACATGTATCCCTGTGGAGCCACAGGCCTTGTGCTCACTCACCAGGTGTGATGTGAGCCCATGTGCACATGTCAAGGATATTAAACAGAGTTGCTTTTGTGCAAAGCATCACGTTTTCTTCACAAATTTGCTTTAATATGGAAAATGAATATCAGTGCCTCTTGACACCAGTCACTCCTTCTGATAATATGCCCAGTTAAAATACTTGCATAGTGGACTAGAAGGCAGCATGGGGATATCCTGGCTCTCTTTCCTGCCAAATTGACAGGTTGCATTGCAGCAGGTGCACAGCAAAGCGATTAAGAGTGTACAGGTTGACAAAACATGTGTGATATGACTGCAGGCGGTTTATGTGAATGACATGTCATGGCAAGTATTGACCTCAAGAGATTATACCTGGGGTTCTGGGTTGTGAGAGCAATCTACATGTATATAAAAGAATCATTGAGAAGGTGAGTGCTCAAGGAAAAATAACCTTGACTGGGACACTACACAAATGAAGTACATTGCAATGCAAGGTATATTTTTTGCTACTTAAATATTTTACAAATGTCCTATTTATATGAGTAGATGCAATAAGTATCTGTCTTGGGTGATGTGATATTTTGACTGCTGAACAACTCATTCAGCTGTCAAAAGGACAGTGAGAGCAAGGTTTATTAAAATTCATGATTGGAAAAAAATCCAACATCATCCAATTTGTTTTAGGAACACATGCAGCCTCTTGGTTTCAGCCTCTCCACATCTAGAATGCCTGCCTCATTTTACATGTATGAAAATAATGAGGTTTCATTGCAATGATCACTAATTTTTAGAAATAATTAAAAAAGCAAGAGTGAAATAGTAGATTTTAGATGATAAATAAAATAATTGCTTACTATGTACACATGCACAAGCATTCAGTTCACAAGAGATATGAACTTGCAGAAACCTTTTGAGACCTCCAGTTCACGGACTCAAGATTAAGGATTTTTGTGTTAATGTACATTTTTTAAGATATAAGAAATACATACAGATGTTATCATATTTTCAAAGAAGCCCATAGTCTTCACAGCATTAATATGATTTATAAAGTCCTTTATAGATAAAAAATTGTGTAGCTTGATGTTCTAATGTTCCTATTCAGATTTATTAACTTTCTTATAAAGAAACAAAGAAGTGTGTATAACTTTCTAAGGAAGAAAATGTTTTATAATCTGTGACTAAAATAACTATAACTTGAAATATATTTGTGCAAATACATTTGACTGCAAATTGAAATATAAATATTTCCATTAGATTTATCTCTCATATGTGGCATGATGTATACTATTTAAATTTTTATGAATGTACAAATAAACTTCTACTTTAGCAGAATAATATATTTTACATAAAAATATAAAGAACCTTGTCTCTTCATTGTTTTATATGAATAGCTCAGGAAGGATATTAAGTAGGATTTAAGCTCTTATTCTAAGACCCTATTTGTGTAAAACAGAAGGAATAGGACCCATTGACAATTACAGAAAAAATTAAGTTTGTTTTTGTTTGTGTTCTTAACTCTTAAACTTTTTGGCAACATTCCCTTCCTAACATGTCTAACCAGCCCTTTTACCCTCTCACCCTCTCATCATATAACTTCTTATGAAACCCTGGCACAATATGAAACAATAAAATTCTTCAAGTAAATTGTTATATTTGCAGTGTTGCAATTTCAGGCATATGTGCTGATATATTTTTGTGTGATTGCACCTGCTCTGTGCCCTTCAAAAATATCACACCAATGACACCTGTCGAGATTTTAAGGATGATGAGGTCTTATTCCATTCTTTTCCTTAAGTTTTCTTCATTCAGTCAGTCGGGCCTAAAATTCTACAGATAAAAATATTTATAGCTACACAAATTCTATGGACTTGTTTTAATGATTAATTATCCTTTTGTTATAGAGTATTTTGAGCAATTATATTTTGTAGAATGATTAAGAGGGAGGTATTTTGGACGGGAGTCTTAGTTGCATAATATCTTAGTCAGTGTAGGGACTTTTAGCAAAACACCATAGACTATGTGACTTAATGAAAAACATTTATTTCTCACAATTCTGGAGGAGTTCCTGGTTCCTTGTGAGAACTTGCTTTTTGGCTTGCAATGGCTGTCTTCTTATGTGTGTCCTTTGTGACAAAGAAAACTCTGGTCTCTGCTGCTTTGACACTTCTTTTTTTCCTCTTTCTTTTTAAATTTTTTTTGTATTTCCTACATCATTATTAAGTTTGGATAGTATTTGGTTTCTCCCCTCAGGTGTAGCCCCCATACTTCTCCCACCACCATAGCACCCATGATCCATCACCACAGTCCCTTGTGCTCTTCCCACCCCTGTTTTGAGTCCTCTCCCTCCCGCTCCTCTGCTGTATGTCTCAGATCTATGGACAGCTTGCAAGTTTTGACTTTTTGCTGGCTCTCTGGTTTCGCTATATTCCACATGTAAGTGAAACCATCCAATGTTTGTCTTTTTTCCTTCTGACTTATTTCACTTAGTATAATTCCTTCCAGCTTCAATGATATTGCTGCAAATGACATGATTTTTTTTCTTTCTTGATCACTGAGTAGTAGCCCTTTGTGTATATATACTGCATCTTCTTGACCCATTCATCTGTTTTGGGGCATTTAGTTTGTTTACATATTTTAACTATTGTAAATTGTGCTGCAATTAACATAGAAGTGCAGGTTGCCTTTCAGATTCATGTTTGTGGGTCCTTTGGGTAGACTCCTAGGAGTGAAATCACTAGGTCATATGGTAGCTCCATGTGAGGAAGCTCCATACATCCTTTCCTAGTGATTGGACCAGTTTGCATTCCAAACATTAGAGTAAGAAGGTTTCTTTTGCATCACGTTTTCACCAACATTTGTTTTGTTTTTCTTTTCTTTTTTTTTTTTTAATGTTTAGTATGTTGGCCGTGTAGGCCATTTCTGCCTCTTCTTATAAAAATTCTAATTTCATTATGAGAACCCACGCTCGTGTTTTCACCTAAAGCTAATGCCTTACAATACTAGGAGTTAGGACTTCAATGTTGAAATTTAGGGGAGGAAGTAAGTAAACATTCTGTCCATAACAGTACTATTCCTAAAAGCAACTTAGACTCTTAGCTTTCAGATCAATTTTTATCTATTTTACATCTTTGTATGTATATATCTTTCCCCCTGTCACTATCAAACCTTATATCTCATTAATTTACTCAAAAGGTAACAAACTTATAAAGTACATCCATGTATTATTAGAGCTACGTTAAAACTGGTTTTCAGTTATTTCTAATTGAGATCTTCTTTTATAAATCTTTAAATAGGGTAGTTTCTTCAATCTCTGTTCCGTTTTTAACACTGTTAATATTAGGCATCCAGAAAAATTCCCTCAACTTCACAATACCAGAACAAAACTTCATCAGAAAATGATAAATATCATTTGAACACAACTATTTAGTTGCAGATATTTTTATTACCTTCTAACTTTGGTTTTTAGAATTTATTTTATTATAAATACATTTTCCATAGGTTAGAGCCATAACTCAGTCTATATCTATGTTAAGTGCTTGAAGATACAATGTAGACTCTTGATTAGAATGTTTAAATAAAATCACAAGAGAGAAAAGGTAGCTGCAAAGAAGATTTTACATGAATATGAAAAAAACTTGTCTAGTTTAAAGCTGTTATTGTTTTTCTGAAAAGTATAAATAGGAATTTACTTTCCTAAAACATAACATTCATTAGAAGTTGATATATTCCAGCATAGTAGAATTAACATTGTTTAGGGTGATATAGAGAGGCTCATGTAGTTATATAAAATATTCTTCTAAACCAGAAGAGCATTATCAAATGTCGCCTTTTATTTGACACAAGATGAACTTAAAGAAGAACACAAAGTGATTTCAAATTTGCTTACTTAGCCTCTGACTTTGAAATGGCTTTGCAATTAACTCTACATATATAATGAAGTGAAAAACATATAGGCACAATCTAATCTCTAAAAAATCATGTTATTTTAAAGAAAAACAGTCTATAAATCATAAAAAAACCACAATGCTTGAACTAAGCATGTAGTAAGTTATTGATCTGAGTTGTTCCTCTGAACACTCAAAGGAAAAGATTTTTATAAATTAGTTAATGCAAATTTTTTTCCAGATAGTATTTTTTTCCACATAATTCTTTTCTTTTTTACCTTAATGAATATAGTCACTGAAATTTGATCAAACTATTGGAATATGGCCAACTCAACTAAAATTGCTTAAAATTGCATGAGCAAACACATTTCTGTAAAAAAGTCTAAAACAATGCAAAAACCTACATCTTCTAGATTGGGTTTTTCAAATAAAATAGGTTTTATTTCCTGGGATTGTGTCTCATGTTATTTTATACCTGGTTGTTGTGATAGTTTAATTCCATCTAAGAGTTTGGTATTATTCTCTAGTCTTCTCAAAATTTTTTTCTCTAGGAGAAAGTTCAATATCTATACTTACATTCTTTTCTTTCTTCCCCTGTGCACTGCAGCAAGGTAAGGTTGTCATTTTTCCTCACCTTCCCTCGGTCCCTACTGTCTTACTGTTCATTAAAGACATAATGTCTGATGCCTGATTCTCTTTTTACCTAGTAGTGTAACTTAGAAGAGATAAAGATAAAAAAAATGGCCAGTTAAATTAAAGAGAAACCATGTGTCTATTTGCCCTTTTTATTGAAAGAACTTGTAAAGAAGAGAAGGCAATGTGCTGATCATGTGCTTTTCTGACAAAATCCTCACTATATGCTTAGCTTTTGTGACTTTCAATGCTTGTTTAAGATTTTGTATTACTAACTGTATTAGCTTCAATAATTATATTTTGTTACCGGTATTTTATGTAACTGTGCATGAGCAAGATTTTGTAGCTTGACAAGCAGGACAAGCCAAAACAACATTCTTTTTTTGAGTCTATGGAAGCATAAAAAGCCTTCAGCATATCAGTAGAACTTTCAAGGTATTTTATACAAGTTCTTCTATATTTGCTAATATATTTACTAAATATATCCCCTCATATATTACCTTATTCATAATTGTTAATGTGACATGCAGAGCATGTAAGATAAGTCTATTTTATTAGACAATTTTAATTGTAAAGATAAAGGAGAAATCCAATTTCCTTCCTTCTTAATCTTGTCAAAACCAGATTTCCTAGTTGATTCTCTGCATGATAGATTAGCACAATGTAGTCCCATCTAAAACTGGAAATGATCAAGTGCTTGTTTTTAGTGACATTTTCTTTAACATGTGTATTTAAGTGGCTTCTGCTTATGATCTCATTAAATGCATTTTGTTTTTTTGTTTCCAAATTTCTGTTTTTCTCCAATTGAAATAGACACTGCATTCATGATTTTAAAATATGTCATTTTCTTTTCCATTATTCTTTAAGTTTATAAGCATTCAATTATTTAAAAATCCAGCTATGTATTCTGGATTATACCTTGCATCAAAAGAATTTAGAAATCTAAATTTATAAATTCAAGTGGTTAAGAGATTAATCATAAGTTTCTTGGCTTTTCTTTTCATCCCACTAGTTACAGTCCCATTATTCTTACTTCTTTGTAACAAAATCCTTTTAAAGAATTGTCCCTACATGTTGACTCCATTTCTTTCCCCTATTTCATCTTAAACCTATTTTTCTCAGGTATTTGCTTGGGTCATTCACTAAAACTATTCTTATCAAGGTCACTAATTATTTAATGTTCTAAATCCATTAGTAAATTGTTAATCCTCACCTACTTCATAGATCAGCTACCTCTTTCCTCTTTTCTTCTGTGACTTACAGTACCAAGTTTTCTTGGTTTTCCCTACTTTAAAAGTTTTCATGTTTATTCTCTTGTGTTGAATGCCCCAGGGTCATCCTTCTCTGCTTTCCTTCCTACTTAGCAGTATCATATCAACTCTCAATTTTCCATTTTCACTCCTGGCATTCTCCTAATAAACCTTAGACTCACATGTCCAATTATATACTCAATATCTCTACCTGAACATTTAACTATTTTTGTTGTATATTTTAAAATTAATTTTTGTGTAGAAGAACTGGGGTATAGGCCAGAGGTGTAGAGGGGGGAGTGAGAGGATTCACCCATGACAGAGTGGGGAGCAGAACAGGTGGACTTAATGAAATACACTGCTGAAAGGAGCAGTGGGCTAGACATAAGAAGGTCTGCTGCACCATATGTAGGTTAGGTCCCTGGCCCAGGATCAAACTGAGACCATTGTAGTGATAGTACTAAGAATTAACCCCCTGGGCCACCAGGTAGGCCCTTAAATTATATTATTCTTTATCAAGGTAATGTTGATTTAGAAAACTGTAGATGATTTAAGGGTATAGATTCACATCTCTGTAGAAGTTTGTTCCCACACCACACCCACCACCGAAGCCCCAGTTATTAATTGGATATCTTAAACACTTGCTATATTTCTCAGGGTCCCCCCAAATCTATTTTGGTGTTCTGGTAAGAAATAACTATATGTCTAGTCTTCCATCTTGAAAAAAACACAAAACAAAGAAAGAAAATCCTCCTATTTTCAGTCTATATTAGTCCATTAAGAAGTGCTAGCATCTCTATTCAGAATATGGACAATTTGACTGCTGATCTCTATTTCTACCTCATTCTCAATTGTCATCATCTCTTGTTTACAGTATCCTACTGTCCTAACTGGTTTTCTGTTTCTATAGTTGGGCCCTCACAATTTATCTTCCACACAGTCTCAGTTGTCATCCTGGAAAATTGCTGTCATATTCTTTTGTATTTTAAACAAGTTCTCACCTTTTTCTGGATTGTTTTCCTCACAGATATATCCATGTGACTTAATCCCCTGCCTTCTTTAAACCTTTGCTCAAAGTGTTACTCTCTTAATTAGATATATTGTTTTTTTTAGGACTGCTGTCTCTCATAGTTCCTGAGGTCAGAAGTCTGAAATCAATGTGCTAATAGGTGTCTTATTTCATTTAGTCTGGCCACTAAAACAAAATACCACGGACTATCTGGCTTATAAACAATAGAAATTTATTTCTGGTAATACTGGCTCTTGGCAATTTCAGGATCAAGTCACAGGTAGATTCCTTGTCTGGTGAGAACCCGCTTTCTGGTTAACAGAGAGCTAGCTCTGAAATGACCATTTCACTGTCACCTCACATAGCAGCAGGGACAAGGGCCTTTTCCAGTGCCTCCTTAATGAGGACACATGTCCGACAGATGAGTGCTCCACCTCATGACTTAATCATCAGCAAATGTGCCCACAATAAATATTGTCACATTGGGGATTATTAGGTTTCAACATATGGACTTGGTAGGACACAAACATTCAGTCTATAGCAATAGAATTGATTTCTCCTGAAGGCTTTGAGGGAGCAGCTATTCCATATCTGTCTCCCAGATTCTGGTGACTGCTGACAATCATTGATATTCATTAGTTTACAGCTGCATAACTAATGTCTGCCACCAGATGCACTTGAGCTTCCTCTCTTTGTAACTGTGCCTGAAGTGTCTCTCCCTTTCTTTTGTAAGGTCATCTGTCTTTAGATTAAGGGACCATCCTTTGTAGGGTGATCTCCAGATCCTTAGTGATTCTGTAAAGACCCTATTTCCACAGTCACAATCTTAGCTTCCAGGTGGACATTATCTTGGGGAGTGTGGACACCTTTAAACCCATTTCATTAGGTCTAACTTGACAATCTGTTTAAAATTGCTATATCTGTTCCCTACTTACTTTTTACATAAAGTTATAAAGTTCCTTCTATAAAATCATTGGAGCTGGATATGTTTTGAAATTTAAATTATTTATGTATTTTTGGAAGATTTTATGTTGCATGCCACATATTATATACTAGCCCTAGTTTATAAGAGGCTTCCCACCATTATTAAAAAATTTGTTTCTGCAGTTCAATGAGGATATTTGTATAATGGGACATTAGTTTGTCCCACACTCACAGGAAAATGCTAAAGTCTTTTTGTCTGTTTATTATTTTGTTCATTATTATTATTAGTATTATTTTTTTTTTATGGTTTGTCACCCATCTATCCAGGTAGTGCTCTAGGAGACTAGAGCCTTTGTTTTAGTTTTAGTGTATCTGAGCCTTCTGAAATAATATCTGGCAGGTGCTCACACTCTCATACTGTTGCTTCTGTCTTGATAATTCTCTGGAAATCTGGATTGGAGAAAAATGTACAGAAAACAAGAAAGAAAAAGAAGATTTCAAAAAGAGATAGAAGGGGAAATGAAGTTTAACATACCTTTTAGACCTACTGTCACATCTCATTTTAGAATTGTCAGATTTGGAGGAAGTTCTGATGAATGAGGAATATAAATGATTAAATAATAATATTATTATTTAATACTTATCTGGAATGAAAGATTTTAGGCATGAGAACAAGATTTAGTTCTCTCTTTTCATAGATCTCTTAGCTTTCTGGGAATAATTCAGAGGAAAACTCTTTTCTTTGTATTTAAGGTTATACAAAATCTGATATTCTATATGTTTATGTAAGTCTTCTGAATTTTCAGATCCTATAATTTCCACTAATTTTTATAATCAGCAAATTTTCATTGTTTTTTGTGTGTGGGGGTCTTAGTAAAAATACAAAATGACACAACTGTTGTAGAGAACTAAAAAATAATTTTGGTTGTTGATTATACTGAAGTTAGAGTTTTTTGTTTGGGGTTTAGTTTTCTCTCTTTTTTTTTTTTTAGTAACAGCATGTTCAGGAAAAATTTATTTCAATAAACACAAAATAATTTTCTATGAGGTATCCTTGCATATTTGATAATTAGGGGTCCGATTGAAAATGATTCATTTTATCAATATTTTTGGTGGAATAGCCATATTCTCCTGCTGTGAGACTCTGCCTTAGTGATTTAAAATACAAATGCACATTTGAATACTTTATTAATTTTTTCCTACTAACCAAATAAACAGCAGAGAAATACAAAAGCATTTTGGAGGCTGACCTCTACTTATCAAACCTTATCAAGCATTTTGGAGGCTGACTTCTACCTCCATCTTCGATTAGTATCAAAATCCTAATTCTCTACCTTATATAAAGAGATACCATTTCAATGTATGTTCTTTGTTTGAGCCCTGATTTCCACTGTCACTGGTATTTTGATGATGACTTGAAAAAAAATCGCTGATTGTAAGATTAGATGTTTCCTTCAGCTACCTTGCTGTTTGGCTATTCAGTAACATTAAGTGCCATACAAATCTAATTAATGAAATGTGATTTAAATGATCTTGGTTAGTCTTGTCATCATTTTGATCTTTATATAACTGAGTATCAAAAGGTTGCTTCTTGAGCATGTATGAAAATTGTTATACATATTAAAGTGATTGCTATCTTTTTAATAGACCACCATACACATTCCTTAATTTCTCTGTGCCTTCATTCTCTGGGATTTAGGTAAACATTAAGTGAACCACATTTGTCCATAAGTATTTTAGAGCACCTTTTATTGTTCTAGGTTTTGATACAGGAATGAGAAATATAGAAAATATGTTTCTTTTCTTATATGTGAAATGGAGAAATGAACCAAAAGGCCAGTTAAAGGCAGACCAATAATAGACCCTTTTCTTCTGATTGCAAACCTGAGGCAGCCAGGTGGGGAGGGTGGCTGGGTGGGACTAGGGGAGAAACGGGCCCAAAGGAACATGGTAGAAGATTATTGGGACACTGCCAGTAGGCAGGGTGTGAAGCAGATTTGTACAGATTTAAATCTATCTTTGCCAAAGCAGATATAATAATATAAACTAACTTAACCTCAATAAACATAATTTGAAAAAGAAATAAGTAAAGCAAAGAAATTCTCTCTCACATCACAGAGGTTGCATTTCAATAGCATGTAACAGACAGAAGATAGTTGACAAATAAAACTACACAATAATGAGGTTATATTAACCTATGATATGTTAAGGCAGAGGAGGATATAAGAGGGTGTGAGCTCTTTAAATATGATTGGCGGGGGAACTCACAGTAAGTGTAGTATTGGGCCTCACCAGCTATGAAGAAGCCAGCAATGTGAAGATCACAGGGAAAAGTGCTCCTAACAGAAATATGTTGTAAGAACTAAGGCCCCCTGGTTTTTATTTTTAAGATTTATTTATGTATGTATACAAGAACCAGGGTATAAGCCAGAGGTGCGGGGTGGGATTTACCAGAGAGAGTGGGGAGCAGAACAGGCAGATCTACTGAAATACACTGCTGAAGGGAGCAGCAGGTAAAGCAGGAGAGGTCTGTTGTACCATATGGGTTGTTCCCTGGCAAGCCAGGGATCAAAGTCATACCGCAGTGCCTGGGAAGACCCTGAAATTTTTTGATGAAAATGTAAGAATGTTAGGGAATCGGGAGAGTTATAAACAAGGACAAGAAACCTATGACACATAACCTATGCCAATGTGAAAAACTAGGCAGTAGCCAGGGAGCAGAGGACTTTAAAGCTTTAGAAATGTGGATTGGGGTCTCCCTGGTAGCACAGGGGTTAAAGTCTCAACACTATCAAGGTATTGCCAACCACTGTGGCATGAGTTCGTTCCCAGGCCAGGGAACTGACCTCTCCTGTCCTGCCCTCTGCTCCCCTCAGCAGTGTACTTCAGTAGATATCCACCTGCTCTGCTCCCCACTCTGCCGCTGGTGAATCCTCTCACCTCCGCACCTCTGGCTAACACCCCTGTTCTTGTATGTATAAGTAAATAAAATAAATCTTAATAAGGGTCTCCCTGGTGGTGCAGGTGGTTGAGCACAGCACTGTGAAGCTGTCCGCAGCCTCCATAGTGCAGGTTCGATCCCCACCAGCCTCAGAGCAACCCACGGTGCCAGGGCAGACCTCTCCTGTTTCGTCCACTGCTCCCCTCAGCAGTGTATTTCAGTCAGTCTGTCTGTTCTGTTCCCCGCTCTGTCTCTGGTGAATCTTCTCACTGTCCCACACATCTGGCCTGTACCCCGTTCTTGTATAAATAAATAAATCTTAAATAAATAAGTAAATAAATCTTTATAAAAAAAGAAATTTGGATTGGATTCTAAGTACTATGGAAAGTCATTTGGTTTAAAAAGTGAGACAGTAACTTGAACTGATTCAAGTTTTGAAAAGCCCCTTTGATTTTGTGTGGGGAAAAAAAGGGCGGGGCTTCCCTCCTTTCCCTTTCCCCCATTTTGGTAGTTTGAAATGTAATGTGTTAGAAAGCACAATGACCTGCTTCCATCTGGACCATCACGGGGATTCAGCCCTTAGCACTTTTCTATCATTTAATAACTGTAACTTATTTCTATAAATGCAACCTAGAATTGTCTTTAAAAAAAATGTGTCATGAACAACTGCATAATGAAATAATGTCTAAGTGAATTTAAATAGACTTACCAGTGCAATGAAGTACATAAAAATGCATTTAAAAAGTCATTATAATGCTTTTTTTCATTCAACCAATCAAATACGTGGATGTTTAGCATGTGCTACACATTTTGTGGCAAATTACCAAGATAAAAGGTTGAAACTTTACCTTTAAGAAACTTTTTTTAAAGCTCAGAGGTGTCAAGAAAGATTTAAAATGAGCATAATCCCTTCTATGTTGTTGTGAATGGCATTAGTTTATCTTTTTTGATTGCTGATTAGTATTCCATTGTGTATATATGCCACATGTTCTTGATCCAGTCATCTACTTTTAGGCTAAATCTTACCCAATTTGAATTTTTAAGAGCATATTGTTATCCGAAGCAAACTATTTTTTCTGATCATGCACTGTGCAACTCCCATTAATGCTTGCTTTAGTTTATTTGATGCAATCTTCTCTTAAGTCATTTTAACCCTTAATATATTATTTTTTTCATATTTTTATGTAAATGCTTCAGATAATTGGGTAACCTTGATTCAGCAAATTATTCTCTTGCAGTCTCCTACAATACAGAATCTTCAACTGTCAGCCTTTTGTCAGTACATTTGATCAAAGATTGGAAAGATGCCTGCTCACATTGTATTTCTTAATTCTGGCATGTGGAAATGGGTACAAAGTTAAAACTGTGGGCACATTCAGGAATAGAAACAGAAGCATTTCTGCTCAATTGTTTATTTTGGCCCTAACAGATTTTCTGGGACATTCTCCCTGCACATTATAATTTGTTTTCCACGTTAGAAACAAGACGCTGCCGAGCTTGGTGTGTCTAGCATACTGCTGGTGTCACTTTACTGTATCATGGCGTGTTGCCAATCCCATGCCAGTTTTGATTTGCTGTGGCCACTGATGTTTGAAATTATTGCTGGTACTTCCTTGAATAGCTCTTACAAATGCAGCCAGTCAGCAATAGAAAAAAAGAGTCTATCTTTGTGGGACCTGGCTTATTTAGACTGTTTTCACCGCCAACCTGTTGCTTCTTTGAGTGAAGGGATTTACGTGTGAGCAACCAGATGCTTCTCAACTCATTTGTCAGGTAGGGGCTCAGAATATTGACCCTCAGTGTGTTGGTCAGCCTTGTTCCACTTCTGTTGAAAAGCTTTGATGTTTCTGGTTTGGGAATGGTATCATTTCTTGGTTTTGAGGCCACAGGTATGATTTCTTTTATTCTTACATTCCAGCATTCATTTTTAGTGGACATCTGGGCCAGGGAAAAGTAGACACCTGTGCACATATATCAACATCTGGAAGTCTCAATTTGAATGAATTTTTGCAATATAAATACTCATTTTCAATTTAAATATCTGGCAGCAGACACACTTGTCCAATGTAATAAGTTTACATTCAGGTTACAATAAAATCCAGTTAAGGTATTGAAATAATGTGGTAACGTCTAGAAAATATTGTCTCTTACTCTTCAGAAATCATTTCTGAAACTAGAAGAATCATGCTTTTTCTCTTTTGAATTTTCTGTATGTCAATATTTTAATACCAAATGAAAATTAAATAGTGATGTTTAAGAATGTATTGATTACCTATCACTCCTATTCATGGAAGTGTGACTTCAGGCAAGAGAAACTGATGTTATAAATACAGGGTGTAAGGACTGCTTATTTACAGATCTTTGTGATGTGGGTAATGCCCCCAAAATTAATCATTTAGTAACCTGGTTGATTTTATTTTCTGTCAGGACTCTATACCTATTGACAGAATTATTTAAATTATGGTAGGAGTTTTTATCTTTTATGGATTATGATAATTATAAAGTGTATTTTAGCTCATATATCACAGACCAAATTTGCTTTCATTGGTATTTTATTGTTAAAATTGTTAAAACAGCTCATTGGATTTAAATTCAAAAGTGTGGTATTATGGAATAATAGCAATCAGAGTGGTATTTGAAGGTGTAGTTGAAGTTGGACTGAAAAAAATGAGAGTCGAAAAAGTATGTAACAATAAAGTAGGAAATTGCTCAATTATTATAATAAAAGTAGGCTTTTGTTATAGGTTAGTCTTTAGTTCAAATAACAGACTTTCCTTTCACTCCAAGTTGATCAAATACCTTTCCTCTTTGCTTCTTTCAAAGTTGCTTATCTGTAGCTTTTATTGTAGCCAGTATTGTCAATTTACATGAGATAAAAAAAAAATGAACTTGCTTCTTTGTGCCTGTGATCCTAAGAGAACCTGACATTGGAAGAATTTGAAGTAGCGACCCCTACCATTGGGGCATTTGTTTTAGGAATGTATCAACTCTTTTATCTGAACATTTGTATTCTATACTCATGTTCTGTTATCTAGCTAGCATAAATATGTAATTATATGGTTTGTTTTGTTGTAATAGATTTCAAAGTACTCTATTATTTTGGTCCTGTTAGAATTGTGTTTAGTATATCAACATAAACATATAAATTGAGTCAAATTATTTGCTTGGTTAACTGCAAACCACAAGTTATTACAGTGTTGCCATTTTCAAAATATTGTGTGACAATAAAAGCGTTTGATTCCTCTTGTTCAGACTTGAACCTCAAAATTTTGTAATTATTTCCTATAATATATTAAGCACAGCTTTTGGAGAATCAGTAGGTATTTTCTGTATCACCATGCAAAGACCCCACATAGCTATTTAAACATGCTTTATAATTTCCATAGTGTCTTGTGGCTTATTTGAAACTGGTATCTTCTGTTAAATTCCAAAATGTTTTCCCTTTGCCTAAACCTCTGCCTTTTCCAACATACACAAAACCAAATTTACCATTAGGAATTCTGAAGGTATTTCTATTAAAAAGTAGTGTTCCTTATGATGTTTCTTTAGTTTTGGTTTTCATTAGGTAATTCATTCGTATTTTAAATTGCTATCATTCTATTAGCAATAATATTGTTTATAACTCTTTTTATTTTATAATCTAACTGCTTATTTTTTTCTTCTCCTTCTTCTTCTGCAGAGTTTTAAATAAAAACAAACAAAAGAATGTGAGTTTACGTTTTGCTTCCTCTAGGCATCTGATTCTACCACCTGCCTTAAATGTCCTGCCTCCTCTCTGGCTGTCCTCCATTGTCTGCCCTGTGTGTGATATTCTTTCTCTTATTCTCCATCCTTGATTCTCTGCCTCTAAAGAATGAAAAGGGCAAATCTAAATCAGATCCACCATTCAGAGCCAGAGAACACGAAATGTTTCATCTAGTAATCCATGCATTAAAAAAAGACAACATTAATAATTGACAAAATATGACTGAATTACTTTGCATTTCCATGAAAGAAGAAAAGAAAGCTCCTAAGGGTTCAATAGAGTACTTTAATTGTGTTTCTGATCTTATGATTCTCTTCCTCCTGTATAACTGTATCTAAATAAAATCAATATCCAAGTGAGAAGTCCCTCTCAAATGGGTAAAAGGACATCTGTCTTAATGCTAAAGCAACCATGAAGTAAGTTTCCTTTTAGTTTATCGCAGTTGGAAAGGGAAGATCTCTCTGGGGACTGGCAGCTTAGTATCAATGTATGATACTCTCCCCTTAATGTTTCTGAAAAGAAATGAGAGTGCTTCACTGCAGCACTTTCCATATTAGAACATACCACAGTTTCATGTTGCAGGTAAACTAATGATCATGAATGTAATTAAGTAATGATGTATATCCTTACTCTCTGGAACATTGTCTTTAATGACTAAAACAATGACTCTAACATTGTATTGTATATTCAACACGAGAAGATATACAGCAGCACAGAAAAATATTGTTCTTCTCTAGTAGACATTATTTAGTTGAAATTACAATTAATTTAGAAATATGTGGGGCAGCGTAAAATTTTAATGAATAATCTCATTCATGAGTATTCAGAGGTAGGAGTCAATGAGCTCCTATTATAAAAACAGGAGATACCAAAATAAATAAACTTCTCATCCTAGATGAGTTCATAATCTAGGGCCAAAGAATTGTAAATAATGTAACTATAAAGAGGGGCTGTACAAAAAAGTATTTTTGTTGGAGAAGCCTAAAAAATAATCTGATAGAACTTTATATGCAAAAAGAAGTTCAGTTTCATGTAGAAAGGGCATTTCAGAATAAAGACACAATACAAATAAAAGCAGAGACATGTGAAAGATTACAGTAGTTAAATGAATGGCAAATTGCCCAGTGTGGTTGAAATTAATTTGCATGTGAAGGAGTCAGTAAGTAAAGGCCATACCACAGTTCTGAAAATGTGTTTATGCAATGAAATCATTGCTAGAATGTAGGTAATAAAATGGAATTTATTTATAAATTGCACTGGTGGAGTGAAAATTTCCCTCTACCCCTCAGCCTTCTTCTCAAGCTGGTTGACCAATCTTATCAACAGATTAGTAGGAGAAAGAACAAATTTACTAACATATGTACAAAGATTCTAAGTAGATGTGGATTCTAAAACCAATGGAGAAAATGATGTTATATAACCTGAGCTAAGGAGCGGCACAGAGGCCTGGGGGTTCAAGGAAAGAGAAAGGTACTCATGACCAGGATAGGGAGGCTTGTATGATGAAGCCCAAACGATCAGTAATTAATTTTTTGTCCTATGTAGATAGAAAGAATATTTCTGTAAGAACCTAAATTCTGGGTAACTGCCAATTTTCATTCTTCTAGGTAATTGAGAGAGTGGTAACAGTTTCTGTTAAGCCTTTAGGGCCTCTATTAATCTCAGCTTGAAATAATCTACATGCCACAGTGACACAGTTTAGGAAGGCCTATCTGAACATCTTGGGGAGACCCAACTTTCAACATCATCCTTCAGGTTATAGGTGGTGATATATTAACCAACTTCTGCTTTATCTTGGTTCTGTAAGCAATAGTTACTAAGTTAATATAAGAACAGAACATTATATAAGATTAACATCTTTATATGTGGAAATCAACCACTTGGGAAATTGAGATATTCAAAAGATTTTTTTTTTTAACTATTGCCTAAATGATACTATCTCTTAGAGGCATAAGACATAAACTATTATTTTTATTGTCATAGGAATGTGTCTTTTTAAATATAGATATTAAACTATTGGGAAAATACTAGTAAATTGAAATTAGAGATATTATAAATGAATTCTGTGATACTACCAATTAGAATTTATCCAGAAATGAAAGGATAACTGCAACATAAATACCTTTTATAGTACAATATTTCACTAACTGGGAAAAAATTACTAATGTTGAACTCATGTGTAACAAATTGAGACTATTAAAGAATTTTCAGCAAAATAATACACACAAAACCTCAAAGTTACAACTTTAAAGTATTACATGAAGATATTAAAAAGAAAGGGCAGGCCTCCCTGGTGGCGCAGGCAGTTAGGTGCAGCGCTGTGAGGCTGTCTGCAACCTCTGCAGTGCTAGTTTGATCCCTGCTGGCCGTGGAACAACCCACATGATGCAGCAGACCTCTCCTGTCTTGCCCGCTGCTCCCCTCAGCAGGGTATTTCAGTCTGCCTGTTCTGTTCCCCACTCTGTCTCTGGTGAATCCTCTCCCCTTCCTGCGCCTCTGGCCTGTACCCCAGCTCTTGTATAAAAATAAATAAATCTTTAAAAAAAATAAAAACAAAGGGCAAGAGATAAACTAGAATGCTAATTGTCACTATTAAGAGTAAAAATAGTTTTATAGGTTTTATTTAGGCAATAAGACATGAAAGAGAAATGAATAACATATATTGGAAGAGAAAGATAAAATTATGAATTTTTTTGCACGAAACAGTTTTTTTTCCTAGAAAACCCAAACATATGTGCTTAATTTGCCAGAGAAGAATAAAACAATGAAATTCAAAACTGTTCCTATGTTCCTGCGAACTTTATATTTAAAATGTTTTAATTCAAAGAAATAGCAAAAAGATAAACACCTTTAAAATAAACTTGTCAAGCTATAGGTCCTTTATCTTTTAAAAAAATTAAATATTCAATTTTAATCAAAATATCAATAGCTGTTTGGAAGTTTGAAAAACAAACAAACCGAAATCATATGTATTGTGTCAAAAATAAGTGGGATAGACTAGAGAATCCTATCAAATCAAGGTAGAATGACATTATCTTCATGGCAGCCAAACTGAGTTGGCAGTCAATAATTATAGGTTATAAGATTTCCATTTAATATAAAGAAACTATTGTTTTTAAGTTGAGCTAACATTGTATTACAAGACTGCATATGATTCAGAGGTAGAAGGTCATGTCGCTAGAAATGTATTTACCACACCACAACTACCACCAAGGCACCCGTAGTCCTCTGAACCCCATTCCACACCTCATTCTCCACAGTCATCTGTCCCTTTGAAAATCTTTATACTGCAGACAAATGTCTAAGATTTGTTATTGGCCTGGTTTTGATTGGCTCTTTGTTTTGTTTCTTTATATTCCACATATAAGTGAAACCATGAAATAGTTGTATTTCTGCTTCTGACTTATTCCATTTAGCATTATTCCCTCCAGTTCCATCCATGTTGTTGCAAATGGCTGGACTTCATTTTTTTTTTTTAATTGTGTAAATACACCACATATTCTTAATTGGCTCATTTTCCTTTAGATGCTTTGGTTGTTTCCATAATTTAGTTATTGTAAACAGTCCTAAAAATGTATTATTACTAATTGAGTTTCCCAAAAAGGAAATGGTTTACTCAAAAGATGAATCCCGATTGTAGAGTGTGTAAGCAAATGCTGCATACCATCTGTCCATGGATATTTTAGATAAAGCTTCCGCCTAATCTTGGGGATTGGACTAGGTCCTTTGAATTTAAATTCAAACTCTAAATTCTGATATTCCCAAACAGTAGATATTAGTCAAGAAAGAGTCAAGTAATACCCTTTAATGGGTGTGCTAGGCATCAACTGAAATGATTCTTTTCTTAAATCTCTTTAAGAAATTTTAGTGAGGGCATCCTTGGTGGCATGGGGACTAAAGACAGTGCTATCAAGCTATTGCCAGCCAATGCAGCAGGAGTTCGATCCCTGGCTGGCCAGGGAGCAACCCACATGGCACAGCAGACCTCTCCTGTCTTGCCTGCAGCTCCCCTCAGCAGTGAATTTCAGTAGATCTGCCTGTTCTGCTCCCCAGTCTCTGGTGAATCCCCTCAACCCCTGCACCTCTGGCCTGCACCCCAGTTCTTGTATGCATAAGTAAATCAATCTTTTTTTTTAAGAAAAGAAATTTTAGGGAGAAGAAAACCCAGTAATTGTTATGTTGTAAAATATTTGGAATACTTATTTGTACTTACTTTATTTGCATACTTTTTGAAATACATTAATTTTTTTCTAAGTTTTTCATTTGCCTCTTCTAGTCTATTTATAACTTTATCAAAGTTTGAGATGAAAATATACAATATTTACATTTTAAGCATTGATTTTTAAATCTTGCATTTGTTGATTTATTGAGTCATTTTAAGTGATAAATCTTAAAAGTGGTACATATATACCTAAATTTTATATTTATCAATCTATCTGTATAAATCAATACACATTTATTCACTAATATTTTGGGCTCATTGATTGGATTTCCACACATCCCATCTTCCTTGCATCAGTCACATTCATATGTCTTTCAGTTTTGTTAAATTCTTAATAGAACATAACTCAAGAAAATGATGAAGCAATCTGAGTGAAAAATGCTTCTGTGTTCTCCTCCCCACATCTGCAACCACTACTGGGTATCAGTTAGGAATGCTATAAATGAAAAATAACCTTACCAGTCTTCCTGTGGCTTATATTCAATTCTTCCTGCCTTTTTTTCATTTCCTTTTTTACCTCTCTGCATGTTTTCTATCCATAATTTGGCTTGTTAAATAAGAAATCTGGACCTACGTTACAGGTGCCAATAAGAGACTATTTTCTCTAATATCTCCTCTTGACCTTCCCCTTATAGTCACAAATGGCTGGCTCAAATTCGGCCATGAGAATCATGTTCTAAGGACATCTGCCCTTTTTATAAAGAAAGCAACATTTTCCTACTTGTCACCAATTAATGAATGTTTACATCTCTTTGCCAGAACAGAGTCAGATGATCACATTAATTTACTAGTATTTTAGCTGACTTTACCCCTTCAGTGAAGACTCATGCTGAAGAAGGGTCTTGGGAATATTTATTGGGTTAGCAAAACAACTATTTATCTGCCAAGCCTATGCTTTACTAATGCATTTTTTGTTAAAGTTTTTGACCTCATTTTCATAAATCCAATTCCTTTTTGTAGTCATATTTTATTAGTATTTGTGAAAATTAAATTACATGTTACAATATTAAATACAATTGGCAAATGAATGTTTTGAAAATAAATCCAGCAGATTTTTGACAGGCATGTAACTCACTGCTAAAATCAGGAGTAAATAGGTATATTTAAAAATTACTATCAGCTGGGTGAGTAGTATTTCCTGCTTATATTTTAGAGGTAAATTTCCAGGTAATCCAGGAATGGGATTAAGTGGTGGTTGATTAATAATTTGAAAATTATCATTGGTAGAAAATTTTTCATCAATAACACATTTGCATTTTTAACACATTTACATTTTTAATAAATATATTATTGTAACTGTCCTGATATCCTTTCTAAGATTATGGAGACTAAAATGTATAAATTTAAAAAAGTACACCCCAAATCTCTAATTTAAATCCACTTTTCTACAATAATATATAATAGGAAATCCCATTAAAATGTGAGCAGTTCTTCAAGGGACCATCATCTGTCTAATTTACCTAGCAAGTATTTGGTTCATGAAAAAAACTCAACTAAAAGTTGAATGATGATGAAAAGATGATGATGATATTTGAATAGCATATTGGTTAATATGGTACTAAATTATAAAGAAACTTAAAAAGCTTATTGTTATCAATTCTGTGTTTTACATGCACCCTACACTTTTAACTAAAGCAATGACCACTTTCATTTGCCAGATAAAAAAGGTCTGTTTTAGTCATTTGGCATTTGGGGGTTTGGCATTATTTATGAGATAAGTAAATGCCAAATCCATTTATTTCCTATGTGATCAAATTTCCTAACATTGCTAACAATTCTAGATTAGCTAATTGCAGAGACCACCTACTAATGTCAAAGAGAACAAGAACATACTAATAATCTAATACATAATATCTGTAGTAAAACTAATACACTGTAAATACTTAAGTGGGAGAAAATCTTGCATGCATTTTCTGTTAAAGAACAGAAAACAAGTATTATGTTCTTTTACAAATGAAAGAATGTCCTATTTCTGTTTAGGTTTACAGCTGAAGCTACCATTATTTTTAATTTTTTGTTCCTATGCTCTTTAGTTTAAAGCAGCAATTCACTCAATTTATGTGAGTTTTATCACCTGTGTTGCTACACTGTATATATTCATGGGGGTTAGAAGTTTATTTAATATTAAACATTTCTTCAAAAATTTTATGGGGTAAGGGTAGCTATAGTTTTAGATTATCTAATTTGGGGCAACTCATATATAACATTAAAACTTTTGTCCATGATCCTTATAGGATTGTTGTGTGGATATTTTTAAGATTGTCAAAATTAGTCATCTATAGCAATTTTTCTAATATTGCAATCATAGGATTTAAAATTAGATCAGTGGTAAAATTTTTATTTATCTACTAGATAGCAATAATAATTACCAGTGTTAACAAGTTTACTATATCTTTAATTCAGTTTTTTTCCAGAACACCATGTAAAGTCCTCCAAATAGTAAAATATTTCTATAGCTGCCTCTAAATAATATAATACAGGTTGGGTAGTGGTATCCTATCTGATATTAGGTTATCAAAGAACATTTCACCTTCGGTTCTCTCTCTTGCTCTGGAATATGCCAGTTTCTCTGAGAGGCACATGTGATAAGGAATTTAGACAGGCTTCTAGCTAGCAGCTAGTGAGAAACTGAGTTCCTTAGTCCAACATCCCACAAAGCTGTTTCTTGCCTCTGAGTAAGCTTGGAACCAACCACAGTTATGCTTCAGATAAGATCACAGCCCTGAACAACACCTTGATTGCAACCTCTGTGAAACTTTTAGCCAGATACTCTCAGCTAAACCTTCCGTTGATTCTTATATAGGGATGTTTCAAGTGGCTAAGTTTTGGAGTAATTTGTTTTGCAAGGGAATATAATACAGAACTAAGAGCTTCACTAAACACCCCATCCCATATTCTAGTGTCCTGATTTATTCGCTATGATGTCTGTAGCCTTTTCAGTGCCGGTTGGATCCCCGCCGGCTGCGGAGCAACCCACATGGCATGGCAGACCTCTCCTGCTTCACCTGCTGCTCCCCTTTGCAGTGTATTTCAGTCACTGCCTCTCCTGCTTCACCTGCTGCTCCCCTTTGCAGTGTATTTCAGTCACTGCCTATTCTGTTCCCCGCTCTTTCTCTGGTGAATTGTCTTACTCTCCCACACCTCTGGCCTGTACCCCGGTTCTTGTATAAATAAATAATTCTTTAAAAAAAAGAACCTGGGTAAAGGCCAAAGTTATGTGGGGTGAGAAGACTCACTAGAGACAGTGTGGGGAACAGAGAGGCAGAATGAATAAAGTACACTGCCTAGGGGAGCGGCGGGCTAGTCAGGAGAGGTCTGCTGTGCCATGTGGGTCACCTTCCTGGAGGGCTGGAGGATTGAACTTGTGCTGCAGTGGCTGCAGAGAGCTTCATAGATTGTGTCTTAACCACATGCGCCACCAGGGAGGCCCTATTATAAGGAGTTTTTTTAAATTAAACTGGGACATGTCCTTTTGTCAAAAAAAAAAAAAGGTGGTATTAAGAGTAAAAAAAATATGCAGATATATCTACTAATTTTTTGTGCCTAGTAAATGCTGCCTTAGCTAGACATTTTTGTCATTCAATCTGAATTATAACAATAAACTATTTTTTTTGAGAATTCATTATGTTCTCTTTTAACAGAATTACCTTTCTATTTTTAGACCAAAATTACAGTATCATAGAATATTCAGTATTAGAGTAGTTTTTCAAATATGGAAATCAACACTTACATTTCATAGATGAGTAATCTTAGGTCTAACTATATAAGCATATATAAATGTGTGTGTGTGTTAAAATATTTATTTATTCATGCATACAAGAACCCAGGTACAGGCCAGATGTGCGGGAGGGTGAGAGGATTCACCAGAGACAGAGTGGGAACAGAACAGGCAGACTGATGAAATACACTGCTGAGGGGAGCAGTGGGCGAGATGGGAGAGGTCTGCTGCACCATGTGGGTATCTCCCTGGCTGGCCAGGATTGAACCTGTGCTGGAGAGGCTGTGGACAGTTTCACTGCGCTGTGCTCAACCGCCTTTGCCACCAGGGAGGCCCTATATATGTGTGTGTTTATCCTATTTATATAGGTTCTTTTTTATTTTAAAGATTTATTTATTCATTTACACAAGAAATGGGGTACAGGCCAGACGCATAGGAAGGTGAGAGGATTAACCAGAGACAGAGTGGGAACAGAACAGGCAGACTGACGAAATACACTGCTGAGGGGAGCAGTGGGCGCGACAGGAGAGGTTTGCCAAACCATGTGGGATCCTCGTCAGCTGGCTGAGATCGAACCGGCGCTGCAGAGGCTGAGGACAGCTTCACAGCGCGGCATTCAACCGCCTGCGCCACCACGGGAGGCCCCTATTTATATAGGTTCTATATATGGTATAACCAGGTCTCTAGTGTCTGTCTTTTCTATGCTTATGTTGTACTGCCAGTATTCAAAAGCCAAACATTAATAGTGTCAATTAAGAGGTTAAGAAATACTGCATTTTGGATCTATTATGTAGAAGATGCTTTTAATTTATCTTTGGATAAATACAATGGAAGATTAAGACATAGACATTATTCTAATAGAAAACTCCCTGAATAAAGATATAGTTCTTTAGTAGTTGACTATCTGCAAAACTCTGGAAAACAATTTAATGTCACAGTGTTGCTATGAATGAAATCTTAATGATATAATGTATAAGAGAATGTTTAAAAAAAATTAAGTGCTTCTCCAATGCTAAGGGATATATGTCTTATTTCATCAATTATCTCTTTTCAAAAGACAGGCTTTGTTTTGGCCTGAAATAAATTAATTTCCTTTATCTCCCTCTTCATTTTGCAAGCAAGGACCATCTTTCTTGCCAGTATTATGTCAGAGCTTGAACTATTCTGAAATATCTCTCTGGTTATGTGTGGTTGTGGAGTTATTACACAAATAAATGCCAGGAGGTCAGGGGTTTGCTTCCCCATCACCATGCACCACTGGCGGTATTACTCTCATTTCTTGTTTAAATAAATGGCCCAAACCCCCGGGCCCAAATTAAATCAAAGTAATTTTAGAGTTCAAGGACAAAATTAAGTCACTCTGGGAAAGTGGGACAAAGGAAATCAGGCACACCAGATGGAAAGTTCTTACTGGCCAGTATCTTTAAAATGTCAGTACTGTATAAAAAGGCTCTGTAAGCCATCAATCAACCATGGCTCTAGAAAACCGGGAGGATGACTTAAAAATTAGTCCTTTTTCACTAAGCCTTAGAAAATTATTTTCAAAGTGGATTAAATGTGAGGACATTTATGCAGGTATACTTAAGGAACTAAAAAAGAAGGTGGGGGCTTGGAGGAGGGGTTTCTAGCATGGTCTTAGCAGTTATTAGGAAGTAACGCCTCATTTTCTTATATAGCAGCATTTGAAGTGACCTTGAACAAAATGCCCAACATTTATTTTACTCTTGTGTTGAAATTTGATCTATTTACTTAAACCAAACAGGCAAAATCTGAAAAATGGCTTTCTTATGTCTTTGTTTTTGTTCTTCGACATAAGATTAGTAATTAGAGATTAAAACTTGATGTTACTCTCATGATTATATCTGTTCATCATCTATGACAGGATCCATTCTTTTCAAAATAAAAACGTAATGCAGGGCCTCCCTGGTGGCCGCAGCTGTTGAGCGCTGGGCTGCGAAGCTGCCTGCAGCCTCTCCAGCACCGGTTCAATCCCCGCCAACTGGCGAGGGTCCCACATGGCGAGCAGACCTCTTCTGGCGCCCGCTGCTCCCCTCAGCAGTGTACTTTGTCACTCTGTCTGTTCTACTCTCCACTCTGGTTCTGGTGAATTCTGTCACCCTCCCACACTTCTGACTGTACCCAGTGCTTGTATAAATAAATAAATAAATAAATCTTTAAAAAAAAAACCAAAAAACGTAATGTGAAGTCCCTGGTTTTCAAAAAAAGAAAATATCTCAAAGAAAACAGTTCCAGCAACCTTAGTATTATAAGAAAGTGGTGAAAAAATGTGTATAATAAACAGCTTTCCTTAGAGTGGAGACATGTTCTTAAGTTTACACCTACTATTTTTTTTTAATTAATTGATTTTCTTATGTTGTTGTTAAATTTTGTACAGTACTTGATTTTTCTCATCACATGTAGACCCTGTAGTTCTACCACAACACCTGTGATCTACCTTCCCTGTCCCTTATGCTCGTCTCTCCCTCTTCTCTCTTTCTTTGTTGAATGCTTCAGATCTATGGTCAGCCTGAAACACAATTAAAAAAAAAGTTAGCCATGTAACTCTTCTAACCTAACTGAACTCAGACTAGGTATCACATGTGTGTTATAATGTTTAGATCTCAGCATTTATGTTGCATTCTCTATATACAGGTACTTGTACTAAGCCACAGTCACATATTTTAAAAACAGTTCTGTGAGGCAAGTACTCTTATTATCTCTATAAGGAAATAAATGTGAAGCCACAAAGAGATGTTTAATATTGTTGAAGCATGAAAACTATTTATTGTCTGGTAGTTCAAAGCACATACTATGGGGTAATCTAGCTGGTTTCAAATACTGGTTGTATTACTTCCTCACTGTGAAACCTTAAATAAATGATCTGTCCAGACATTTGAGTTTCTCCATGTATGCAATGAAAACTGTAAAAGGGCAATTCTGAGGATTAGATGAGACAGAATTTTAAAACTGCCTGGAATAGAACCTAGCACAATAGTACAAACTCACTAAATGCCTAGAAATTGATTGGCTAAGTAACTGAGCAAGTTAATTATAAGAAGATTAAGAAATGACATATATTTTCTGCTTTCAAATATCATATAATATAGGAATAATAGTTGATATGGAATATATAATTCCATTTGTAATGTATTGTGCAATACTATTTTGCAAATAAGTTTGTAACATTTTATGAAATGGGGCTAATCAGGAAAGATTTCCATCAGGAGATATATGAGATCATTTGTACAGAGAGCGTTGAAGGATTACTTTATATATAAAACATGCTATCACAAACTTAGAAATTATAAAATATTATGAGGACTAAAATAAAAATTAACCCATGAGTTGGCAACCCAGATTATTTGAAAAATCTACGAATGGCCTCCCTGACGGCCTAGGGGTTAAATCACAGTGCTATCACCACTATGGCCTGAGTTCCATCACAACCAGGGAGCTAACTCACACATGGCACAGCAGACCTCTCCTGTCTCACCCACTGCTCCCCTCAGCAGTGTATTTCAGTAGACCTGCCTGTTCTGCTCCTCACTGTGCCTGGTAAAATCTCTCATTGCCCACAGCTCTAGCCTACACCCCAGTTTTTCTATGCCAAAAAAAAAAATCTAATATGTTGGTATATTTTCTTAAGTCCTTTGTAAGTGTGTATAACTATATTTAAAAGTATAATTTGCTCATTTCTCATTCAGATATTTGTTACCATTTTCCCCATTTTTCATTATTTTCTAAAAATGTTGTCAGTTTATTGTGGGTATTTTGAGTCACTAAAGAAAAGAGGAAGGCATTCCTTGGTTTTGGGGTGGGCACTGAGGATAGGCGGCAAGGATTAAAAAAATAATAAGTTGTATTTAATCAAGAATGGGTGATTTATTTGGTTTAAAAACAGTAGAAAATGAAATTCCACATTCATTTATTTATTGAGGCAACATTGATTTACAATATCATACATGATTTAGAGGTATAGGATCACACCCTTCAGGCATGGGACACCTCACCACACCCACTGCATTTGAAGGAGGGAGTTACCCATAGCCCCACAGTCCAAGCACAGTGACACTCTTAGGTGCAATGGAAAGAGTGGAGAGTGGATGAGCAGCCTCAGCCATGCCTCATTAGCACTCGTCAACAACATCAAGTCTACTACTTGACAGTCATTCGCCTTTGACATGTGGCTTGTCCCTCCCCTTGTCTTGTTTCTTCATGTCCGAAAAGAGATATCTGAAAGCTGGGTCAAAAATCAACCATGTACCATTCGAAGTCAAATCTACACCACAGCTGAAACATGGATAAGAGAGGCAGAGTCTTTGTTAGCTGCTACAAACCTGGAAACATTGTACAAAGGAAGTGTGTTTTCTGAAGTGGATTCTGATAGCCATTATTTTTTTGGTTGCTGGCAAATAGTTTTACTTTCTTTTCACTGAAGTTGGCAGTAGAGTAAATTGATCCATGGGTTGGATGTGTGGCTCAGTTCTTGTTAATTGTGTTGTCATTATTGTTTGGACATGGTGACTCTAAAAAGGAAAACAGAGCTAAAGCTTGGGCAGTCAGTTCTGTGGAAGTAAATGTTGAGAGAGAGAAAAGACTTGTGCTTCTGGTTAACATTCTGGTTAACATTCTGGTTAACATTCTGGTTAACATTCAAGAGTAGTGAGTGTTTACCCACCTGCTCAGAGATAAAAATTGTACACAGAATATGAAATATCAGCACTCATGACAATAGGTATCAGGTAATGAAAAGAAGGGATCACTGAGAAAGGAAACAAAAATGGTGGCTGGTAAGATTGCTCAACTCATTTCCTGGAGAAGGATTCTGGTCGCTGTGCATGGAGGGGGGAGCCAGACAGAGCCTTCTCATGGTCTTGGGGAGCTGGGAGCTTGGGAAAGCCAAGGTTTCAAGAATTTGAAAAAAATCCTTTTTATTGCGTTACTTCAATTTGAGATTCAGTTACTTTAAGGAAAAGGAGTCCCAAAAATACATTCTTGTATTTTCCTTTCCTATCTGTTTCCCTTATTCTTGAGTTCTTTTTCAAGTCAGTCATACCTCAGGCATCGCTGAAGTCACGTGCAAGGATCTGACAAGTGCCCTTTACGATGTAGCCTCAAGTATGTGAGTGGTAAAAATCACAGCCTTTAGAGTGATTTTCAAATTAAATTGTGTAAAATGTGTTTTTTTTTTTTTATCTTAGGAGTTTCTGAGAAATCCATTCTTTTGCAGTAAGGGTTACAGCTATCTTCTATTAGGGCTGGAAATTGACTTTCTTGCCACTGACACTTGACAGGATGTTTATTTTCCAGTTATAACACTCGCCAATTGTCCAACAATTTCTCGTCTCACAGAAATAACGAAGGTCAGCTGTGATGAACTACACCCTCTGTAGCCTCTCTGACAATCTCTTTATATCCATATTTGATATTGGTAATTCCATCATTTCCCATGAAAGAAAAGAAAAGAAAATTAGTGCAAAATGCTGTCGCTGAGGGCGGGGCAGCAGGAAGATTTAAGTGTTTGCATGTTTTTCAACCTGACTATTAAACCATCACCCAACGAGGGAGGATGGAAAGTCAGCAGGGATGCACTTTTTTTCAAAAAAGCTCTGCAGCTTCAAGATAAAATGTAACCTTGCAGTTGCTAAGGTAACGTTTTTTTTTCCCCCCTCCTTAGGAATAGCAGAACAAATTAGGTGAAGAAAACTTCTGTAAATTGTCAATACCCTGATGCCCTTAGGCTGCAATAGCTAAGCGTTTCCTTGGAATCCTAGGTAACCAAAATGTGGGGAAGTCAACTAAATGATGTGTTTGCTGTTGATCTGATTTGTTTCTTTTGAGCAATTTAATACAAAAATCATAGTCAACCCTTCTTTTCTAGTTCTTACAGTCTTTTGTCTCCTTGTTAATTTTATGCAACTTCATGCCCAAAAATGTTTTTAAGAATGAGACTCATGATAGAAAATATTTAGATAATAATAAAATTGATGAGGTTAATTTTTTGGCAGTGGTCTAGAGTCAGCACAAATCTACAATTATGTATTGATATTCTTCTCTTGTTGCTATTCCCTGGGGCTTTCATGTGGTGTTGTCATCATTAATCTCTCATCACTCTGCTGACAGAGTTATTTATAAAAATATTTGAAATTAGTGTCTAATGGTTCATACATGATAATCTACTCATTGTGTTTGCTGTCACAGTATCCCAGTTTATTTTGAAATTAAAATACATTAATAATATCTATGATATTTCATGGTTTCTAAGATACATGCATTTCATATATTAATATCGCAGACATTTGTACCCATCTTCCAGTTGATGGTGCTTTATGATTGCCATTGGCTACCTCTTCACTTTTAAAGTATCCAGTAATATATACTGTAAACAATGATGTAAAAAATCAGATAAATATAGTATCATAACTTATTGGTTTGAAATGAGTTTTGGTAAAACTTTCCCCATAAACTATTTTCAACTTGGGTTACCATTCAGTACATTACCGCAGAACATTATGAATTTCTAGACTTGCCTTAAGTTAAACTAGCCTTGCTGTCAATTTGCTGATATATATTTTACCTGCCAAGAGTTCTGCTGAATTATTCAGATATCACAGGATCGTCCCTCACTATCTTCCTCTGCATACAATACTCAAAAACACCAGTTTAAAAAATGGCTTTAGGGCCTCCCCGGTGGCGCAGCGGTTGAGCGCTGGGTTGCGAAGCTGCCCGCGGCCTCTGCAGCGCCGGTTCGATCCCCGGCTGCTCCCCAGCCACCGGAGGAGGGTCCCACATGGCGCGCAGACCTCTCCTGCCGCCCGCTGCTCCCCTTAGCAGTGTACTTCGGTCCTTCTGCCTGCTCTGCTCCCCGCTCTGGCTCTGGTGAATTCTCTCACCCACCCGCGCTTCTGACTGTACCCAGTGCGTGTATAAACAAAAACAAAAACAAAAACAAACAAATAAATAAATAAAAACATGCCTCTATTAAAAAAAAAAATTATTTCCTTAAAAAAAAAAAAAGAAAAAATGGCTTTACTCTGAATATACTAAAGAGAAAAAAACATGTTTGCCTGTAACCTCTACTTCACAATACTACTTGAGTTCCATGCCTGGGGAATCTGTGGAGCAGTAACACACTTTCACAGGTTATCTGCCCTGGGATAGAAGCTCTAGCTTATAGTGGGCTCTGGAATGGTTGCCTCCAAATAAAGTCACTCACCAGTTATGCCCCTGTAAAGTCAGTTAATTTTTCTCAAATATGTATTCTCATCTGAAAATACAGAATATCATTTCCCTCATTTGAAGACAATGCCAAAGGAAATACTATACTACCCCATAACTGGTACTCAATAAATAATCTTTTCCTTTTCCAGCTTTTTCCCTATATCTTCTAATCAACTGAATGTTCCTTTTGTACCTGTTAATGAAGAATACAAATTTTCATATGTCATAATTTGAAAATTATTACTATTCTTAATATCATACATAATAATAACTAGAAATTGTTAGTCTGTTCTAAGTTGGGAGAGTTGAACTAAAGCATTTGATTCATGAAGCAAATTTCTAGAAATTTTTAGAAGACAGAGGAAAGAAAATTTCTAGAATATTCAAAACTATTATTTCAGTAAGCAATGCATTTCATATTTAATATGCAGGTTCAACTTTCATGATTTTATATGTTATTGCATTAAAATACATTAGTTAATGAAAATTTGGTGTGATATGAAGGGCAAAAACTTGGTAAATAGATCTGAATATCTGATAGGTTGAATGGTGCTAGTCATGAGACTAAAAAGTGACTTTTCGGGGCCTTTCTGTAGGTGAAATCAGGTTAATAATACTGTTTTTAAGATTATAAAAGGTTATAATGTATAAAGTATCAAGCATAATCCATTAGTTAGAATAGATATTAAGTAAAAGTAGATTCCTTTCCTAGCATAGACATTTTTTTAGAAAGGGAATTTTTCTCATACAGGTGATGTTTGTTATAATAAATTTCAAAAGAACATTTTAAAAAGTAGTATTATTAAAGATAAATTCACCTATAATCAATCTGTACACGACACCACCATAACTTATTTATTTTTTCACTTGGACTTTGTGTCTTTTGACCTCTTCAAACATTTCATCCTCCCTCAGCTCCCCTCCATTCTGGCAACTACCAGTCTGTTCTCTGTATCTATGAGCTTGCTTTGTTTTGGAATCATTTTTTGTTTTCTATATAGTCCACATTTAAGTGAAATCTGAGGGTATTTGTCTTTCTCTGTCTAATATTTCCTTAGCACAAGGCACTCTCCTCAAGTTTGATCTTGCCATGTTGTTAAATGGGAATGTTTTGTTCTTTTTTTTAATCACCAGGTAATATTCCTGTGTGGTATGTGTTGTGTGTTGTGTGTGTTAGTATGTGTATTCTCTAGCCATTCACCCCGTAATGGATGCTTAGGTTGTTTCCATATCTTGACTTTTGTAAATAATGCTAAATGAACATAGGGGTACATATATCTTTTTGAATTGGTGGTTTTGCTTTTTTGTATAAATACCCAGA
The DNA here is from genome assembly GCF_964194135.1 of Talpa europaea. Classification (NCBI taxonomy): domain Eukaryota; kingdom Metazoa; phylum Chordata; class Mammalia; order Eulipotyphla; family Talpidae; genus Talpa; species Talpa europaea. Next base: position 124,017,505 of record NC_140070.1, on the reverse strand, counting down.
AGTGAAATTGCTGAATCACATAGTTAATAATGCGCTGTGGCATATTTTAAATTCACTGAAAGAGTAAATGTTCTCTTCACAAAAATTAATAAGAAAAATGTTTGTAACTATGTATGGTGATGCATGATAACTAGGTTTATTTTGGTGATCATTTTACAATGTGTACAAATACCAAATCATCATGGTGCACAACCAATGCTAATATATGTCCATTACATTGATAAAAGAAGATGGAATACTTGAAGGATCGATATCATAGTCTGCAGGAGTTTGCAGACAGAAAGGCTAAGTCTTTGTAGCTAAAAGACAAGGGCTTTGAATTTAGTGAAAAAGTAAGAATAAACTTTACTATATATAATCTAATTCCACAATTCTCCACTCTTGGATATTTTTGTGTTTGAGTTTTAATAAAATGTTTGGGGCTTAGCAAATTTTCTTTTCTTTTTTTTTGGAATGTTTGGGATGGCAAAAGATAAGGGAGTTAAATTTAATTGCTTAACTGATGGACTTATAATAGAAATCCTGCTATAATTTAGCTTTATAAACCATCACTTGTGGACTGATAATTTCTATCAGTTCTGAGTTTTCTACATAAAAAAAAACAATATTAGAAACCTGATATTTGCTACCCAGTTATTAAAATGTTTACAAATTTGAATGGACTAGTCCTAAAGTTAAGAAAAATTTATTGCCGTGAGTTGGATGGGTTATTTCATGTGAGTTAGTATGGTTGTTGAGGGGTATATCTTGAGGGTGGTAGCAGAAAGGGTGTCACATTGTCTTCTGTGTAGTGCTGCTGATAAAGCTCATTCAAGTAGTGATTGAGATGATCCATGTTAAGGGCTTAGTGACTGAGAGCCAAGCTTTGGAAACAGGCAGACTCAATTAACAGAGTTTGACATTAGAAGGTTAAGTAACTGTCTACCTTAGCTTTGCTAATTTTAATACAGGCACTACACAGAGTTATCATGAGTAACAGACTCAGCTTTTGAACCAAAGCTGTCTGGTCTGAGGACTGCTATGTCAGATGTTCAAGATGTATTTTATTTAAGAAAATTGCATTCAATTCATTTAATTGGAGTAGTAGAAAGGAAAACAAAATAGGTCAATAATTTCAATAGATTAAAAATTAAATAATATGTAATATTTTAACAATTTTAGAAAAATAAGCTAACATTTGATGCAGCCTCAACTTCACGTATTTGTGGTTTATTTTATTTATTATAGTTAATTAAATCAGGGAGATTGAAAATACAAAATATATAAAAAGCTAATATGTAGCTGTATTAAATTTAGTGTATGATGTTTCTAGTAATATTTCTGCTTGCTCACCATCTCTCTTATGTCTGTGGTTTTAGTGTTTCAGGCAGTAATTCTCATTTGAAATTTTGTTACATGACATGAGCTCTTTAAAATTAAGAATTTGACGTAATTTTGTTTCAACAATTAATTCCAGTTCCCAAAGTGTATATTAATATCAGTCCATAAATAGAATGCAGAAGATTGAGTTTTCATAGGGCCTATTAAAAGTAAGTTACTTCTGCATTTATTAAATGCTTCTTCATTTCCATTTCTTACCTGTTCATGAATTTAGTTAAGAACCTTAGAACCTATTGCTAAAAAGATATATATATATATAACCAATGATAAGATAACTGCATGATTACTGTATTAAATTACATTATACATTTCAAGAAAACTACTCAGTGACAACTTTAATTCCATGACAATTAACAATGTCTTGAAGCAATATACATGCAGTGTAACTATAACTTTGATTCTTTAAGATGTTCCTTAATTGTGGCAATGTGTGAGCCAGAAAATGTTATCCATGGATTTAGTTTCATGAGCTTATTTAGTTCACTTGAAGACCTCCAGTATAGGGTGTTAAACAATTTTGTCCATTCAAGTTGTTCACTAAGTACTTGAAAATTATTTCCCTAAATCAAGTAAGATTAACTGCTTGGAACTTTTACTTTATGACCTAACTAAAAGTAAGTTGTTCTTCAGTTTACTTATACTTGTTTTAGATCTATTTATTACTGTTTTTGATCCATCAACTTTAGGAAAGTGAAAATAAATGAAAGCATCAACTGCAAGTTGATTTCAAAGATATTTGTCTATAAAGATTTTACAGAATTTTTACTACAATTTGCTAAGACCAACTGATCATTTACTCTGTATATTTTAAAGTTGGAAATAAAATTAATGTCAAATATCTTCAAGAATGTTTATGTCATTATGTTCATACTGAAAAATCTATGTTAAATACTTATGAGAAAAATGAAATATGAAAATTGACAAATATAAAGAAGCATATTTTGAAAGCATCCATTGTAATGCTTAGTAACTTTTACTATGTAGCATATTTTATTTCATTTTTAAAAAGTGGGATGATTATGAAAGTAGATCAAGTATAATAAATATCTGTTTAATCAGAACAGTATTTATTGTGTAGTTATTCAGAATAGATTATTCACTTGTAATTTGGTCTAATAATGCTATAAGTTGAGCCTAGAGAAAGTACTTAGAAAGCTTACAGATATAATGAAAATAAGAACATGCTTATTAGATTTTTTTTTAAGATTTATTTATTTATGCATGCAAGAGCTGACATACAGGCCAGAGATGTGGGGGGTGAGAGGATTCACCAGAGACAGAGCAGGGAACAGAACAGGCAGATTGACCGAAGTACACTGCTGAGGGGAGCAGCGGGCGAGGCAGGAGAGGTCTCCTGAGCCATATGGGTTTCTCTGTGGCAGGCCGGGCATTGAACTCATGCTGCAGATGCTGTGGATTGCTTCATAGTGTGGTGCTTAACCCCTTGAGCCACCAGGGAGTCCCACTTACCAAATTTTGATAGACATTAACATGTAATGGAAAGTAGACTTTTTGAAGTCAGATCTGGGATTGTAATGTTGCACTTAATCTTGGTGGAAACTTGAGGTATTTACTTAACTTTCTGCACCTCATTTTCCTTTTGTGCACATTGAGAAAAATAAATCTTTGTATCAGCTAGCTATTAATCATAGTAAACATATTTATTGCATAAGTAACCACCCTACACTTACACATTTGAAATAATAATTATTGCTCACAAGCCTGAAGCTCAGACAGATTCCTTTGTGCATATGCAATCAGTCATGTTGATGAGTTAGGTGATTCTGCTCATTCAGGGTCTGGTGGTTGATTGACGTTTGTTCTAAGGTGGCCTCATCTGGGACAACTGGGCTCTTGTCCATGTGATGGCATATCCTCCAATAGGCCAGCACAGGTTTGTTCTTTTTTTTTTTTTAATAATAAATTTTATTGTTATATTCCCCATACAATTGTAGCCCCCCCATTCTGACCCCAATCCCTCCCCTCCCCCCCCGCCCCCTAAAAGTGTCTCTGGTTCATAGTTTTTTGTTGATTTTGATTTTCACTTTCTTATAGTTATTCATTTTCCTGGTCCCTTATTTAAGTTTTCTAGATTCCTGCTATGAGTGAGACCATCTGGTATTTTTCTTTTTCTTTTTGGCTTATTTCGCTGAGCATGATCCCTTCCAGCGCCATCCATGTTGCTGCAAATTGCATGTGTTTATCTTTTTTGAATGCTGAGTAATATTCCATGGTATATATGTACCACATCTTCTTGATCCAGTCATCTATTTTTGGGCATTTGGGTTGTTTCCAAAGCTTAGCTATTGTAAACAGTGCTGCTATAAACATAGGGGCAGCACAGGTTTGTTCTTATAGTAGTGATGGGGTTTGAAAGTAAGAGGTATACAAGCATCTTGGAACTACCACATTGTTGAGCCAACAGTTCTTTGGTCAAAGCAATTCAGAAAACCAGGCCACATTTCAGTACTGTGAAATAGATTCCACTACTCCCATCTTGAAGGCGGTAGCTATGGGGATGAATTGCAAAGTGTGTGAAGCAAGAAAGGAGTGAAGAATTGTGGCCATTTTTGCAATGTACAATAGTCCCTGGCAAAAAAGGTTAATATTATATCCAGAAGAATATTTCACAGAAAATACACCAATTAATTAAACTTTATTTTGGAGCTAAGCCACTAGAATTTTTATATTTCTGTACTGTTGTTATTTGTTGTACTTTTTCAAGGCTGTCATATGACTAGTTGTTTCACTTTTATAATTGCTTAAAATAATTTGACTTAAATATAAAAATTCAAATATGCCAAAATTTTAGAATGAAAACATTACTTTTAGAGATTATGTTTTCAGAATTTTAAAGGTCAAAGCATATGTTTGGTGGGAAAATACATTTTTATAATATTTGGGTATAGATTGAAGCTTTCCTTTGTGACATTCATCCATTAGTATTTTCTCCATCTTTCCCTTAGTTGTAAAAGGAAGTAGATAATAAAATAGAAATAGCTTTATCTTATTAATATGATGAGTTATTTATTTATTTACTTTTTAAAAAAATTGAACTAAGTTTAGGCTTGTTGAACAGTTGCAAAAACAGGATCCAGTTCCTTTATAGGTCTCAACCCATTTCCTTTAATGTTCATTGTGTCAATATTAGATAATTAATGTACTTTTTTAAAAGATTTATTTATTTATTTATACAAGCACTGGCTACAGTCAGAAGTGCAGGAGGGTGAGAAAATTCACCAGAGCCAGAGCGGGGAGCAGAACAGGCAGAAGGACCGAAGTACACTGCTGAGGGGAGCAGCGGGCAGCAGGAGTGGTCTGTGTGCCATGTGGGACCCTCGCCCGGTGGCCGGGGATCAAACTGGTGCTGCAGAGGCTGCGGGCAGCTTCGCAGCCCATCGCTCAACCGCTGCGCCACCAGGGGATGCCCCTGGTTATACTCTTTTTTTTTTTTTAATATGTGCACACATATTTTATTTTTTTATTTAAATTTTATTTTTTATATTCCCCATACAATTACAACCCCCTTATTTTGACCCGCCCCCCACCCGCCATAGAGTGTCTCTGGTTCATAGTTGTTTGTCGATTTTGATATTTTCTTTCTTATAGTTATTCTTTTTCCTGGTGATGGCTATACTCTTAACTATATATTTATTGAATGCCATCAATGTTTCCCATGATGTTTTTTTTGGTCCTATGAACCCCCATTGCATTTAGTTGTTATTTTAAGTAGGATTTTCAGTTTGAAAAATTTCCTTTTCCTTCATGAACTTGGCATGTTTGAATTTATTTTGTAGAAGGTATCTTATTTGGATTTGCTTGATTTTCTTCCTACATTAGAGTGAAGTGGTGCATTTTTTGACAACACTGAAATGATGCTGTATTCTCAGGGCATCTTCTCAAGGGACTTATGGTGTCACTATGCCTCCTTACTTGTGATACTGACCTGCCTTCTTGGTAAAGCAAACATCTGTGAGGACTTCCCATTATACAGAATGTCTATCTTTCCTTTTTAGTTAATAAATATTCTTGGGAAAATATTTCAAGATGATATGAATCCCAGGTGCTAGTTTCTAAATAACATTCTGGAATAAAAGACTACAAGGTCTTCTTGGAAAACAGTTGTTACTAGATGGAGCATGATATATATATAATGAACTGAAACATTGTAAGTTGAGACATTTTAAAAAATTAAACAAAAAAGATGGTGATTATCAAAAAACAGGAGTCAACCAGAAGAAACTCTTCGTGATCAAACAATTTTTTAAAAAGATTTATTTATTCATGCATACAAGAGCTAGGGTACAGCTAGAGATGCCGGGGGTGAGAGGATTCACCAGAGACAGAGTGGGAAACAGAACAGGCAGACTGACTGAAACACACTGCTAGGGGACCAGCGGGTGGGACAGGAGAGGTCTGCTTTACCATGTGGGTAGCTCCCTGGCCTGCCAGGGATTGAACTTGTGCTGCAGAGGCTGTGGGTTGCTTCACAGTATGGTGCTTAACCCCTTGCACCACCAGGGAGGCCCTGATCAAACACTTTGAACAACAAAATAAATAATACTTTTGGAGATTTACCCCGTAGAAATTTAATACATATCCCTTCATTTATACAGATAAAATATGCTAATATTATTCAAGATGGATGTTTTGTTAGCTTGGACAATTATTACAAAATAGACTAGACTGGCTAACTTAAATAACAGAAATTTATTTCTAGCAATGCAAGATGCCAGGAAGTTGAATATCAGAGTTTCAACATGTTTTGATTCTGATGAAAGCCCCCTTCTTGACTTGTGCATGGTTGTTGTCTTGCTATATTCTCACATGCGAAACAGATTAAATGTGTTTAAGTCTTTTCCTTTTATAAGGGCAATACTATAATTAGGGTACCCTTCTTAGAAGGACCTCATCTAAGCCTAATTACATCCTCTATGCTTCACCTCCAAACACTTTAACAAATGAATCTGGTGGATGGGGTGGGGGGAAGGCAGTGGTGAGATACAAACATTCAATCTATACCAATGGAGAAGGGAGAGCTATTCCATACAGTAGGAGTTAATAAAAACAGCATAAAAGGGGAAAAAAGAAAATCACCATTAGACAAACAACATAGTAATAATATTTTGTCTACTGATGGCTCTTAAAATCAGTGACAAAAGTTTTAAGAGAATTAGGATTTGCATAATACCTTTCCTTTTTAAATCTCATAAAAATAATTTTCTGAAACATACTAGTATTTCCTTCTCTTTGCTGTTTTCTTACCACATCCAGATACAATCATTTTTCAGTACCCTATTTTCAAATAAAGAGAGTAAAATCATTCAAATTCGTTTTTTTTTTTTTCATGTAGTCTTTGGTTAGACAGAGAGGTATAGAATAAAATGTCAGGTTCCTTGGTGCTTTCAACAATGTATTCTCAAGTTATGTTAGCTTTACACTGCAGGCGTAAAATATAAAACCTCCATTTGTGCTATCTTTTAGAAGTTTACCAGTCAAAAAAGGCCCATGTCCTGTCTTCTGGTAGAATAATTATTACAAGAACACATGCTGAAGTGATGCTTATAAATCTAATCAGCTGTGTGTGGGACTGAGGCATGAAACTAGATTTGTAAAAGCAATATAAATGGAGAACACATAGTATCTTAATTGCTCCAAAACATTCCGTTCTTTCATATATATATATATATACACACACACACACACACACACACACACACACACACACACACACACACACATATATATATATTTTTTGGATGGAGGAGGTAGAAATATCCTAAAAATTAAAAGCATATTGTTATATCTATAATCTTGGTTTCCCCTATATTTTTTTCTTTTCTTTTTTTAGGGTTAAGATAATGCAAATGAAATTAGAAAGCAACAATCAGAAATGTAAGTTAAAATGTTGAGTTACAAGAGCTAGGATGCTAGAAGTCAATCAGTTCAAGGTGTTCCTTTAACAGATGTGAAAGTTATAGCACTGAGGTTAAGGAACTTCTATTCTAACATTATACTTAGCATTTAGTACTCAATAATAATATTACTTAAAAATTATTTTAGATTTCTATGGTGATCTTTTAAGTGAAATCTCTTCTGCTCTATCTTTACTATAATAGAGCCATCGTTTTTACTCTTTTAATGTGCTTTGCATAGATATTTTTCTTTCTTGCTCACTGACAAAAGTTGTAACTTTTGTCAAATGATATAAAAGGAAAAAGTCTCATGTAAATTTAGAATGTAAAAGGAAATCAGCTAAACAGTATTACCTGTATTGCATCCTTTAAAAATAGAATTTGGAAGTTCAAAGGGAAGGTCATTTGAGGCATTTTATAGAACCACTGAAAGAATATATGAGTGAGCTTATTTTTTCATGTATTATCTAAAGAACAATTTATTTGTAAAATATATACCTAGTATAGCTTTGTTGATGCTATATACATATACTATAACTAATTTAGAGTGGTGTTGAGTAATTCTCCACCCCTCCTAAATTTAAGAGTGGTTATTATTGCTATATTGGCATATTCCATTGCTTGCATTATTTGGATGCTCATTAGATCTCATTTTTATAGCTCTTGGAAATGACTTCAATGAAAATTAATATAGACCTTTAAAAAATATGGTATGAATAACTTTGAAAATTGCACTGTATAGTATACCTTATACTCTAAACACTTATTAATGTGTCCTTCAAGTAAGATGAATATATTAAATGCTTTTTGCTTATATTACATTTATGGCTGTTGGGGTAGGATGGGCACAGAGCAGGGTTTCTATGATTTGAGCAGACTTGCCGGTAAAGGAGAGTCCTGAAGCCCTGGGTGGCTTTATCAGGCTTTTATTGATCTTTTACATGTAGTGTGGCAAACAGATACATAGCAGGTAGGGGTTGTGGGGGGCAGCCAGGAGGCCTCCAGGCCTCCAAGCCCCCTGCAAGTCCTCTCTCTGGGCTCTCTGGCCTTCTGTCTCATTTTTTTCTCTCCTGTTCTTTCTCCTGCCTCTGCTTCTCTTGGCAAATATATCAATACTGCAGCAATGGCTCACAGGACCATAGGAGTAAACAACACAACTTATAACAATGTAACAAATGCAGGTGCCTGATCAGGCATGGCGAGGGCAGAAAAGCCTAAAAATCCTTTACCGTACAATAGCTGAATTTAAAATAATCATTATAAACCTAACATTAAAATGCTGTTGTTAATAAAATATAGTTGCTAATAAAATATAGTTCTATATTTACACTTTGGCGGGGACATATTTTTACACAAATTTAATATGCTCCTTCCACTTCATAGGTATTTTGTTGCTCAATCAATCAAAATAATTTGTTGACTATAGAGCATGCCAAGTACTCTCTAAAACCATGTAATGTTCAACCAATGATATACTCAATCCACAGCTTGGGAAATAATATCTAGTTGTAAAATTATAGTTGCTATAAAATAATACACCAATGCAATGTCAAATAGAATTTTAGATCATAGTTTGGAGTCCAAACTCCTTGGATTTGATTCCTGATTTTAACAACTTAGGAGTTTTTTGACCCAGAAAAAGTAACATAACCTCTCTCTTTCACTAGCTCATGTATAAAATGGGGAAGGATACTAAAAGTGCCTATATCTTAAGGTTATTATAAAGTTTAACTGAGTTGAAGGGCAATGCAATTAGATTGGTCCTTTACCACTTGTTTCTATCATTAACTCCTTATTTGGTTTTATCAAATGGAAAGTGGAAAGAGTGGTTTTTTACCAGAATTAAGTGGAAAGAACCAAATCACTACCATACAGCTGCATAGTGGGACTAGAATGCTAATTGTGTCTTTAAGGGTAGATGCCATTCAAGTGTGCTGAATTATAAGAACAAAGAGATGGAGGTAAAATTTTAGAAAGTGTTTGGGACACAATTAGATTGTTGATGAGAATAGAGTGGCAGATTCTTGTGAGTGTGTAAGAGGTTTGTAAACCAGGTTGACTTGACCTTAGATTTGAGGAATTGAGGCCTGAACAAATTGCTAGCCTGTGAGATACGTGTGTTCTACTGCCTGATGGCTTGTTATCTGCTTTCACCTTGAATTTTGTAATTCAAAAGTTTAGACTTATTTTGTCTTGAAGAAATGATTGAGTAAACTCAAATAACTGCAACGATTTTTGTGTTCTTTATATAGATGAGATCAATCCATTGGTATCAGTTTTGTTTTGAGATGCATTTTCTTCCTGTAGCATTTTAAACATGTTCACCAATGTCAAAGTTTCACAATTTATTGGAAACTTTAAAGACATAAAATTATTTTTGTAATTTCAACCCCTGATGGAAACATGCAGTGCAGCTTACAGTGTCTCTTTCACCAGAACTGCAGAGTATAATGTTTCATTGCTTTCTCCCCAGGAGTTGCTGCATTACCAGTTAGGATATATCTAACAGCATATCATTAACCAGGCACCATCAGATCATCAAAACAAAGAAACTGCTGAAGCTGAATTAGATGTTCTCACTCTAATAATGAGTATAGTGGCACTATATAAAATCAAGACAGTAGCAACAACACAGAAAGCCCAAACTAATTTCCTGTATTTCCAAGCATTAGATTATTAACTTTATTTCTTCACCTTAGCTTAATTTTTTTGTATCTTTCCAGGTATGGAAGCCATTGGCTAAGAAAGATAGGTGCAGAGGTGATTGAAATATAAATTAAGTCTGCTGAAATTTAATGATATTAAAATGAACAGTCATTGGGCATATTGCTTCAGTAGTGATTAGAGAATTGCTGGGCTCTCCTTAGTTCCTCATTCAATAAACCCTGCTGGATACTGAAGTGTCTCTGATGCTTCATTGTTATGGTTTTTAAACAACAAAATATTGTGGAGTTTTCTGGTTTTGGTGAATTTTTGCATGAACTTTACCACTACTTAAAATTCCCAAGATTTAATTTTGTGACTATGACTTATATTAATATATTCAAGATAACCTTTAATGTAATGTGTTATTTAGAAAGCATTATTTTGAAATTTGTAACAGAAAAGATTATATGCCTTTTGGCTCTGTTGAACCATGGTGCCTTTTTGCTCTTTTAATTAAGGGTATTTCTATTAAATAATAAAATATTTTCTATTGAAGAGGAAATTATTTGGAACTTTTCGGAAATGATACTTTCCATTACCTGAGGTAGATACAATCCCCTTTCAAATCCTTGATAATTGAGCTGTTTTTTTCCCTCTATTGTGAACTAATTTTTTTTTCACCCATGAGCTTTGTTAAAATACATCTTCCATACACCTTTCAGTTTGTTCTAGAGTCTCTCTATAGCCTGTGATCTTTCGATTATTAAACTGCATCAGGTTTTGGAAAAGAAAAATCCTGTCTCCTCATTGTAGATTCTGATGCTTAGTTAATTTTTATAGATTTTAGAATGACTGTGGTGCCTTTTTTTAAAGCTTTATCACATAGTTTATTTATTTAGGTAAAACAATTTATATAAGAAACCTGAGAGAAAAAGAAATAGTTATTAGAATAATTCAGTTAAATTTTTGATTGTTTGGTGTGTGTCTTCTCTAAATAGGCTATGATTTTTGCCCTATGTACTAGAATAACTGATGTTATTAAAAGATATTTGCTGTAGGTTTTATAGATATTTACTCTAGGGTATCCATTTTTAATTAATAATCCAGATGGCTTTATATTGTTAGCTCTTAAATCACACCTTGAGAAACTCTGCATGTGAGTAGTAAATTAATATTCAAGAAACATTTTCAGTTTTTGATTTAGTATAAAGAGACTCAGTATGGTTTCGAAACCATTCTGTTGGCTTCATGATATATTCAATTTAGTCATTCTAAAATATTTGTTAAATACCAACTATGTAACAAGTATTGTGATATGTAATATGGAAATAGTGCTCAAAAAAAAAAAAAAACAAAAACTTTGTGCTTGTCCCAATGAACACATAATCTGGTGAAAAAGACAACTAAAAAGTGATGTAAAAAGTGTGAAGACTATTATGTTGGGGAATCACAGGATATTGTTTTATGATTGTGAGTCTTTTATTTGCCATCCTTGATAGAGGGTTTAAGGAAAGCATGCACACATAAAGCCAAGTAATCTATGCACCGTGCAAGAACACTAATGTGTATTTTAATGAGTACTGCAAATGCACTGTTCAGCCTAGGTTAAGGTTAAGGCCTTGCTTTTCCATTTTTAGGGCATTAGCTTATTCAGCTTCAGATATTTCTAAAACTGACAAGATCCGAACACTCAAAGGGTTTTTTTCTATACAGTTAATTTGATATGATTGTTCATATGAAGTCAGAAAATCAACAGCAAAAGATGTTCTCTTTCATGTGTAACATTATTCTAAATTCATTAGCATTTCCCAATATTGTGAGATTAAAACTATATTAATAAGTTTCTGGGTATTCTTTGTAGATGTTGAGAGCCAATGGCAGTTGCATTACATTTTCTCACATTCATATGGAATGAAAATCTGACTCATAATAAAAATATGGCTCATGTACCTTTGAGAAACTGTTACCAAATTTAAGAGGAAATTCAAGATAAAATCTTAGAGATATACTGGCTATTTATTTTATCTTCTGTAGAATACTTTGATATGTATTCTACCTTTTTTAGTCTCCTATTTCAAAATTGCCACTTGATTGGTAACAGTGATATGGAGCAACAGCCTGGGGAAATTTGAACTTTTCTAGTTAATATTCACACACATGCACATTTGTGACTTAGCAATTTTTTAAGTTATATTTATCTAGGAAATGTTGAATTACACCTCTACAATTTGATGTTATTTTACTATACCTTCCACCAAAGCCCCAGCAATCCTCTATTAGACCCCCATTTCCCCTTTGCTCCCACTCCACCTTATCCCCATTCTGGTGGCCTTAGTCATAGTCCAGTGTGCTCTTCCCCTCTGGTTCTCACCCTTTCCCCTAAACTTCAGCCTCCTTCCTCCTCTTCAGATCTATGATCAGCTTAACAGATTTTTCTGACCTTTTGTTTGGTTTCTCTGTATTCCACATGTAATTGAAACCGTCCAGTATGTACCTTTCTCTTTCTGATTTATTTTGTTTAGTATAAGTCCTTCCAGATTCATCCACGTTGCCACAAATTATGAGTTTATCTTTTTTCATCATGGAGTAGTATTCCCTTACATATATGTACCACATCTTCTTGATCCATTCATCTGTTTTTGGGCATTTGCCTTGTTTCCATATCCTGGTTATTGTAAATAATGCTGCAATAGGATTGCCAATTATAAATATTTTGATATGTTATCATGTTCTTTTAAGATTTCACTTCAAGTAAGTACCCTATATATTTATTCTCATACAAACTAACTAATAGAGAATAACACTGCAGCATAAATTAGGGGAAGGTATTATATCTGAGTCTTAAGTTTTGTAATCATTTTTTCCTAAAGCATAGTTTTCTCTAAAGAATAAATTTAATAGGAATCCAGAAAGTGTGATTAGTTTAAAAACTTTATAACATAGAGATAAGATATTTTTGATCATTGCCATGTTATTGCTGCTTTTCATTTTCAGTATTTCTTTTCCTATAATGATGGCAGGACAGTGATCATTCATTTTGCAGAAACAATATACAGAAATGCAATGCCACATAGCCTGATGTTATGATTAATGATTTATATTCTGGGGAGGAGAGTGCTCTGATGTTGAAAAGCTAATTATTGCTCTGGTAACTCAGAGTTCCCTTTAAACCTAAGGGTGAGTGTTCAGTGCTCACAATTTCAGTATGGGAAGTACAGGGAAAGATTTTTATTTGTGCTGACAATTTCCATAGATATGAGATTTTGGAACTCACTCTAGTTTAAAATTATTTTTTTTCTTTCATTCCAGAAGAATGAGAGCTTGTTTATTTTGTACACAACATGTATTTGGGAGGAAAATTATTCCTTTGTAATGAGTTTGATCAGTTTAGAGTCTGAAATGCCTACTGTCAAGGAAATACCCATGAATTGTTTCCTTTATATAAAGGAAGTCATTCATTAGATATATCAAATTTTAAATTTAAACTAAAAATTAGATGAATTTGAGAGTCATACAACTATAATAAGAGCTACTTACATGCTACTATTACTAAAGACCACTTGTTAAACTAAACCCAAACCCAGGTTTTGAAGTCAAGGTCATTTCAAAATAGAAGATAAGCCATAATTGGAGATTGCTCTGATGATACTTTAGCCAGGTTTCACATGATTTAGGGCCCAAAATTCAGTAGTTTGTTATTTTCTTTGTTTTTAATTCACTTAAAAGTGTTTTTCAAAGTCACTTGAATGATTCACTAGAGCAAGGGTCAGCAAATTATAGCCCACAGAACAAATCCATCCTAATGCCTGTTTTGTAAATTATTTCATTGAAATCTAAGTATACCAATTTGTTTTTTATTGCTTATAGACTAGAGAGATCTAGCTTGTGATGGAGCCCAAGGAGACTTGTAGAGGAGATGAAATGTTTATCTTGTTTTTGATGATGAAATCATGGGTACATACCTAAGTTAAAATTGATCAATTTGTTAATTTTAAACATGTGGAAATTCCACCCATATCAATGTGGAATAGAGAGGTTGGGATCACCTTTTACCCTAGAAACAACTCTAAAAAATAATATTTGCTCAAAGAGAGAGTTAGAAATTCCCAAAAGAGTCAAAGGACTTTGTCACAGAACTCTTGCACAGAGTTTAGTGTCTAACTTCAGGGAAAGGCAGGGAAGTCGTAAAGGAGATCATGAAGGGGAAACTAGATACCCAAACTAGCAGAACAGGCTGTGGGTCAGCCATCCACAACAAGGAGAACCACTCAAGGACACTGTAAATTTCCTTCTCAAAAAGGAATGTAGTCAGGCACGGGCATGGGTCTGACCTAGGTCAGTGGGAACTCTGTGGCTTACACTGACAAGAAAAAATCTTTCCCCCACCACCCTCCTAGATGTAAGAGAACAAAGAGTCAGCAGATGGAACCAGGCCAATTTTAATCATGGATCCAATAGCGAAGAAAAGAACTTGGTGAGATTCACCAATCCCTTAGAAAGTGTCAAGCCAGGTGAGCACAGATCACAGCCTGGGTCCCTCAAAGCAGTGCAGCAGCAATGGAGGTTGTGGTGGTGGCCTTTGCCTACAGCCATAGCTGGTTAACAGGGCACACACCCCATTCACCCACCTTCTGCCTGCTAGGGTTAACTGAGTCCTGGCTCATGAGCCAGGTGGCCCGGAGCTAACACTCTTCACTAGGTAACTCAAGAGCTTCCTAGATCACAAACTATGGGAGAAAGGAACAGCAGGGAGGTAGGGTGGGACATTTAGCCAACTGAAGCACTGAACAGAGCTTGCTGTGGGGAGAGAGGAGAGGACAAACCTCACTCTTCAACAAAACTGCAATCAAGAATGTAAGCCCCAGACTCTCCACTGCCCTCATGGCAAGATTAACTAAGAGAAATAAATTAAACAAATCCACAGGGCTCCAAACACAAAGAAGCAAATAAGGCAACACATATGCCTTGGAAGCAAAGAATATTTGAAGACAAGATGGAAAGGCAAAATAAGAAGAACAGCAGTTCTGGAACAAATATAGCTGATACAGAAATAGAAGATCTATCAGACAGACTTTTAAACAACATTATTAAAAATGCTAAATAAGCTACTGGGAGGTCGGTCAAAAGCAGATAAACAGGTGCAAAATCTTAGAAAGAAGATTCAGGAACAAAGAAAATTTCACCAAAGATTGAAAATACTAGATGAACACAAAAAGAGAATATGAATGAAATGAAGACAAATATAGAAATTGCTTTATATAGAATTAAAATGACAAAAAAAGAATTTCAGAAATAGAATATTCAAATGTACAAATCATCTAATTAGACATAGGAAAAATAAGGAAACTGTGAGACATATCAGATTCAATTAATAGCGGAAACATAAGGATAATGTATTTTCCAGGAGGTTAGAAAGAGAATGAGAAAGAGAGCAGCAACTCTATTCTAAGAAATAATAGCTAAGAATTTCCCAAACCTAAGAAATGAATTAAGTATGGATGTCCAGGAAGCAGAAAAAATACCCAAATTTCTAAAAGCAAAATGATCATACCAAGGTATATGGTTGTTAAATTATAAAAATCAAAGTTAAAAAATAATTATAGGAAGGAAGGAAAAATAAAATAACTTCCAAAGGCAGCCAAAATAAGCTTTTCTCAGTCACTTTCTAGGCAAAATGAGAGTATAATGTATTGTTCACAATCCTTAAAGACAAGAACTGCCAGCCAAGAATACACTCTGGTGCAAAATCATCATTCTAACATGAAAGTAAAAGTGAAATAAAGGTTTTCCAGATAAACAGAAGATAACGGAGTTTATTACCACCAAGCTTACCCTACAAGAAATGTTAAAAGGAGTTTTTCTACAAGAAAAGGAAAAACAAAACACCGTAGACAGTAGGAATACAAAATCAGAAGCCTGAGAAAGATTATTATAGTCAGCCATAAAGCACTGAAAGGGAGGAAGAAATGGACTGTATAGTTAAATGCTAGAGAACAAACACCAGCTCATAATGGGCAATTTTAGACATAGCAATTAGGTATAACCCTCATTGTAACCAGTAACCAGAAATCCAGAATAGAGGGAAACAGATAAAGATGACATAATCACTAGGGAAAGCAAGCCAGAAAGAGCAGACAGAAACAAATGGAAAAGGGGCCTCCCCGGTGGCGCAGCGGTTGAGCGCTGGGTTGCGAAGCTGCGCGCAGCCTCTGCGGCGCCGGTTCGATCCCCGGCTGCTCCCTGGCCACCGGAGGAGGGTCCCACATGGCGTGCAGACCTCTCCTGCCGCCCGCTGCTCCCCTCAGCAGTGTACTTCGGTCCTTCTGCCTGCTCTGCTCCCCGCTCTGGCTCTGGTGAATTCTCTCACCCTCCCTCCCGCACTTCTGACTGTACCCAGTGCATGTATAAACAAAACAAGCAAACAGACCAGCAAACAAATAAATAAAGCATGCCTCTATTAAAAAAAAAAAAAAAATTAAAAAAAAAAAGAAACAAATGGAAAAGGAAACAACAGAAAAATAAACAATAAAAAATAAAAAAAAAAGAATGACTGATAATAAGCAGTATATATCAATAATTACCTTAAGTGTGAATGGTGTGAACCCACTCATAAAAGGCACAGGATAACAAAGTAGGTTAAAACGTTTAAACTATCTCTACTTTGTGTATAAGAGACCCATTCAAAACCGAAAGACAACAGCAAACGTAACATGAAGGGTTGGAACAGAGACTTAAATGCTATTAATTCAGAAAGAAAAGCAGGAACTGCAGCTCTCAAATTGGCTAAACTAGACTTTCAGCCAAAAAAGGTAATCAAAGACAAAGATGGATACTATATAATGATCAAGGGAACAATTCATCAGGAAGATATAACTTATTAATATTTATGCACCTAACACAGGTGCACCTAGTTATACAAAGCAGCTATTAAAAGACCTAAACAACATATTGACAAAAATACAATTATTCTTAGAGACCTTAACACACCACTGACATGATGGTATAAATCATCCAGACAGAAAATTAACATGGATAAAAGCCTTACATGAAATTTAGGACCAGATGGATTTAATGGGCATTTTCAGAGCTTTCCATACCAAAAGATAGGAATAAAATTTCTTTTCAAGTGCTGATGGGACATTCTCAAGAATAAATACATCGTATACTGGAACACAAAACATGTCTCAGAAAATATTTGAAAATAGAAATTATATCAAACATCTTCTCAGATCCGTATGGTATAAACTAGAAATTAACCGCAACAAGAATCCAGGAATAAACCAAAACAGGTGGAAACTAGAAATGCTTTTGAAAATTCCTCAGTCAAAGAAGAAGAAATCAAAAAAGTGTTTCAAGACTAATGAAAATGGGAAACATGCTACCAGATCCTATGAGATTTTCTTTTTTTTTAATTTTTATATTCCCCATAAAATTACAACCCCCTTATTTTGACCACAATCCCTCCTTTCCCCCCCTCCCACCCCCCATAGTGTGTCTCTGGTTCACAGTTGTTTGTTGATTTTGATTTTTTCTTTCTTATTCTTTTTTTTTCTTATTCTTTTTCCTGGTCCCTTATTTCGGTTTTCTAGATTCCTGCTATGAGTGAGACCATCCGGTATTTTTCTTTTTCTTTCTGGCTTATTTCACTGAGCATGATCCCTTCCAGCTCCATCCATGTTGCTGCAAATGGCATGAGTTTATCTTTTTTGATTGCTGAGTAATATTCCATTGTGTATATGTACCACATCTTCTTGATCCAGTCATCTGTTTTTGGGCATTTGGGTTGTTCCCAAAGCTTAGCTAAATTTGCAATCAGGGAAATGCAAATCAAAACTACAATTAGATACCATCTCATACCAGTGAGAATGGCACGTATTAAAAAAACTAGCAACAACAAATGTTGGCAAGGATGTGGAGAAAAAGGAACTCTCCTCCACTGCTGGTGGGAGTGCAAACTGGTCCAATTACTATGGAAAGCTGTGTGGAGATTCCTCAAACTACTAAAGATAGAGCTCCCATATGATCCAGTGATTCCACTTCTAGGTATTTACCCAAAGGACACAGAAACATCAATTCCAAAGAGCACCTGCACCCCTGTGTTTATAGCAGCACTATTTACTATCCTATGAGATTTTCTAAAGGCAGTTTATAGCAATACAAGCCCATATTTAAACATACACACACACACACACAAAAAAAAAACCCTTAAATTAACAATTTACCTAGCTGAAGGCTCTAGAAAAAGAACAAATGCATCCAAAAAATCAGAAGGAAATAGATAATAAAAATTAGAGATAAATGAAATAGAAAACAAAAGATCAGTCAAACAAATCAGCGGTTCCTTGAAAAACGAAACAAATTTGATGAGTCCCTAGGTAGGTTTACGAAGAAAAGCAAAGAGAAAACCCAAACAAATAGAATGAAAAATTAAAGAGGTAAAATTATAACAAATGCTGTAGAAATGCAAAGAATCATCAGAACTTATTATAAACATCTCTCTGCAAACAAATTGGTCAGCCTATAAGAAACTGACAAATTTTTACATTCATACAAACTTCCAAGACTGAATCTAGATGAACTAGCTTAAACAGTCTAATCACAAACGGGAAACTAAAAGTGAAATACAAAGTCTTCCTAAGAGCAAAAGTCCAGCACAAGACAAATTCTCCAGTGAATTATACCAAACCTTCAAAAGTCACCTAATATGTATCCTACTCAAACTCTTAAAAAAATTGAAGAGGGTGGAAAACTCAACACATTCCATGAATTCAACATTACCACAACCTCAAAACCAAGCGAAGAGTACAAAAGCAGAACTATAAACTGATATCCTCTATGTTTCATAATATAGTTTATATTATGAAATTCATCCACTATAATCCCAGGGATGTAAAGCTGTTTCAACATATGCAAATCAATCAATGTCATTTGCCACATGAAACAAAAAGATAAAAATCACATGATTGTATCAATAGATGCAGAAAAAACACTTGACGAGATCCAGCATTCATTTATGATAAAAGCATTCATTAAGATGGTAATGACTTATCTAAACATCGTAAAAGTCATATATGACAAACCCCCAACCAACATGATACTTAATGGTGAAAACTGAAAGCATTTCCACTAAGATCATTCAAAGATGTGCACTGTCACCACTGTTATTCACCATAGTATTGGAAGTCCCATCCACAGCTATTAGATAAGAAAAAGACATCAAGGGAATCCCCCCAAATTGAAATTTTTAAAAAGAGGTATAGAGGCATAGGAATCAGGTTTAAAAAAAGGTATAGAATGCACACCCAAAAAATTTATCACTAAGTTCACAGACAAAACTATTCAATCAAATGGCTATAAAATTTTTAACTCTCTGGCCTTCCCTGGTGGCACAGGCGGTTGAGCACCACGCTGTGAAGCTGTCTGCAGCCTCTGCAGCACGGGTTCGATCCCAGCTGGCCGGGGAGGGTCCCACATGGTTCGGCAAACCTCTCCTGTTGCGCCTGCTGCTGTTCCCCTCAGCAGTGTATTTCGTCAGTCTGCCTGTGCTGTTCCCTGCTCTGTCTCTGGTGAATCCTCTCACCCTCCCATGCATCTGTCCTGTACCCTGGTTCTTGTATAAATAAATAAATAAATCTTTATATATTTTTTTTTAACTCTCGATGTCTATACCTATTGTATTTCACTGGTGACTAGTAACATGTTTTCATTAACAATTAGAATTTCTCCAAACACTTTTTGAGTGACCTGCTCTAGGAAATATAGAAGACAGCTAAGTAGGTTCCCTCCTTATTCTGCATGGATCTTACAATGTGGATAACAATGAAATGGTCAATAATTTTAAGGTAGCCTTTTCTGGGATTACAAAGACAGCAATTTGTGACTTATCAATAAACAATAGAGAAAAACAGCAAAGCTTTTGAAGTCATCAAGCTGGGACTCAAACTCCATCTTTTTAATTTATCTCCTCAAATTATAGGCAAGTTATGAAGCTGCTTAGAGTCAGTTTTGTCATAGGAGGAACTGACAAAAATAAACCTTCAATAAGGCTGTTTGTATCTTTCCTTGGCAACATTCATGTATAGATGATATTCAATAAATATTTGTTAGCTGAATAAAAAGCCTAAAATTTTTCAATTCCATAGTTGCTTAGCAACTTGCTAGAGTACAGTAGTTACTATTACTGAACTCCTGCTGGTTTTTGGATTTCTGTCTGAAGGCTGGATTTAAAATATTTTCTTATATGTGAGTCATTTAATTATAAAAGGCTAAATTGGTATTATAAAAAATATTTGCAAAATTCAAAGCAAATTTCTCTTTATAAGGCTATTTTAACTTGTGGGTTATCTGTATGCCACAGACCAATATTTATTTTATAAATATAGCCTATATTTTATGGAATAGAAAACTATTTCTAAAATTATATATATACCATTATTAATTAAACACTATATTAAGCTTATTGAGGCTTTATTCAATGTAATTTTCAGGTTAATATGTTGTATTAAGTAAAATATATCCTCTACTGTTTTGGGGTTTTGCATTTTGCATAAACAGGGGTCTTTAAATATCACTCAGCTTACATTAGATATGTTTTATATATGTGTGTTTGTGTGTGTGTGTGTGTGTGTGTGTATATATATATATATATATATATATATATATATCCATTCTTCATTTGAAAAGCAGCATCAGTGAGAATCCTGCATGTACTATGCTTGGGGTCAAACACTTTGTCCAGTATAATCTCATTTAATCTTATATGTGTCATTTACAAGGTTTTTGCTGTTTTACTACTTTATACATTAAGAAACTCCTTGCATTAGGGATGGTAAATGGCAAAGAATTTTGCTTAGGTCTGTTTAATGCCTTTTTTTTTTTAATCTGCACTTCTTATTATTGAGGCTTTTTCTGTATTTAAATTGTTAATCCTGACTCTTTGAAACAAAAATTTGACAACAGTGTCAGTTACAAGGAAGATGTAAAGCAAAATTCTGAGCTGCCCAAATTCCCTGGATTCACAGAGATTTCCCAAAGATATTCTTTAATAGAATTCTCAACCCTTTGGAGCCCTTTTATCCCTAGATATTCAAGACTTTATAAATGGTTATTGAACAAGGCTTGCTTTTATAAGTCATTAGGAGCTATCCTTAAAATTGCTGAAATTTGTGGTGGGTGAAGATGCTGATTTTTAACTAGTTACAAGAAAGGAATTGGAGAAGTTTCTAGAGGGCTTCTTTCTTACTCTCAAACTATTCTTCAGAGAGGTAAAAAAATGAGTAGAACTCCTACAAGTCCTCTCTGGATCAGGTCTGCACGCATTTCTCTGATACCTCACCCAACTCACTCCACTTTCCAAACCTTTTTTGCTTGTTAATTAATTACTGTATGTTTGGTCTAGTGCACAACAAAATTTCAACAAAAATTTCACAACAGAATCTATGGTTCAGAGGGCAAACTTTAGAGTCACACTCCATAGATTCAAATGCTGTTTCCCTAATTCCTAGCTGTGTAACTTTGGGCAAATTGTGTAACTGTTATGTGCCTCCTATTCTTATCTGTTTAGTAGGGATAATAATGGAAAAGTCTTATAGGGTTATTTTGAGAATTATTTTAGACAATAATTTTACAACCTTAGGACCATCCATAGAATAGTATATATTAATTTCTGAATGAATTTTATTTAGAAAGATTTATTTATACAAGCACTGGGTACAGTCAGAAGCGTGGGAGGGTGAGAGAATTCACCAGAGTCAAAACGGGGAACAGAACAGGCAGACTGATGAAATACACTGCTGAGGGGAGCAGCGAGCGCGGCAGGAGATATCTATTGCACCATGTGGGACCCTCCCCGGTGGCCGGGGATCAAACCGGTGCTGCAGAGCCCGCGGGCAGCTTCACAGCCCAGCGCTCAACTGCTGCGCCACCAGGGGAGGCTCCTGAGTGAATTTTTGGGTAGTAATCTGTTTCATTTGTATGGATTTATTATTTTTTATTTTTAAAGATTTATTTATTTATGCATATAGGAGCTGGGGTGCAAGCCAGAGGTGTGGGAGGTGAGAGGATTCACAAGAGACAGGGTGGGGAACAGAACAGGTAGATCTACTGAAATACACTGCCGAAGCAGTGGGTGAGAGACAGGGGAGGTCTGCTGTGCCATGTGGGTAGCTCCCTGGCTGGGGATCAAACTCATGCTACAGAGGCTGAGGATAGCTTCAGAGTTCTGTGCTTAACCCCTTGTGTCACCAGGGAAGCCTTCATTTGTATGGCCTGGTGGTGCAGGCAGTTGAGCACCAGCTGTGAGATTATTTGCAGCCTCTACAGTGTGGGTGGTTCTATCCTGGCTGGCTGAGAGACACCCACATGGCACGGCAGACCTCTCCTGTCCCGCCCACTGCTCCCCTCAGCAGTGTATTTCAGTCAGTCTGTTGTCCTGTTCTCTGCTCTGTCTCTGGCGAGTCCGCTCACAATCCCACACATCTGGCTTGTACCCCAGTTCTTGTATGCACAGATAAATAAATCTTAAAAAAAAGAATGAAGAAAGAAAGATGCGTGCCAGGAAAGGAGGAAGCATAAGGAGAGGTTGTTAAAAAAGAAGATGGACAGGAGATAAATGTAAAATAAGAAGGCACATTTGGAGTGTACTTAGTACTTAGTTCTAACATGATTTTGCATGCAATGAAAACTCTATGTACTCTTCTGCAATTTCACATTCATTCATATTGAACACACACATTTTTTCTTAGGCAAGTGGGTTTGCTGATGAAGGTTTTGGACATAATTAAAAACAAATGTCTGTTATTTACTAAAAAAATAAACATCCAAAAGTTGTGATTCTAGAACTGTCACATATCTAACGCTTCTTCAGTTAATCTCACAGTCATATAAAATCCTTGATATATAGCTGTGCTTGACTAGGGTAATTGCCTTGTACACAGTTAGATCATCTAACTTAAGTACAAATACATTTATCTCCAGTAGGGTCAAATTTATAATTTCTCTATCACATGATATTGATTTTTATGTGTTATATTTATTTTGGCTAAGTTTTAGGTTAAAAGCCATTCTGAAAATTGACTTCTTTCAAATGTGACATGAGTGCTTCCTTTGCATATGATTGCATGTTAAATTAACCCAGCCCTTGCAAGGGAAGATTTATAAGGCTTTCCAGAAAAGCAGAGTTGAAGGTTGCTATTTTATGGTTTCACTTTGATCAAATTTATAGTCATAATCTGAATATGACCTTTTTCTAAGATTAATAATTCCTTCTTTAAATGCAACCATGATAAGGATTGGTAGTATTCTAATTTGAAATTTTAAAAATTCCCTGGGAGGTACTATTCTTTTTAGGGGCAGATATAAGCAGAATGTGGAATGGAATGGAATGAAAATGGATTTAGGAAATGGAATTATGCTGGTGGTTCTTCTCTATAATTTTAGTTTTCTTAGAGTGTTTTAGTGAGAAATTTAAAACCTTATATTTTCTTTGGCTTTCTAGTTACCAGAACATTTATTTATCATTGAGGAGAAACAATAAGTATAAACATATGTGTATATAAATAGGTAGATGTAGATATATATATATTTGTATGCTACTACATCTATATTGTTGCCAATTTTCTCTAAGTCATTATAACGACTTGTGTTGAATTTCATATTTTAATAATGCATGCAATTTATTTTGGTAAAGTATTATTTTTTTGACTAATATTAAAATTTATTTATATATAGATATACCTCTGAAAAGCTTTTTTACATTTTTCATATTTAAATTTAATTAGACATCTGACATATGGGACTTGACATGTTGTTAGTTTTTGCCAGCTAAATCCCCAACTAAATTTGATATTTTAAAAACATAATACAGATTATTTTAGGATTTCCTAAAATATCATTGGAATATGTATATCTACATCCATGTTCATGGATGATCATGTATAATTCCAATTTCTTAATGACTGTTAAATTTAAAGTTCCTGAGGATAACATAAAATAACATGTTTCCTCCTTTGCTGTTTTACTATTACTGTTTCACAAATTGTCATAAAGTGCCTTATAATAACAAAAACAATTTTATTATCTATAGTTTCTGTGTCAGGAATTTGAATAGGAAACAATGAAACTAACTTTTATTTTTTCCATGTTGTCAGAGGCAACCAACTGAGGCAATCTAATGTCTAAGTGACTCAATAGCTTGAGGCTGGGATTATCTAGGGGCCTCTTAACTTGTATGTTTGGTGGTTGATGGTCGCAATATGTAAAGCTTCACATGGGCTGTCATTGGAAACTAACCCATGGCCGCTTCAGTTGTGTTTGCTCACAGCATGGCAGCAGGCAAGTTCCCCACAGAGCCAGTTGGAAACGTCATTACCTTATGATCTAGCCTCAGCAGTCACATAATGTTTCTTCCATTATTGGAATCTTGCCCAGTTTCAAGGGCTTGGGAGGGATGACATCAGCATCACCTTTTAATTGGAAGAATGTCAAAATCACATTATATAAAGAGCATGTGCAATGGGAGATATTGTTACAGTCATCACTGAAAAATGAAACTTTTGCTATTGTGTAAAATAGAGCAAGCTCATAATCATTGTTGGCTATTTAAATGTATTTTTACCACATTAACTTTAATTCCAGTAATTATCTTGCAATTTGGGCCAGGACCAATGTTTCAAATGAACCATAGCATCAACATATAATGTCATTGTACCATGCCTTCTACAATGGGTGTCGGTATGACCTTTCAATTTGTTGTAGACAAATGATTAGTGTTCTGTCCTTTAGGACTTGGTCAAAGAAAACAAACAAAACCATCCTTAGCTACAGTAACTAAAACATCCAACAAAATACTATGTCTTCATTGCTTCCCAGAAGGAGATGTATGGGCAGTAGTAATACCAATTTTCTCCATGTAGCTATGACAGTCATTTTTTTTTCTGGGCTTTTCCTTGTGCACTTGTCTTGTGTAACAGTTCTCAATTATCCACTGATCATTTGTGTCAAAATCATTAAGGACAAGGGTCAGCAAACTACAGCCGACAGGAGCAACTTGTGAAGAATGGTATTTACATTTTTGAAGAATTGTAAAACTCAAAACCTACAATAAACAAAACCAAAACAAAGAAAAATATGTGACAAATATCTCCAAAGTTTAAAATATTTACTATTTTAAGAAAATTTCTCAGTGTCCTAGCATATTTGATATTTTCACTATAGACTTACTGAATTTGAATGGGAGAAAGAGTATAGATTTTGGGTCTCTGAGAATTTCTGAAAATGATTTTTTAAAGATTTATTTTATTTATTTATGCATACAAGAACTAGGGTATAGGCCAGAGGTACGGGGATGAGAGAATTCACCAGAGATAGAGAGCAGAACAGTCGTATCTACTGAAATACATTGTTGAGGGGAGCAGCAGGTGAGACGGGAGAGGTCTGCAGCACCCTGTGGGTTAACGCCCTGGCCTGGGATCGAACTCGTGCTGCAGTGGCTGCAGATAGCTTCAGAGAGCTGAGACTTAACCCCTTGTACCAGCAGGGAGGCTCTGAAAAATATTGTTTTTAATTTCTGCTAAATTTTGAGAATTTAAGCAATTAGCTGATTTTAATTTTAATTATTACTATCTAAAACATACCTGATTCTGTTCATGTCAGTGAATTTTGTTGTCTCATATTACAAAAAAACAAAACAAAACAAAACAAACATTAGGTTGAAAATAGAGCATGAATTTTTTCCTGAGTGCAAAATTTCTTATTAAATTTGAAGTTTGATATTTTCTTCAGGAATCCATAGTGTGATTATTGCCCTTTTGAAGTTTGTAATAAATTTTAAAGTTGAGTTACCTAAAATACTAGTAAACAACTTTATTTTTATTTGAAAAAAAATGTTATGTCACTATAAGAGATTAAATTATGTGATATTAATAATATGGCATCCTTATCAGTCATTAATAGTTGCTGTGGAAAATAATAAAATAGAAGGATGGTCATACTTAAAGTAAAATTTTACTAGCTTATAAAACAATATATTAAATATTTGTGTCAATAAATACATGCACTTCTATGTCTCTCTTTACCCATTTATGTATCTATTGATCTACTTATCTACATTACTCCACTGATTTATTTAGATAAAAGATAGAACAACTGAAAAAGGAGCATTAAGGGAAGGATAAAAGGATCTATTGAAGTGTTAATATAAATTTGCCCATTTGTGTTTTTTTCAATTTTCTATTTCTGTCATGAAGAAAAAGAATGTTTCATAACAAGTAAAATTATGCTTAAGATATCAAATTACATTATTTCTTGAATTAAATTCCTGAATTAAAACCTCACCTATAGGTAGGAAATATTGGAAATGGGTAAAAAATATTTTCATGAGTGATTTTCTTTTGAAGTGCGAATGTGATTTTCAGGAGACAGGAATAAATGACTAGATTCCAGTAGTAAGATGATCTTTTCCAGGTACAACATAGTACTAGGGGCAGTCTTCTAAATGATTTAGAGAGAATCAACCTCCAAGTCGGCATTGTGAACAAATATGCTAGCAAGTAGGAGCCAACTCAGAGAAAGAAGAAAAGGGTAGGGAGGAGGGTGGCAGAAATGAGTTAAGAAAAAAGGGAAAGATGAATGGCTGAATTTATTGCTTCCAAGGATATGAGAGAGGTTATATGATGTAGTTCATGCTGATACTGATAATGTGTCTGTGTTTTCCTGCCTTTCTTCCTCTAAATCTTTTTGTTTTTCCTCTAATTGATATGAATGACATGACAACATATCTTTAGATAAAAACAATGTAAAGAGTTCAGGTTAAAAAAAAAAAAACCAAAGTACACTTAATTAGCCTTTTCTTTTTACATATTGGTACAGCAATATTTTTAACTTCAAATGTTATAATGAAAATATATTTGGGATACATCAATCTTACAGCAAAATGCCCCCAAATATTTTTATAAATACTAATATTTTTATCTTTTTATCACATTTTTGTCTTATTGATAGAGTTTCTTCTTCCTGAAAATCACTAGTGATGTGTGATATCACTCAGGATTTATTCATAACTTCTCTTATTCTTTCTTCCTTCAAACACTTGGTCTCAGGCATACCAAACTGTTCTCAGTTCTTTGAATTCGAGATAAGTTTTCACAATTTTATGCCCTTCACCATGCTTTTTTCCCTTATCTTGAATGCCCTTCCACTAGCTAATGCATTTGGTAAACTCATATGCCTATCTAGAGCCAAAGAACAAACGTTTCCTCTGTAAAATTTTCTTTAGATGCTCCAAACACTAGTGGGCTTTCTTTTGATACCACTATGTCTATGTCCTACTTTGTAGTCCTTCTATTATAACTTGCTCCTCTCTGTAACACTGTACTTATCACATTACATTGCACTAATTTTCTCTGACATTTGAAGATTGTCTTCTTTATATTTGAGTCTCTAGTGCTAAGCATCTAGTAAGAACCCAATAAATGTTTGTCTCACAAATAAATCAATATCCCCCTTCATTACTATTGTTAACACTAAATATTTTGACCTGAATATACAATTCTCAGATCACAGCTTAAGTCAATTGCTTTATCCCCACATTTTGCACAGAAATTGCATGTGACAGCAATTTCCTTATTATCTCAGAGGTAATTGAATAAAGAAAAAAGTCAAAGGTATTTGATCCTTAATATTGAATTTGATATGCCCATGTATTATAACTGCTTTTACACTGAACTACATGTCACAAGCAATGATGAGGTCTGCACTCAGTCTAATACTGAAAGCAGACATGCCACAGGTAAGAGACTAGACTATTCAATTAAAATACAATAATGGGAAGACACATAAGGAGGTTACAGAGGTGATTGTATTGGTAAACTACTGGATTTAGCTTCCAAATTGGAATCTATGGTATTGCTTATAAAAGTTATAACAACATAGTCTGTGTTAAATATTTCCTTGTGAACTGGATGTAAGAAAGTCTGTCTGATAACAGGTTTGTGCTGTGAGAAAGGAAACCATATGTCACTGTTTGCTTGGTACTATCCAAGTTTGTACTTGTTGTAGGTCATTTGATGAATTTTAATCATTTTAGTGCCTTTCCATTTCACTCTCAAAATTATCCCAGTGAGGGTGATGTATAATACTTCAAATTGGAGGTGAGTCCTCTCCTTAGGGGACAGCAATACATAGGAGATCATAAAGAGTACAGGTAATATTTGTTGAGGTCCAGTAAATATATTTTCACATTTAATTTTACAAAACCTTGTGGGAAGTTACCATTTTTATAATGGTCTTGTTTTCAGAAGAAGAAACTGAGGCACAGGAAAGTTTGAAAATGTGTCCAAGTAGTATGGTTAATACATATTGGAGGCAAGAATCAAAAATGAGGTTTCAAAAACTTACTATCTTAAATACTCTATCATACTGCCTTCTGGTTAAAACAGTTTTATTCAGATATCAAAAGTATATGGAAACTGGGTCATTAGAACCCATATCATTTCATTTATTCATTCATTGCATTCATTCATTTTTGTTCATTCAATAACTATTCATTGAATGCCCACAATTTGTCAGGGACCATCCTTGGGATTAGGTAACAACAAAATTCCCACTTTTATGGAGTTTGCACAAATTTCAGGAGTTGATTGCTTATACGGCGCTTTCATGGTGCCATCTCGCAGACAACTTGAAAGTCAATACTTTCTCTTTAGGTAAAACACAAAAGAATAACAGAAACAGCAAGTTTGCCTGGGAGAGTAGGGTGGGAGGATCCTGCCATGAATGAACGCACTACACAGTTTATAAGCAGTGTCCATTCCCCTGGGTCTCAGCATTGGGCAGTCATTTAAGTCAGGAGACTTTGTCCATCTTGTGTCAGGCCCAAAGGCATGCTTTCTCCTCCTGTTCTGCTACCACATCACTTTTAGAACAGCAAGAAGAGAATTGCACCCTGCTCTGTATTTCTCATATCACAAGTGGAGTTAATCACTTTCTGATTACTGTTTCTTTCTTGATAAACACCAAACACAGAGAAGAAAACACTGAAACACATATTCTGCCCTGGGTGGCAAGGTTTCAAGGAAATTAAGGTACTTAACACTAAATCATTAATAAATGTTTTACTCTCTTACAAAATCACTTATAAAGGAAAAACTTTCAGGTAGATTTTAACATCACAATTCCTTGGAATCTATTTAAATATGGCCCTGGGATATTCTACCAGGGGTTTTTACTCCAGCAGTTGTGATCCACTTTGCAGAAGTCCTATCTGAAACATCTTTTCCTGGCACACGTATTGAAGGGGATACAGTCCAGTGACAAAATCATGCAGTATGGTAACAAAACAGATAAGGACGTGGGGGAATTAAACTAAGTCTGACACTATTTGAGGCATATTTGTTAGCAGAAACATTAGTTGTTTTCCACTCCAACTACTTTTAATCCATTTGAAAATTGTTATGCAGATATAACTTGAATGCAACTGTTTGTAGCTCAATTAAAGGTTAAATTTGCATAAAAATAAATTCATTAAATGAAAACTGTACTATGTAGAGGGTGCATAACATTGTGATTGACTAAAAATCTATTTTGTAGATTAACAACAAGGCTTAGTCACATTTAGATTCTACTGGTAAATAAACATCAGGAGACTCTTAAAAAGAAAACATTGAAAAGGTCTAGCCATCTGGATACTAACTTTTTGGTTAAGCTTAGCCAAGAAGTAGGTGGCATGTGTCGATAGAGAAACATATTTGCTGGTGATTTCTTTAGTCCAATGGGATGTGATTTAGTATACTCAGTAAGTACTTTTATTAATGTGACTTAAGGACCATGAAAATAAAGATGCAAGAACATCATAGATACAGGGATATGAACATGAAGAATAGTGTAATACAATGTGAATAGAAAATTCCAATGATTTAAATGGTTTTTGTTAGTCTTCTATCCCCAGAATCTCTTGGATTCATACACATTGTAAGAAAAGTTCATTAAGTATTTATGTATGTAATTAGTTTCTCTAACTTAAGAGCTGGGGTATGCATCTTCTGGGTAATTCATTGACTTTTTAGATTCAACTGTGGTTAGTATAGATTTCTGAAATGTCTACATCCATTAACACTAACATTACTATTTATCTTTTTTTAAGATTCCATATACAAATGTTTCATGAATCTAAATGTAATTCAAAGGGTAAAATTTATTGCCTTTATGAAATATAATTGAAATTTTTTCTTACTCCTAAAAAAGATTGAAATGGCTATACAAGTAATGAAAATAGTGCAGTGAAAAATTGCAACATTCATAGACCATTTGTTATGTTATTGTCTCTATTTATAAATAACCTTTTCCTGATATAAAACTACAAATATAATTCACTACAGATTTTAAAAGTGTGCCCTATCAGGAGATTCTAGCAATTTCCGTTATATTAAGAACAATGCCTTCTTTACATTCACTGCCAAATAAAACTAGTTCAGAGAAGATTCCTAGACTGATTTTTCTCACTGAAGATCTAAGGTCCCTTAGGGTTTCTCATTGTTCTAAAAGCAACAGATGCCCGTTTGGATATTCTCTTCAAATTTGTCCTTAAATTTTGGAAAACATTGAAGAGTTTGATGATCTAACTAGAGGAGTTTACTTCAAAATCAACCAACAAGTCTGCTTCTCTGTCTTCACTTCCTGCTGAGAACACATGATGCTGTCCCTCAAACAGAAACACTGGCTCAACAATGCCTATGTGGTTGACTGACACACACCTTTGCCAGAGAAGGTGGCATGTGGATAGAATGTTAAAGTTAAATAAACATAAATAGAGAGATCAAAAGTTGAGGCAACCGGTTTCTGAGACAGGTTTCCCTCAAGCATAATGGCAGTTTTTTGTGTGCCAGGTTTCTCCAAGTGCAGTGAGTATCCTCCCTGAGCTGAGACCCTTCCACTAGAGATTCTCAGAGTGTAGGATGAGAGGAACATCTCTACACACAGTTTCACAGCAGAAAAGGCAATTGCTGAAAAGCAAGTATTATTTGATAGAGATTCTCTAGAATCAGGAAATGAGCAAGGGCAAGTTAAACTTTTTCAATTTGCACAAGCCATTTCTCCTCCTTTTTAAGGACTTGGCTCTATTAGTACTAATAGTACTTTTTTTTTTTTTTAAAGATTTATTTCATATAAGAAGTGGGGTACAGGCCAGAGACGTGGGAGGGTGAGAGAATTCACCACAGACAGAGTGGGGAGCAGAATAGGCAGGCAGACTGAAAACACTGCTAAGGGGAGCAGCAGGGGAGACAGGAGAGGTCTGCCATGCCATGTGGGTATCTCCCTGGCTGGCCGGGAATCAGATCCATGCTGCAAGGGTGCAGACAGCTTCACAGTGCTGTGCTCAACCCTCTGCGCCACCGGGGAGGCCCTCTAATAGTACTTTTGCTCTTCACCTTTTGTACCGTCACTCACTCTCTGCTTTGTTACTTTGTTTTAAAGATCTGTTTTATTTATTTATGCATACAAGAACTGGGGTGTAGGCCAGAGGTGCAGGGGAGGGGGTGAGAGGATTCACCAGAGGCAGAGTAGGAGCAGAACAGGCGGATCTACTGAAATACACTGCTGAGGGGAGCAACAGGGGAGACAGGAGAGGTTTGCTATGCTATATGGATTAGCTCCCTGGCTAGGGATCAAATTCAGGCTGCAGTGACTAGCTATAGCTTGATAGTGCTGAGACTTTAACCCTTGCACCACCAGGGTTGCCTTGCTCTATCTTTACATCATATAAAGTTTATTAGGTTTTTTTTTTTTTTTCTAACAGCATATTTTTAGGCCACAGAGCTTATATCAGTAGAGGTGACAAATATCCTTTCCTCATCCCCCAAAACTCTGTTAGTCACAGCATCTGGGCCTGCTTACTAAGGAGGGCAATGCAGCCCTGACACTCAGCACAGCAGGGTGATGGCCTTGACATCCAGGACAGGACTACATCAGCATTTGCTCATTCATTCTCACCTCTCTGCTGCAAAAGCCTGAAGCAGTAGGTGTCTGAGGTGGCAAGGATCAAGGAAAAGAATTATCAGGCCCTCTTTTTCCTGCTTTTGACCAAGATCAGGCCAATCCTGAGTTTATTATTTTTTGTGGAATACATGCCTTGATTATGATTAGACTGCCTTTTTAATAATTAAAAAGAGATGGTTATAGCAATTCTAAAGCAATTTAACCTATGTTCAAATAGCATCTAGAACCTGGGAGGGTAGATCCAACAGAAAATTTTTTAAATTATAGTGGGAAAAAAAGGTTTATTTCTGATTGAATCTGTTGAGTCCATCCCATCACCCATAGTGATAGGTGGTTCTTTGATTTATTTTTAGGATGACTTGAGAATCTTTAGTCAAATATATGTAACATTAAAAGGTAACAGATGAATAATTTCATCCTACTGGCTGTTTTCAGGGTGAGAAGATGAGTAAGGAAGTTCAGTGAATTGAATAAGGAGGTTTTGAGAATCACAGTGTCTAAATTAGATCTGTAGGGGAAAAGGAGTAAGGTAGGAAGGCAAGAGTTCCATTTCTGACGAATTCACACCCCAACTTACAAAATCTGCATCAACTTTGACAAACTAATGTTTTCCACCATTGCCAATGTAGTTTCCTGCTGTGGTTTCCTTTCTCTGGAACATATTCTACCTCCTGACTTATAAGAAACACCTGCAAGCCCTGTGCATCACATCTTCCATGTAATCTTTCACCATCCCTAGTCTATCCTCTCCCCCAGATGGAACTAACTGCTTGCTTTTTTTTTTCAGCATTGAACAATATCCAAACCTCTCTCAGAGTCCCTTTATTGTTTTATTGCAATTGTTCATTTACAAGTCTGTGTTTGTCTAATTAATGTGTGAGCTCTTTGAGGTAGGGAACTTGCCACATTTTTATGTGGCAATACACTAGATCATCAACATCTCTTTACTGAATACAGGAAAGACTATATTCAAAATGTGACATGGTTCCCAACTTCAGAGGTGATCAGGAAGTGGCCCAAAGGTTCAGGTATACCAAACACTGTTGATTCAGAAACTATTGCTCAGAGACGCCACATTTGTTATATAATTATTCTTTTCAATCCCACAGTTAAAGATTCTGTTACTTCATTATTGAAATTTAAATGTAAATGGAGTGATTCAGTTACTGATTGCATGTGTATTCAAATCTATTTATCTTTAGTTTGTTTTTGCTCAGTGAACCTTTTATGTGAAACAAATCCTAGCACAAGTAGAGTTATGTAGTTGAAATAACAAATCTGCTACATTTGTATATTTCTTTTGTTCATTGTTTTTCTTTATCTCCTTGCATTACAAATAGGGTAATGTGTTTGTTGCAACTGGGATAAATTTTAATTCTTGATGAGTTCCTTCAATATTTAGACTACTTACATTTAATCAGTGTGAAGTTGGTAAGGACTATCTTGTGTAGTCACAGTAAATTTAATTATATCAGTTGTTGCTTGTAGATAATATGATTGCGTATATTCTGTTTGTTAGATGAGGCATTTATAAGCACTTAGCAGTGCAATCAATTGTTTATGTAATAACTATCTTTCAAAAAGTAATTATTTCTAAAGTGTTGGTGTGTTCTCTTGAAATATGACACACAGCCTTGTATTTATGCTTTGACATTGGAAAAGCCATCTAATTCAGGAAGTTGAGTAATGAATTTGGTGGACATCTGCCTTGAGTGTACCTGTGACAACAGTTCCTTAAACATTGTTTTATGGTAGTTAGTATTTAATGACATTGGGATACTGCAAGTTTTAGTTTGTGGAAACCAGGCTAAATTTTCAGTTGCATTTACAGTATCATATGTGTTTGTTCAAGAACCTATGAAACTCAGTTGGCATGAAATTATTGGTAACCTATCTGATAAGCAATTCACAGGACTCTGTAGGATCATAAGCTACCTGAAAATAGATGTCAGTGGTGGGAAATCGAGTAAAAATAGATCATAATCTTGGAGCTTATTATTATTTTTTAAAGATTTATTTTTATTTATTTATGCATACAAGAACTGGGGTGTAGGCCAGAGGTGCAGGGGGTGAGAGGATTCACCAGAGACAGAATGGGGAGCAAAACAGACATATCTACTGTAATACACTGCTGAGGAGAGCAGCAGGCGGGACAGGAGAGGTCTGCTGCACCATGTGGGATAGCTCCTTGGCTGTGGATGGAATTCAAGCTGTGGTGGTGATAGTGCCTACCCTAACCCTTGAGCCACTAGGGGGTTCCCTTGGAGCTTATTGTTTTGTAGATAAAGCAGATTCTGATTGTGCATTGTGCTATCTGCACCAAGTTCTGTAAATGTCAGTTGGCAATTGTCCTGAGAAATTTTATCACAGAGAGGCCACACTGTGGTAATCTTCCAAAGTTTGCCGTGGGTATGATACATTGGAGAACCCCTCTGTCAGATGATTCATTGTGGTCCCTGTGACAAAGATACCACAGAATTTTGTGTGGATATGTATATTAAATAGTGATATGGGGAAAGCAAAGAAATTGAAAAATTTACATGAGTTTTTCTGGAAGCAAATCTGTTGCATGGTAAATGGTAAGAAAGTTGCATAAGCATTGAGAATGAAGCTTCTAAATATAAATGATCGCATGACCAGTGTAAGGCCTTTAATTCTAACGACTTAGTTAAATATTGGGTTGAAACACTCATTCACTGATTAGATAAATTTATTTTTATATTTTTAAATATTTATTTATGCATACAAGAACTGGGGTGTAAGACAGAGGTACGGGAGTAAGAGGATTCACCAGAGAGAGTGGGGAGCAAAACAGACCTACTGAAAACACTGCTAAGGGGAGCAGTGTGCAAGACAGGAGAGGGCTGCTGTGCCAGGTGGTTCACCTTCCAGGCAGGCCAGGGAATTAAACTTATGCTGCAGTGGCTGGCAATAGCTTGATAGCGCTGTCTTTAACCCCTGCACCACCAGGGATGCCCCTAGAATTATATTAATTTAAAAAGCAACTCAATCACTTAGATTTGTTGAAGGTGGTCTTGTGGTACTTTATTTATGAGTTGATATTCATTGCTTTTGACAATTATTTATCCTAATTTTGTTGGTCCTGCATTATTAAGGTTTATTGTCCCTCAAAGGGCCTGGTTATTTTAAATGAGTTTCCTGGCCAGTCCAGTTCCATCCAGTCCCTGTTTTAGGCCTATTGATATGATGTTGGGACTCTTGGGTATAGGTGGCTACTGTATTGATACAGACTCTGTCTGATTGACAATAGTTTGTTCTACCTCCACAAACTCTGTCTTAAAATGGACTGAACTGGACATAACCATCAGGCAATACAAGGTAAAGATCTTATTTACTTTGATAATCTACTTAAATATTTCAATCTCCAGTGACCTCACCTATGAAATAAAATTTTGGGAAGATTATAAATTTTCTTTTAACTCTATCTTCTGTGATTGGTAAATAGCATTGAGACTGGCATAGTTGATGATCAATTATGATTTCTCCTTTTTTGGTAAGCACTATTGGACTGTAGTTTCCAGTTTAAATTACACAGTTATATGGCTGAGCACTAATGATGAGATATGTGTCACTCTCAAGTCACATACATTCTGGTCGCTCTGTCTCCATCTGCAGGTGATCACAGGCCAAGAAATGGGCAAAACACAAGATATAGGTTCTTTATGGATTCTTTATTCATCATTTGGGAGAAAGAGTTACACTTTGAACAGGAAAACCTAGTTTGAATGTCTTATGAATGAAACATAATTGGATTTGAGTGTTTATATATGTTAAATTATTACCTTAATTGATTATTTGGGAATATCTAATTACAAGAAAATGTCCCTATTGGCAGTCTTTTTTTTTTTTGGTTTAAATATTTATTTATTTATTTATACAAGCACTGGGGTACAGTCAGAAGCACGGGAGGGTTAGAGAATTCACCAGAGACAGAGCAGGGAACAGAACAGGCAGACTGATGAAGTACACTGCTGAGGGGAGCAGCGGGTGGAGGAGAGGTCTGTGCGCCATATGGGACCCTCGCCTGGTGGCCAGGGATCAAACCAGCACTGCAGAGGCTGCGGGCAGCTTTGCAACCCAGTGCTCAACCGCTGTGCCACCGGGGAGTTCCTGGCAGTCTTCTCTTTAATAAATACTAAGACTCCACCAAAAAACTGCTAGAACTAAGAAATGGGTACAGTAAAGTTGCAGGATACAACATCGACATGCAAAAAACAGTTGTTTCTGTACACAACAGAGATGTCTAAATAACACAAACTAGATACTGATATCTAGATATTAACAGTCTTTATGGGAAATATCTAGATATTAACAGTCTTTACTAGCATTTCAGCTAGTAAACAGAAGAGGAATTTTTTAAACATAATCTTTGCTGGTGTTAAGGAAATAAGTGCTATTTCCCCCTCCCCCGCCATTATCTTTTCTAACACATTTACTAAGTTCCCTGCAAACCACTTTTAAATGCCAAAATTCTTCCAAATAAATTTGTGTTCTTTTTTTTAAATTAACTAAATGCCACTGTGTTACATCTTTGTTAATATCCAATAAATTTTAAGATCAAGTGCTTTATTAAATGATTGATGAATCTCTCAGCATTCCATTAACCTAGAAGAAGATCTTTCAAGGAATTGTAGAAAATGGAAGGTTTTTATAGTCAGAAAAAGGCTAGGGCAAAATTATTAACAAAAGAAAAAAAAGATAATTTTAGGCATAACTATTAAACTATAGGTGAAGACAGGAACTGTTCTTACATATTAGATTAATAATAGGAGAAAACTCCAAATTGATTGGTATAGAATTCACTTTGTGAGAAGTTGCAATTGCATTGAAGGTAGACATTAAGTCTTAGTGGGACCAGTATGAAGAATTTTATTTTGGAACTCTTTTTTCCTTTTTTCTTTTTTTAACTCTACCCATGATACAGGATGTTACAAATATCTCTAGCTAACTAAGATTGAAGACTTGTCCTTTAAATGAAATTAAAATCAAATGCTCAAGTTAGTCCCAAATGTTTAAATCTCATGAATACACATTTAAATTCACTTCACTGTTTGTTTCAGCAAACTACAGGGCAAGTTGTAATGTGATTTACTTGAAAATTTTATTGCATGTGGCAGTGCTTAACTAAAGGTGTGAGAAAGTACTTATAAGATGCTGAATTTATTATTATCTACTATTATCAGAAGAGACTAAAGATTATATTCTAATCAACAAAGTGGAGAAGGGATCTGAGGCTATAAAATAAATATGCAAATAATGTTTGCAGAAGATGCTTAGGAGGAGTCTAATAGATGAGAATAAATAAATATTCAGGAAAAATAAGGACATTATAAATGAAATATATATATCTATATTTCACTATATATACTTATGTATAGTGAAAAGTGAATCACCTCTTAGATGGAAATTCAAATTAAAATAAATTTCTATATGCAAAATTGAGAAAATAATCTGTAGATTCTTTTTTTTAAGATTTATTTATTTATTTATACAAGCACTGGGTACAGTCAGAAGCGTGGGAGGGTGAGAGAATTCACCAGAGCCAGAGCAGGGAGCAGAACAGGAAGACGGACAAAGTACACTGCTGAGGGGAGCAGTGGCCGGCAGGAGGGGTCTGCGAGCCATGTGGGACCCTCGCCTGGCCGGGGATCGAACCGGCGCTGTAGAGGCTGCGGGCAGCTTCGCAACCCAGCTCTCAACTGCTGCGCCACCAGGGAAGCCCAATCTCTAGATCCTTTGTAACATTGCCTTAGAAGTTTTTTTAAAGGCAAGAAATTTCAAGAGAGCTCTGGAAATTATAGCAACTTTAAAAGCATTGAGTAAGATGTGGAGAGAAAATTATTTTGGCCATTTTAATTAATTCTGAAACATTAGCTGGAAAGGTAAAAATCATCATATACTTACAGCAAGAATAGTGTAGATTTTGTTTTAATTCTAGTATCCTACCTTCAAAATGAGGAAACTGAGGTAAATATTAAATAACTTGCTCAAATTCTATAGCTAGTGGCAGTCTGAAGCTTACAGTACTATGTACTATTGACCATCTGGTAGGGTAAGAGGATATCTGGTAGTTTTTTCTGCATCTCACAGTTAGATAACTATATCCTAACTTTAGCCCTCATGATAATGATTATGTGATATATGCAAAACTTGCATAGTACTTGTATGGAACAGACACAGTTTTACAGTTTTTAACTCATCTTGTTCTCAAAACAACCCTACCCCACTGATTTCGCCTTCATGTACTCAGATCCTTGTCTCCCCTGCAGCATGGTAGCTGATGTGGTCTGTGTGGTATATGAAATGAGATTATGGGAAGCAGAGGCATCTGCCTTGGATGAGTACATTCATGCTCTATCTCTGTTTCTTTTGGATCTTTCAGGCTGGGGAAAGCCAGCTACCACATCTTGAGAAACTCAGTGGAGCAGGCTATATGGTGAGGACGTAAGGCTTCTTATCAGCAACTACATGAGTATGAGTGAGGATTCAGGTCTGTAGAAGATCCTTCAGGTGGCTGTAGTCTCTGCCAATAAATTGACAGAAAATTCCTGAGATATAATGAACTGAACTGCGCAGCCAAGCTGCTCATAGACCCCTGCATTGCATTGAGGCCTCTTTTCGTAACTGTATTAACACAAAATTATTGTTGATTTTTCAGTGGCATTTGTTGTTTCTAGTATATGATTTTTAAAGGTAGTAGTTTAGAGTCTTCTTCATCTTGGGAGAAAATTTGCTATTACCAATAATTTCAAACTCAGAGAAGTCTCACAAATAGGCCTGAGATAATACCAATCAGATTAGAGTAGTGATGTAATTCACCAGTGCGTAGGAGTTAAGGGAAGGTGAAGGAATGTGATGTATGAGCTGGAAGAAAGGTACTGAGATGGACCCTTACCTCTGACAGATCATAATTTTCTTTTGTTAAAGTAGAAGTGGAAAACTGTTTCCTTGGTTACGGGGAACTTGATATTCAATAGTCAAAAATAAAATGGTTTCAAAAGTGTGTGTTTCATAGTTGAATGGGCTAGGAGAAATTATCAACTTTCCTTGACCTAATATACTCTCTTTTTATGACTCTGGTGATGTAAAGCTTAACATATTATCTGGCTTGATTCATTGATACTCAATAATGGGTTTTGAAAATGTGATGTGTCTCATGTGACCTAGGTATACAAAAAGATCCAAAATGAATGATTTTGAAGAATAATTCATGGACAACATTTATAGAGTAAATATAAATACATCAGTAAAATTATTCTTGTGGGTTTTTTTAATAATAGATATTTAATAATTTGTATCAAGGATATTGGTATGGAAGAAATGAGAATTTTATAGCTTGTTTCAGTGTTTTATATCAATAGAAAAAAAGGAGAAATTAGAAAAACATTGAAAAATTATATCAGATTGGATGCATTTTTAATTCTGTTTGGAGATCTTATAACTACTGTAACTTTGAGCTATACAATACTTCTCAGAAGTCATCCCAGACTCGCTTAGCAGAGTTAGCAGTTACATACCCTTATACATTCTCATGGCTTTGTAATTATTGGTTTCATGTTTGCCCTGCTATAGTATTGTGAGCTGGTAAGAACTAAGTATTATTTATCCTGATATCACACTATGTTTGCAGTGCTTGGTGCATATTAGAAGTTAAAAAATGTTAAAAAATGAAAAGAAATTTTAAAAACATAGTATTCAGAAAGATAGTGACTCATAAACTTTTTTTCAAATATAACTGTTTCCTGTTAAGAATTGCTATGTTTGGTAGAAATCTACAATGACAGAGAAACACATGTTTGATAATATTTATTCAATTATTTAAATGCAGAAAGAAGATAATCACTTGTTACATTATCTAACAATATAAATAATTTTGAAGGTCAAAATTACCATAAAGAACTTAAGCATGAAATATGCCATTATAATTTGATTCTGTATACGTTTTGCATGCTATTTAAATCTTTTGAAAGAAAATCCTACCTTTATGACATTTTTAAATGGGATTTAAATATATCATTATTATTTTTTGTGATATTTTAAATGATTCAATCAATTTTTATTCACCTATAGCGAAATATTTATTCACTTATACATATTTCTAGCTTGCCTATTTTGTGCATGGCACTCAGAGAATTTGCAGAACCTATTGCCTGGTATGAAACATGCCCTATATTCTCAGAGCTCATATTTTAATGGCAGGAAGTGTGCAGAAAGTCAATATGAGTGACCTAGGGAAGAGATAAAGAACTGGTATATTTAAAAATAATGGGAGGTAAAGCTTGGTATAGATTAAAATCACCAAGGTGATTGTGTAAATTGAGAGAGAGAATTCTAGAGTGAGGTTAGAAACACTTCATTATTTAGAGGTTTGCCAGAACAGTATAATCCATGAAAAATACATGAGGTAGGATGGTATCAAAAATCCTAAAGAATGAAAAAGTATTTCAATAAGGAGAGAGTAGGTTGTTCTGTGAGAGGTAGAAGGAGAGGGCAGAGAATTAAACATTGGGTTTTATAAGTTGGTGGTGTCTCAGGGACCCATGCATTCTTATTGTTCTTTGTAATAATAGAAGTAGTAACACTTCTCGTAAGGAACAGCTACATAGCACTCTGTTAAAGTGTTCAGCAGGTATTAAGAACTTACTTTAGAGGGGCCTCCCTGGTGGTGCAAGGGGTTAAGTCTTGGCACTGTGAAGCAATCCACAGCTACTGCAGCATGAGTTCGATCCCCAG
This sequence comes from Talpa europaea, assembly GCF_964194135.1. Classification (NCBI taxonomy): domain Eukaryota; kingdom Metazoa; phylum Chordata; class Mammalia; order Eulipotyphla; family Talpidae; genus Talpa; species Talpa europaea. The sequence continues at coordinate 123,976,820 of NC_140070.1, read as the reverse complement.
CCAGGGAGCTAGCCCACATGGTGCAGCAGACCTCTCCTGTCTCGCCCGCTTCTCCTCTCAACAGTGTATTACAGTCAATTTGCCTGTTCTGCTTCCCACTCTGTCTCTGGTGAATCCTCTCACGCCCCTGCACCTTTGGTCTACACCCCAGCTCTGCATGCATAAATAAATAAATATTAAAAAAAAATTTAGAACAAAAGAACGAATTGCAAGTATCTATTGGACTGGGCTAAAAGAAGCCTGGAGGTGTTTGCATTTGTTATCTATTGATGCATTAAAACAAATACCCTAAATCTGAGAGGCTTAAAAGCAACAAACATTTATTATCTTGTCAATGCTATGGATCAGGAATTCGGAAGCTTTTTTTTGCTTGGTTCTGCCCTCAGGTCTCATAAAGTAGCAGTTGAGATATTGGATGTACTTCAGGCCCTCTTGTAAGACATGGCTCAGTCACTAGACTGTTGGTTGTTGGTCTCAGTTCTTCATTGCCTGTTGGCAAGAGATCACAATTCTTTTTTTTTTTTAAGGCTTATTTATTTATTTATACAAGAACTGTGTACAGTCAGAAGCACGGGAGGGTGAGAGAATTCACCAGAGCCAGAGCGGGGAACAGAACAGGTAGACCAATGAAATACACTGCTGAGCGGAGCAGCGGGTTTGGCAGGAGAGGTCTGCGCGCCATGTGGGACCCTCGCTGTTGGCCGGGTATGGAACCGGCACTGCAGAGGCTGCGGGCAGCTTTGCAGCCCAGTGCTCAAACACTGCGCCACCAGGGGAGGCCCAGGCGATCACAGTTCTTTGCACTCAAGCTTTAAACAGAGCTGATCCCATGTGTCCTGCAAAGCAAGACATCAAATGGATGTCATACTTTTATTACCTATTCTCAGAAGTTACACATGGTCACTTCTGTCTTTTATTCTGTTCGCTGAAAGTATATCAAAATGAACATTCCTAAGGAAATTAGACTATATTTTTTTGAAGCAAATGTCAATGGATTCATGGTCTTTGAGGCCACAATTTCAGTGGTGAAGAAATGGAGATTTCAAATGTGTTCGGTTATTTTGAGGGTAGCAGAAATGTTAACTAAAATGAAATGTGGAATGAAAGGTATTTCATGTTTTTTTCTTCTTAAGGAAAACATTAAAGCATATTATATGTTTATATGAGTGTGAAATATTTACAAAGGAGAGAAAGAGGCCAGTTCCTAGAGATGTTGAATAACTCTGATATGAGAGGGGATCCATATAAAAAGGAGCAGGGATACCGCTCTACAGATGTCAGAGGAAATGTAGAACATAGGGGGTACAGACAAGAGAGGAGGGAATAATTTATGGAAGGAAAATAGGGTATTTTAGATACTATCTATTTTTTCCATAAAAGATAGCAGATGTCCACAGCAGTGGATAATTCAAAATTTGGAAGAGAATGCTGGGATTTAAGAAAGGAAATGAGAGATAGCTTAGAGAGTAGGAAACTGACTTTACAATGGAAGGTATAGCAAGATTGTCTGGCTTTTGTGAGTGCCCATTTGAGATTAATGATCATAAATATAAGTGAGTCCAGTCAGCACATTATGGGATTATGACTATCTCGGGCCAGATCATTAACATGTGTCTGAATTATTACAGTAGTTACCTGACTGATCTTCTTCCCCTTGGATTTCCCGTGTTACTGCCATACAAATCTTAAAACACTTTTCTGCATAAGTTAAGCTGTAGACCAAAAAACATTCACTACTTATTCTGGATTTTTAAGACCAAGTACTTAGTTTGATCCAAGGCCTGTCATAAAATGAACTTAGTCTGCATCTCCACTCACAGAATACCATGGAATACTTTCCATTGGACAGCTTCTATTCTATATTTTAATGTTTTTTTTTTTTTTAACTTTAGCTAGCAATTGTATGGGAATCTTTTGGAATAGAGCATTACCAGTTTCAGAGAAATCAGCAAAGAGCCACTGTAGTGAAATATGATCATGGTCTCAATGGAAGGATTAACAGTGGGAAGAAATGTGTGTTGAAGTGGGGAAAAAAATATAAAGAATGCAAAATATGTTCACTTAAATATAGGGATTAAAATAATTAAGTTAGTATCTAGAATTAAAAGTAGTTTTTCAATTATATGATTGTATAGAGGGTGGCAACATTCATTGGTAAATGCAATAAAAAAGTTACTAAAACAATATGAGGAGAATGATTAATTCAATTTAATACAAATAAAATTGGAGATAACTAGTAACAAGCATATGTAAAGGTCCAGTAGGTACCTGGACTATATCAATCTGAAGTTTAAGAGTAAGTTCAAGAATGGGAATCAAATTTGGGTATCATTAGATTTAATGCCCCATTAGATTGGGGCATTATCATGAATTCAGAGTTCTTTTATACATATATAAATATATGACTATCATATATATTATATATATTTATATATATATATATGACTTGATAATGTGTTCATGTATGGATCTCTGGAGAAAACATTGTTTAGGGAAGGAGAAGATATTCCCAAGAAGACAGTGATAAAGGTAGGAGAAATAAAATATGATTACAGAGGTGAGGGAAGGAAGTTTTTAAGTCTACTGATAATTATATTAAAAAAGAACTGAACAAAATTAGATGCAGAAATTCTCAATCATGAGAACCTCTTAGCAACATCTGAGAAACTTAAAAAAAAGCAATGTCTGTGTCACAATCCTGATCAATTAAATTTGAATACCTTAGCAGTGGAGAGTAGACATCTCTGCCCCCCCCTTTTTTTTTTTAACTGAGGTAATATTGATTCACAGCATTATATGCGAATTAGAGATATATGATCACCCCGTTCAGGTATATGTTACCACACTACACCCACCAAAAAGCAACTATAGTTCATGGTACTCAAATACATTTTCTCTCCTCCCTCTCCATCACTCTCTGCTATATTTGGTCCCACACTCAGATTTCTAGGGTTTGTTATTGGTTTGGCTTTATCTGACATTTTGTTTTTTCTCTTTATTCTATATATAAGTGGCACCATTCAGTATTTGTCTTTTTCCGTCCAACTTATTTCATTTATAATAAACCCCTTCAGTTCCATCCAAGTTGTCACAAATGGCAAGAGATTATCTTTATCTTATAGCTGAGTAGTAGTCCATTGTGCATGTGTATGTCTGTATATACAATGGAATATATATATGTATATAATATGCATACATATATGCATATATATATATATATATATATATATGGTTTACTGTACCAGCCATTCTGTACCTTTTGATTGGTGAGTTCAGTGCATTTACATTTAGGGTTATTACTGAAATATGAGGGTCTGCTGCTTCCTATTATTCTTAGTTTACTGGTTCTGTTTCCTTGTTCAGATTTTGGTTAATGTCCATCTCTCTGATTTAGATATAAGAACTTCTCTTATCAGTACTATAGGAGAGGTCTAATGTTTTCAAACTTTGTCAGCTTCTGTTTATCTGAAGAAGGCCTTTATCTCTTCACCCTTACATTTGAGGAAGACTCTTGTTCATTAATTTTATATCTCAACATATTCATTTGTTTTTCTGAGTTTTCTGACATGTCTTTGATCTGCCTTTCTGTGTTTTCTTCCATTTCTTTGAATTTCTTTATCGTGGCAATTTTGAACTCTTTATCTTACAGGAGGAACTGTGTCCTTACCTTTGCTGTTGAATACTGGAGATTTGTTCTCTCAGTGTGATGGCATATTCCCTTAAAGACCCAAGGTACCATATGTTCTGTTTTTCAGTCTGCCAACTCTGTACCCGTAGGGGGTGCAGACCTTCCACTTTTCTGGCAGATGGCAATGGATTTTTTTTGTTTGTTTGTTAACTTTTCCTGGGTTGCTGTTTCAGTATATTTGGTGTATGATGGTGTATGATAGGGTCAACTGCTTTGCAGCTGCTGAGTCAGATGGTTGGGGAACGTCCCGGAGCATAGTCCTTGGTTAAAGTGGTATGTGGAAGCAGCATGTGCCTGTGGTGTCTCTGATAGCCCTTCTTTCCAGGTCATATCTCCACAGACTGTGGGTTAGACTTTCACTGCCTCTTCACACATCAACTTGTTCTGTGGAGGTGGGAAAGAGAGTTAAGTTCTGCACCCTGTCCCCTTCACTGGGGATTCGCCTTCCTGGCTCACGCCAATGCTATCACAAGTATCTCCCTAGTTAAGGATGTGCTTCCACCCCAATCATCCCTGCCCTCCCCAGGGTCACCATCCACATATGAAGAGATCCCTTTTTAAAATTTCCTGGGCTTGTGACACACAAAACTTCTATCGTATGGTATCTGAAATATAGGCGTATTTTTAGACTACTGTTTAGAATTCATTTCATTATTTAATTTTGTTGTGTTTTTCTCCCCTAACTTCATTTCCTACCTCTCATTTTGTCAATAGAACTAAAAAGAATTTGCAGAGCTACTTAATTGTGCTACTGATATTCCATAACAGTAATACAAATAACTAACCTTACTGAACATTTACTTTGTTATATATCCTCCATGAACTTGGCTCTAACATCTCTTTATTCTAACACACTATTACTTGGGCACATTAAATATTGTTTTATTGATAAGGAAACTGATACTCAGAGTGGATAAAAGAACTTGCTAAGGCCACACAAGTAGTCAGTGGCTAGGAAATGTGATGGCATAAGTTTCTCAGAATGACAGATTATTTTCCTAACTTGTTTTAGAAGTTACTTAGTTTTGTGTCAAAAGCACTTTAATGACATGCTTCTCATATATTCTTCTGTGAATTTGCTGTAAGAGAATTTGGGAGGTCTGTTGTTTTTATAAAAGGATATTGTTTGAGGACCTCCTATTACATTAGCCCTTTCATATGTATATTATCATATGTAATGCTCAGAGCCATATTATGGTACATATAATTTCTACTTTTATGGCACATAAAACAGGGAAATAAATAATTTCTCTAAGGTTGTAAAACCTAGTAAGGCACTAGTAAGGCTCAGGCACTAATACAGGTCTGTGGTGCCCTATTAGTTAAAACCTTTCTATCTTGTTACTTTGCCTTTTTCTTCCAATTTATATGTAGTGATGAACTATGTTTTATTTCCCAAAGTAGTAATTATTTACAGGATAAACCATTGGCAATTATTCAATCCTAGATTTTCCCTACTTAAATATTGTATTTTCAGGGAATCGTTTCCTGATCTTCCACTTACCTTGGTTTGTCATGTTGCATGCTGTCAAGGTCTTGGAATTTCCTTTATATAATTCTCCTTATACTTAAAACTTTTTCAGTTGCCAACTTTCCCACTTAACTAGACTCTCCATGAAGACTGGGACATTTTTTTCTTGTGGACTATTACCACTTCAACATTTGCACAGAGCCTGGTACAGATAAGTCCCACAATAAATATTTTGTGGATTAATTCATGAACATTTAAGCCATAGACAGGCCTAGAGGAGTGACATTTGTTTACTTAAATTTAGTATAAATTAAAAATTCCTTAATGCAGTGAGAAAATTTTGGTAAGAATGAAATAGATACATCTCTGGGATGGGGTGATACTTTTAGGACATAAAGTCTACCTTTTTTTTTTTTAAAGATTTATTTATTTATACATACAAGCACTGGGTACAGTCAGAAGCTCCAGAGGGTGAGAGAATACACCAGAGCCAGAGTGGGGAGCAGAGCAGGCAGAAGGACTGAAGTACACTGCTGAGGGGAGCAGTGGGCGGCAGGAGAGGTCTGCATGCCATGCGGGACCCTCCTCCTGTGGCCGGGGAGCAGCTGGGGATCGAACTGGCGCTGCAGAGGCTGCGGGCAGCTTTGCAACCCAACGCTCAACCGCTGCGCCACCGGGGAGGCCCTAAAGGCCACATTTTGTGGCCTTCTTTCTACTTCACTAAAAACCTGCCATAGAACCCACAGAAGTATTTTCCTTGATAATTTTTTTCCCTTGTTGTGCTGTCAAAATGCACATCTTAGTCTATTGTGCTCAAGGAGTCTAGAATTGGTTTACTTCCACAAACACTTATCACTAGTAGAAATTAGAAATTAGAAAATAAGCTAGACTAAAACATAAGGCATTGATATACTGCAGCCTTAGTAAAGATAGAATTAAGGAAAAGTACATTAAAAATATCTCACCTGCTCCAATCAAAATGTAAGTCAGATAAAAGTGTAAATTCTTCTATCATTTATTTTTATCACTTCAAATTCTTTGCAAGGTAGCAATCTTTAAATAAATAGATAAGATTTATATCCCTTAATGTCCTGATAGCGATTTCTCTGATGACTAAAATAATGAGTAATTTCTCTTTTGGAGGAGCTCACCCTCAAATGGGTAACTTTGAAGTAGGTAAAGAAAAAATATGGTTGGTTTTATTATTCAATTTCATGCTGGAACATTAATACTACATAAAGCTAATCATGAGACCATACTTTAATATACTTAGAAATAATTATTTCAAATAAATACATAAATGTGAAAAATATAATCTATGTAAATCTATGTAAATGGATAGTTATAGTGAATTAGTATGTAACATTACTGAGTAGATTGCTCAGTTTCATTAAATAAAAAAGACTAAAGACCTGGGTTAGCTAGAAAAAGCTCTTTTGCTCTATTTCAGTTGCTCTAGGTTGTTAATCTGGTCCAAGATGATCAACTTCTCATTAATCATAATAATTAGGGGTAGATTTACTGAGCATTAGTGTAATTTTCAATCATGCTAATAGTTGTGCAATCCTCTATTCATTAATATAAATGAGGTAAATTAGAACCATGACATTATAAAGAAGAGGCAGAAGCTGTGGGAACTTTCATGGATCCTCCCTAAACCCCATTAATTTAATTGTAATATGTTGTTCCTCAATACTTATTTTCACTCTCTTTATTTTCCATTGCTAATGGTTCTTCAGATTAGTTAATGAGCATGCTAACCTCTTAATTTAAGTGACTGCTCTGGTGTGGTCTAAATCATACATACTTATCTTGTCTCATTACCTTTAACCCTTTCTCACATGTTCAGTCAACAAGCATTTATGAGGTAGTCACTCATGCAGTTTGGAATCAGGTATATCAGCACAACACAAAAGGAATGAGACATTCCATCTTCTAGGAGATCAAAGCCTAGAAGACTTTATGAATTAGACTGATATTATTAAAAACACAAAGCCATTTCAAAGTAAAGATTACTCTCTTCATGATATCCTTGAAATTTTTATTTATATCTGAAAGTTGTCAAAATAAATTCTCTTCTTCATCTCTCTTTTATCTATTTAGATTTTCCCAGAAAGTCCTTTCCTGAAAACACTGCCTAAATTAGGTCCACCTTTTATGATATTTTTCTCAGTGTTTTTTTCCACCTCATAGCACTTATTTAATATTAGAGTCAATATTTCTTTTTATGATTATTTGTTTACTTTCTATTCATCTAGATTGTAAGCACATTTAGGGCAGGGACCATAACTGTAGTCACAGATTCTACCACATTCTCTGGTACTTAGCAGTGCCCAAATAATATTTATAGGTGAATAAATGAGTGAGCTGCTGCATTTGTTGTGCTTATTCAGAGAATAAATCATAAAGTATTTGCTTCATTTTGGAATCTAGAATAAGACTACATTGTTCTTTTACATAAAAGAAAGTATGCAATGGGTCATTAAGACTTACTCCATTCAGTTGAGTGGTATAGTATCTACATGTAGGAGAAATTATTTTTTCTAATTTGTTGATTGAATGAAAACCTTACTAATTAAAAACAAATATCTGGACCAAGGGAATTTTTGACTCCAATTTTTGGAGTCTTTGGACTTGCAATGATTTACCTTCTTATTCACTCATTAAGCAAACTTCCACTACCTTCTTTGTGCTGGGTGCTAAGAATGACTCTGGGGTAACACACATTGCAAGATTTCTTTCTTAAAAGGACTTAAATTAGTTGAAGAAATAGTAAAATAAGATTTTCACACAACTAGTAAATGGCAGGACTGGCATTTCACATTTCTGAAAAACTGAATTCTATGTTTTACCCATTAAAACATTTCAAAGGAATTTGAGCTTCATTAAAAACCACAATGACGGGCCTCCCTGGTGGTGCAAGGGGTTAAGCAATGCACTACGAAGCAATCCGCAGCCTCTGCAGCACAAGTTCAATCCCCGGCCGGCCAGGGAGAAACCCACATGACGCAGCAGAACTGTCCTGTCTCACCTGCTGCTCCCCTCAGCTGTGTATTTCAGTAGATCTGCCTGTTCTGTTCCCCACTCTGTCTCTGGTGGATCCTCTCATCCCCCACATCTCTAGCCTATAACCCAGCTTTTGTATGCATAAATAAATAAATATTAAAAAAAAACACACAATGACAACATAGTGAATCTCGCCAAGTCTAAATTCAGAGAATATATGTTAAAAAAAAATAAATGTTTAATATGTCCAGAACATGTGTGTGTGAGTGAGTGAGAGAGAGAGAGAGAGAGAGAGAGAGAGAGAGAGAGAGAGAGACTCTGGGAAAGATGGAGAGAGAGTCATGGAGAGGGGAGAGAAGAGAGAATCCAGGTGAGATAAGTGAGGAGAGAGGGAAAAAGGGAGAGTAGAGAAGATAACAAATACCAGGAGCTCAGCTAGAAAGCCACTGTGTAAACTGGCAAATGGTACTAAGAAAGAAGCAGTAGAAATGAAGGGGGGCGGGAAATAGTGGACTCCAGAGATGTTGCAGAGGTCTCAGGTACGGACAAATGTGGGAGTACTGAGAAGCAAGTGTGCAAGCAAGTTTCAGGCTTGTTGAATGATGTTGCCATTCTCTGAAACAAAGAATACATGCTGAGAAGCAAATTGAGGAAACAGAAAATATTCTGATTTGTATTTATTTTTAGTAATGTGAAGCCCAGAATATTTCCTGTGATGTGATAGGTGTGTGTCTCTGCTGTTACTGTAGTTTCTGTTGCTTGCTCCCCCTACCATTGCTACTATTATCCCTATTACTGCTGGCCCTCCCACTTTTGAACATTTCTTCTTAACTAGGCACTTACATAGTTGTTCTGGATATTTTTTTCTGCAGTTCTTACAAAAAAATCTGTAAGAAATTTGTTTATTTTTATTTTATACTGAGTAAATTAAGGTTCACTGAGTTAAGTTTTGCTAAGTGACATTGCTAAAGGTAATGTATTTAACAAATGTGAGAGTAGAGATTCAGCTTAACTCCAGTGCCCATGCTCGCTCTATCTATCTATCTATCTATCTATCTATCTATCTATCTATCTATCTATCTATCTATCTATCAATCATCTATCTAATCTGGATTAAGGGTCCATCTACTCAATTTCAAATCATTTGTGTTTGAAGCCCCTGTGGAACATCAAGGCTTGCTGATTTGTAAAGTGTGGATAATAATTACTACTTAAATGCATCTGAAAAATGTGAAACTGAGATAGGCTAGCAAGTGTGGGATATTACTCAAAAACCCTTAATTTTATCATGCTGTTCACCATAAGTTAATTTATAGAAAATTATAAATTATGGGTTACTAAGTGGGTTGTAATCAATAATTCCAGGATTTTTTTTTTAATTTGTCCTTTATTTATTGTGTCTAGTAAGAGAAGATTAACACAGGTTCATTTAAAAGGTAAAGCTGGAAAGACCTTAAAGTTTACCCAATAAAATTGTTTATATGAAGAAACGGATCTAGGCAAAATTTGCAACTGACAGCCCTAAGTGATATCCAGAGAGATATATTTTGCTCTCACCTACACAATATATTAAAGTTGAACAGCTAAGCATGACTGTCCTGGTCATGAACTTCCAAGTTGCCTATAGTCCCTACTACTCCCTATTTATTAATCCCAGACACCTTTCTTTCATTAACCTGACTAGCCCTATAGTGCTTATGGTTGTTACACCTATTCTAGAAACATGTTCTGGTCCATAAATAAATTAATTCTATAGGGAATATAGAATTTGTGTTTCAAAGTTTATTGTCTTCTGATTTATTAAAATAACCTCTATTTTTCCCCTGTTAGTATGCTAGGACTCTCATAAAAAGAAAATGGTGCAGCTTACATGACTTAAAGATCATGAATTTATTAAGTTATTGTGTGAAGGCTGCAAGTTCAATATCATGGTGCTAGTTGGGTTGGTTTCTCCTGAAATCTCTCTTCCAGACGTGCAGGTGCCTGCCTTCTCACTGTGCTGCACGTGACCTTTCCTCTGCACATGTCCATCCCTGGTATCTCTTCCTTTTTTATCTATCTATCTATCTATCTATCTATCTATCTATCTATCTATCTATCTATCTATCTATCTATCTATCGTCTAGGTAATCTGGATTAAGGGTCCATTTCTGTGGCCTCATTTGCACTTAGCTACTCTTTAAAAGCCTTATCTTAATTTTTAAGTATTGAGAGTTAGGACTTCAACTTATGATTTTTAGGGATGAGGGACAAAACAATTCCATCTGGTAACAAAATTTTGAATAAATAAAGTTATGTGATTTTGAACTGGTTACTACTGCCCCTTCCCTAGAAAGCCCATGCAGTAGTTTAACCTCCATTATAGCACCATTTTGTATTACAGTTATTTGCGTACTTGTTTTATCTTCATTAGAAGGTTGTAAAATCTTAAGGGCAGAAATTATGGATTTAATGTCCATTATGAAATGAATCTTTAAAAAGAAGTTATTTGATAAAAAAGCTGCACTTTCAGTCTCAGTTTAAAATTGTGGTCAGTTTTACTTCTGCGTTCAACATGAAGAGAGTGTGCTGAATAATGGCTTTAGAAGAGATTTTAAAGTATTGATATAAACTAAACGGCTTATCAGTCTTATTAAAACCAAGGATAATGTCTAATTTCAAAGAGTTGCATATGCTTATATTAAGTTTATTTTTATAAGGTAAGTGCTTTTAACATTAATGTTTTAGTTCTAAGTGACATTTATTGTGAAGATAGGTACATTTTAGAAGTCGATTTCATTTGATTATGTTTGCGTGAAAAAATGTTAATATATATCTTTTGCTTAGTTGAAGGCCTTATTTCAAGTTTAAATTTGCACTTCAAAACCTAAACTGAAGTGATGTAAATTGTATCCAAGAAAATTGGACCACCCAGTGCATTTCTCTATAGTAACACTTAGACAAAAATAAAAAGCCTTAAAAATGTATGTATTTTTTACATTAAGATACCTTTAATTTGCTGTTGACCTAACTTAGTCATAAGGGTTTTCACAGGTTTTGTCAGATTGATTGAATTACTAAGAAGAAAATGAAATAGACGGAAATATAGTTTATTCTTTCGTGGTCCATTTGCTAAAGCATTGCTTTGACTATTGAATGTTATGTCAACCGAATTCATACCTATCCTTTACTAGTATTCTGCAAGGTTTCTTATAAAATAATTTTATTGAAATGGCTGGAACATATCAGCTTTTTACTGTCAATTAAACTTATAGCTTTGCAAGTATGGATGTTTTCTTACTTTTCTAGCCTTTTACCCTGCATTGCTCATTTGTTTATTCATTTGTTAATGTAGGCAATAGTTATGGGGGGCTTCCAGCTGCAAACATGTAACCTGGGCAAATCACTGAAGACTTAATCTGCCTTGGTTTTGTCAAATAAAGATGTTGCTATGTCTATGAGTATTGAGGGTATTAAATGAATTTTGTGAAAACTCCTGGAACTGCTCTGGGTTCATAGTAGGAATTGCCACATTGTAATTTTTCTCTTTTTCAATCTGGTCCCCAGTATCTACTCTTTTACTTGAGAGTGTCTAGAATTTAAATTTGGAAATGAAATTTTAGAAGTTTAAAGTTGGGGGATATTTTAGCAATATTGTCGGAGGATAATTTGGGAATAATTTTGATCCACTTCCTCTTTTCAGAAAACCTGAAAATGAACCTGGTCTAAATTTATTTAATTTTAATCCATGTATTTTCCTTGATCATTACTGCAATTAATAAGGTGCTAGGAGAGGAAAAAGAAGGGATGAGAGAAGAGAGAAAAAAAGATATGTAAAAAGTAGAAGGTGTATTGACATTATTTCTGATTTGCCCAGATGTCTAATTATTTCAAGCTTCAGTCTTTTATTTTTTAAAATTTTGCTAATTTGGGAAATAGACTTTATTTTTTAAAATTTTGCTAATTTGGGAAATTATGGAAACTTGCTTTACAGTCAAATTGTTTTTAATGAATTAATTGCCCTTTAAAAGAAAAGTATTTGCCAGTTTCCTTCAGAACTGATGCTTTAGCATCAGGTTGCCATCTGCCTTTACTTAATATAGGAATCATGCCATAGCACAGATCTGGGGAAACAGACTGGTACCAGCAGACTGAGGTCTGTTCCCACTGCCTTCCTTGAATGACTTCAAAGCTCTCTGAAACTGACTTGACATCTTTCTTCTTCTGTTACCTCCTTTGGTAGTTGGGGTTAATAATGATTGTAGACTAATATAGTAGTAATGCAATTATGAGAACTAATAATTTCTATAAGGAATTCATTGGAAAAAGTCCTGAAAGTCAGCCATATGGGCTGCATAATTTCAGTTACATTATAGATAAGCATCATTGAGGTAAGCAGAACTCTAAAATGGTCCCCAAGAATCCTCTTGGTCTACCAGATTGTATAATTCTCTCTGCCTGTGGGCAGAACCTTTGAATACCATGGTGTTGTTACTCCATTGTTTAGGTTACCTTTTATAACAATTGCTGGTGGGACAGTTACTATCATGTTTACATTATTTATTCTGTAGGAGGAACTGAAGTCAGATAGGGACTTTCTTGCTTTCCTGAAAGAAAGCTAATATCCAGTTGTGAGCTGCTTTTTGTGCTAAGGAAATCTTAGCAGTGTCTAGTTGCTGGGAACAATCTCTGACTGAGAACTGACAAGCGATGAGAGACCTTAGTCCCACAACCACAAGGAACTTAATTCTGCCACAAACTGAATGAGATTGAAGAGGATTCCTGACTCCAAATGAGAGCCTCGGTGTGCCTAACACATAATTTTTGCTTTGTGAGCCCCTGAATGGGAGGTTAAAGCTAAGCAACACTCAGGATTTTGATTCAAGGGAACAAATATTAAATATGTTATTTTAAGCTGCCAAGTCTGTGGTAATGTGCTTTTCATACAAGAGAAAATAAATATAATTTGTAGAAATATCATACACAGAGAATCCTATACTTATATACTTAAATTGACTCTCTTTTTTTCAAATAAAGTTGAAGGTATGACAAATAATGTTTCTATTTTGATTTGAAATTTTTGCAAAATGAGTAGTTAAGCATAGTCATAATTTCTTAAAACCATCTTATAGTTTTTCCTCATAATTTATGATAGACTTTAATTTTATGAACTGTCAGAAGCAGTGGAGCCTATACATTACATTTATCCCTATTCCCAAATGTTTGTTTTAGTAGAAGTTGAGTAGGTTTAATGTAGTCTTCTTGTATGGATTGACTTGTGTTTTTGGAAGATAGTTATGAGGAAGTGATATTTGCTTGGATTCAGTGATTGAACTACTGTTAATTATAAAAACAGCCACGTAAGCTAAAGGTGACTGTTCAATTTAATTTATTAAAATGTAATACGAGGAAGACTAAGCCATTAGGTGTGTGTCAGTTTTGCTGTACTTTAGATTATAAGTGTTTGGGTGGCTACACCTACGCTCTGTCTTATGGAAATAGACAGGAGAGTGAGCTCATCAAATTGCAGGTCAGTGTGACATAGTCCTCAGTGAAGTATAACTAATCATTGTCAGAGGCCCACAGAAATTCATTGTGTGACTCTGCACTGTTTTGATTCCTTTCCCCGCCCCAATGAAGATATAAAAATTGGTAGATATTGGTGACTCAGATTTAAAATTCCTCACTTCAGATGAATTCCAGTACATGCCAGGGATGCATCCTGAATTTCCTTCTTTCGTTGGGGATTTATTCCAGTTCCCAAATGAAATCTATGAAAATCATGAACATGATTTTTCATGAAAATTACCAACATCTTGAGTCAGTCATCAAGAAATTGTCCTTGGTGATAATTCTATTCTGGAGATCAAGTATACATGCATGAGATTCTAGACAATTTTGTAGACAACACCGGACAATCAGACTGAATAGTATGCGGAGAAACAAGTGTAAATCAGCCCCTAGGGCAAAATTCTAAATTCTAAATAGACAAGCAGTTTTATTACTCATCCAGAATTACATGCTTTTATCAAATTTTGACAAAAGGACTAAAGTATAGACTATGAGTTTCGTGTGTGTGTGGAATATGTGGATTGTTTTCATATTCATATACCCAAGGCTCAGGATTATTCTGAAATATATAGGTGGTCAATAAATAACTGTTGAACAAAAGAACTGAGTCATATTACTAGTTCTTCCTTCCGAAAAGATAGCTTATGAAATGCAATGCAAGCTACTGTACTAATGGTTGCATTCTGTCTTGTGCCGTGCCTTAATTTTATCTAAGATGTATTTTTATAACTTCCCTATTAAAAGAATTCTGGTAGATTTGAAGAAGAATGAAGATTGTGTGAATGAAAGAGATAATGTCCTTTTCTCTATAACATCAAAGCCTCTCTGTTGCTCCCATTTAATCCTTTATTTTCTTTTCTTCCAGGCTATCACACCTCCACTAAATTTTTTCTTTACTTTTCTGAACCCTGTTTATTATTTCCTTTATATTGTGACATACATAGAATAAGACTGAGCATACTTTGCCAGTAGCAATTTTAGATTTTTGAAGAATTATTGATCATAGGATTATGTCAATGATGCCTGCATTACACATCAATCCTTATAAAAGCAATTGTTACTTCTAAATTACTGAATGAAAAAAAAATGTGAACACATACAGTGATTATTTGAAGAATCTTTAGAGAACACCAAATGACTTGAACAGTGCTCAGTGACATTGTTTGGTATAAGAATAAATTATTTTTCCAGAAACATATGTAATATAAATCTATATAGAGATATAGATAATCAACAGAATGTTCTTTTAAAAACAAGTACAGTTTAGAAAATTCTTTAACCCATATTCATTGATAATTTTTGCTGGTATTAAAATCTAGGAAGGAAGGAACATATATATGACTATAGCTACTACCTAATAGAATATGCAATTAAGATGTAAAGCCTAATTTATATGGTGATTTGCTAATAGTTTTCCTTCTTTCTTTTCTTTTTCTTTTTTGCTTATGAGGTTTCACATAGCAATTTTCTTCTCTCTCTGCCATGTGCATGAGCATGCACCCCCCCCCCCACACACACACATATTGCTTTATTCTCTACATCTGTGTTGTACAAAGTGTTGCTTTGCCCTGTGGCAATAATAGAGAAACAGCTGTGATTTAGGATGTCAACTTCTCCATTAACATCAAATGCTTCAATGGCAACTCTGAATAATGTTTTAAATAAATGTGTTAAGACTATGGCTGCATTAATATTGGGTGTGAACTGATAAATGTCTTAGGGAGAGTGATAAAGATTTTAAACACTTGTTAGTTTAAAGATGAAACTTTCATAATCACCCCTTTTGTTTTTATGAAGTTATATATTAATAGGCAGGTTGAGGAATACACCATGACCCCCCAAAACTTTCATACCCTGAATGGGTTCTGCCATCCATCACATAAAGCCAAAGAATATTCTAATAGAATTAGTGAGCATAAAGAGACAAGAGAAAGGATAATAGTTACCCAATGAAACACCCGAGTTACCCATCTCTTCATGGGTAGATGCCCAGCCAAATAGGATTGGCTCAAAGCAGAGTCACTGAGGCTGAAAAGTTTGCCACAAGTCTAAGGCACCATCTGGAAGGGAACCATGGGCAAGAAGCAGAAGAGGCCAGGGATGTCTGGAACAAAAGCAGCAAAACAAAGTATACATAAAGATGGAGGCTGCCATTGTCAGCCTCCCCATTTGTCTCTTCCTGACATCTCTTCCAAGTGTCTACATATCTTCACTCCATATTTCCCCTTCTATGTCCCCCAAGTCCCTGGAGCAAGTCCAAGGCTGAGAAGCCAGTGTACCTTGCTTCACATGTCTCTCTGCTCCATGTGTCTCCTCCAAGTCTTCTTTCTTTAAACCTTCTCTCTCAAGTCCTTTTTAGCTTCTCCTTGGTGCTCAGCTGCACCCTTTCTTAGGTGGACCAGAGAACCTGAAGCCTCCTGTTTTTAGATTACATTGTTCCATAATGAAGGATAAGAAAAAGATACCAAATAATTTCCTCCTCCCTCCCCAACTCCCTTTTTCCTTCCCCCTCCTTCCTCTGTCTTCCCCCTTTGTTTCTTCTCTAATAATATGGATTTGAACAAGTATTTATAAGTAAGATTGAGGCAAATGAAAGAAGAATTTTTTTTCCTTTCTTCCAATTATTGTCATTGCTTCTCTTTTTCTCTTCTTTTGTTTCTGTATATACCAAATCGAAATGTGGATGGGCTAGGTGAATAGAAAATGAAAAGGGAAGAGAATTTGAAAGATGGGGAAAAGTAGAAAATAAAAATAAAGAAAGACTTCCCTGAGACAGTGGGACTGAACTCCAAAGTGAGCATGACAAAACAAGACAGTACTGAGTCTCGAGCTTGACGCTGGATTATATGAATTTAACAATTAGTTTAAAAATTTTAAAACCTGGACCTCCCTGGTGGCATAAGGGTTAAGTCTCAGTGCTATCACCTCAATGACCTGATTTCAGTCCCTGGCCAGGGAGTTAACCCACATAGGACACAGCAGACCTCTCTTGTCTCACTCACAGCTCCCCTCAGCAGTGTATTTCAGTGGTTCTGCCTGTGCCGTTCCCCACTCTGTCTTTGGTGAATCCTCTCACCTCTACACCTTTGGCCTACATCCCAGTTCCTCCATGCATAAATAAATAAATCTCTTTTAAAAATTTAAAACCTAATTATTTTTATAGGTAAATCATTTTCCTTAGGCATGTTTTGGTTGCATTTTTATATTATGAAAGTTTAGATCCCTTTAAATTGTAGATGGGTCTCTCTTACTGAACTTTTAAATATGTGCATATTTACACTTTCCGAGTCTTAATAAATGCATCTATTATGATGATGCAGTTGATGTAATATGCTAACAGCAACATAAATATAGAGAGAATTAAATATTTTTAATATAGAATTTAGACTTCAAAAGAAGTTGTAGTACATAGTATTGGAGAGCATTCATAAAAGACATAAACATTCAAAAGAGAATATTCCATAAAAGACATTCAAAAATGCAGAATAGTAATTGATCACATGGATTTATAGTAACAATATAATTTAAAAATAACTTCTTATCTAATTATAAAAGTTACATATTCTCAATAAAGGAGAATTGCAAGGTGAACATATAAGAAATAAATGTCAACACCTAGTTATAGCCAAAATTTTTACACTTATATGATTATATATTTATATTTCTTAATTTTTCTTTGTACAATCTGACTTTGTCTTTATACTGCAAGTTACAATATATTATATATAATTTATTATATATAAATTATGGCATATAATTCATATATTTTATAGTATATATAATTTATATATTATTTTATAATATATAATATATATTCATTTTGGGTACTGGATGAATCCTCACTTAATCTCTGACATTCATCAAATTATTAAACCATTTCTGCTTCAATTTCCCCATCTATAATGTTAAAGGGACTGGTCATTTTTTTCAATTTATTTATTTTGTAGAAGAACTGGAGTATAGACCAGAGGCACAGAGGGGTGAGAGGATTCACCAGAGACAGTGTGGGGAGCAGTACAGGCAGATTCTCATTGCTGAAGGGAGCAGCAGGTAAGACAGGAGAGGTCTGCTGTGCCAGGTAAGGCAGCTCCCAGACTGGAGATCAAACTCAGGAGGTGGTGGTGACTGCACTGAGACTTTAACCCCTAGGCCACCAGGGAGACCTGAACTGGTAAATTATAAAAGATACAAGTCAGTTTGGGTCATATTTTAGGCAATTATTTTATGCTACTTACTATGTACCTATAATGTTTTTATTATTGGCAGTCACATCATCCATCCTCTAAAAAGAAACAATATAAAGACAACTTTGTGTTACATCATTACCTACTTAATCAGGCGGTATTTCTTACTACTTAGAAAACAGATTCACAACACTGAGAATGTTGTCACAAAGGAAGCTTTTTATTAGTGAGTCATTAGTGTCATTAGGGAGCTAGTACTCCTTAAAAAAATATTCTTCAGTGTTGAGTCAAGGAAGACTAGATAGGAGAAAAAAAAGGAAACACAGGACATGTAAGGTATAAGGAGGGTTTCTTCATTCTTAGTTCAGGGTGCCCCAGGCAGGCGAGGCAGTTAGTCACAGAATTATTAATGACCTCCCTGAAACTGTTGCTTGTTGTTCTCTTTCCTATTATCAGTATAAAACAGCCCAGGGGTGATCTTAAGGCTCTGATGTTATTAACGTCCTCAGAAGGATCAAAAATATCTCATTAATCTTTAGGCAACCAGCTACCATAGTCTTGAGGGTTGTGTAGGTTAAAGACTAAAGAAAGGGTCATATCCTGGTCTTTGGCTCATAACTGAATACAACTCTACGTACATTTGATGGTTTTTGTTCAACTAATAATGAATGTATATCATGAATATACAAATATCTATTATATAGTGAATTATATGTAATTATATGATAATGTATGAATTATAGGTATGTATAATGTATATTTAAATTATATAAATATATAACATAATTATTATAAATTAAATATGTATGGTTATAAACCATAAATATTGGTGTGATATATATATATATATATACACATAACTATATAAAATATATAAAGCCATTATTAGAACAGTGACTCACACAAGCATTCATATCTGGGATGCACAGCAGATTACTGGTTAAACACTCTACACCTGATAGCTAAAGTGTTATTTTATCCCATTATTTCACTTTCACTTAATTTTCCTGAAAAAAAAAAAAAAAACTTTTAGGGTATTATTGAGTCTGTTCTGTGGAGAAAGCTGACACTTGAGCTAGCAAGTTGAATAAATATCCCCAGATCATAACTACAGGATAAAGCCTACAATCTTCTCACTATACTCTTATTATGCTACTTTGTCTTCCATTAAAAGAGATGGAAGGGCTCCCAGTGGCACAGAGGGTTGAGTGCAGCGATATAAGGCTGTCTGCAGCCTCCGTAGCGCCGGTTCGATTCCTGGCCGGTCAGGGCAATTCTCACATGGCACGGCAGACCTTTCCTGTCTCACCTGCTGCTCCCCTCAGCAATATTTCAGTCCTTCTGCCTGTTCTGCTCCCCGCTCTGTCTCTGGTGCATTCTCTCACCCTCCCACACCTCTGGGCTGGACCCCCGTGCTTATATAACTAAATCTTTAAAAAAAAATAGAGATGGAGAAGATGGAGAATCTCCTAAAGTTACTTAAGAGATAGAATCAAAAACACATGATCCCTTAAATGGGAGTGTGTGTGTGTGTGTGTGTGTTAGCATACAGCCAAATGTTATTCTAAACTCGCATACTCTATAGGGATCAGGCCAAGTATATGCACAAAGACAAAGCAGATTTTTAGTGGGAAAGAAATTTAATATAATTAATGTATACATAGAAAAGATAAGAAAAATATTCTAAATAAAACACCCCAAATTACCCATCCCTTCATGGGTAAATGCCCCGCCCAGTAGGGTTGGACCAAGGAGTGCAGCTAAGGCCTGAAACCTCATCAGATGTCTAAGTCACCTTCTTGTTGGCAACTATAGGTAAAGGGTGAAAGGGGACCGGCATGTCTGGGACAAAAGAGCAAAATCAAAGCACAAATCAAGATAATATCTGCTGTAACCAGCCTCCACAAGTGTCTATTGTTGGGTTCAGATGATGAGATTCAGTGTGGGGTTCTTGGGTCCCTCTGAGAAAAAATTCAGTAGATGTTCCCATTAATCAGCACATGGCAAGGAAAAAGTGAGCCCTTCATAAACACAGTCTTACCATTTCTTCAAAGAGGAAATGCAAATGGCCAACAGGCATATGAAAAATGTTCAACATCCCTTATCATCAGGGAAATGCAAGTTAAAACCACACTGAGATACTACCTCACACCAGTGAGAATGGCATATATCAAAAAAACAAGCAACAACAAATGTTGACGAGGATGTGGTGAAAAAGGAACTCTCCTGCACTGCTGGTGGGAGTGCAGACTGGTCCAACCACTATGGACAGCTGTGTGGAGGTTCCTCAGTCTACTGAAAATGGAGCTACCTTATGATCTGGCAATTCCATTCCTAGGGATCTACCCAAAGGACACAAAAACATTGATTCAAAATATCAACTGTAAACAACTGTACACCTATGTTTATTGCAGCACTATTTACAATAGGTAAAACCTGGAAACACCCCAAATGCCCCAAAAAAAGATGGCTGGATCAAGAAGATGTGGTACATGTACACAATGGAATATTACTCAGCAATCAAAAAAGATAAGCTCATGCCATTTGCAGCAAAGTGGATGGAACTAGAAGGAATTATGAAATAATTCACAATGGTTTCACTTATAGCAGGAATATAGGGCAACCAAATAAGACATTGGTGTAAAAAATAATAACAGTACAAAACACAACAAAGCAAAAACGGGCAATTATAAATCAGAGACATACTGCAGGGGAGGAGGGAGAGGAATCAGAGGGAGGAAGGAAGGAGCACAGGGGACTGAGGTGATGGTGCATGGGTGCGTTGGGGAAGGAAATTCTATGGGGACTACACCTGAGGGGTGGAAGCAAATTTTGTTTAAAAATGAACAATGATGTAAAAAAATTAATATAAAAAATAAAATAAAATCCAAAAACAACAAAAAAATATACACAGTCTTACAAGACAAGATCTATTGTACAGGCGAGGGGATGTTCTTAGATACATTGCTCTTTGATGGAATTTATTCCTTTGTAAAACCTATAGCCTGTGGTCAGGTGAGTTGATCTTCCATGGTAGATAATCCTCTCTTCCCTCTTCCCCACCTCTGTTAATCTTTTCTGATCCCACCTTAAATGCCTAGAAACTTGCATTGCTAGTTTAAAATTTCTTAATCTTTACTACCCCAGCCTCTGGTATTTGTCCTTCCATCTTCAATTTTTCACTCTAGGCTTCCATCATCTCCCACCCACGTGCCTCTTCCAAGTGTCCCTAAACGTCTCTCCTGTGTATGTCACCTCTAAGTCCCCCAAGTTCCTGTTGCAAGTCCAAAGCCAAGAAGCAACCCAGTCCTTTTCTCCACATGTCTTCCCCTCAGCTGACTTGCCTTCAGTGTTGTGTAGTTTACTTGTCCACTCAATTCCCTCATGGCTAAGTGGAGTGAGAAACATGGTAACTCTTCTTTCTATGGAGATGTCTCTGTTAAAATCATTTGCATATGCGTATGATAGTCTCAAGTAGAAAATCTGAGGTCAGGAACAATAATTTGGTCATGTCAGAGCAGGAGGGTATTAGGGTAGTGGAGAGAAACTGCTGCAGAGTGACAAGTTTTGTACAAGATGTTTATTCAAAATGAAGTATAGCTGGTGAATTTTAATTTGCATGACCAAAGGTTAGGAGACCTTTTCAGGTCACTTATTAACTTAACTCTAATAACAAAATAAAGTCCTCTGACCCTAGGTTTCTTCCCTACCATCCTCATGCTGGACCAGGATGAACTCCCAGGGCATCTATAGAATAAGATGAAAAATCCCGATCTAGGGCAGCCTTATTTTGAAGCTAATTACTACTTATAACCAGGGATGATGGTGATAATATTTAACCAATTTAAGGACATGAGCACTGACTATTGAAAATATATGTCATCTTAAGACTTTACTGGGTCAGAGGAAAGTGATAAACAGATTAAGTCTTTCTAGGAGAGGTCCTCACAGAGAAAAGATTATGTATAAATATCTTTTAAAAAAGTATCCCTCACCCAGCCCGTAGAATTCCTCTCATGAAATTGACCTTTTGTCAAAAAAAAAAAGGAACAACATATTTGGGGGGAGCAAATTCTAGCTCCTTTACAGTATAATTAAACATTTAATTATGAAATATTATAGAACTTAATGAAACTCCTTTACTAATAATTCATAAAAGGAAACAGCTACATTTTAGAACCCAGAATACTCAAAAAGATTCCAAGAAATGATACAGTTGCTTTACTGAAGGTATCTGTATTTAATATATTTTGTATAGGAAAATGCTCAATTCATTTTAAAATGAAATATTAACCAGAAAAATTATGATGATAAATAATTTACTTTCTATCTCTGAGAGTCAAGAAATAATTCACAGGGGTGATTGGATTTTTTCTTTATTTCTCTTGGGTTAAAAGAGACAGTTGGGGGGCGGCGGGGATCATGATCTCAGCAGAGATATTGGCTACTTATTTCATAAAAGAAAAGGCATGTCTGGAGACAGATTCCAAGACATTTTCAGAATTTCTTAGTAAATTGATTTTGACTCTCTTGACCTTTACTTGTACCTCTTATTTTCTTCACAGAATTTTTTGCTTTTCTCTGGAGAGTCTAAATTTTTTTTATCTGTATATTCTTCAACCATTCACAGTATTATAATAAAAGATTTACCAATACCTTCTGTGATTTAACTTGTTTTTGTTTTACATAAGCAATTTGTCATTTATATATTATAAATACATGACACACATAGTGATATAGCATCTATTTCAGCCGATTTAAATATTTTCATAGATAAAAACAAAAAAAATATTACAAATTTAAAAGATAGGAATGACATAAGGTATAATACTTATGATTCTTTTGAAACGCTGTTTATATTGCTACTGAATCAATGTAATTACTGGATTCTATGATGAAAATCTTTTTTTTAAACTTTTTGTTTATTTATGCCTCTAAGAACTAGGGTATAGGCCAGAGGTGCTGTGGAGTAGTGAGGGGGTTCACAAGAGACAGAGTGGGGAGCAGAATAGGAAGATATACTGAAATACACTGCTGAGAGGAGCAGCTGGCCAGACAGAAGAGGGTCTGCTGCTCCTTATGTGGGTCAGCTCCCTGGCTGGGGATCAAACTCATGCTGGTGGCTGATGATAGCTTTATACCGTTGTGTTTTTAGAGTTAATATGAACTGTCTGTTTTGCTTTGTTTTGTTTTTTTCTAACATAGAGGTGTATAATAAGCACTATTAGAAATTTTTAGATTATATAAAACTGCATTTGGTAAACTATAAAATAAGTCTTAGAGAGTGGAGAACAACAACCGTTATTATTAGTTCAGGTTATACGATCTCTGAAGACCTGAAGGGTAAACTATTAGTGGAGATAAGCAATTAAGACAAGAGGGGGATATGGGTCTGATCATACATCATAGAACTCTGAACCAGAAGAAACAATAAGAAACCTCTGAAATTGGTGACTATCAGGTAAAATATGTTTTTCATTCTTCAATTGAAAGAACTAATATCCAGAGAAACTATTTTTTCAAC
Organism: Talpa europaea; assembly: GCF_964194135.1. Lineage (NCBI taxonomy): Eukaryota > Metazoa > Chordata > Mammalia > Eulipotyphla > Talpidae > Talpa > Talpa europaea. The sequence continues at coordinate 123,953,397 of NC_140070.1, read as the reverse complement.
TATGTATAGTTTACAAGAATTAGAAGAGAGAGAAAAACAAAGTTGTATAGTCAGGTCATGTATTACTTTACAAGAGATGTCTTATATAGTCCTCATGGCAATTATGTGATACAAATGCTATAATCCCCATTTTTTAATGTAAAAAAAAAGAACCAAAAGTGTTGAATAATTATGCAGTTAATGTGTTTGTTTCCTAGAAGCAAAATGCAAAAAGTTAAGTGACTTAACACAAATAGTCCAGGTGGAAAGTCTTAAATTAGAGTTTCGGTAGGGCCATGTTTTCCTCTGAAGGCAAAAGGAAAAATGTGACCCAGGATTGACTTTTAGCCTCTGATAGTTTCTTGGTCACTAGTAGCATAAGTCCAATCTCCACCTGACATTCTCCTGTTTTGACTGTGTTCAAATTTTCCCCTTTTCTATGAGAATTAACCTATATGACTCAACTAATTACATCTGTAGTAATCATACTTCCTAGTAAGGTCATATCCTGAGGTACTGGGGTTAGATCTGAAAATACAAATTTTGGGGAAAGAAAGCCCATATGTTGGTAGTGCAATTAGCATTTAATTGAATTTTTTTTTTAGCCTTTACATTTTACATCACTTGATGGCATAGAAACATTTATACTTTGTTCCATAAGAGATAATTTAATGTAGCACATGTGTTATAAATTAGTAAAGAGAAGAAAAGGTTGTACCAAACATTATTTGGTAACAAAATCAGGCAAGGATTGTAACGCCAAAGGTGGATTTTGACTTTATGCTGTTAGGAGTTAAGGCAAAGTTTTAGAAGGGCAAGGTGAAAATAGTGGGTTTTAAAAAAATATTAATCTGTGCATATTATGTAAATTGAATAAGAAGTAAGAAAGAGTGAGGAATGTAGGAAAGCAGTCAAGCTCAGAGGTTCTACCTAAGATGAAGCTTAAAAATATAAGGCCCCAAATATGTTGTATTGTGACTACTTTGGAAAGCTGTTTTCTAACACTTGGCTAGTTGCATGTGGAAATAGAGAAATTAGAAATATAGGACTTCATAACTGGGTATCAAGGAAAATGGTAATTTCTGTATGTAGTAAAGGTATTTTTACTTTCTGTTTTAATTTTAATTATATTTCTTGGTTTTCTCCATTGTCCTAATAATAAATTCTTTGCTGATTCACTTGGTGTCCTTAAATAAAAATGGTCATACATTCCTTATGGAATAAGAACATAAAATCAGATTTCCTGATGAAAAAATATGGTGTAATATATAAATAAATCAATCTGCATGAGTATAGAAAAGCATTATCCAAATGATAGATCTTGGAGTGCCTGCGTTAACATTGAATTTCTGTGAATGCAACACTGCATTCTTCTGATAAAAAACTTCCATCAGACACTCATATCCAATTTGCTCTTACATTGAAACTATTGATCTAATGTTTCTGAAGTTATTGGGCACATAGGTTATTTTTACTGTCTTACCTGATCATCTTGGCACGACTGTGGGCTACTCTGCTATCACATTGTCATGTTTGCAATATATTTCATCAGTTATGTTATGAAGTGTACAATTTACATGGTATCCATTTCCAATCCTGAGCAAAAAAGGGAAGGAATGAGAAAATGAAGCTTTGTGTGTCATAGGAAATAAATATCATTTTCTATATCAATTCAGATTTCAGTCCTAAAAATAATATAGTTGGAGGGTTTTTTTTATAGATGTTCTGTAAAACAAATTAAAATGGCAGATCAATTTTTAAAAATAGCTTTTAAATACACACGTTTAAAAAAATGTGTCTTTGAAAAGTTCAGAGGCAGTTTTCAAAGTGGATAAAATAGGGAAAATGGGTTGCATAAAGATAGGATATATTTAAATTTCAAGACTGATATAAGAATCATACTTTACATAGACAAATTGTTTTTCACTGATTCCTTCCTAGATCTCTGACCCTATACTGTCTACGTATTGGAGTCATAGATAACGACTTGATTGGCTAGGGGTATGTGGGACCCAGGAGTCAGTATTATTTAAATTTCAGCAAGTGATTGTTTTGCACTTAGAAGGAGAACACTGCCCTAGAACTTTTATCAACTTGGAAATTGCATTGGTAAACTTATACTCAACAGTAACATTATAATAATATAACATTATAAACGCAGCATTCAATAATCCTGTTTGCTACCAGTAATTAATATATCAGTGAATAAAAAATATAAGAATTTATGTATATACTATACACAAATGCTCATCTCTGTCATATTAAACAAGGACTTCCTTTATCTTAAAGTGAACAAGAACTTACTGAGGAGAAAATAGCCTTGATATTTAGTTGCTTTATGGAGCAGAGAAACACAAAACTGATTAATATTTTCAATTTACCTTCTAGTTTATTTTTCTTCATTTATTTAATACTTTTTTATTGAGTAACAAGTATGTGCTAGGTACTATTATAAGTTTTTTGGTGCAGAGTAGTGAATAGAAAAGACATAACTACTCTCCCTCCAAGGAGTTTACATTGTAGCTATGGAAAACTAAAAAGAATTTGGAACTTAAAATCATTGTTTCAATTTCTTTGCTTCTTATAAATCACAATATTGCAGTTAATTACAAATTTCTATTCTGTAAGATATATAATGCTTTAGAAATAGTTAAATTTTAAAATTAATAAAATATTTAAAATTATTTATGATTCAGGTAAAAACTTCATCTTAAAATTAAGAAAATACAACCTGAGTAACAGATATTTAGCCACTCTTGGCATCCATATGTGGATCCTGAAATAGTTTAGTTGTTCAAAATGGTAGTAGAAATTGGAGTTGAAAGCTTTACTTATGTTCTGGAAGTATTTTTTTTAGAATTATTTTATTTTTCTTCATTCAGCATATGTTTTATTTAAATTTTGTATAAGAACATTAACTGCCATTCAGTACAATCAGATATGTCCTGCACCCTATTCCGAAACTCATCACCTATATGCAAAATAAGAAAAAGCTGGAAGACAGATGAAGGAGAAAGAAGTCAGAAGAGAATAAGCAATTAAAATATGCTTCTGTGTGCAGACAGAAGTGATAAAGTCTGTCCTTGAGAATACGTTGATTTGAAACAGTGGAGCACAAACGTTATTGTTCATTTGAGAGAAACAGAAATATAATGATCTTTACTAAGAGTTAGTATTATGTTCGGAAACATTAGCATTCAAATTAAGTGCCATGTGTAAGATTACTGTGCATATTTGCACAAGACTGAATAAAACATCCAGGAAAAGCAACGTCTGTATGAAGGCAATGCTTCTAGTCTTGTTTTTCTGTAAATCTGATCCTGGCAGTAGATTTGAATCATTGAAAACCAATTAATATTAAAATTGACTGGAGTAAATGCAAATTATAAAATAAAAGATAGTTTAGTATTTTATTACAGTAAGGAATACTATGGATAGATGACATGTTTAATTTCCTAGTATAATCTGTTAGAAAAATAAATTTTGATAACTAGTGACCTATTAAAATTGAATTCTATATTTACTGAAATAAACCTGTGACTCTCAGAATATTGCAGTGCAAATGATGCAAATTAATCTAAGGACAAGTAGGATTTATGGTCTTATTTCTATATTTGATACTCTAAGAATCACCTTTAAACTTGTTGACTTTGACCTGCAACTTTTATAGACAGAGTTGAAGATTAAATTTGCTGCTATTATGGAATAAAAACTGGAGAAAAATGAGGCTCAGCTATGATAAGATCTTTGTTCATTTGAAGCAAAGTAATTTCTTGAATTTACTAACAATGAACCACTCAAGAAAGTTTTCTTGTCTGTTTTGAAGTTCAATAAATATTTTAAACCCACAGGTAATGCACTTTTTTGGTGGGGGGGGGCACAGATAATATCTATTATTAGGTAAGATGTCTTTTTGTGAATTGTTATTTACTGCATTTATTAATACTCGTGCAAAGCATTTTTACACCTATTTTAACAAAAAGTCGAAATTCATTTTGAGATTAATTTTATCATTTTCAGTTTGTATTCTTTATTTTATTTACAAGTATGTTCAATTTTCTAATGGTCCTAAAATAGCAGTTTCTTAAAAGTTCTCTTGGGAGAATTAATATTCAAAGTATGGAAATTTATACTTTGCTATTTAGAAATTGAATAAAATGTACTGATTGAAGAGCATATTAGTCCTCTTTGGGATGACAGTAAATAATATATATCAAATCTAGTCATGGGTTTTTCTAAGTATCCCATTTTTTTTAAGTATCCCATTTCAGAGAAATATCTTTTAAATATAGAATTGTACAAACTGAAATGTTCTTCCAGATGAACAGTCTTTCAGAAAGATTTTTTTTTTTCTTTTAGATATAGAGAAACAAGGAATGAAACATTCTATCTTACTTTGTTTGCCTAGAAAATGTTAGAGCTCTGGGACTTTATAGCCGGTCTCTTATTTTCTTTCAGTCCTCTCTACCAGACAGGAAGAAAATGGGGCATATAAAAAACACAAAACTTTTTAAAAAAAGCAAAAATAGATGTCCACACTTCTGTGTTCTCCTCCACCAGAAGAGTCTAACTGGGGTGGGTGGGGAGGGAGTGAAGTAAATTTATTTTGGAAACGAAAGCAAACCAAACCCTCCTTAATCTGTCTTGTAGAGTCCCTATGTTGTGGGATAATACAAGCTATTAAAAATAATGTCAAGGGCCTCCCCGGTGGCACAGCGGTTTAGCGCTGGGTTGTGAAACTGCTCGCGGCCTATGCAGCACCGGTTCGATCCCCGGCCTCCGGGCGAGGGTCCCACATGGCGCGCAGACCTCTCCTGCCGTGCCCGCTGCTCCCCTCAGCAGTGTACCTCTTCAACTCTGCCTGTTCTGTTCCCCACTCTGGCTCTGGTGAATTCTGTCACCCTCCTGCGCTTCTGACCATACCCAGTGCTTGTATAAATAAATAAATAAATAAATAAATAAATAAATAAATAAATAAATAAATAAATAAACAAACAAACAAACAAACAAACAAATAAATAAATAAACAAACAAACAAACAAATAAATAAATAAATAAATAAATGTTTAAAAAAAATAATGTCAAGAAGTTCTAAGAGGTTTGAATGGGTGGTTTATGATGAGAGACGTGAGAAAATGTTTATATCTATCTATTCACCATTTCTGCCCCTACTATGAGCCAGAAGCTATGTTATATAGATGCTGGAAACACAGAAGCAGAACCAGATCAATTATTTGTTCTCTTGGAGCTTCTCTTTAATGGTGTGAGAAAGACTCAAACAAATAAAGAATTATAATTGTAATAAATGTCATGAAAGGAAGCTGCACATGGAATGAGAGACTAAGATAAGGGAACTGTCACAGAGATCAGTGTGAGTGATTCAAGTAGACTTGGAGAAACCTCCATTCTTCTGAGGATTTCTGTTGTTAGATAAGCATTAACATATATCCTCTATAGAAAAATGTATAAATCATACATTAAGATAGAAGAAAGACACGGCATTAAAAAATAATAAATTTACTTGTTTTCCATGACCGACAAAATAAAGTACCACAAACTGTGTGGCTTGAAACAAAGCCATTTAGTCTTATAGTTCTGCACACTAGAAGCCTAAAATCAAGGTTTCAGAAACGCTGTCCTCTCTCTGAAGACTTCAGGAGAGACTCCGATCCATGGTTTTTTTCTTAGCTTTTGGTGTGGCCAGCAATCTTTGTCATTTCTTAGCTTTGTTGATATGTCACTATAATCTTTACCTCCATCATTACGTGGTGTTCTCTCTATGTGTCTCTCTCTGTGTCCAACTTTCCCTCTTCTTACAGGATATCAGAATTAATAGATTATGTCCTGGACATAAAACCAGAAGCAAAAGTTCAATTGGTATCACCTCTCCACGACTACATTTAAACATTCTTAACATTTCAATATAACAACCAAACCCAAATACCTGATTTATTTGTGTAGACGGTAATATTTTTTTGGAATAATTACATCATCATATGTCCACATATATCATGTTTTGCTTGACACTTAAATTTCTGGATTTTGTTACCAATAGATGCTTTATGCCTTCTATAAATTAAATTCTTGCATTTTTTATGGATCGGCAAAAATAGCATAATAAAATAAAAATAACATAGAGCCTTATGTTAAGAATGTCACAAATACTGGATGGTAATAGAGACTAGTTGACAAAAATTTCCTCCATAAAGGGGTAGGAAAATACTACCCCTATATGAGTATACTGACTTCAGATTTAAAGATCTCATCTGTGTAGAGATCATCAATCTGTTTTATGGTTGATATCAAAAATTGAATTTTTTAACCATACTGTCATTTAATTAATGAGTCATTTTCAGCTTGTCAGGACTTTAATTTGATTTAGAGATAGGCCTTATTTTTAATATACCTCATTTTTCTAAGAATTATATTCATAATTTATATAGTTTACAACATTTATGTTTTATTATCTGCTTAAGAGGCTCAACTACTCTTCACAACATTCATCATTTATAAATGGCAAGCAGTGATTAAAACTTGATTTTGCACTAACCTGTCGGAAGTGAAGACTCTATGGTAATTCTTTGTCTATTTATGCTTCAGGATTTAGAAAGCATTGTTTATACTCTCCTATAATGTTTACTGATTCTGGTAGTTTGGGGACAGAATGAAAAAAGCAGTAGATAGAAAAAAATACTAGGAAAAGAGTGGCCAAAAAAAAAAAAAAAAAGACAAGATACCTAAGAATACATAATTCCTTTTTGATGAATATTTCCCAGATATGTCATTTTAGATGTGTTTATACAGCTAAACAAATTGATTAAAAAAGATAAATAAAAGCATAAGATTGTTTTTCCAATGCTGTAATGGAAATAATCCTCTTAATGTCACGTATACATTTCTTTATATTTTTAGTTTAGAAAATTCAATCTTATGACATGAAAATAACACATAACTTTAATGGGTTTAGCTTTTTTCTTTCAAAAAGCTACTAATCTTTTGTCTTAATTAATAAGCACATCATTCATTCAGGGAGAGCAGTTGTGTGGGCTTCTCTGTTCCTTAGTGTTGGTGACTTGCAGGTTTTTTAAAACCCATACTTCATCACATAATTTTCTGACTTCAGTTATACTTTTAAGGATATAACAGGTAATGAATAATAGAATTGTTCATAGGGTTCTTAAGAGTTGCAATGAAAAAATGAGATAAAAACATTATAGCATTTTGTACTAGAATGTCTTATATTCAACAAAGTTGCATATCAATATTTTAAATCTCTGCTTTAAATATGAACCTTTAAATTTTTCTTACCCTAAGACTTAAAAGATAGTGAAAATATAGAAAAGTAGTGATTTATTTCAAAATCTAATAATAAATCCTATCTGGACTAGGTGAGTAATTGGAAAAAGGAAAAGGATAATATGATCATTAGTAACATGTAGAACATATTAAAGTGGAGACACTTTCAACTTGCTATGTGTCCTCAGACAAGGAGTCAGGAGATTTGGGAAGGAAGAGGAGGCACAGAAAATGCAGTAACCCATCACACTGGAACACATAACAGTAACATTTCTTTTTATTAAATCAAAGTGAATTTTAATAAAACAGATTTTATGCAATGGAAATGACATTGCCCATTTTCCCCCTTAATTAAATTGCTTAATTTACCTCACATATCTTCTTTCTAAAACAAGCTGAGTTTATAATTTTTCATCACTGAGTAGTATTTCATTCTGTATATATACCACATATTCTTGATCCACTTTTCTGTTTTTGGGCATTTGGGTTGTTTCCATATCTTGGCTATTGCAAATAGATTTATATTTGCAGTAAACCTAAATATGGGAGTGCAGGTTTCTTTTCAAATTAGTGTTTTTGCATTTTTAGGGTAGATAAGTGTCAGTGGGATTGTGGACTATATGGCAGATCCATTTTAATCTTTTGAGAAACCTCCACACTGCTTTCTTTAGGAACTTTCTTTCATTCCCACCAACAGTGTAAGAAGGCTTCTTTTTCTCCATTCATGCCATTTCCAGCAACATGGATGGAGATGGAAGGGATTTTACTAAGTGAAATAAACCAGGAGAAAGATAAATGCCAGTGGTGTCACATATATGTGGAAATTAGAAGAACCAAACAAAGAGTCAAAGATAAACTTTATTTTTTTTATTTTTTTTAAATAATAAATTTTATTTTTATATTCCCCATACAATTGCAACCCCCCCCCCCATTCTAACCCCAATCCCTTCCAAAAAGTGTCTCTGGTTCATAGTTTTTTGTTGATTTTGATTTTCACTTTCTTATAGTTATTCATTTTCCTGGTCCCTTATTTAAGTTTTCTAGATTCCTGCTATGAGTGAGACCATCCGGTATTTTTCTTTTTCTTTCTGGCTTATTTCGCTGAGCATGATCCCTTCCAGCTCCATCCATGTTGCTGCAAATTGCATGTGTTTATCTTTTTTGAATGCTGAGTAATATTCCATGGTGTATATGTACCACATCTTCTTGATCCAGTCATCTATTTTTGGGCATTTGGGTTGTTTCCAAAGCTTAGCTATTGTAAACAGTGCTGCTATAAACATAGGTGTGCAGGTGCTCTTTGGAATTGATGTTTCTGTGTCCTTTGGGAAAATACCTAGGAGTGGAATTGCTGGATCATATGGAAGCTCTATGTTCAGTAGGTCCAGAAATCTCCACACAGCTCTCCATAGTGGTTGGACCAGTTTGCACTCTCACCAACAGTGCAGAAGAGTTCCTTTTTCTCCATACCCTCGCCAACATTTGTTGTTGCTCGTTTTTTTAATATGTGCCATTCTCACTGGTGTAAGATGGTATCTCATGGTAGTTTTGATTTGCATTTCCCTGATTGCAAGTGATGATGAACATTTTTTCGTATGCCTGTTGGCCATTTGCATTTCCTCTTCAGAGAAGTTTCTTTTTAGCTCCTCTGCCCATTTTTTGACAGGATTATTTTCTTTGTTTTTGTTGAGTCTCATCAGCTCTTTGCAGATTTTTGTGATCAGTCCTTTATCATTAGTGTTGTGTGCAAAAATGTTCTCCCAGTTGGTGGGGTTTCTCTTTGTTTTTGTTATTGTCTCTTTTGCTGTGCAGAAGCTCTTTAATTTGATGTAATCCCAGCTGTTTATCTTTGCCTTCACTATCACTGCTTTGGGTGATGTGTCTGTAAACATGTCTTTGATGTGCATATCACTTAGTATTTCGCCTGTATTTCCTTCTATGTATTTTATGGTTTCAGGTCTTATGTCTAGTTCTTTAATCCATTTTGAGTTGATTTTTGTGTATGGTGTGAGGTAGTGGTCAAGCTTCATTCTTTTGCATGTAGCAACCCAGTTTTCCCAGCACCATTTATTGAACAAACTTTCTTTGCTCCAATGCATAGTCTTTGCTCCTTTGTCAAAGATTAGTTGACCATAAATCTGTGGGTTTATTTCTGGATTTTCTATTCGATTCCATTGGTCTGTATGTCTGTTCTTGTTCCAGTACCATGCAGTTTTGATGATTATGACTTTGTAGTATAGTTTGAAGTCTGGGAGTGTGATGCCTCCATTCCCTTCTTTTTTTTTTTTTTTTTTTCAGGAGAGCTTTGGCTATTTGGGGTTTTTGGTAATTCCATATGAATTTCATCAATAATTGTTCTATTTCTTTGAAGAACATTGAAATTTTGATTGGAATAGCATTGAATTTGTATATTGCTATTGGTAGGATGGCCATTTTAATAATGTTTATTCTTCCAATCCATGAGCAGGGGATGTCTTTCCATTTCTTTGTGTCTTCTTCTATTTCTTTTAACAGTGTTTTATAGTTTTCTTTGTATAGGTCCTTTACCTCTTTTGTTAGATTTATTCCCAAATATTTGATTTTTTTTTGTTTCGATAATAAAAGGGATGATTTTTTTTATTTCTTCTTTTTCAGATTTATTGTTTGTGTATAGGAAAGCTACTGACTTTTTCGTGTTGATTTTGTATCCTGCCACTTTACTGAACTGATTGATGAGTTGAATTAGTTTTTCTGTGGAGTTTTTGGGGTTCTCTATGTATATTATCATCTGCAAATAGTGATAGTTTGACTTCTTCTTTAAAATGAACAAAACTGACCATTGATCTTAGTCTTTCAGAGGGGGAGCAGGAGAGAGAGGGATGAAAACAGGTATGTGGTGGAGAACACAATGGACTAAGGTGAAGGCCTATGGATGCTTTTCTGGAAGAAGGATTATAGTGGCTTCACATTAGAGGAGAGAATCCTATACTATCAAAACTTTCAATAACAATAATAAAAATAATTGAAAAATAAACTGAATTAAGTTTGGGGTCCATAGAATGTTTTTGAATTGCCTGCATGGGCACTATTGCTCCCTTCTCTTGAGTTGTATACCTGCCAATTACCCGACTTATTGAAAACTAGCAGAATCCTGATCATTAAAAGAGCTCATTCTGAATCCTCTTTTATTCAGTGGTTTTGATTTGTGCCCACAAACAATTATCTGCAATCATGACAGGCAAGAAAAGTCTACTAATCCTAAAGAAGGGAGAGCAATGAGCATTAAAATAACAAAAAGAAAAAAATGTCAAATTGAGAGATGTGTGAAGGCGAAAAACTGGGAGCTAAAAGCAAAAGCCAAAGAGGAAAAGAGTAAACCAAAAAAGACAGAGCTTGATGAGGATGAATTTGATGATGGTGATTAAACCAACATGTTTAATCATTTTTCTTTGGTTGAGATTATCTTCATGTTTTTGACCCTGGAATCATTAAAATCAGTCAATGTGAATAACATTATTTGAAAACTCCCTTTATTTTAATTTCTAATCAATTCCAAATATAAAGAGTCATCGGGGCATTGCAAATCACTTGATTTGTTTTCTGTAACAATAATATCTAACATTTATGCAGTATTAATTAAATGAAAGTATTATGCTATGTAGATTTACACGTACATTAATTTGACCCTCAGAGCAACCTGTTATGGATACTGTTATCACATTTTATAGTTGGAGAAACTGACACAACCAAACCAGGGCATATTCATCAGGAATCCATAACATCCATCACACCAAACATTCACAACAGTCAGATTGTCTCATGGGTTTCGTGAAATGAAGATAACATGATCCTTTAGATTTTATTTGATTTCTGGGCTAAACATTGTATACCTGAGGAAAAACTCAAGTTCATAGAAGGAAAAGAACTTCCTCAATGATCTGCAATTGGTATGCTTTCAGAAAATAACTTTCAGGGCTCACTTAGGTCTCCTGATCTGTATTCAGTATCCTCCAACATAAAATTTTGAGATTTTGCCTGGAGACTTCAGAACCATAAACAAAACCTTGATACATTTTAAACTTTGTTTTCAAATCAACATAACCATTGCATAGTCTCTACTTACACATTTCATATGAGTACTGTAAATAATCTGCATGTTGAACAAGCATCTTTCAAAATACCTAGAGATGAACCAAAATTTCTACATATGAGAATCTCATCTTTGGTCAGAATTTTTGCATATCTGAGAAAGCACAAATATTTACTAGGAATAGCCTCCCCATTGTAGGAAAACCTGTGATTTCAATCTATTTGAATATGTAGGTCATGCCTAAAAACCTACTTGCAATACAAACATCAAATTGTATCTGCTTGTACTAACAAAGACGAAGATTAAATATCCATTAGAAGTAAAATCATTTATCAAGCTGTAGAAATAAAGAATTTGTATGAGGAAATGCAGTATCTAGAGAGTTCATCTTGCCTGAGAAATAATAATTTAAAGACTAACTTCATAATTACTTGAAAGGTCAACACTTTCAAGTCAGTGTCTTAAAATGCACATGTAAACACCATAGTTATTGATAAATTTTTGACTGTTTTTCCAGCATTTAGTGAGTTAAGTCCATATATATTTTACTTTTAAACTACTAGAGCTACTAAGGTAGCTAATTTGTACCTAGGAATTTCACATAAGTGTGATATACTTTCTCCTGTCCACTGATCTGACATTATAAAAGTTTTCTAAAATTAAATTTACTTTATTAAAATTAAAATGCAGGCTAATGACAGCAACTAATAAGAAGAAAATTATATGCTTAAGAGATGCATATTTTTCAATTTCCTCTGCAACAATTTATTTGTATAATTGTCTTTTTATATTGTATATTCTTTTCTTAAGGAGTCTTGGTCTTGACATTTATTAGGTTTATTTGAAATGTATTAGATTTTGTGTACTCCAATTTACTAAAGAAAGCATATCTCTTGCAATACTTACTCATAAATGCATCAGTTATTCATTAAATAAACCCTTAATTAGTGCTACTGACTATATTATTCCCTGATGTTAAAACGATATGGTCACTTTATCAAAATAGAAAGAAATTTAATTGTGAGAGCTATTTGCAGAATAATAAATACATTCAGAAGTCATACCTCTGAGTTGTACCTGATAAGCATTTAGAATGCTAATTAGCTACTGCAAGTGTATCATTAAGTAAAGCAGACCAAGGTTCGGATGCAGACATTTTTCAACATTTATGTTATTATCAAATCATTATTCTTATATAGAACCTTTTGCATTGTAGGCTTTAGTAGATTTTGTGAGAGGATGCAGTGATACTTACATATTCCCAATGGAGAACTACTTATTTTAGAGTTAATTACCTTTCATTGGTGTGTCAGATAGGTATACTTGAAAAATGTGAAATCAGTTGTTACTCTGAAGTCAGCTTCCACCAGAAGAATATAATACCTATTAAAATAAATAAGTGTAGGGTAAAGAAAAATATCAGGCTTTTCTGCCCTTCCGCCGTCAGGATAGATGATGGATCCTTGTCCTGAATGCATGCCTGATGGCGGGCACCTGGAATAGGGTTTGGGCATAAGTAGATGGGATTCAGCTGAGCTAAGACTGTGCTTTTTAAGGGCAGCGTCACGGGGACGCCAGCAGCAGTAGAAGCCAAGAAGCCGAGAAAGAAGCCGAAGCAGAAGCCGAAAGAGAAGCCGAGAAGCTGCAGAACGAACGCCATAAAACCCAGATAGAATGATTTGCTGGGGGCTGGGAGGCCTGCCAACCTCCCGGCCCCCCAGCACCCCTGCCTGCCATATGCCTGGTGAACCGTAATAAAAGACCTGCAAAAACCCACTAAGGACTCTGACTCCTCCTTTACCCTGTCTGCATGGGATCAGAAAACCTGCACTGTGTCCAGTCCTGCCCCTACAATAAGTTACTCTTCATTTTACCAACCATGTACAAAAATACATAAAGGAGTGAACTTGCACCATCTCTAAAACTGTAGTATAACAATTACCCTTGTGGTAAGATGGTGCCTTAACCTATTCTCACCACCACACACACATTCTTTATTTTTTCTCCTCTACTCTCTTAGTTTTCTTTTTCTTTTTTTGTTTCCTATGCTGAGTGGAAGCCAGAATCCACAAGGATAAACAAAGAGATTTCAGTCCCTTATTTCATGGTAAGAATTATAATAATAATAGCTATTATTTTAAATTTTTTTTGTATGCTGAGTATGCTCAATTACCTTACAACTCATTTAATCCTTAAAACTACCATGTCCCCTGTCAGTACCTATCATTTTCATTATACATGTAAGGAAAGTAGGCGTTTGAGAGGGAAAAGTGATTTGCTCAAAATTATGCAGCTGGCAGGAGCCAGAAAGCAAAATGCCAGTTGCTCTATATCACAGCCATATCTGTAAAACTGCAGCATGCATTGAAAACTTTAGTCCCAATGTAGTGCCAGGAAGGCACAGAGCTGGTTCTCTATGAGCTGAGCAGATGGGTAAAAGAGTGTCCTGGAGCCCTCGGCTTTTTCAGGCTTTTATTGAATTTACCAGGTACATGGCAGACAGGGGTACCTGGGGGGCCAGGAGGCTGGCAGGCCTCCCAGCCCCGGGAGAATCTTCACTCTTCCTGGGCTCTCCAGTGTTCTCTCGTGACCTCTGCTTCTCTGCTGGTTCCATTTGCTCTCTTGCTTGTTCTTCTTCTGGTGGTTCAGTTTCTCTGGCGTCCCCATGATGTCGCCCTTATGAGCCCAGTCTCTCAGCCGAGCTGTATCCACCTATGCATGCCAACACCATACTCCGGGTGCCCACTATGAGGCATGCATCTGCATGGATCCATCATCAATGCTAATGGCGGGAGGGCAGAAAAGCCTGATAATCATTTACACTCACTTAAGGGGTGGTGTTTTCCGTCGATCCGAGGCTGGATAGTTTCACCATTTGTTCTAAGAGTTTAAAAGAGAATGTGGGGGCCCTTGGCATCATCTTCATAGATTTTAATAATAAGCAGGGGAAAAAATCCCACAGGGAGAAGCAATGTGAGCTCCCTACCCCGGGGTTACATAGCCTTTTTAGCCCCCCAGCCACAGGTGTGCACACTTGCATATGTGCACATGCCCATGCTCCATACCCTCGCACCTTCTGCATTAACACAATCTGGACCACAGATGATAGCCACAGAAGCTAGTGGTGTAAAAAGCCTGATTAACTCATTTACCCTGTAAGTGGGTAGCTTGGGTGACCAATCAACTTTTACTGATTTGTCTGTGTGATTTCTTCCTCTACCCCACCCCCATCCCATGAGTGCACACGCATGACTTCAGTGCTAAAAAGTTTCAGACCAACTTTCAGGTATGTATAATTACAAATCAACCTGTATATGCAACATTATATTCACCACTAAAAGTATAATTTTATCCTTTATCATACAGTTGACCCCCCTTTTTAAAAGATTTATTTATTTATATAAGCACTGGGGTACGGGCAAAAGGTGCGGGAGGGTGAGAGACTTCACCAGAGAGCAGGGAGCAGAACAGGCAGAAGGACCAAAAACATTGCTGAGGGGAGCAGCGGGAGAGACAGGTGAGGTCTGCTGAGCCATGTGGGTATCTCCCTGGCCAGCCAGGAATCAAACTGGCACTGCAGAGGCTGCTGACAGCCTCACAGTGCTGTGCTCACCCTGCTGCACCACCGGGGAGCCCCCAGTTGACCCCTTTAACACAGTTTACTCCCCCTTTCTTCTCTTCTGGTAACCACTAATTTGGTCTTACATGTCTAAAATTTTATTTTTATTTGGTACATTTGCTGGTTGAGAATCTTAAAGTGGAATGTGTATAGTGATTATTTGAAGATCTTGTTACTCCAATTCTGGTTTAGATTCTGATTGAGTAGGTCTAGACTAGGTCTGAGAATCTTCATTTCCATCAAGCTCACAGATGATACTGTTGTTGCTCATCTATTTTTACTTGAATGTAAAAGTAACCTTGCCCAGTCTCAGGGCTCACCTAGACCTCATCAATCAGAATCTGCATCTTAACAAGATTTCCTAGGTAATTCATATAAATGAAAGAGCTCTGTTCTAGTCTATGTATAATTAGAGTAAGATAATTTTCACCTGCTGATTGTTTCCTTGCGTGAGTCTTTCTGAATATAAGCAAAACTGAACGCTCCTTTCACCAATCTGCCTTAGCACACCTTTCTGGGAGTGTAGACGTTTCTTTAGCTGCACACTTAACCTATTGACTCATTCCTTATTTTTCCTAATACTCTGTAATTTACTTGAGCTCAATATTGGATGTTCATTTTTGTGACTACTATTTTGCTCAAAATTAAGAAATATATTCCACTTGAAAAAATTAGATGCTCAGCTTTAAATAGTCATTTACTTTCAACAGTAAAATTGTCCATCAAAATATATATGACTGTGACAATAGTAAATTACTCTCTTGAAATTATTCCCCTGTGGCACCAGAAAAAAAAAAAAATGTATTTGCAATAGGTGCTTGGTTTTGCTGAGATACTGCTTAAGCATAATGAAAAGGTTGTTGAAATTAAAGTTAGTTGTTTTTATGTTTTTACTACTTGCTAGGCATTGTTCCAAGTTATTTGCATTTTATCATTTAACATTCATTCTGTAATCTATGAAGTAGATACTGTTGTTATCAGGTGAAGCAACTGAGCAGAAAAAAAAAAAAAAAACTAGTAACTTGTGTAGGTTCCTAGTGCAAGTAAGAGGTCAAGTCAGGACTATAGACCAGGCAGTTCAGGTGCAAGACAAATGCTCAAAATTACTACATGATGCAGTGATTGTTTTTCAGTCCATATTTGCTTCCTTTATAGCTGTAATCACAGTTAAAAAATTACTTATTTTTGTTTTCTTTTTCAATTTGCTTTCTTCTCAAGGTTGAACTTCCTTTTGAGCAGAGATCTTGTTTGATTCCTCCTTATGTTGGCTATACTGGGTAATCAGAAAATATGTGTTACATGAATAATTAACAATAAAATATATAAGATCTGTAGCATATATATATATATATATATATATATATATGAAAAGTATAGGGGCCCTTAGAAGAGGGAAAGAATAAGGCTGGCTGGGAGAACTGGGGTATTCTAAACTACTTTTTTATATTTATTTATGCATACAAGAACTGGGATACAGGCCAGAAGTGTGGGGGGATAAGAGGATTCATTAGAGACAGAGTGGGGAACAGAACAGGCTGATTGACTGAAATACACTGCTGAAGGGAGCAGCGGGCGAGTCAGGAGAAGTCTGCTGTGCCATGTGGGTAGCTCCCTGGCTGGGGATCAAATTCGTGCTGCAGTGGCTGAGATGCTTCATAGGTTGCATCTTAACCCCTTGTGCCACCAGGGAGTCCCCTATTGACATTTTGACAACATCTTTTTGGTCAAACTATATTAACTAAATGTATGTGAATATGTGTGTGTGTATGTATGTATGCATATATATGTGCTGTGTGTGTATATGTATTTATATATATTTAATTTTATTTTATGTTTAAGAAATCAAAATAGTCTTTTTTTTTCTTTGGATTTAAAATATTCTTTGGAGTTATTTGTAAATATTTATTTTTAAGATTTTAGTTATGCATACAAGAACTGGGGTATAGGCCAGAGGTACAGGGGCGAGGGGTGAGAGGATTCACCAGAGACAGAGTGGGGAGCAGAACAGGCTGATTACTGGAGTACACTGCTTTGGGAAACAGTGGGAGAAATAGGAGAGGTCTGCTCTACCATGTGTGTAGGCTCCCAGGCTGGGAATCAAACTCATGCCTTAGTGGCTGGTGATAATTTGATAGCCCTGAGGCATTAACCACTGTACCACCAAGGAAGCCCTATTTGTAAATAATTATGATATCATAAGGCATCTTTAGAACTTTCAAAATTCATGCTTCTTAACTTAATTTGTAAGATGTCACTGATAGCATTTTGTTTAAAAGCTGTAAGCTGGGATTGCAATATAGCTTGAAATGTCTATTTTGGTTAGGATATGCTAGGTAATAGCCTTAAATATTTCCTAATACTCTGAATCAAAATCCTGTTCTTTCAACTAGAAAGAAAGCTATGCTCCCTGCTCATTATCACATCTGTATTCTTATTCATTATTGTTCCTACCTGGAATACCTTACACTTTGGTTGAGCTTGTTTGAGACCTTGAAGTTTTTGAAGGTCTACTCCAAATCCCCCTGTGCTGTGGAGCTCCCAAAGAATGCCAACCTCCTCTGCCCCTTATAAGCTCACCTGCCATAACCTCTGATACCTTATTTTGGAGGATGAGCAATCCTTTCCTAGTCCCTTATTGTTTTTCCTAGTCCCTTATTGCTATGAGTAATTCTTGTCTCCATAACTAGATCATACTTTCCTGAATACTAAGACTGTACATTATACATCTGTAGGTCTTGCCAAACCGAAACTGGACATATAAAATGAACAATAAATTTTTGATTGATTGATTTGACATAAACATTAAAGTCACCTGCCCTTTCTGTCTTTACCCAAGACTTTTCTAGGCTATTTAAATATGCTTCTAAACCCTGGCATGGATGTTGGAAGGCTTTTTGTTGCATTGATTTTGTTTTTTCCTTATAGAATAGTTGTATGTGATTGGATGTCTGAGGTCGGAAAAAAGCAGAGAGCAAAACCATTTCATCTTCCTGAGAAGTGTATAGGACTCTTGGGGCTTTTAACAGCCACTTCAAAATCAATTGAACAGATATTTTCCCTAAAAGGTGGGATGTAGTTTCTAAAATATTGAAAAGTTCCTTTGTCAAATTGTCATTATGATTTGCATTTTACATTTAACAAAACCCAAATCATATTTGGACATATTTTTATTAAGCCTTTTATTTTTGGATGCTGTGAGCATTTGAGTTATGCATTCTTACATGCGTATAGCTTTGTCAAGATGAGTGTGCCAGTTCCTTAAGGATATTTTTCTGATTTGGGCATAATTTCATCATTGTAAAATGACTTCTGTTTCAATTTAATCTTGATTACTGGAAAGATGATTAACTTGATACATAGCCTATTATCTTGTATAGAAAATTACATTCTAAAGGTAAATAATCTATGGATGCAAATTAAGCTTCCTGTGAGGGCTTTTTGCTCCCCGACACTTACAGGTGCTTAGTTATCTTCTTTTATAGGATTAGAAATGTTACCCTAGGGACCAAAAAATATAGCGATGTGTGTGTAACCTATTACACTGCTAGTACATTTTGGATCAATTTATAAGTTAACAAGTATCAGATAGAGAGCTTAGAGGTAAGTAGGCTATCTTAGGCCAGAATAGCTGAGAAAAGTGAGATGCTAAATATAGACTTACTTACTAGACTTGAGGAGAAAATGCGAGGCTAACCCAGTTACAGAGAAAGTTGGATGAAGAACATCTGCTTCTGCAAATGAACAGAGTTATGGAGATGAAGAGAGAGGTGAATATCCCAGCTCATTTTATTTTTTTTTTGTGGCATTCTATTATATATTTAGATATTTGAACTCTGGCATTATATTTTTACAGGCTGCTGAACACTGACAAATTATATCCCACACAGAATTATAACCATACAAGGGCTGACAGTATAAATATATGGTTTAACTAACATTAAAACAATCACCATTTTATCAATTACATAATAAAGAAAATTATCAAGTGTCCAAATATTAAGTTAGAGAACTTACAAGGCATATAAAATATTAGATATCTGCCCAATTTATTAGCAGACACCCACTTTTATTTTTTATTTTTTTTTGCAAGAGTGAGGAGGGAAAATTCACTCTTAAAATAGTAATAAGTTGGAAGAAACTTCAGATAAGTATGAAAAATTATGAGAAATTTTATGATTAACTATTATTTTAGTTATAATAACAAAAGCAGATCTACTTAAAACATAATTACTAAATTAAGGAGCAGATTCTATTCTGCACAAGACAATAGCAAATTTTTACTAAAAATGCTTAATAGGCCCCTCTCAATTTTCTCAGGCCATCTCTGTTGAGTTGCACCCCAAAGCACAAACATTAAAATTGAACATAAAGTTTCTTTGCCTTCAGTTGTTAAAGATGTGCTTCTGCACAATGTAGATTTTTATTTTATTTATTAAAGATTTATTTATTTATGCATACATGAAGTGGGATATAGGCCAGAGGTGCAGGGGGATGAGAGGATTCACCAGAGACAGAGAAACAGGCAGGCAGACTGAATACACTGCTGAGGGGAGCAGTGGGTGAGTCAGGAGAGATCTGCTGTGACAGGTAGGTAGCTACCTGGCCAGCCAGGGATTGAACTCTTGCTGCAAAGGCTGCGGATAGCTTCATAGTGCTTTGCTTAACTCCTTGCACCATCAGGGAGGTCCATAATGTAGATTTTTAAAATGGAATTTTTCATAGCAACATAAATTGAGATTTATAGCAAGTCATTAAATAATCTCCATAAGACTTAGTTAAAAGCAAAAGTCATGCAAACCTGTTGTATCCTAATACGAATGTGGAAGATGTAAACATAAAGTGAACAGGCAAATAACCAGAGAGGGAGACCTTACTTTCTGGGTTTGAAATGATTGGAAGACTAACCATATAAAATCCAAAATGTTCATAATTCCTGGGACTTTAATTCTGTATGATACTAAAAAGTACACAAGTGTTGTGCTGGGTATTTTGGCATCTA
Organism: Talpa europaea; assembly: GCF_964194135.1. NCBI lineage: Eukaryota > Metazoa > Chordata > Mammalia > Eulipotyphla > Talpidae > Talpa > Talpa europaea. The sequence continues at coordinate 123,933,435 of NC_140070.1, read as the reverse complement.
ATCTTGAATATTGATAAGATGCTGTCATGGAAGTAGATTTAAAGATAAAGACAACACTGCACAATTTCAGGAAACATCAAATGATACAAATGCTAAGCACATTTTAAATGCTGAATGGCAAGAATATTTTGCTAAAGTGTCCAAATATGTTAACCATGATTCAGTAGAAAGGTTACAATCCTGATAAGCTTGTGTTCTGGTAAAACTGTTTTTCAGTACTCCTGTGGAAGCTTTTCTTGACTTACTCACCAAGCCCACACATTAGCTAATATGTATGAAAAATTAGGTCCTGTCTTTTTGTTTGTTTATTTTGTTTTGAATGCTTATGTTCACAGATATGAGATTGTCCAAAAGTAATTTTGTTCTCTTCTCAAGCAATTTAGATTAAGAGTACTTTTAAAATTCTATTATTTTGCTCAACTAGAATAGATCATTTGTATGGGCTATAATGATAAAATAGTAGATAAATTATATTTTTGATTGCTTTACTATGGTTAAATGTATTATATCTTTACATTGTCCAAAATTTAATACTTCTGACCTCTTAAGAATCGCTGAAAAGTCTTTCAACTCTTTTCTTAAATATAAATTCTAAATACAGATTTGTTAAATAGACAGGGATAATACAGTATATTAAGTGATAAAGTGTTGTTTACTAGGACCTCCATGAAAAGGTTAGTAATTCTTATTTACCTCCGGAGTGATGGTTGGAAACATGAGTTTAATTATTTTGATTGTTTCCTCAATTATAAAATAAATTTATCAGACTCAAAATAGTAGTCTCAGAATACTTTCTCAAATATTTAACTGATGATAAACATTCAACAGCAATATTCATTGCTCTTACCTACTAAATGCTAAATCTGATTTTTAATAACATGAAAAATTTCTTGATTTTTATCTTTATGCCAATTTTATTTATTGGTTCCATATTTAAGTAACATCTTAATAAAATATGTGTATAGCAGGAATCAAAACAAATAAAATGGTGATGAAATAATGCTTATAAAATTGACTTTTTAACTAAAATGTTTCTTGGGTGCCTTTGAATCTAAAGACGTAGATTATATAATTGATGGGAAGTTTAAGTCCTTGAAAGGTAAAAGGCTATGATTAGAATCATGTATTTGCAGGTGAAGGGTAGATCTTGATTAGTTCTATACTGAAATCATTGTAAACTAATCTGAAATAACACATGATTTTAACCTGGGTAATAATGAAGCATTTAATCATTATTCCCTACAGAAAAACTAGGGGAGTGATAAAAGGATACCATTGGCTATCTGTAGTCCAAACAAGTAAAACATTAGACAATAGCCATATGGTCTAAACTATTTAGCTTTATTTTTATTTACTCAAAGTCAATTATGCCACATCCTCTGAAGGGATAAGTGCACACTGGGGAATATTTTGCTGAGAGAACATTACTTTCTAAGAGCCTTAAAGCACTTGACCTCCATTCAGCATTTCCAGTCTGTTCCCATATCTTGTTCTGGTATCACCTTCTTGCTTTTGTGTTACTGCTTCAAATTGTTTGGTTTGGCAGAAAATTCTCTTAATGTAGCTTTGTTGAGTGGTGAGATTTTCTATTCAAACTTAGGTGTGCTTATCTTAATGAAAACAAAAGGAGAAATCCAATGAATTTGTCTGTGTGGAGTCATTGATTCACTAGCTTTTGGCTAACAGTTTTTGGTTAGTAGAAATAAAAAGTGAAATAGATTTTGCTGATGAAGTCTTGCTGCCCAGTGGTTTTTCATGGAATGATTTGGTGCTTCCCTTGGCAGTCTCTACCCTAATTGTCTATTCAAGTCTTAGCAGGACGTTGTCTACTAGTATGTTGTCATAAGGCAAGGAAGTTCTTTTAGGACATGATAATTCAAAACTCACAGATGCCATTATGTTGTTCATCTTCCACTATTTTTCTAGAATACATTTAACTTTCATGTTCTTCCACTTTAAAATTCTGCATTACTAGGTTATATTGTGCTTGGTAAAACTGATAAAGAGATTATAAATATATACAGGTACTTATTTAAAAATTACCTCATTTAAACTTCCTACTAAAATACCGTGGGCTGAAATTTTGTAACATTTCTTTATTTAATATCTAACACACCTCTTATTCTTTCACCAGTTGACCTTCTCCCCTGCTTCTTGGTTCATAGAGTTCTCCTGAGGAATGTCATATTGGCATATGGTAATAGGACCTCCTAGTTGTTGTACTGGCTCAGTGGCAGTGCTTTTGCATAATCTCAGTCACCGAAGAAAGACTAATTCTGACTATCCCAAGTTTTACTTAGGATAGTGACTTAGAAAGTGCTTCATTTGCTCCACTTTATTGGCCAAAGAACCACTTCCCGCATGCAAATTCAGACACTCCCATCAAATCTGTTCTCCATTGACTATAGGGAAATGTAATATGTAGTGAGAGAATAAAGCCGATGTTCAGATAAGCAGAGAAGAGAGTAGAAGAATCCTAATGGTGTTTCAGTTTGTAGCTTCAGTTGAGCTTGAAGTTTTATTGCATTTTGGCCTACAGTTCAGCTTGGTTGTTCATTAAAATAACCTAGTATCCTAAAGGTTTTTCTGTTTTTGCTTTATCAAATCTTATCAAGTTGATTTGCTGTTATAAGAGACAAGAAAGTCCTAATATGAGGGGACAGCAGAGGTGAGAAGTGTGATTTATGCCAAAAGAATGTAGTCTTCATTACTTAGAGTACAATTATGTTCTGTCCTCTACCATAGCCTCCTGGAAGACAAAACTATTTGAATACTCTAAGGCTGTGCTTTCTGAGTTAATGTGGTTATTGAGCTTATTTAACATTGGTTTTTTTTTTTTTTTTTTTTTTAGATAATAAATTTTATTGTTATATTCCCCATACAATTGCAGCACCCCCATTCTGGCCCCAATCCCTCCCCTCCCGCCCCCGCCCCCCTAAAAGTGTCTCTGGTTCATAGTTTTTTGTTGATTTTGATTTTCACTTTCTTATAGTTATTCATTTTCCTGGTCCCTTATTTAAGTTTTCTAGATTCCTGCTATGAGTGAGACCATCCGGTATTTTTCTTTTTCTTTTTGGCTTATTTCGCTGAGCATGATCCCTTCCAGCGCCATCCATGTTGCTGCAAATTGCATGTGTTTATCTTTTTTGAATGCTGAGTAATATTCCATGGTATATATGTACCACATCTTCTTGATCCAGTCATCTATTTTTGGGCATTTGGGTTGTTTCCAAAGCTTAGCTATTGTAAACAGTGCTGCTATAAACATAGGGGTGCAGGTGTTCTTTGGAATTGATGTTTCTGTGTCCTTTGGGTAAATACCTAGGAGTGGAATTGTTGGATCATATGGAAGCTCTATGTTTAGTAGGTCCAGAAATCTCCACACAGCTTTCCACAGTGGTTGGACCAGTTTGCACTCCCACCAACAGTGCAGAAGAGTTCCTTTTTCTCCACGCCCTCGCCAACATTTGTTGTTGCTAGTTTTTTTAATATGTGCCATTCTCACTGGTGTAAGATGGTATCTCATGGTAGTTTTGATTTGCATTTCCCTGATGACAAGTGATGTTGAACATTTTTTCATATGCCTGTTGGCCATTTGCATTTCCTCTTCAGAGAAGTTTCTTTTTAGCTCTTCTGCCCATTTTTTGACTGGATTATTTTCTTTGTTGTTGTTGAGTCTCATCAGCTCTTTGCAGATTTTTGTGATCAGTCCTTTATCATTAGTGTTGTGTGCAAAAATGTTCTCCCAGTTGGTGGGGTTTCTCTTTGTTTTTGTTATTGTCTCTTTTGCTGTGCAGAAGCTCTTTAATTTGATGTAGTCCCAGCTGTTTATCTTTGCCTTCACTATCACTGCTTTGGGTGATGTGTCTTTAAAGATGTCTTTGATGTGCAAATCACGTAGTGTTTCGCCTATATTTCCTTCTATATATTTTATGGTTTCAATCTTATGTCTAGTTCTTTAATCCATTTTGAGTTGATTTTTGTGTATGGTGTGAGGTAGTGGTCAAGCTTCATTCTTTTGCATGTAGCGACCCAGTTTTCCCAGCACCATTTATTGAACAAACTTTCTTTGCTCCAAAGCATAGTCTTTGCTCCTTTGTCAAAGATTAGTTGACCATAAATCTGTGGGTTTATTTCTGGATTTTCTATTCGATTCCATTGGTCTGTATGTCTGTTCTTGTTCCAATACCATGCAGTTTTGATGATTATGGCTTTGTAGTATAGTTTGAAGTCTGGGAGTGTGATGCCTCCATTCCCTTCTTTTTTTTTTTCAGGAGAGCTTTGGCTATTCGGGGTTTTTTGTGATTCCATATGAATTTCATCAATAATTGTTCTATTTCTTTGAAGAATGACATTGAAATTTTAATTGGAATAGCATTGAATCTGTATATTGCTTTTGGAAGGATGGCCATTTTAACAATGTTTATTCTTCCAATCCATGAGCAGGGGATGTCTCTCCATTTCTTTGTGTCTTCTTCTATTTCTTTTAACAGTGTTTTATAGTTTTCTTTGTATAGGTCCTTTACCTCTTTTGTTAGATTTATTCCCAAATAGTTGAGCAGAAATCAAAAGAATAATCAGTAACTACTATGAACAGTTATATGGAAACAAGTTTAACAATCTAGAGGAGATGGACAAATTCCTACAACTCTACAATCACCCAAAGCTAGATAAAGAAGAAATAGAACACCTAAACAGACCAATTACAATTAGCGAAATTGAAATGGTAATCAAAAACCTCCCCAAAAACAAAAGCCCAGGACCTGATGGATTTACTAATGAATTCTACCAAACATTCAGAGACGAATTAGTGCCTATCCTTCACAAACTCTTCCAAAAAATTGAGAAGGAAAGGACAATACCAAACACGTTCTATGAAGCCAATATTACACTAATACCAAAACCGAACAAGGACAACACAAAAAAGGAAAACTACAGGCCAATCTCCCTAATGAACACTGATGCAAAAATCCTCAATAAAATTTTAGCCATCAGAATCCAACAATGTATCCATAAGATAATTCACCACGACCAAGTAGGATTCATTCCAGGGACACAAGGATGGTTTAACATCCGAAAATCAATCAACGTTATCCAACACATCAACAAAAAGAAATATAAAAACCATATGATAATATCAATAGATGCTGAGAAAGCTTTTGACAAAGTGCAACACCCATTCATGATAAAAGCCCTTGAAATTCTTGGGATACAAGGAACATACCTTAACATCATAAAGGCCATCTATGACAAGCCAACAGCCAGTATCATTCTCAATGGTGAAAAGCTGAAAGCAATTCCATTAAGATCTGGAACAAGACAAGGATGTCCACTCTCACCACTGCTTTTCAATATAATACTGGAAGTCCTAGCCAGGGCAATAAGACAAGAGAAAGACATCCAAGGAATCCAAATAGGAAAAGAAGAAGTCAAACTATCACTATTTGCAGATGATATGATATTATACATAGAGAACCCCAAAAACTCCACAGAAAAGCTAATTCAACTCATCAATCAGTTCAGTAAAGTGGCAGGATACAAAATCAACACGCAAAAGTCAGTAGCCTTCCTATACACAAACAATAAATCTGAAGAAGAAGAAATCAAAAAAAACATCCCTTTTGTTATTATTTAACATTGTTAATAGAAAATACACTAAAATAAAAGAAAAACAGAAAAAGCTATCACCATTGCAGTCAATATTAAGTTTAATAGATGCACTGTAAAAGACTATGCCTTAGAAAATACACAGAAACAAGAATATACAGAATGACAGTAAGATAAATGAATGTATTTTTTTCTGGAACATATTGAGTGTGACTAAACAGAAATCCTTGTATAAAGACAATGGAGAGAATGTGGCTAATATTCTTTGAGCATTGTGAGCTACTTCAGAAATAAAATATTTATTCTTGAATAAACATTTGATATAGTTACTGTCTTCAGCACACTACCTTAAAAAAATTATTCATATTATTCATATTAATGTGTATGGCCATTATCTTATCCTCGGATGATTAGAAAACCACAGCTCTCCAGTCAAATAGCACCGCTTTTTTTTTTTTTTTGGAAAAGATTTTTGGAATAAAACTATACATATTCATTAATATCAGCCATGGCTGCTTGCTAACTATAATGGCAGAGATGAGTAATTGTGACAGAGAGCATATCCCCAGCAAAACCTCAAATATGCTGCATGACCACAGAAAATTTGCTGATCCTGTTCATGTAAGAAAATTGATTTTAATGTTTCTGAAATATGTCCAACTTCTTTGGACCAAAAACACTATATAAATGTAAAAACAGAGGTATGCATATTTTTATATTCCTGTTATCCAGTACATTCTGTATGTACAAATTTCTTTGCACCAATTGCTTATTGCTTAATTTCTGTAAGGTTTCTCCTGATTAAGTCTTTCCTTTGAAAAAAAAATTAAAAGAATTTGAACCACGTTCCTGAATTTTTTTTTTTTTTGACTTTCCTGTCCCTTCAAAAAAATGATTCTTTTGTAAACTCTTCTAGTCATATGTAATTATCTAGAATCTGGGGAGATTTTCCTAATTTACCTCCTCTCCCTACTGTGGATTTCTACTCCATCTATATTCATCAGTTTTGGAACCATACTAAAATTAAAAAATTCTGGAGGTGTCTCAAAACATTAAACATGGATTTGCCATTCAACCTAGTAATTCTACTCCTAGGCATTTATATAAAAAATTCAAACACTAATTTGAAATGAAACTTGAACTTCCATATTTATTGCTGCACTATTTACTGTATCTAATCTATGGAAACAACCTAAGTGTCCCAGAACAGATGAGTGGATCAAGAAGATGTGGTACCTATACACAATGAAAAGATGTAAGAATTATATAAAATAAAATATTTAAATTAAAAAAAGATAAACTCATGTTAATATGGATGGAGATTGAAAAGATAAAGCTAAGTGAAATAAGTCAGAAGGAGAAAGATAAATCTTGGATGGTGTCACTAATAGGTGGAATATAAATTAATTAAGTTAATAGTCACATAAAGACAAGTGAAAAACTAACCCTGATAGCTATGCCAGAATTAAAACACCAAAAGGGGAAGGGATGAGGGAAGAAAAAGCACAAAGAAGGAAGGAAGCACAATGGTCTATGGAGGTGGAATATGGGTGAGTTGGTGGTGTGCACTATGGTTATAATACCTGATGGGGTATATGTGTGCATGAATTCTTTATATATTACCTCAGGTATAAATAACTAAATAAATAAATAATGCAATTATATGCCTTATAACAAATTTAAATAATAAAGCACCTTCTCTAAAAAAATAAATAAAAATTTCTAACAAATTTGAGATATAGCAGGCTTAATTTAATTCCATGATACCGAAGGTACATCTGTTGTATCAGTTTTGAGTGGAATACTTTAAGAAAATTAAACCAGAAATTGGCATCTAAATAAAAAAAATCTCTCATCTGCTATTTTCCAGAGTGATAGTATGCCAATTATTTAATTCTTACAATGACCCACACACTTGACATGATCAGAAACATATGCAAAAACATACATGTAGTGATGTAAGTCCATTCTCTACCTTTCTGACCTCATCCACGATTCTCTCCCTTCTTGCTATTCCCCACACAGGACAGGATTGCTTTCTCCTCTTGGTCTTTGCCTTTAAAGTCTCTTCTATCTAGGATAAATTCTCTTAGATATCTGTTTGGATTTTAATGCTTCGTAATCTTGATGCCTTCTCTGGCAACAATAATAAATTGTACACCTCCTGCAATATACACAATCCCATGCGCTGTTCTTATTTTTTCTCTAGTACTTATCATCATCTGACATAAAATATGTTTTACTGCTCCAATTTATTTGTCTGTCTACTAGAAATTAGCCTCTGATTGCAGAATGTTTGACTGGCTGTCTTTGATTGCAGAATTTTTTTCATGGTTCATAATGTTATTCTTAGTACTTAGAATAAATAGAAAGTTCTTCTAGTATGGGCTGAACAAATGAATAATAACATGAATTGAGTGAAATTTGGAATTGTGATTAAGCTAAAGACTTACTATTTGAAAAGAATGAAGATGATATACATTAAATGTTTGTAAATTATCAAATAACATTTTTGTTTTAGTTTAATGCAAACTTCTTAAACTTACTTGCTTTGTGCAGATTAGAAAGCATTTCTGTACTTTCACATTACTTCACCAGAATGAAGTAGCCAACAATTCTTATCCTGAGATTAAGTTTTAAATCCTGACTAACCACTTATATTCTTAAGGTACTGAAATGTTACTCAAAACTCTTCCTCTTGTCATCTTACCCTCCATTCCACTGTCTCCTACCTTCTTCATTTTCACAAGGACTCTGGATTGCTTACATTCTATGCTTAGTTTGGAAATACTAGTTCAGATTTCAAAGACTAATTTTTGTTTTTTGTTCATAGAATAGTAGTCATGAGCATATTATATATTTCTTTTCAATAGAGTATGTTGAATAAGCAAACATTGTGTAATTACAAATCAGTTGCTTATCATCTCATGGAGGCACTGGCATAAAGGTCATAATTTTGCATATAGCAAACTGAATTTGAAACTCCTACCATTATATTTTGAAACTAGATTTAAAAACACACCATTTGGTGAACTTAACACTTCAGTATAATGTTCATCTTCATTGTTTACTATGTGAAATGAAACCATGACAACAACATTTCAAGGCATTCTTCCAGATTTTGTTATTAATCAATGTATATGTGTGCATGAATTTTTTAAAAAAAAACTCTTAAAAGAACATTAGGAGCATATCCCAATAGAACTACTTTTACATTGGTGCACAGCTTCTTCTCACATTAAAACAGTGAATTAAATGCTTTTTGCCTGAGTGGTCATCTGTTGTCACGGTTTAGTACTGATTTTTATCCTCTTTGAGACCTGATAAAGCATTGAAATCCTTAATTTTAGGGAGGACTTATTATATCTATTCATCACAACTTAGGCACTAAATAATGTCTGCATTTTTTCCTGGCTTATTGAAATCATATTGATTAGAATGTGTTTTGGAAAATAGAAGGAAAATGATAAATCACTTATTTGTGTATTTGGAAGCTAAAAGTCAATTTAACTCTAATTTTCCAAGTTTATGGTAATATATGCTAAATTCTATTGTTTTAATTAAATATGGTGGTCAATGTCTATTGAGGAAATTTTATATTTATTACTGCAATAAAAATAATAGCTTCCCAAATATTTTGGTGGTAAAGAAATTATAAAAAACAAGTTTTGTAAGGGTTAAAAACTTGAAAAAGTTTATTCCAATACAGGATATAAAATCGTAACAGTTAAATGTCTTACATATCCTGTATTCAGTTTTATTTATTTATTTTATTTATTTATATATATTTTTTAATTTTCTAGAGGCATGTCTTATTTATTTATTTATTATTTGTCTGTTTGTTTGTTTTATACATGCACTGGGTACAGTCAGAAGCACGGGAGGGTGAGAGAATTCACCAGAGCCAGAGCGGGGAGCAGAGCAGGCAGAAGGACCGAGGTACACTGCTGAGGGGAGCAGCGGGCGGCAGGAGAGGTCTGCGCGCCATGTGGGACCCTCCTCCGGTGGCCGGGGAGCAGCCGGGGATCGAACCGGCGCTGCAGAGGCTGTGGGCAGCTTCGCAACCCAGCGCTCAACCGCTGTGCCACCGGGGAGGCCCTGTATTCAGTTTTAGATTTCAATTTTGTTGATAAAAATCCACTGATTTTTTTTTTCAATTAGAAAGGCTTATGTTTACTTAGTGTTTTCCTTTCCCATAGATCAAAAAAAATTTAATAATACATTCAAATATAAAAATATTTAAGCTGACATATTTATCCTTTAGAACTTAATTTTGGATTAACAATTACTTTTACTTATATATATATATATATATTTATTTTTAAACAACCTTATTTATTTTTCCACAGTACATATTTTCCCCTTCAGGGGTTGTCACCATGTTTTGCCCACCCTCTTTCTTACTTTCCCCTTTTTCCCTCTGCTCCCTTCCGAAGTGTCCCAGATATACTGTCTCCTTTCAAGGGCCAGTCATATAGTTTGCATTTGTCTGATGCTTTGTTTTTCTCTCTAGATTCCACATGTAAGTAAAACCATCCGATATTCTATCTTTCTCCTTTGACTCACTTTGCTTAGGATAATCCTTTCCAGTTCCGTCCATGTTGCCACAAATGGCACAGTTGTATCTTTTTTGAGAGTATTCCATTGTATATATACACCTTGTCTTCTTAAGTCACTCATTTGTTCAGGGACATTTTGTTTTTTTCCCATAGCTGGGATATTATAAATAGTGCTAACATAAATATAGGAGGGCAGTTTTCCTTTCAAAACATGTTTTTGTGCTCTTTCGATAGATAGCTAGGAGTGAAATTGCTGGGTCATATGGTTGATTCATTTTTAGTTTTCTGAGGAATCTCCATACTTCTTTCCATAGGAGCTAGAACAGATGTAGATTCCCATCAACAATGTAATTGTGCTCCTTTTTCTTCCCATCCTCACCAACAATTGTTTGTGTGTGCATGTGTGTGTGTGTTTTTAATACAGGCCATTCTCACAGGTGTGAGGTAGTTGCATTGTGGTTTTGATTTGCATTTCCCTTATGGTAAGTGATGATGAACACTTATTCATGACTGTTGACCATCTGTATGTCTTCTTTGTAGTCCTCTTATCTTTCCTTTCATGGAGGGAGATGTGCTTTTCTTTACATTATCTGTTCTTCTTTACCAAGATCTCATTTGTATTTGGGTGAGAAAAACCTCTATTCTGATAAGATAATATTCACTTGAAACTTTTTAAATATTTTTCAATTAAGTAGAAGTAAATGATTATAATGTGTATTATATAGTTAATAAATTAAAAGACCAAATGATACAACTTTTAATTCTTTCATTTACTAAATTTATATTGAATTCCCAGTTACATGAGTATAAGTACATTGCTTGTATTTACCCCTGCTCTATTTAGAAATATCTCTGTGACACTTTAGGGTATTTTAGGAAAAATTAAAATTTGTTTTTGTGTTGTGTTTCCCCCCACAAAATAGGAGAACGGCTATCAGAGGTTTCTACTGTAGCCAACACATCAAAAAGTAAAGCAAATCCTTTTGTTGCACAGACTTTAATAAAAAGAATCAATTTTCAGCTTGTAAGTTAGCATTAGAAATTTAGGTAAGTCACAAAGTGAAATGGGCCATGTACAACCAGAACTCTCTTTTCTATCATCAAGGTATATCAAGGGAATTTCCTGTAGATTTCTATCAACATTGGCCATGACAACATCTTCCACCTCGATCACTGAGATAAATTCCTCTTAATGTGTCACCTTCCCTCTCTACCTCTTGCACTTCACAAGCTATTTTTACCTGTTGTTGATTTGTAGTACCCTGCAGATGATGTCTGAGATTTTAAACATGACTAATTAACTCCTGTGTGAGCTTCTTATCCTCCCATTCTCAATGCTGACTACTCTTTGTTGGTTCCCTGTACACTAGTCATTCTAAATTGTCTTTGCTTCCTTCATTTCTTAATAGCCTCTGAAGTCTTAAATCTTATCCTTGATACCCATTTTCCCCACTGCCTAGATTTTTCATATGTGCATTTTTTCACATAGACAACTTCTTCAACTCTCAGATTAAAATTTGGGTTCTAGAGAGTCTTGCCTCAGCTCATTTTTATTAGCACAGTAAGTTCCTGGCATTTTCCCTGCTCTATTTTTAAAATTACCAATCTCATTCATAATTTCTTCATTCGTGTCTGTCTTCTTTATTAGAGAAGGACCTCCTCTGTTTTGTTTACTACTTTACTTAATGCTTGGTATAGGATCTGCAATATATTAACAGTTGAGAGTCCATTAATAGTTTATTAGATTAAAATATTCTTTAAAAAATTGCATCTTTTTTATTACAGTAACATCATTTTGCAATACTGTATATGATTTAGAGGTTCACATCTCTTCAGGTGTCTCCTACCACACTACACCCACTTGTAAGGCCCCCATAGTCCCCTCTGCCCTTTGACCCACAATGCTCCGCCCCCCCCTTCTGGTCATCTTAATTTTGCAATTTTATAAGAAAAAAAGTAGCATCTAAAATATTTGGCCAATATTCTGCATACTCATTAATACATTGTATATTACTTTTCCAGAGTATCACATGATTTTTGGTCTGTAATAGTACTTTCTGACTGTTTTCTGAATATCTAAACTTATTACTTTTTAATATTTCTACCAATAATACTTGCAGCTTCTTGTTTCAGGTATGGTATTAGGAGCTGTGTCTATACTAGTGAATGAAACAAGCACTGGTCTCACCCTCAGGTAGTTCACACCCTCACATATTTATATATCTAACAATAGGGAATCTTTCTAAGATTTTATTTATTTATACAAGCACTGGGTACAGTCAGAAGCGCAGGAGGGTGAGAGAATTCACCAGAGTCAGAGCGGAGAACAGAACAGGCAGAGTGACGAAGTACACTGCTGAGGGGAGCAGCAGGCAGCAGGAGAGGTCTGCGCACCATGTGGGACTCTCACCCAGTGGCCAGGGATTGAACCAGCGCTGCAGAGGCTGCGGGCAGCTTCACAACCCAGCGTTCAACCGCTGTGCCACCGGGGAGGCCCAGGGAATTTTTTTAGATACACTCATATTGAACTCGCCCTTTTTTTGTTTTGTAATCTGTTTTTTTATTGAGATAACATTGGTTTATAACACTGTGTATAAAGTGTGTATAACTTTATATAACACTGAGTATAAAGAAGTCATACACTTCTGTGTATGACCCAGAAGTATATGATCACATTTCTCCAAATGTGATGCCACCATACTACACTCACCAACTAGCCCCCTTAATCCTCCTAAGGTGATACTTCTATATAACAGACTGTCCTGTGGGTCATTAAATCAATGTGGAGAAACATAACTATTGACAGGATAAGCTGTTTAGGATACATTGCTAAGTGAAGAGTGTTAGGTCACAAAACAATATGCACTTCAAGATTCTCGTTCTGCCTAAGAGTGTATTTGGAAGGATGAAGACCACAACACTGAAAGAGATTTTCTCTGAGGTATTGTCAATATTGGTGTTATCACTGAGGTTTCCTTTTGTCTTTCTCAAAATTTAAAGAGAATTTAAAAAAAATGAAAATTGAAGTAACTCCATTAAATGGAAATAGGAGTTGTTCGTATTATGAAACTGTTGCATTTTAAAAATTTAGTTATGACATTTGATCTCCTAGAAAATCAAATAACTATTTTGCATGAATAGTCATGTGAATCAGTGGATTTATGTTTCCTGCATATAGTTTTACTTGAAGAAGCAACATAACGCCTTACTTATCCTGTACAATGGATGAGACAGAAATAATGACATAATTGAATTATTTGCTCATTAATTTACATATGAACATAACTTCTACACTATATCTTATGAAACTGCCTTGATAGACTTGATCTAAGTGGCCAGTAATTGTACTTCCCACTGTATTTTTAAATATCTGATTAAATACTGAATTTATTATGCTGCTAATTCTCACAAACATTATGTGATGTGGTGGATGCAGGCAACTTACCCAAGGTTATTCACCAAGTGGCGGACTGGGGATTTGAATCTGTAAAAATAATTCTGGTAACAGTGTGAATATCCACAGGAACATAGGAAGGTCATGCAATTCTATACATGCAAAGAATCCTTCTTCCCCAAACCTTATTGTATTGACAGTGTGTCCTAGTTTTTCCTCCAAAGTTCTCAGGAGTCATCAGGCCTTTTCTTGTGATTGGTAAATCTATGTTTTCCTAAAGCTATTCCCACCTAAATAAAATAATTTCAGGGTCCTGAATGAATACTTTAACTAAAAATAGAATCACACCAGTGTTTTATCAGAGTAATTTTCTCTGTTAACATTCTTCTTTTTCCCATGTTGGGTAATGTCCATTTATCACTACATAATATTTCCCCTTGCTTTAGGTGGGGTTAGGGGAACAAAAGCAGTTTTCTAGTCTATTCCCTGGTTCAGATTAAAAAAAAAAAAATAACTCAGAGCCATTTTTCAGCTGCTTCTGTCTTCTCTGGACAGTTTTTGAGACACATGTGCATTCCTCAGATTTCATGGCCCTTACTAGTAAGCAGGGCTCCTGAAGTTCATTACTACAGGAAATCAGAGTGGCAAGTATATGAAAGGTGGTCCTTCCATTCCATCCCTCACTTGTTTAGGGTCTCATAAAACCTGTCAAAAATAATATCAGCATCCAGTGCAGTCTTGCCACCTTTTGGATAAGAGGTCTCCATGTTTATATTCAAAAGTATCAATCATTCTAAATACAAACTCAAGCTTGTCTTTTAGGAGCAATATTTCCATTTGCAGTAAAGATACAGAGGGAGGACTCCTCCATGTTCATGGCTCTTATATCAATGTCGAAATTAGTATATAAAGCATCCATCAAACAAACATGCAAGGTGAACTGGGCATGCCTTTTATAAAGTCTTGTATCTTTGGGATTTTACTAGGTTTTCTTAGGCACCTCTGGAAGTAGGCAAATTGACAGATGCCAGGCCATATTTTATAAATGTAAAAATAAAGAAGGAAAGAAAGTGGCCTAAGAATGCTATTAGTATATCTGTCCAGAGATTTGAGTTCTTAATTTTTTAATTACATGAGAAATGTTTATAAATAGCAAAAATTGTCCTTTGTTTTCAAACATGATGAACACACCAGATTGTTCAGAAGCAGATGTAAAATACTTACAGATTGATGACCTATTGAAAGTGGTGAGCTAAACAAATTTAATTTTGGTTACCTATAACTCACTAAGTACACAAATACCTTAGTGATTACAAAAATTATTAACTGGGATATATTTTTACTGCAATAGATTATATACATTCAATTTATTAAAAGTGACAGGTGTCACACTGCTATATGGTCTTTGTAAATAAGAAAAATGCTTCCTCATATTTAAGAGCATGACTTTCCTAAAGAACATGATAAATTTACATAGTACCAGCATTACTGATAATGTGCCAGTATTTTGTACTCATTGGTATAGTTAGCCTTATTTAGTAAAACAATTAATAAAAACTGACCTCTGAAACATTAAAATCTTCAGGGTGGTTTCTTTCCTTCAACAAGTTTCACACCAAAACTTTAAGTATTTTTCTGAAAATTTATCTTCTTGAATGAGTCAGACTCCTGTTTTCCTCTGTATTTTGTGAAATATCATAGTTTAATTAATGTACCACCAGACCCTCAATCACTGCGGATGATTACTATATGGCATAATATTGTACCACTCCTGCTATTGTGATTTATGTCTTTAAAATAATGTTCACATAAATTACGTGGCCTACACTGCTTTTTATTGAACTGCATCACATTGCCTCTCAAGGGTGTTCTTGTAAAACACCCCACATGTCATCTTTGTTTCGATTACAAGACTTAGCACAATGTCTGCCTTGAACGTGGTACGTGGTCTATGTGTTAAATTAATAAGACAATTATGATCAGCATGGAAAATAGTACTTCTGAAAGTTTGTGAACTATTTTTCTTTTTCTTTATTTTTTATTTTCAGTGACTGTGTATCTATTTATTGTGGAACTACAGCAAATATGTCTTTTGGTTTCATTTCTCATAAGTTTCAGCTAGACATAGATTTGGCAGATTCTAATCACTAATATGATACACAACATTGAACATGCACTTATCCTTGCCCCCAGGAAACTAATTGAATCATTAAGTGATAGCCATTAGAAAACAGACCAAATGTTATTAACCTAAGTTATGAGTTTATCAATGATCAAATTTCATTTTACTTGCCATTTTCAGCTACTTCCTTCTTCAATTTTCCCCTGTGGGACTATGTAAAGCAGGTGTACAACATAACTACATCCTTCTGAAGAAAGACACCTTAGTCTGGGCACCCTGAATCTGTCATTAGAAATACTTAAGAGTCCATTCTGCAACATCAAATATTATTATATTTATAAATGTCTTTTTATTATGTAGCTTCATTTAGTTGCTTCCACAATTCACATGACTGATAAACTTCTTTAGTATCAGCCTGAAGTGTGAGTTTTTAAGTGTATGTTGTTGGGATGTAGTTTGTCTTTTGGTCCAGGAAATATTTCATATGACCTCTAAGAGAGCAGGGCCTAAATCACTCCCATTTGACTAAATCTCAGACTTCTTCATAATGTATTACATATATTAACTCAATTAATGTGGATTCGTGACTTGATGAATGAATGAAGGAAGTAATGGAAATGCTAGCATACTGGAAACTTTATTGACACATGCATATTATTTAATGTTCATAGGCCACTTTCTGCTATGGGACTCTGCATTATTATTACCAGATTCTCAAAATTTTGATCTACATAACTGTAGGCATATGTGAGGGTTTGGTAGGTCTTGGTTCTTATTTGTTTTAAGGAAAAACAGAAAACATTTTTCAGTTTTTCAACATTACTGTTGCTATTTTATACTGAGATCTGTGAAAAATTTTTTGAACATACCTCTAAGTTTGAAACTGATCTTTCTTCATAGTTTTAATCATACGCACCTTCTAATTTCATTTAATCACAATTGTCATTCTTTAGATTTCACTTGTTCTCTAGTAATTCCAAATTGGTTCCTGATGAACCTGATCCTGTTTGTGGCACTCCCATTCTAACTATTGCCAGACTGAAACGCTTGGTTGTATTCCTGTTACATTTAGTACATGTGGCACCATCATTATTTAGTCAATTAGAAGTTCATCCTTGAGCTATGGCAGAAGCATCCTAACTGGACTACCCTTTTTTTTTTTTTAAATAAAGCTTATCTCTGTAACAATATAGACTATGTCTGACCGCCTTGTTATTATCTCAGAGTATCACATCTGCTACTTCCCAGTTCACAAATCTTCGAAGGTTCTTTATTCCCTTCAGGGTGAATAGCCAAATAAAATGTATTTACAATCAATTAAAATGGGACCTGTGTTCTTTCTTCTGTCTCTCATACTCTCTCTACACATCTTTTCTACTACTTGAGTTCCTGGCCAGACATGATTGTCCCCTGAAAAGATATTAGCATCTCCAAGCAATAGGAATTGCAAAAGTATATTCAGCATTATGTTTTTGTCTTTTGGGGGAAAACACTATTTTCAGAATATTGACACAAAACATGAAACTTGGCAAAATTTCCTTGGCTGGTAGAAACAAATAGAAGAGCAGAAGAAAACCTCTTCTACATTTTTGTAATTTTATAATCAGTGGGAGGGGGCTGTATCAGAATCTCTAGAAAGCAACATGAATTAATTATCAAAGGGAAAAAAAGAGATGGGTAAACAGTTTCTGTTTACTGGATATGCCCAAATCATCCATTTATCCCCTCATCCATGCTTTCCTTATGCATTTGTTCCTTCATCCACAAGTCTAAGAAGGAATCATGTCTAGTCAAACGTTGTATTCTCAGTGCTTAACACAAATTTTGTATGTTCACTAAATACTTGAACAAATGTTTCATGTCCCCTGTGTTAACAGGGAAGAGTGCTGTGCTTTATCTTGGGTATACAAGATAAAATGGGTGACTCTGACCCTCAAATAGTTAACAAGGTATTATGGACAATAAGCATAGTTGGAATAAATAAAATTCAATGTAAAGCTATAATAAAGGTTTATGTAGAATTCAGTTTCTGTAGAATTCACAGTCTTTCCTCTCAAAAGGCTCATATTGAACTTGTGACAAAACTGCCAAGTTTATTCCAAACAATCTTGCTTTTATTTGTAATCAACAGAGTTCAGCCCTTCATATTTTCAAAACTACCTTCTGTGCCTTATTACAGGTTGTAGTGCTCTTTAAAATGTGGGCAGGCAGGACAAGGGGAGTATTTATATATCTGCATATGCATCACACTATTCAGATAAATTATAAATTCCTTGACTGCAACTACTGTTCATCATAATATGTATATCTAAGACTATGTGGAAGAGAATATTGGTTATAATAGGTATTTGAGCACTGATTTCTAATTCATTTATTGAGTGCAATAAAGTCCATAGATAGAATGTCTTAAATGTTGCATTTGAAATACTTGGGCACTTGAAGTATTACTGGCATTACACTAATAAATATTTTGTAATTATTAATGGAATGTTCTTGGATAGGGAGCTGTAGGTTATAATAGAAAATTACAAAGGCCTTAATAGTCTACCTAATTTCAGGAAATAGAGCATTGGGTAATTATCTGCAAAATGGGTTCTGATTTTGGCTTAGATTACAAACCTGCAATGTAACATATGTTATGCCACTACCACTAATGTCTTCTCAAATATTCCTGTCATCCAAGTCCATAATATTTGGAGAGTTAGAGGGAATGGTACAATTAAAGGTTATGAACATTGCTGCTCCCTGCAGTCATGGCTGGTTAACTCAGTTAGTTAAAGCATAGAGTTAATAAGGCCAGGGTCAAGAGATTAATATACGTTGTGGTCCAGTTAACTTTCATTCTATTTCTGGCCAAAGACTAAACACCAAATCCTAGCCTGCCAACTCTCAAAGGCATGCTTTGGCTGAGGGACATTGGCTGGGAATATATTGATGCATCAGCAGAAATCAATCTTACTACATAAAAGCAGCTCAGAGTAGATATTCTAAATTCTACTATTATCATCTAAAATGATCCATTTTTGCATCAATTCAAAATTTGTGGAGCACCTATCATCGGTGCAACTCTCGACTAAGCCTTGGGGATATAAAGATGAATGTGCCACTGTGTCTTCTCTGGAAAAGCTCTCACATTTATTTATCTTAAGGATCTGTCTTAGTCCATTCAGGTTGCTATAACAAAATACCCCACTCTAGTAGCTTGAAAACAGCAGAAATGTACTATTCAGAGTTTTAGAGACCAGAAATCTGAGATGAGAGACCTAATCCACATGATTAAGAGAAGACCCTTTCCAGGCTGCGCACTTGTCGTGTTTTCATAGGCGGGAACAAGCTTGTGAGTTTCAGGGGGTTTCTTTTATAAGAGCACTAATCCCACTCAGTAGTATTTCACCTCATGACCTAATCACCTTCCAAAGGTGACTCTAACACTTGCACATTGAAAATTAAGATTTGAGCGTTAAAATCTCAACATATGAATTTGGGGGGGATGTAAGCATTTACAACAAAGCAGACCACAAATTTTCCAAAGTTAATTATTCTAACTGATAGGAACACTGTGTAATTTTTTTCCCCTCTGGTTGATATTTGAACTGTCACTATTTTTGATCTGAATGTCTTTCAATATAAACTTTTACCCTGTGAAAATATTTTCTCAACAAAAATATATAGGTAAATAACATGTAATTTTTAAATAGTCCATCATAAATTTTGTAAATTTCTTGAAATATTTGAGAAGGCTGACAATAATATTGTAAATTTCTTGCTACTTAGGAACAAATAGGCTCCTTTACTACATGCTTACAAAAGGATCTTTTAAAAAAGATCAATAATTGTGTCAAACTCTTACAGTGTATAAGATACAGGTTGGACGACGGGGAGGTATAGACTACAGATTTAGTTTCCTGCTTTTAAAGAGCACCCAAAGCAATACTCAGATCATAAATTTGTGACCATTTAGAATAAATGATATATAAAAACAAGAAAATTTTCATAATTTCAGAATATATTCTACTTGATTATAGTTTAATTATTCATATTTTAAATTAATGACTCATGTTGTTTCTTAAAATATTTGGTATACCCTATAATAGCATTAATCCAATAAGAGAGAAAATAATAGTATAGAAAGAATGTCTAATATCATTAAACATTAGTATCATTTTTGTCATTGAGAAATGTCATTGTAGGCCATGAGAAGTTAGGAAACATCAGAAAATACAGAGTTTTCATATCAACAAATAGAAAGAGTGTAAGTTTCTCTCTCTTTTTTTTTAAAGGTTTATTTTATTTATGCATACAAAAGTCTGGATGTAGGCCAGAGGTGCAGGGGGTGAGATGATTCACCAGAGGCAGAGAGGGGAGCAGAAAAGGAGGATCAACTGAAATACACTGCTGAGGGGAGAAGTGGGCAAGACAAGAGAGGTCTGCTGTGCTATGTGGGTTATCTCCCTGGCCGGGATTGAACTCTTGCTTCAGTTGCTGGTGATAGCTTCATAGTGCTGAGACTTAAGCCCTTGTGCTACTAGGAAGGCCCCAGTTTCTCATTTTTTTTTTTTTCTGGTGCATGATCCTACACTTACTTTAGATCTTAGCATTCAGAGATACTGAATGGCATAATAGTTGTTGTAAGTTAAAATGTGTTTATGGGCTTCCCTGGTGGCACAGTGGTTAAAGACATAGTAGTATCAAGCTATCTGCAGCCCTGGGAGGGAGCTAACTCACATGGCAAAGAAGACCTCTCCTGTCTTGCCTGCTGCTCCCTTCAGCAGTGTACTTCAGTCAGTCCGCCTGTTCTGCTCCCCATTCAGTCTGGTGAATCCTCTCACCACCCACACCTCTGGCCTACACCCCAGTTCTTATATGCATAAATTAATAAATCTTTTAAAAATGTCTGTTTCTTGGCATAAGTGATAAAAATGAAGTTTCATATTAAATGCCAGTTAAAGAATGTGATTCAACAAGAGACCAAGCTATGGTGACCAACTATATTTCAGTTGATTCTCCTTTTTTGCTCCCCTCTCTGCCTCTGGTGAATCCTCTCCCCCCCTGCACCTCTGACCTACATCCAGGCTTTTGTATGCATACTTTTTTATGCATACTTTCTGGTAGTAACAGAAAGTATGGCACTTTCTGTTGTTACAAATTTATTAAGGAATAGAACTCTTATTTTTTTGACATGTGTTTAAGTTCCATATTCCTTTATATTTCTCCTAAATATAACTTACTTAGCCAGTTCTTGATAAGAGTTTATTGATAAAATGTTAGCCAAGTAGTGTTTTCCTTGTAATCTCAGAGCTTGGAGGCTATAAAATTCTGTGAAACTATGGGATAGCATTGGGAAGATTCTTTAAAATCAGAAAACACTTCCTTCACCTATTTTCTGTTTACTCATGTAAACTAGCTCATACTTCTACCTTTTAGTTTTATTCCTTTTACAAACTTGATGTTTAATAACATCAGCTCTATTTTTCACACACATTTATGAAGTTGAAGATAAGTAGTAGATTTGTATGATTTTTGTAAGCCACTCACGACATTAAATAAGATGATATCCTTATAATAAATATAATACTATTGTTAAACTGGATCGATTTGTGTAAAAATTCTCGCTACTCAAGTACTCTATGATTATTGTCTATGTCTGGTTATAAAAATCCATACTTTGTACAAAGTCAAAATTTCAACTGATAGAAAAATATCAACAATAAAAATGTCAATAGCTAAGCAACACCAGAGTGGGCTACTAAAATTTGATAGGCCAGAATGGTTACTTCTTGTATATTGACCTGAAATGGGAAATATCTGATCAATAGATGCTGTTTTATTGAAAACATACAATGGTTATTTATCTTTTTTATAGGGAATCACCTTTATTAGAAGTCACAGTTAAGAGGGGATGAGAAAATCTTAATGGATTGTGGGTAACAGTTTTTACCAGTCTGAGAACATTATTGTGTCATTACTATGAAAAAAAATTAAAGTCTAAGACTTTTTCTTTTTTAGTATGGCGAACAAGATATTAGAATAAAAAAGAGCAGCAATAACCTTTTTTGCATTTATACTTTTAAATAAGCTGAAGACATGTTGACAAAATTATATACACTCTAGCAGAAGGTAGCAAGTTCCAATTGTCAGAGCAACATATACATTTAATGGAGTCGCTGAGATTCTAAATGATGCACAACAATAAGGGTGATGAGTCTGAGGGTGGTATTGCCACCCACACCAGGGATGCAAATAGCACTTCATGTATAAAAATGTTTATTAGGTATAAAAAAATGAGAGAATATGAGGGTGGCTAACAGCATCTGCCACCTTTTGAGATGATTTAAGTCAGTTGACTTTACTGCTGCATTTCAAAAACTGAATTCTAATCAACCCTCACTTTTTTACTTTTGTTGGTAGTAATAATTGATTTTAATTCTAAATATTCAAAAATTTTTGGTAGTAATGATTTAATTTTAGATATTCAAACTATAATCCAGTGGTTCACTTTTGAAATAGTGCCAGAGTTATTTCTAGTGGAGAGTAGCTAAAGTTGTCCATTCATGTCTAGGCCATGATGAGGATTTAATGTCCACAGTTGAACAGCAGGCATTTGACATCTATGTGTATATATTTTATGCTGTGTCAGTGACAGGTAGTATTTGTCCACATTATCCACTGAAAACTCTTTAAATGATGAGACAGGTTAAATGTGGTTGAGATTATCATCTTTAAATCTAAACATGGTCAAATCCTAACTCTACCATATCCTAGCCATGTGATCTTTGCCAAATTGCATACTTTCTTTGATTCTACTTACTGCTCAATCAGAAAGCTATCACATGCACACTATAAGGTCATTGTGTATATTAAATAAAATGAAGTTTTTAAATTACACTCTTTGGCAACTGATGCTGTTATTATATAAAGCCTCTAAAATTTTGTTAATTGGCTATGAGATATTTCCAATGCATAAAGGAAGGAGTCATAAATGTAAAGCACATTAAATTTTAAAAGAAATCATTTAATAGTGCTTAATAGAAAGCACGGGAAATATTTCTTTCACTTGGGGAATAGAAAAGATGAAAGTTTGGAAAAATTCAAGTCTCTATATTCCATCTCTTCATCTTTATTTTATCCCCTGTAATCATCCTAGCAAATTAATCATAAATTAACCATAGATGTACATTTTTCTGTACTGAAGAAAGATTGATCCTATAGATTGAAGGGTTTATAAAGTTGCTGGCAATATTGATGAGAAAATATATAACTCTTGTTATATTCTCATGTCCTTTGGCAGTCAGTGAACTTTTTGAAAAGTGCAAAAGAGATAAATATTTGCCCACTAGTTGGCAGAAGTCCAGAAAATATATCCAGAAAGTTCAAATTGTTGACTCAGTGAAAAGCATTATTTTCCTGTTAAAGATGAAAAAGTGTCAGTGGCTTAAGTTTTGGGGGAAATACTGCTTAGGAGAGATACCAAACTAATATTTACAGTCAAAATACGGCTCAGATAATGAATGAGCCTGGATATACAGCAAAAAGAATTGGGGAAATTGTGGTGAACTGGGGAGCACACCTAGAAAGCTTCAAATGAATTATTGTGAAAACTCATCTGCTTGCCTAACAAACATTTTTCCAGGCTAATCATTGCTTGCCTTTGGTTTGTCTCTATCCCCAGCATATCTGATCCTCTGCACATGATGATAATAGCAATAAGAAATCCACACTTCAGCTTCCTCTCTGCCATCTGTTTCAGTGAAGGATGAATAGATGTATTTAGAGGGTTTGTATTTGTGTATTCTTTACTTTATTCAGAACCATCCTTGGAAAAAAATATTATAATATTGAGACACATTAACACACACATACACATACACACATGCCATTCCTCCATGTGGATTGTCTTTGATTGTAGCAGGTACAGATATATAATGAAAATTAAAATTAGTACTAATGGATGAAAAGTAAAGTTACATACTTGTAACTTCTTATATGTTCCCAAAGCCAATAGCATTGGTAGAGAAATATTGTATGAAATCAAAAATTGTATCTATTTTGAACTGCAAACACAACTTCCCACCAATGCTGTACCCATCAGAATGGTTAAGGAAAAAACAATGTGAGGTTTTATTATGTAATAGCTCAATTGAAAAGGCCTATGTGACCAGATGCTCAAATAACAATTAAAATTTATCTCTGATACCACACCATGTGATTTCCACATTAGAATAACTTGAGCATTCAGTATGCTGGTCTCCACAAATTCTTTGAATTCACACTTTCTCTTTATTATGTTAGTGGCAGATGTATACTATTCAGGTTATTATAGTCTTACAATAGTATAAACACTATATATATATATGGGACAGGTATAAAACACTAAGAATAATTTGCTTTCCCTTACTTAGAATTTCAGATAATTTTTTAAATATTTATTTATTTATACAAGAACGGGGGTACAGGCCAGAGGCATGGTAGGGTGAGAGAATTCACCAGAGACAGAGCAAAACAGGCAGACTGACCGAAAACATTGCTGAGGGGAGCAGCAGGTGAGACAGGAGAGGTCTGCTGCGCCATGTGGGTTGCGCCCTGGCCTGCCGGGAATCAAACCCACATTGCCAGAGGCTATGTACAGCTTCATAGAGCTGTGCTCAACCTGCTGCTCTACTGGGGAGGCTCCAGCGTTTCATATTTTTTGACTGTGACTGAGGCTCAAGAGTAATACCTTGAAATGGCAAATGGTTGCTTTATAAGTTTTCAGGTCAAAGCAGACATTCATTCTGAACAAATAGCTAAAGATAAAGGAAAAAAAAAGTGGCTTCTATTTGTTTATTTTTAAACCTTTTATCTTGTATCTAGTCAGAACTGACCTAAAACTGTATCTGGAATTATTCACCTGTAAGAAGGCAATGCAAGTCAATACATTCAAGGGCATTTTAGCTAGAAGCTGAAATTAACCTTCAGAAAATTTGCAATCCAGATGTGAGCAGCTCCAAGGCAGCAAGGGGAACAGCTATCACTTAACAGAGCAAAAGGTTTCCTATGACAATCAAAAGTAAACAAGGCAAGGTGATCCTCACCCTCTTTCTTGATGTACCTGAGTCAGTGATTCCTTCTGCTTCGATGAACCAGAATACTTTTAAAAGCATCTTTTACTCTGACAGGAAGTTGGTCTGAAACATGTATCATACAGCAGAAGCTCTTCTATAAAAAAGAGCAGATATACAGTAATTTACAGTGACATACAGTAATATACAGCAGATATACAGTAATATATAGCAAATTAGAAATTTCCTTGCTTTTTATTGTATGTTCACTCAAGAATATGGAAATCTCTAAATACATGATTAAGGATAGTTGTTACACATTTGACAGAATAAAAATAAGGATTTTCTTTTCTTTTCTTTTAAATTTTTTATTTATTTATGCAAGCACTGGGTACAGTCAGAAGCGCGGGAGGGTGAGAGAATTCACCAGAGCCAGAGCGGGGAGCAGAGCAGGCAGAGGGACCGAGGTACACTACTGAGGGGAGCAGCGGGCAGCATGAGAGGTCTGTGCGCCCTGTGGGATCCTCCTCTGGCGGCCGGAGAGCAGCCGGGGATCGAACTGGCCTGCAGAGGCTGCCAGCAGCTTTGCAACCCAGTGCTCAACCGCTGCGCCACCGGGGAGGCCCAAGGATTTAATTTTCTAATATGACTATGACATAATTGGATTTAGAAACTAATTTTACATTTTCCTCCTGATCAGAGGTAATTTTATGAGATCTATTAGTTCAAAGAAAAGCTTGATATTCTAAATGCATTATTTATTTATTAATATATTAACTAGTAAACATTAAAGACTGTCATAAAAATTCTATCTCAGTGGGTCAATGTTTTCTTTGTGATCTAAAAATTTTTATACATTTAAAAAATTAGAATATCTTCTAAATCTTTAAAAGAATGTTGATGGTATTCCCTACCTTGTTTTAAATTCAACAAACATGTAAGTATATAGTCAGGAACTAAATGAATATAGTATTTAACTATTCCAGCTCACAAAAATTCTTTGTCAGAAATAAAATTTTTGAAAAATTAATAGTGAATCCTGCTCATTGCAAATTAAACTAAAAATCTTGGTTGTGTCTCGTAAATGAGTCTCTTCAATGTCTCCAATTTTCACTTATAGAAGGATATTTTGGGGAAATAAAAATTCCCACAGATTTTGTATTTTAATGGTTCCAACTATAGTGTTATAGATTCTTTTAGGAAGTATAAAAATATTATATTAAAGCAATCACTATCAAAATTTCAATGCATTCTTTAAAAATATAGAACAGGCGCGCAGACCTCTCCTGCCACCCACTGCTCCCTTCAGCAGTGTACTTCGGTCCTTCTGCCTGCTTTGCTCTCCGCTCTGGCTCTGGTGAATTCTCTCACCCTCCCGCTCTTCTGACTATACCCAGTGCTTGTATAAATAAATAAATAAATCTTAAAAAAATAAAAATATAGAACAGATAGTATTGAAATTCTTTTGGAACCACAAAGATCCCAAATAGCCAAAGGATTTTTGACAAAATAGTGCAAGAATAATGCATCATACTTCCAAACCTTGACCTATAGTTATAAGCTCTAATATGCAAAAGGGTAGGTATTGGAACAAGAAGACACACAGACCAACAGAGTAGAATTGAGAGCCCAGAAACAAACCTATATTTATATGGATAGTTAATCTATGAGAAATGAACCTAGAGTATATGTTAGAGCAAGGAAATTCTCGTTAGTATATGGTGTTGGGAAAACTATACAGTCAGATGCAAAAGAATGAAACTAGACCACTATCTCACCAATCACAAAAATTAACTCAAAATGGTTAAAGGACTTGGATGTAAGAGTGGAATCCATAAAATGCATAGAAGAAAACTTAGGCAAACTCTCCATGACATAGGCTTCAGAGATGTCTTAATGGACTTGTCTCTAATAAGGAAAACAGAATAAAAACAACTGTGACTACATCAAACTAAAAATCTAATGCACAGCAATAGAAACTGACAGTACAAGAGGACACCCCCTGAGAGAGGAAATATTTGCACATCATACATCCTACAAGGGGCTGATATCCAAGGTCTATAAAGAATTATTACAGCTCAACAAAAAGAAAACAAATAACCCAATTAAAAAAAAATGGACAGAAGAGATAAATAGGCACTTCTCCAAAGAAGACATACAGATGGCCATCATCACTGATCATCAGAGAAAGGCATATCAAAGCCACAATGAGATACGCCCTCACACCTGTAAGAGGACTGTCAGAACAACTGTCAGCTAGGACTTGTGGAAAAATGAACCATCCTACACTGTGGGTAGCTGTGTAGACTTGTCCAGCCTTTATGGAAAACAGTGTGGGTGTTTCTTAAAATATTAAAACTAAATCTACCATATGACCCATGGATTTCACTCCTACTGTCTACCCAGAGTGCAAAAACACTAATTTTATGGAATATATGCAATCCTGTGTTCATGATAGCACTATTTTTATTATTTATTTTATTTTTAATTTTTTAAATTTTTATTTATTTTTATTATTATTTTTAATATAATTTTTTTTATTTTTATATTCCCCATACAATTGCAACCCCCTTATTTTGACCCCAATCCCTCCCCTCCCCACTTCCCACCCCCCATAGAGTGTCTCCGGTTCATAGTTGTTTGTTGATTTTGATTTTACTTTCTTATAGTTATTATTTTTCCTGGTCCCTTATTTAAGTTTTCTAGAGTCCTGCTATGAGTGAGACCATCTGGTATTTTTCTTTTTCTTTCTGGCTTATTTCACTGAGCATGATCCCTTCCAGTACCATCCATGTTGCTGCAAATTGCATGTGTTTATCTTTTTTGAATGATGAGTAATATTCCATGGTGTATATGTACCACATCTTCTTGATCCAGTCATCTATTTTTTGGGCATTTGGGTTGTTTCCAAAGCTTAGCTATTGTAAACAGGATAACACTATTTTTAACAGTCAAATATAGAAATAATTTAAATGCCCAAAATCAGATGAGTGGGTCAGGAAGATATAGTATATATACACAATGGAATACTACTAAGCCATCAATAAAAGATAAACTCTTGCCATTTGTGACAGCATGGGTGGATCTGAGCAGATTATGCTAAGTGAATTAAACCAGAAAGAAAAACATACATCTGATGGTGTCACTAACATGTGGATTATAAAAAACCAACCAAACAAAAAAGGATAAAATAAAGTCAAACCAATAACAATTACTAGGAATTGGAGTACAGAACTGATACTACCAGTGTGGGAGAGGAAGAGTGGATAATGGGCTATAGGTGTTTTGGTGCTGGCTATGAGGTGGTAATAACACTTGAAGGAGGAGATCCTATACCATTATATCGTAAACCACATTGTAAACCAATGTTACTTCATTTAAACATCTACAAAATAAACATGAGAGACCCCTGAGAACTCTCTAGCCCCATTCAACGTATGAAGACAGCAAAACACAGTCATCTGTAAACCAGGAAGTGGGCTCTCCCAAGAGAATGGATCTGCCAGTGTTTTGATCTTGGACTTCTCAGCTTCTAGAACTGTGAGAAATAGGTGCCTGCTATTTATAAAAGAAAAAGAAAGTAGTAGATGAATATTATCTATTCCTTCCCCAGAAAAAAATATATACATCTATATTAAAATCATAATTTGCATGCAATTTCCAACTGCCCTCATTTTATGAATCCTACATATGGTCCACAAGCCCATAAATGAGAACAGTTTATGAAGGATGAAAGATGTTTATTGGAAGAGCTGTTAATTCAAAGCTTTAAAACTTTCTTTTGTAATTTAGTCTTCTTGGACAGCAGATCATGGATCTGTCTTTCATTTTCAAGTTTTTCTCCTTTGCCAAATGCTTACATTAGCGATCTCGATTCAGGTAGAGCTAAAATTCCCACTAGATCTTAATCTATTAGACATATTGTTTTAATTTCAGAATTTGAGGCACTAAGTTTTATCCTGAGTGAGACTTTTGGCTTTTTGTCAAATGTCACACAAATGCAAATTTTACTACAAAGACACAGTGACAACTCAATGACTCTCAGTAGTCTAGAAGGAGGCTTAAAAGAAACTAGAAAGAGTGAGTGTAGCAGAACAAACCAATGTAACGTTTTCAAACATATGAAAACAAATTGGGATATAAAAAACTGTCATGCTACTAAAAGGAAGAAAAATGTAATTTGATGAAAGAATACATGTATTTAAATATATGTTTGAATTTATGATGATTAATATAATTGAAACATTGAATAAATATAACTTGAAATATCTTGTAGTAAAACACCATGATAGGCAAGGGTAATGAAATTCAGACCCACCAAACATCTCTGAGGTTTCCTCATGCTATAAATGCCACAAAAATTATCCTCATTATGAAAGAAATTGTGTTATTTTTCTATAAGAAGAAAAAAACCCAAAGAATCTTTATGTGACCATTCCAAAGATATATTTAGCATTTTGTAATAAGAGTTTTAAACACTTATTTTTATAAAGCACTCTTTGTCAAGCAATATATATGTTAGAAATTAGCAGTTCCTCCAGTTGTAAAACCTTGACATTGACTATAATTGAGGAGGTTAGTGGCGGTGTGTTCATAAGTATTACCTGTCATATGAAATATGACAGTGCTGTAACTGCAAGACCTTGGGGATCTTGTGTGTTGGCACTGCCATCTGACTGCCTTAGAAACTGCCAGACATTCTTCTTAATGCCTCCGACCCTGAGATAATTAACATGGCCCTAGAGGCTTCTGCCTTTTGCATTTGCACACTTGTTGTTTAATAAGATGTTTGCTGCTAG
The DNA here is from genome assembly GCF_964194135.1 of Talpa europaea. Taxonomy (NCBI): domain Eukaryota; kingdom Metazoa; phylum Chordata; class Mammalia; order Eulipotyphla; family Talpidae; genus Talpa; species Talpa europaea. The sequence continues at coordinate 123,903,916 of NC_140070.1, read as the reverse complement.
CTATACTTTGCTCTGATATAAAAAATGTGCCTTTAAGGAGAATGGTACTTCAGTTCATTAAGATTTCTGTTGTTGATGGTACCTTTGTGTATAAGTTGCTTATACATAAATCTCATTGTTTTCTTGAAAATTAAAATAAATTTTCTAATTTTTTTTTCAATCTTGCATTTGATTCCTATAAATGAATTTCACAATGAGGCACAAATGACCTATCTGAAATACAGGCCTTTGCTTTGACAGTTGTGTTGTATGTCAAGTAGAGTAGCAAATGATAAAATAGGAGCCAAAAATAAAAACAAGTTTAAAAGCCTTCAGGGCAGATTTGATGCGATTTTAACTTCTACATTCCCAAGGGCAAAGTCAAGAGTTAAAACAAACTGCTACTACTTCTTTTAAGGTAAGTTATTGATTTACAATTAGCAATGTGTAGAATTTGCAAGGTTAGTTTGCAAATTCTGTATAACTCTTTTGTAAATAGGGTATAAGAAACAGAAAGGAAAATCTAAAGTGTAATCTCTAATGAAAGAAAGCATAAAATTGCAGTTTACTTTTAGCAATCTGCTGTATGTGTTGAGTGTATTTAGGTTCACCAAAACATTAAATGGTTGTGTGTGAACAGTTAAAGGGATTGGAAATGTGGATACAAATTTATATGCACACACATATATTATACTTTTCCCTCCAATTATAGAAGTAATGCAAGCCTTTGAAGTATATTTTGAAAGCATTTAAATTATTCAAAGAATAAAATACAAAATTCCCCAGGTACCTAGCTCTAGAGATAATGACCATTAATATTTTTCCATTCTCTTCTCCTCTTCTCTTCTCCTCTGTTCTAAATTTTAAAATTAATGTATTTCCATATGAATATTCTTTATGATTTTAATGACTTCAAAATACTATATCAAATTAATATAATTTTAAAAAGTTATGAATTGCTTACTGTAAGATTAATAATCAAAATGAATCAATTACAACTTTAAATGCAGTGCCATTTTATATTAAAGATTATAATATTTCTATAGTTGTCTATATTCTGCAAGAATTAATATTTTTTATCAAATGTGCTAGCAACAGCCATATGGTAAACATTCTATTAAATGTTGAGTGCATTCAGTATTTGTTTCTTATATTAAGAATTTTATTGCTCATTGTTCATGAGTTCTACAAATTACAATGTGCTCACTAAACAAAGTTTCACTAATTTCCACATTATTGTACACAACACAGGCATCACTCACATGGAACGTGTATCACAGATACAGATGTGATATTGATACCCTGATTTCAGGTTTTTAGGTCCAGTCTTCCAGTCAGGAATCAATCCCGGGCTGTGGTGGCAGCACTGAACCGCAGATACTAGACCACCACGGGTTGGTGTCTATTGAAGCCACAGCAGGAACTTCTCTGATTCTTAGGCAAGCAAGCGAAAAAGGAAAATTTGTTTAGAGAAATAGATATAAGAAAGCGTTTGTTAAGGAGAAAAGGAATGGGAACAAAGTGGAACTCCTAGGCTTGGGAATCAGGCCAGAGAAGGGCAAGGAAGTAAAAAAGGAATATATACCTTCTTTCCCAAATTATTCTAAAGCCCAATCATCTCTCTGGTTTGTTCTTGGTGGTCTCATTCTGCCTTAATGCCTCTGTGCCCAGAATTAAATCTTGTGTCCCAGCCCTTATCTTAGTGTCCTTTTCTTTATCATCCTTTTTCTTGTTCCAGAAAGCCCTGTTGCCCCTAGTACTGGGGGTGTCTGATTAGTTCTCTTTGGAATTTGTTGCTCTTATATGTGAAGCTTTCCTTATTTCTCCAAGGCTTTTCCTATTTTATTCTGGCCCTAGAAACTATTAGCTCGCCCTATGACTCAATATGATTCTGTCTATTAGCCAAGCAAGAACAGGAGCTATTTTGTTAATTCCAGACCTATTGTCTTTTGCCAGGAATGTCCTTTTCAGATGTTTGCTTGTTTTAATATAGTACGTTTTCAAATATTGTTACTCAAAGTTCTCCTCATAGGTTTTTCTGACTACAAAATAAAAAAAAAATTAATACACCAAAACTTAGCTATTCTCTGACTCAATATTTTTCATTATAGTGCCTTCAAAGCAGTCATTTTATTACAACAGTGTATGTTTAGTTATGTCACCAAGGTATGTAGTAGAATAAACTCTTTTGACTGTAAAACGGTAAACATTTTTATTTTCTTTTTTCTAATCACTGCTTTCAACTCTGTCATTTCCTCTAAAGACCTTTACAATAGATCCTATAACTTTTCTGTCACTTGCATGTATCAATATGTTATCTGTGTGTCCAATACTTGCTTTTTACTTCATAGTTGATACAGGCTAAAATTGTGACCCACGGTTTCTTTAAAGGAAAAGTGGTGATGTGGTAGAGCCTCGTGATGCCTCTTTGTTTCTTTAGGATAGAGGTTAGAGAGGAGAAATAGATAAGGAAGCAGAGTGATGATGGGCAGGGTCCCTGGTTCTGGCCCCATTACATGGAATGGTTCTAATATGAAAATGGTTGCCACAAATGTGTTAACAGTTTCACCTTAGTTACCTCATTTTCTGAAAAATATACAGCTATCCCTTCCCAGACTACAGTTTTTTTTTTTCCTCTTCTCTTTTTAACCTACTTCCTGTGCTTTATTTTTCTTCATAATATATATTTTTATTATTGTTGGTAAGACAGAGTGAGGACTTAAGAGAGTGAATGCTAGAGTCAGACTGCCTAAAATTAAATTTGTCTCCCACTGCTTGCTTCATGATTTGGGAAAGTAACTGAAACTTTCTGAGACTGGTTCCTTGTCTCCAAATTGGGAATAATGACAATACTTACCCTGTAAATTGTTGTTCCTTAACATAAAGCATGTAGAATAGCACCTGGCAACAGTAAGCATTCAATAAGTGTTAGTTATAATAATATGCATTGGTATTACTTTTTTATACATTTCTTTGTTTAATATCTTCTTGAATTAGAATATAAACTCCTTGAGTGTATTGTTTACTGGTGATTTCTCAGTGCCCAGAAATAATTCTTGAATGTTATAGGTGCTTAAGAGATAATTATTGAATAGCTATATGAATAAATAATAAAGGAAGTCATAATAAATGAATGAAGGATATGATGTATGTATAACTTCTCCATGACCAGCCCCTCCTCCTAACAACCAGGTCCAACTGGACCCCTGTTTGTCTACCCAGGCACATAAATTATGCACAACTTATGAATATTTAAAAAAATGGTGCAGATGTAGGAATAATAGATTTGAGTTGGTGGACAGGAAAATTTTAAGAAGAATCTTAACATGGATCTTAACCTGGCTATAAGTGGGGATACACTTTGATATTGTAGGGAAGATAAGGATGAAGAAAATGGAAAATGGAAAATCAGTGGTCAGGTGCAAGATCACTCCAAGGTCAACAAGTCAGCAGGTCAGGATGATTTTACGACAGAGAAATTTAGTATAAGAACAGATGTAGAAGACCAGAGATAGGGAATGAGGGTATCTGACTTTATGCTGTTGGCCTTTATTCCTACCCAGACACTCTAGAGGAATGCAGTGCTCTCCTGTTGGTAAAAGTAGCTCAATAAGCTTGAAGACTCCATAAGAGAAGCATGTGCGGTTTACAAACTCCTCAGACTATAGTATCTGTTGGACAAGAAAAAATAATTGAAACAGGGATATTTTTTTTTGATCAATATAGGAATGAGTATGTCAGAGTTGAGGAAATGGAAAAAGACTGATTAAAAATATATGACTTTAAGAAATTTAGTCATAATTCATTTGGCTAAAGTAAAGTTGTATATTATGTACACTTACACTTAATAAGTTTATTTCTGTTCTTTCAAAATCTTTCAAAGTATATTTTCCAAGCCTCTAGTATCAGAATCATTTGGGAAACTTATTAAAACTATAGATCCCTAGGTCCAACCATATACTGACATAATTTGGATTTCTAAGATACTCAAGTTTCTACATTTTCAGAAATCTCTTCATCTTTTCCAGAATATGCTTTGTTTACTGAAATCCAAGCATGGAGGTCTTTCATTTGTTTCTCTAGTCAGATAGAGCAGGTCACCCTACATAAATGGGAAACTAATTAATTTGGAAAGCTACATATATATGTATATATTAATTTACATATATATAATTTATATTTACTTCCTTTCTGGTAAAGTGCAAGATTAAGTAAATATAAAAAACCTTAATTAGAATCATCACACAACTAAATTATTCATTTTGTCTAATATTATATTCTGTATTTTTATTTTTCTAGTGTATCTTCTGATAATTTTGTATATTTTATTCATGTTCCTATATATTTTTTTTAAGATTTATGTATTTATTTATTTATACAAGCACTGGGTACAGTCAGAAGCGCGGGAGGGTGAGAGAATTCACCAGAGCCAGAGCGGGGAGCAGAGCAGGCAGAAGGACCGAAGTACACTGCTGAGGGGAGCAGCGGGCGGCAGGAGAGGTCTGCGCGCCATGCGGGACCCTCCTCTGGTGGCCAGGGAGCAGCCGGGGATCAAACCAGTGCTGCAGAGGCTGCGGACAGTTTCACAACCCAGCGCTGAACCTCTGTGCCACTGGGGAAGCCCTAGTCATGTTCCTATTAACCCCTTTTATACTTATCCATTTTTTATCTGTCCCCTAAAATTATAAATGCAATTATGGCCATTTTCTTTTTTTTGCATTATATTGTGTATATATTGTATATGGATATTTTAATACATTTTACTATATGTGATTTTTTAAAGTTGTATAATTCACTTTATATTTTTAATATTTTATTTTATATAATTCTACATCATTTTTCATTTTTGCAAAATGTATGTATTTTCGTTTTGGTTATATTCCCCATACAATTGCATCCCCCCCTTATTTTGACCCTAATCCTTCCTCCCCCCCCCCACTGCAGTGTGTTTCTGGCCCATAGTTGCTTGTTGGTTTTGATTTTTACTTTATATTAATTAGTCTTTTTCCTGGTCCCTTATTTAGGTTTTCTAAATTCCTGCTATGAGTGAGACCATCCGGTATTTTTCTTTTTCTTTCTGACTTATTTTGCTGAGCATGATCCCTTCTAGCTCCATCCATGTTGCTGCAAACTGCATGTGTTTATCTTTTTTGACTGCTGGGTAATATTCCATGGTGTATATGTGCCACTTCTTCTTGATCCAGTCATCTACTTTTGGGCATTTGGGTTGTTTCCATAGCTTAGCTATTATAAATAGTGCTGCTATACACATAGGTGTGCAGGTACCCTTTGGAATTAATGTTTCTCTGTCATTTGGGTAAATACCTAGGAGTGGAATTGCTGGATCATATGGAAGCTCTATCTTTAGTAGGTTGAGGAAATTCCACACAACTCTCCATAGTGTTTGGACCAGTTTGCACTCCCACCAGCAGCGCAGGAGAGTTCCTTTTTCTCCACACCCTCGCCAACATTTGTTGTTGCTAGTTTTTTTAATATGTGCCATTCTCACTGGTGTAAGATGGTATCTCACTGTAGTTTTGATTTGCATTTCCCTGATTGCAAGTGATGTTGAACATTTTTTCATATGCCTGTTGGCCATTTGCATTTCCTCTTCAGAGAAGTTTCTTTTTAGCTCTTCTGCCCATTTTTTGACTGGGTTATTTTCTTTGTTTTTGTTGAGTCTCATCAGCTCTTTGTAGATTTTTGTGATCAGTCCTTTATTGTTAGTGTTGTGTTCATTTTCAATAGTATAGAATATTAAAAAGAAAAAAAATACTACTAATCCATGCTTTTATTAGCTTTGTTTTATAAAATTAGGATCACATAGGACATACTATTCATAGCCTGTGTTTTTTCATGTACTAAATATTAAACTATTCTCTTTGTTTTATATAAATATTTCCTAATAATCCTGTTGATCAGTATCATATTTGATTCTATTCTCTTTCAGCTTTCCTTAACTTACTGCTTAACAAGAATAACAGTATATGTATGTAACAAGAGTGACAGTATTTTCAAATAACTTCTATTTTCTCCTGACCTTAAGTTGTAGCAGCTCCTTGTTTTTCAAATGGGATCCTCATACAGTCATTCACCTGCATGTGCACTTGCTCATTTCCTCATTGCTATTCTCTCTATGTACATTCCATGTGGCAGTAGTTCTAACAAGCTGAAACAGGGGCCCTCGCTCTGGTCTCCTCTAGACACTTCTTACACACGGGATAAACAAGACCAAGTGACTCAGTCAGTAAAGAAACAACAATCTCTTTTTTGATTCAAATAATGTGTTACTTAGCAAAAACAAAGGACTAACTGGGTGATGTAATGAAGCTTCAGGAGTGCTGGGGGGCCTTGTTGTTGAGCTGCTGCTTCCACATTGCAACGGAGCAGTTTATAACCCACACCTGTACTCTAAGGAATGGCGGTTGCTCAGAGAGAAGCCTCATACCTCATGATGAAATGAAAATGATTTTTTAAAAAAGATTTATTTATTTACACATACAAGAACTGGGGTGCAGACCAGAGATATGGGGGGTGAGAAGATTCACCAGAGACAGGGTGGGGAGCAGAACAGGCAGATCTACTAAAATACATTGCTGAGGGAATAGCGGGCGAGACACGAGAGGTCTGCTATGCCATGTGGGTTGCTCCTGGCTGGGGTTTAAACTCTTGTTGCAGTGTCTGGTGATATCTTGATAGCACTGTCTTTAACCCCTGTGCCACCAGGGAGGCCTGAAAAATGATTTCATGACAGCAACCCAGGAAGAGTGAGAGATAGGAAGGAAGTAGCCTTATGGCATCTCCTCAGAAGCTTCCTCTGTTAACATGATTTCAAGAATCACAGGGAATTCTGCCAAGACTTAGATTTCCTAGGGTTCAGCTTTGCCTATATGACCTGAGTGAAAATGTGCTAGATTACCAGGGAACCCTGGCTAAGTGATCGCTCTACAATTGGGCCCACCTGAATGCCACTGCTCCCCTACCCCAAGACTAAATTCTATGTGTAAACTTGCTCCTGTATTTTGGAGTCTCTTTTCTAGATCTGTTATTTCTAAGAATGGCTGTATGCTAGTGTTCACATGATAGTCCTAAGCAGGGACAAGTAGTGGTGTATTAGTGAGTCTACAAAGAGCTTGGGTGAGCAACTCCGGTATTCTGGTGCATGCTGCAAGACTTTTTAGGCCTCTGGATAGAGCTACCAATTCAGATTCAGAACGTACTAATAAAGATTCTGCTGCCTGGGAGGGGAGAAATTTAAGAAAGGGAGAATTACAAGTAAAAATAAGGCTTTTACGGCTTTTCTTACTAACCTTGACCCATTGGTTAATGGAGAATGTCAATTCTCATTATAATGAAGAGGCTATTCTGAAAAGAAAGCAGACAGTCCAAAATCTTTAATTTAAATTTTTGCTCAAGCAGAGTTCAATAAATATCACAATATAAAAACATGAAGTATAATATTTAACTTTTTAAGATATAGTGAAAGGACGCTAAGTAAAACTTACATATTATTTTCTTGGAAAAAATATAAAACAATACTTTAATGAATAAAAAATGATTTTTTTTAATAATGAAGGATCTATTGAGTAAATGAACAAGAAAAATTCATTCGTATTTTAGAAAAACTCACCTGAGACATAAGTTTATGGTTTTAACTGCATTATTTTGAACAATGCACCATATGGTCAGAACTTTAACATTTTTCAAAACTTAGGCTTAGACATTTGATAAAATAAAATTTCCTGTGTATCTTTAATGCTAAACATCCATAAAGCTACCACAAAAATTATGCTTTTAGACTAGTCATTCAGTAGTTCTGGCGGTCATATAAATCAGCAAATAAGTAGCTGTCCCTAAATGCTTTTTTAATTTCACCAACTCCAAATGAAATATATATCAGTTGTTCATAACTAGGGGTTCACATCAGGAACAGATAATTAGTCCCAAACTCTAAGATTAGTGACTCAGAATATCTGGATTTTGAACTTGAAGATTTACCTTCTTTTTAAATTTTACAAAATGGTGACCAAATAATTTATTGTGCAAACTTGGATAATTTTGAAATGAAAAAGGGGGCAATTAATAATTATGTTGGGACAAGAGATGTCAACAGGGCTGGCCAAGCCAGAACATATAAAAATTCTGTCCAAGGATTTTCGAAATATGCTACTTAGAAAAAGGAATAAATTTTCTTTGCTAAGAAAAATAGTAAACATTATTTTCAAGAAAGAAAAAAAAAGTTTTCCTTTACACAGATATCTTATGATTGATAATTTTTAAAAATACATAAAGCTCTTAAAACTTGGCATATTTTTAGGTAGAGAGTTTTAATTGAATATCATGAATCACATAACTTGCTCTTCTACTTTGTATTCTTTGCAGTATTTTGACCCTTATAATTTGGTAGTTTTAAACTTGCTTCAGAGGTGTTTACTGAGTACCAAGAGTTTAGTAGAAAGCAGGAAAACTATATTCCATTTTCCCATAACACTTTAATTTAAATCAACCTGACTTTGCCATACACATGCTTTTTTGTCTTTCATTCATTTATTCATGTATTCTTTCATTCCTTTTGTTTTACAGTTGAGTACATTTGTACAAGATTATATCTAACACTCTACTATAAGTATAGACTTGTTAATTTTGCTTTACATAACTCCATAGATCTCATAAAAGATGCAAATATGTGTATGCATGCAAACACACACAAAACCTTCAACTTCCACTTAGATCGCTATGACCTTGTATCTATCTGCCTATTTAACATTGCTATTAGCTTGTTTCAAATACTCCTGATTCAACATATCTAAACCTGAATTTGTAATTACTTCTTTCCAAATTGCTCCTCTCCCAGTGTACAATTTTTAATAAATTAGCCTAATTTCCATCCAAATACCCAAACCTCAAAAACATATTAAGTAGTGGAATAATGTCATTACTGTTTCACTCCCAAATGATCTATAAACCTCACAGAATAAGACATTCCTTGTTTTGTTTTTTTCCTGATTATATTCCAGTATTTATCATTGTGCTTGGTATGAAACAGACAGTTTGTGGGATAAAGGGCAAGACATGTAATTTCACCTGCCCTAATACATTTCTATCAATAACCTTATGTTGGTATTTCTACCACACCATTTCCTAACTGTGTCAGTGTGGTATAGAGATAAATGCTCCAGACCAGAAGTCACAAGACTTGGTATGTTCTTGCCTTCTGCACCACCTCAACCCCTCCTTCTTAACTTGGTGGAGTTTTCTCTGAGTATAATTTTATTCTTCTTTAGCAATAGTAATCCTTTCCCCAACTACCATAGTGTATTATTTCAAGGATCAATTGGGATAATAAATTGGAAAATTTTGTTAACTCTGATGTTACATATAAAAGATAAAGCCATTCATTTATAAAATCTTTTATCATACTTTCATAGGCAAGTCCATAACATAATATTCAGTCTTCACACGCCTTCTGTTTTTTAAGGATATATAATATTAATTCTTTGATGATATATGCACAACCCCATATTAAAAATATGCATCAATTCCCTTCCTAGAAAATGTTCATGCTTGGGCACACACCAAGGTACTGTAGATATGGCATCTGAATGCCACTGCATATTTACAATACATTTCTGTTCATTCTCTTTACTGCCTTAATTTTTCTATCAGTCTGAAAAGTTGCTTTTTATTCATGCCATGTCCTTATTTTCTGAAACTACCTCTTAGAATACATTATTATTGATATTTTGCATGTCATTTATATAGCACTTTTCAGGCTGAAAATTCACTTTTTGTGTTGATGCTGTCTGTTTTTGAAGTCCAGTGTATGGAAAATGTTATTATTACCAACATCTTAGAGTCCATTCTTTTCTACTTCTTCCAGTCCATTCTTTGGCAAATCTCACTTGGCACAATGCATGCAGTATAATTAATACCTCTACAGATACTCTAAATATTAACTAATATACAAAGCTTTTGAGTTTTTGGAAATTTGGTTAAGATCTTTAGAAGTCAATATCATGGACAAAGCAACCATTGTTTAATTGGCCCTAGTAATCCTCTGTTCATGGATGACATTCAGGCAAATATTCTTTTAAAATACAGAGATAAGTATATTTAGAAACATAGCTTCCAGGTGTTTCCTTTACATATTAGACACTCCCCTCATTGCTTTTGAGTTTTATGTGCAAATGTAGGCTTTAGAGTTACAGATAAGCCTGATAGTAAGGAATGTATTATATTTTCATAGTTGATTCAAAGAGGAATTTTTTTATCTATTATAGACTCATGATAAAGTTGAGAAAAATAGAATGCACTGATTGTCCTTCATTTCCCGTATGAGATCATTTTGAGGTTCTTGTTATCTCTGTTCCTACCTCATATTTGCTCTACTGTTCACATCGTAAATGTACTTCTTAACAATCTCATCTGCCTTATATATTGCAGGAAGATACTGAAACTGCTCAATGTAACTCATGAGATCGGAGAGTTGTGGAGCAGTAATATCAAACCAAATTAAAACATTCATGGGCTCTCATGTAATCTTAAACTAAAAATTGAGCTGCATGTCTTTGTCACAGAATTTTTAGGATACGAAATCTGACATATTTGATTATTATGAAGGAATAAAATTCCAGTTTCAGTTACATCAAATTGGCAAGTAGATTATTAAGAGTTAAAGGAATGTACCCATTTTATGATAACTTTAGATATTTCTAGTTTCTATGAATACTCTAATGTAAATTTAGATGGTGTCCCTCTTCTGTTACTTTATGGATATATTTAATCAAATTGTATTGCTACTTTAAGATTGTCATAAACACTGTATATGATTTGGGGTGAAGGCTTCAAATGTAAGTTAGCAAACCATGCAAACATGAAAGCATCCGTAATTCTACATTGTAGTCCAACAGCTATCTCCCAACTTTGGTCCCCAACTCCTAACCTCCTGTCTTAGAGCCTAAGTTCTAAAGTTGTATTTGTAGGGTTTATTTGGTTTGATTTTATCTGTTATTTGTTTTGTTTCTTTATATTCCATGTATGAATTAAATCATTCAAACATCAAACATCAATCAAACATCGAAATATATAAAGCAACTATTATCAAACCTAAAATGAGACATTGATAACATCACATTATTAGTTGGGGACATCAACATCTTACTTACTTATAGAATTTAAGCAATCGACCTGAAAGAAAATCAACAAGGATACAACAGATTTAAATGAGGAATTAAATCACATGGGCTTGATAGGCTGAACCCCCCAAACTAAGTACATATTATTCTCAAGTATACATGAAACATTATTGAGGATAGACCATAAGTTGGCACACAAACAGGTGTTAATAAATTCATAAAATTAGAATATAAGCTATATTCTCTGATTACAATTACTTCAAACTAGAAATTATCCATAAAATACCCTGGTGATAACTGCACAACTTTGTGTATAAAAAACTGACAATTTGTACACCTTAAGTTGGTAATTTTAAGGTTTATGAATTATAAAATTATATCTGTAATTATTTAAATTTGTGGCAAACTGTGTCAAACTGAAAGTGTGTAAAGGATAAAAAGGTAGGAAAGTCAACTGAGACATAATAATTTCAAGGGAATGGAGAATATTATGGTGGAAATGACAGCACAAACCAGACTGCGAAGTTATTCTATTTCCTCCTGGGAAGAGAGGAGAGACCTAGTTGTCTCAAATGGAATTTCATTGCTTTTGTATTTTCCATAATTTCACTGGGACTTTGAGGAGTGTAGACACATATATTTATTCTGCTATCTTTACATAAATCTATTCTGATTTTGAAAATGTTGTTTTGGATTAAGTGAAGAGGCGAAAACTTCACTTGTACTTCTGTTGAGATTGAATATTGCCCATGTGTAAGTTTTCTAATTGTGTTTTTGTGAATTATCTGTTTTGAGTGAAGTTTTCATTTACTGTATTGAATTCTTCAGTCTTAGATTCATTGGAAATTTTGACATATGGAAATTTTGTTCATATGCTTTATCATAATATTTTATCTAATTTGTTTGACTTTCAATTTTGGCAACTGTTTTTTGACATATAGAAAAGTTAAATTTTGATTTACCAAATATAGTGTTATTGCTATTCTAGTCTGTATTTTATGTTTCATATATATATATATATGTATATATTTCTACATTTTCTCATGTGGGTTATTTTTAAATACAAATATTTTAATCATATTATAGACAAAGCTTTTTAATCCAGCTGAAATTTATGTTCATGATTTTTATAAATTAAGTGCTTAGCCTGGCTATTTTTAAGACTTGTGGTGTTACTAAACAGCTTTATAGCTTTTATTTGTTAAATAGATATCTCACTCATTTTTTAAGTTTCAAGAAATTTATCAAGGTACCACAACTTTTTTCTTATTCCATATCCATATAGCTTTATTTAACAAAATTAAAGATTCTGTAAATTATTTTTACCTTTTAATTCACCCATGTTAAATGGATTTTGTAAAAATCAAAAAATGTGTCTATTTCCTTCAGCACTGTGGCAATAGTTGCTTTTCAGTAAGGGACTTAGAAGTTAAGTTTCTTCTTTTTTCTTCTCTTGTTCGGGTATGTATTAATTTTGTTCTTCAAATATATATTGAGAATCCACTTTAATGCAAGCTATCACACCCACAGGATTTCTTGATTTTGAGACCTCACTTTTGAAAAATGCTGTCTTTTAAAAATGGTGACATATGTAAATATGCCACTTCTTCCCTGAAAAATCTACAATAAATAAAATATTAAAATTTGTCCATTTACCCAAACTTACTAAAATATATGATTTTAGTAGAATCTTCAGCATGTTTTTTTTTCCTTTTAATATTCTATAAAATGATATAGATCAAAGAATGAAATTACCTGGCACAATTTCATATGATGAAAGCGTAGGTGAAATGCTCTGGCATTTTACAAACAGACTATCCCCATTCCTGTATCTGATATTCACCTTTCATGTATTCACAACTGGCAAATGCCTCATTTTAAATAACACATTTGTGTGTGACCTTTTAAGAAAATTACCAATGTCTTTGTTTAGAGTGCAGAGGGCATGGATTTCACAGAGCATTTCCCACTAAATGGAGTATATTACTCCAATATCATGGCTGTGTTGTCAGGAAGTGGCACTTCATTAAGAAAATGTGACCTTTAGAATATTCTTCCAACCTTTTACTATGTCTTTGGTAGTGGGATTTGTTCTTTAATTTCTGTGGCTTTTTGATAAGTTGGAAATAAAAGTAAACGAAAGCTCTATTCTTTATTTCCCTTCAACTATATATTGTGTGGGTTTCCCCCCTTAAAATGGAAAAAAAAAAGTTAGATAAAGGAGTTGTGTTCAAACTAGGGATTATCTGGCAAGAAACTGTCTTTAAGAGTTAAATAGGTATGCGTTTAGTCGGCATGTGTGTTTATTGTAGAATGGGGGAAAATGGCTCTATAGATACAAGTCAAGAGTGTTATTTTGTCTAGTGTATTTTAAAAACAGTCGAGAGTGGTTCTCAAACCTTTTATCTCATTTCATGACAGTGAGATATTTTTGGTATTATATAATATATTATATATATTATATTCAAATTATACTTTTAAGTGGTAACGAAAAGTTTTTTCATTCAAAGCCTTCATTGAAACTAGAGATTAAACTTTTAAAACCACTTTTATGGTGGAGTCAAAGTTGGCTATTTACTAGAAAGTGGAAAAGAGACGACTTTGTTGGTTAGGCCAGAAGTGGTATTTCTTATGAACAATCTATGTGTCACTTGGTTTATTTACAGGATCAAATTTTATGAATATTATTGAATCATTTACTTAAGTATCTTGAAATTTATCTCTAGCCAGTATGGTTTCTACTTAATTTGTAGACAGTCTGATATGCCAGAGCATGTATTTCTTAATCACATCTTTGACAATTGCAGCATTGAGATTACCTTTGTGATATATTTAAAGTAGGGCAGCATTTTGTAAAATGATAAAACCAGATGGTGACAAGTAAGCTGAATAGTACTGGTTCTTCCAATAGATATTGTGACCTTTGCTAAACATGGGGCTTCCCAAGCTTTAGTTTCTCTATTAGAAATAGCAGGTTGTACTAAAATGTACTAAATGTACTAAGTGCTAAGGGGAGCAGCAGGTGAAAGAGGAAAGATCTGCTAGGCCATATATGGGTTAGCTCCCTGGCCAGGGATCAAACTTGGGCTGTAGTGGTGGGTGATAGTGCTGAGACTTACCCCCAGGCCACTAGGGAGGCCTCTGATTATAATTTTTAGAATTTTGAACAATAATTTTTTTGAGTTGTTGGTTTACAACGTTGTGTGTCTTAGAGGTCTAAGTTCACACCTCTTGAGAAATATTAACCAAACCATATCCATTATCAAAGTACCAATAATCTTATAGCACATGCTATTGGACCCCTCTAACCTTTGATTTCCACCCTGCATCTCCCTTTCCCATTGTTAGCCACAGTTCTGTAGTTAGATTCTATGGATTTATTTTCATTGGGTTTTAAGTGTTCTTTTGGTTTGTTTCTTTATATTCCACATATGAGTAAAACCATGTGGTATTTGTCCTTCTGCTTCTGACTTATGCCGCTTAGCATAATTCCCTCTATTTTCATCAATGCAGTAGCAAATGACAAGATTCAAGTGTTTTTATTGCTGAGTAGTATTCCAGTGTATAGAGATATACCCTATTTTCTTTATACCTTCTATTGTTGGACATTTAGGTTGTTTCCATAACTTGTCTGTTATAAATTGTTCTATAATGCAAAAAGTACTGCATATATCTTATTGTATTAGTGGGATATTCTTCAGATTAGTACCTAGACATGAAATTGGTGGACCACATGGTAGCTCTATTTTTAATATTTTATAAAACCCCCAAACTGTGTCAAGGGAGCTAAGAAGTCTACATTTTCACCATGAAATTAAGATTTAGCAGAAGCCTAAGAGGAAATATATTTATTATGAATTAGTAAAACTAGCAATATTGAGGAAAACAGATTTTGGGTCAGTATGAAACAGCTTCCAACCTATGGCAACATTTGGAATTCTGCTAATTGAGGATGGGATATCTCATATGATCCATATAGTTCCCCCCAACTGTGTTAGGATTTCTCAGAGAAACAGGAGAGAGAGGGAGAGGGGGAGACAAAAAGGGGGGGAGGGGAAGAAGGAGAGAGAGAGAGAGAGAACCTATGAAATTATGAAGATAGGCAAGTTCCAAGATCTGTAGAACCAATCTGCAAGCTGTAAACTCTAGAGATCCAATGATGTATTATTTTCAGTTCAAAGAATGGGAGATTTCAGACACTGGAAGATCTGTGTTTCATTTCAAGTCCAAAGGCAAGAACAGCTGGTGTTTCGCTTAGAAGGCCATGAATCAGGAAGAATTGTATTATTTAAGGAAAGGTCATCTTTTTTGATCTATTCTGGCCTTCAACTGATTGGATGAGTTTTACTCACATTGGGGAGGGCAATCTGCCTTGTTCATTCTACTTATTTAAATATTAGTATTATCCAAAAACATCTTCACAGAAACACCCAGAAAAATGTTTCACCAAATATCTGGGCAGCTTGTTGCTCAATAAAGTTGACCCACGACTTTACATGGCCTGCAGTGGATAATTCTTCATGGTGTATTACTTTAATATTGCTGTATAACAAGTCACTGCAAACATAGTGGATTGAAATAATACATATATAATATCTTAGTTTGTAAGAGTCAAGAGTCCAGGTATAGCTTTACATAGTCCACCACTCTGTTTCAAATGACTCCAGTGAGATCAGCCAGACTACATTGCTTTCTGGAGTGTGTAACCCTCTAGAGATGGCTGTTGTAATATTAGTTCCTCATGTTTATAGTAGTTCTCAGCTTCTCATGGTCACTGAAGTTCTCTGCTCCAAGGCCTCTCCCTAGATAGTTAATGTCACAGCAGCCAATTTCTTCCACATCAATAGGAGAGGTTCTCACTCCTGTCAGCAAAGATAGTCTTAAATAATACAACCTAATCATGAGAGTTATTTTTGTCATACTATTTTCAGAAGTTAGTTACATTCATGAAAACAAGATTTCATGAAAGGATGGAAACTAGGATGTAAAAAAACTCTGGGGTCTTTCTAAATTCTATCTACTATAGGTGTTCTTAGAATTGACTTTTAAATTACAGTGAAAACTTGATTGTGACTTTCAGATATCCACTTGACTCCAAAGCTTTATAAGGACCAGCTGAAAAATCAAAGAGGAAGTTGACAAAGGAAATGGTTTTCATTTCTAATTATAGTTAATAGTGGCTACTTTGACACTGGCTACTTTGAAATAGTGATAATATAACATTAAGGTCATGGGAGATTATTTCTCATTAAGATACTACTCATTCAAATATGACAGAATTGGGCAAAGTTCTCATATTCCAGATTCCATCTATTAGGGAAAATGAAAAGGTAGAAAATAATAAACCCAAAATACAAATGTGGTAAAGTTTTGATGATGTTATCGTTTTTATAGTCATTATCAGCCTGGCAAAGGTTCCTAAAATAGCAATCCCAACATTCAATTTACTAATACAGAGTAGTGTTTATTTGAAGAGTCAGGACAACTCTGAAGGTATTTTTACAAATCAAAATTAATAGAATATTCTAGTACTTTTCCCCACATCTCTGCTGCCAAATTTTCAAATATCTTCATGGTAGAGCCAGTATCTCAGAAAATTCTAGTGCTGTCAGACTCTGTATTTTCCCTGACTTCCTTCACAACTCTTATCCTATTGACAATTTGTAACCCCTGTACCATCTGGGGAACAGACTGTGGGCTGCCAAGTAGCCTCATTAACATTCCCCTCTAGGAACTCTTGCTGTTTAATTAGGCTGTCTGCTGGATTCAGGCAGTGAGAGCCTTAGGTGGCTGTGTAACAAATCCATGACTCCATGCATTCAGATGTCAAGGTCACTAAAATTTCTGCTTATACTTAATACAAGAAAGGGAATTCAGACTGTTGGCAGCTAAATCCAAATTATCAGTGACTTCACCTAAAAGGGATTTTCCATAGATAATTGAGACGCTAAGCTATCCCCCATTGAATTCACAGCTGCCACTTCTGTGTTGTTTGACAATGTTCTAACCCGTAGGCCATCAGGTCTGTCTTTCAGGCCAACCTTCTTGTCAAAACTAGTCAATAGTGTTTGTGGAGTACTACCTAAACCCATTTCTTAGATTCCTATATGTCCCACAATTAAATAAATCTGATTAATTAACTTCTGTAATGGCAGATTGTTGAAAGTGTTACAGCATTCCAGACATATTTAATTTAAGTGGAACAATGATATCCTTTTAAATGCCAAATTGGTGAAGTTTTATTTTAGGAAATATATTTCTCAATTTAATAATTTGGTTAATGCTGAATAAATATTTTCTAAATATCATTAGTATGAAAAAAAGTGAAAACAGTTATTTTGCAAAATGTTTCAGCTCAGTTTTCCATATTTTGGGATAGAATCACCAATGGGGCAACCAATTCTAGTACTTTTTAGCTAAATTTTCACTCATCTACTAATTCATTTGTCATCTACTAACTCTTTCATTTGCTCCCCTCAACAGTATATTTCAGTAGATCTGCCTGTTCTGCTTCCCACTCTGTCTCTGGTGAATCCTCTTACCTCCCTGCATCTCTGGCTTACATCCCAGCTCTTGTATGCATAAGTAAGTAAATCTTTTTTAAAAAAAATCTAGGTATTATAGTTGGTAGCTAAGTTATATCAGCTATTACATTAACTGTATTATAATAGCTATAATATACTAGCTTATATTAGCTATAAGATAAATGTACTAGAACAAAATCTGGGAGTCAAGC
This sequence comes from Talpa europaea, assembly GCF_964194135.1. Lineage (NCBI taxonomy): Eukaryota > Metazoa > Chordata > Mammalia > Eulipotyphla > Talpidae > Talpa > Talpa europaea. The sequence goes on along the minus strand of NC_140070.1, from coordinate 123,886,066 downwards.
TGAACCACACATTGGAATACTACAAAGAAAGGTGTTAAAAAAGACATCATATTTTGGAGTCTTACACATAGTTTTTAGTCATCACCCAGTTTTATTTTTGATTTGGGAGTTTAAAATATATATGAAGGGAGAACAGGACAATAGAGCTCATTAAAATGCTGGAAAATATTACCAATGAGTAAAGCATAAATAAATCAGAATTAGTTCATCTACAGATGAAAAAAATCTAATGATCTGTTCATAAGTCAATAATAATATTAAGCAGCAGGGAATGTGGGAATGTGTTTTGCGAGCAGGATTGTGATCAGCTGGTCTTATTATTTAGTGAAAATAAAACATGGGAGAATAAATCTGAACTGGAATTTTACAGAGGGAGATATTCTATGTATCACAGATGTTCATTACTAAGTTTTATGCTTTCCTGTTCAAAGTCCTCATTCATAAACACCTCAAATAAAGGCTTATGTTTTCCTCTTGGGGCTTCTCACAGTGGTGGCAATAGGAATGGGCTATATGAGACTGTTCCTTATATAGGGAAAGTGAAATTGAGAGAAAAGCATGATGTTAGTAGTGCTCACGTTTGAATGAAGAGACATCTAAGCTTTGGACCTTTTATCAGGCTTTGCAAATATAGATGATGGCCTTGTCTTTCTTTCATTTTCACATGTGTGAAATCAAATAGGTAATTAAATTTAATTTGGCCAATTATGCAAAATATTTTTTAAAAAACCACAAAATTGTACATTGTAGTAAAACCATGAACTAGTGCTTGTGTTACTGAGACTGTTTTAGCCATTCCTCAGTTGTGCTAATGAAAGCCTCCATTAAAGGACATATGTAGATGCACTTGGGTAAATATAGAATTCTCCAACTGGATTCAAACAGATGGGATTTAACCACGACTTGCAGTCATACATCACGATAACAGAGAAGCAAGAGCACAGGTGCCAGAGAGGCACAGAAGTTTCTTGGTAAGTTTAAGGGGCAAAAAAAAGAAAAAAGTATTTATTTCCTTCTATTTGACAATGAAAGTTAATTATTGCTAGAATAGTAAAAGGGATGGTGTTGTGTTAAATTTGATTGAATAGAGAATAGACATTGAGTGCTTTGAATCTTTTCAATTTAGCCTCACTTTTTGGATGAGGTAATAGAAATGGCAACTTCATCCTGAAGAAAAACTGCAGGAGTTTGTTTTGGTTACAAAATGTACTTTTGCCATCCTGACAGGATTATTGATAGAGAAAGAAGCTCAAGGTCATAGGCCTTGGCGTCTTGTTCATTCTATGGTAATCTTATTTCTGGAGATTGTTGGCTCAGCTAGTTCTTAGCTAGATGCTGGGAAGATAAATTTGAACTTGGGCTTGTGACACCACTTAACTTGTAATAATGATTGTTATCAGTGTCTCACCATCCCGTTTGGAGGGCAGGAAGTTTGGCTATGTCTGTATTTTTTCTTCCAACTGTGAATGACATTTGAAATGCCCAGCTATTTCTCCCAAAGTGGTGGCTAGGAATTACTACTATCATAGAACTGTACATACATTTTTATTATGAGGACAAGAAAATGCTATTGAACCATTTCTCTCAAGTTTTAATGGAACTAGTTTTTTATTTTATTTCATAGACCTAATCCTAGACAATAATTTCATAGTTGTCCGGTTCCCCCTTTTTTTTCAATCTAGGCAACTCAGTTTGTTAACTAAAGAACTTTTTAGCTTCATAATTAAAAATCTATTTCTTTGAAATGATTTTATTTCTACTTACACTTCTGAGAACTTTGTTACAAAGGGTATGATTTTTGTCAAAGCAGTGTAAATGTACAGTATGAGAAAGTAAGCTACCAGGTGAGACTTCAGGGGGAGGAGATAATGGAAATATAAAACAAAGTTAGTTTGTTTTTGAAGAGTTTGTTCCTCAAGCTTTTTAGCAGTTTAAAACAAATAGCTCTAAGACCAGATCTTCTATATTATGCAACTATCTAACAAGCTTATCTAAATCAACACAAATTTATAATGATACCACTTTAAAAAAATTTTTTAAATTAATGAGTGAATCAAATGTTTTCAAAACTCTCAGTCCTACTCAGTTACTCCTTGATGTCTCAACAGCTCAGCTACTGTTTAATAATCAAAACTTCTTGACTGTTAAACCAGCAAGAAGGTCAGAACCCTTGCATACTCAGCAGCTAATATCACCCCAAGATGCACCACATCTCTTCCCCCTGAAATTGTTTGGGTCTTTCATAAACTTTGTTTAGAGAAAGGAATCAACAAAAAAAAAATCAGATTATGAAGTTGTGTTTTAAGAAGGTGCTGTTGTTGGAATTAGGTTAGAGATAAAAACTTTGCATCATTCAAAAATACTTAGACTTGGGCCTCCCCGGTGGCACAGCGGTTGAGCGCTGGGTTGCGAAGCTGCCCGCGGCCTCTGCGGCGCCAGTTCGATCCCCGGCTGCTCCCCGGCCACCAGAGGAGGGTCCCACATGGCGCGCAGACCTCTCCTGCCGCCCGCTGCTCCCCTCAGCAGTGTACTTCGGTTCTTCTGCCTGCTCTGCTCCCCACTCTGGCTCTGGTGAATTCTCTCACCCTCCTGCGCTTCTGACTGTAACCAGTGCATGTATAAATGAACAAGCAAACAAACAAATAAATAAATAAACAAAACATGCCTCTATTAAAAAAAAAATTCAAAAATACTTAAACTTGAGGAAAAGGAGAACAAAAATATTACTTCAAACAATGTAGTTTCTGATCCACAAACATATTAAGAAATCAAATTAATTTCTCTAAGGTCCATGTTCAGAATATGCTATTTTCAGTGGTATCAGTGAGCAAACATCTCATAGTCAGAAGGCAAAGATGTACGCAGGTTTAGGGAAAGAATCCCACGGTTAGCAACCAGGGAGCTTTTGCTGCCCTGTGCCTTGAGGGCTGGGGAAAAAAAGTGCATTACTTAGAAAGGAGAGAGTTGTATAGAGGACATTAGTGAAGGTGCTGTGACCTTCAGTGAAGGGACAATGCCAAAATGCTGTGACTTGTCATGCAGGAGCCAAGGAATAACTTCTCGGATCCCCACTCTTCCTGCCCAATGATCTCCTATGCTACTTCTATTGGCCAAACCCAACAAAAAGCCAGAGAGCGATGGCGCTTGCAGAGGTAACCTGTGTATATAGATCAGTCTCTCTTCTCTAGGTGTAGAGTGTGGAAGGGAAAGGTGAAGTAACAATCTGGAAAACCAATGAAAATTCTGGTATAAACCTTCCTGTTGCAGCTGCATTTATAAAACTCTAAACTGGCTCCACTTCAAGTGTATGGAAACCTTTTGTTACTTTAGGAATATGATTTAATAATATATAGTATGGAAAAAGCAGTTCAGGTAATTATTGATTTAAAGATAACTTTCCAACACTTAAACTATATATTAACAATTAATGTTGTAGTGAGATGTGAAAATAAAGTTATAAATCTTCTAATCAGTATTTAACAACATGGGAAAGTCATTATGAAGGCAGGTAGGAAACCTGGGAATTCAGGTGACTTTGATGTCATAGTTGAATTTGAATCTAGACAGCAAGATGACTACTGTAATTATTAGTTGTGTAATATGTATGTAAAAATTACTTAAGTAATTTACTTAATCACTCAGCACTGTGCTGCCAGAGGGACTCACATGCATAGGTGCTGAATAACCTTGTGCTATTATTGTTATGAGAACTTCCTTTTTGAAGTCTAATTATAAATCACAGAGATTGCCAATAATAGCCACTTTAGTATGCCATTGAGTCTTATAATCTTGCTTTAAAAATGTTAATGTGTATTATTAGACTCTTTAGAATAAAAAACTGAGTGAGTGAATCTACATGGAATTTACAAAGGGGTACTTTTGTTGGATATTTATGATCAGATCCACATCCACTGACATTCATTAAAATATTCCAAAAGACACATGAGGTATGGGAAATCCCAGTTTAAATGGATTACTCCTTAACAGACCCATCCCCAAGTCCAGTGCAAATCTATGTAATCCGAATCATTTTAGACACTGGTTCATGTTTGCAGCAAGGAATGTAAGAACAGGTGTCGTTAGTGACGTTTTCAACATATGATAAGCTCTTTCAATGCAGCTGGCTGCAGCCCTTGTCAGAGGTCATAGAGACAAAAAGACATAGAGTCTGAGATGGCTTTGTGCTTCAAAGCACATTCAGAAAACAGCACCGTTATCAACCACATTCCCTGAACCAGAGAAAAATGGTGACTTTTTTTTTTTTTAATCAGTAATGTAGAGTGAATTGAAAGTAGAATCTGAATTAGTTATGCAAGTATTCACACGGCAGAGAGCAACAGACAAATAATGTGATAAATCAAGGTCAGAAACCTCTACACTGCCACGTGTGGTCTCAATATGCTATCAAGCTCCATATCCAAGTGAAGGCATCTGCAGTGTAACAGAATATACCTTGAGAAATATCCAAGCTTAGCCCTTTCAGCTTCTATTTAAACCTCACTCCTGAGAAAGAATGGAATTTCTGAATTGGAGCCATTCTGTAATGACTGAAACAGAATGGCTGTTCTACCACTCCTCTGACTGGACCATGAAGGAGAAAGCACAAAGTGACAGTCTTCACAAAGAAACAGTGATGTTGCAGCCACCCTAAGGATGGAGTCAGTTTAGCTACTAACTTCCCTGAGGAGTCTTTCTGGACTCCTAAACCTGGGTTCAGCTGCTCTCCTAATAACCCATCATCCCTGCACTTCCATATAAATAGCATGCTGTGCTGAGTATCCTTATTCTTCCAAATTGTGCATTAGACTGAATGTTCTATGAAGACAGGGACCTCTGTCTCCTTGTGTTTTACCCAGTGCCTTGCACTGAACTAAGTACATGTTCAGTACACATGAACTGAACAGAAGAAAACCAAAATATTTGTAGCTAAAAAAAAAAGGGGGGGGGAGAACAAGTTGGAGCTTTTATAGTTCTGCCCATTTTATCCTAATTGGTTTTTGGTGAGGTAGAAGTATTCCTTTGTTAGTTTGGATGCACTTCCTGAAAGTTATTGGTAATAAATGTTTGCTTTCAGAACGGCTTCGTGGGTATGGAGTTAAGTCAGACTCTTTAGAGTGAAAAACTAAGGAATTGTGTCCAGACCAGTATATGACATTATTCTTAATTCATGCCCCTTGCAAATACTTGGTCAGTCTTTTCACTATATAGCTGCAATCTTATAAGAACAAATGAGAGACTGTGTAGAAGCACAGCTGTAGGCAGCCAGGCTGGACCCACAGAAGAGCCAAATGCCCTCCTGGGAGCTGTGTTGTCATTTAACAAGAATCAAAAATCAAAAGGAAGTTAGCTTGGATAGAGTAAATCTTTATGAATATTGAGATCCGTTTCCATCATAATTTAATTTTTTTAAATTCATTTATGTATACAAGACCTGGGGTACAGGCCAAAGGTGTGGGTGGTGAGAGGATTCACTAGAGACAGAGTGGGGAACAGAACAGGCAGACTGACTGAAATACACTGCTGAGGGGAGTAGTGGTCTGCTTGTGCCATGTGGGTTGCTCCCTGGGCAGCCAGGGATTGAACTCGTGCTGCAGAGGCTGAAGACTGCTTCATAGTGCTGTGCCTAACCCCTTGCGCCAACAGAGAGGCCGTAAACAGTGTTCAGTATTGAATCCTCCGTTTACTGAATCCTCAGTCTTGCTGTTATCAGTGGGGAAGAAAGATCCTGATACAAATGTGCTGACAGATCTTGATAGAAATGTGCTGACATTTTCCTCACCTTGTCAAATGCATACTTGCACTCTCAACTCTTCAAAGCAGTAGATATTTAAAAAATGTTTTCTTTGGACACTATTTGAAACATGTAAAAAGTTACAGAAGTGAAAGACTAGTACCATGAAAAAATAAAAACAAAACTTCGAGCTTACTCTTAAATGACTAGTATTCCAAAAGAAGGGAATTCAAAACAAAAAGCAAACACTGAAGTTTGTGGTAGAATATTTTACAATAAATACATTTGTGAATATTGTGGGAGACTAGAGTCTTCCTGCCAGTGTTTTGCCAGCATTTGCCTTTGTCAAAATGCCAAGGCGGGTTCTCTGTGACTGAGCATAAACTCCAAGTTTATCCAGCTCTTTTAACAAGTCTACTTGGCAATGAAATGAAAAATTTATCATAAAGACAGGTAAGGGTAGCTCAATAAACTCTCTTAACATTGTAGATAAGTTCTTGCAAACTGTAGCTTTAAGCTAAACAACATATAATAAAAGCAACCCTTAAATAACATAGCTAAGTGTTGGCAGGGATTGTTTTTCCCTCATCAACATTATCATGAAAGGAATGACATGATGTTATTCAAGGACCTACTGTTAAGTACTTGAAAGTGAAAATGTATAAAAAAGTAGTCCTGGAGACAGAGCTTGGATTCTTTGACTTACAAACATTGTCCTACTTATATTTTAACACAGTGAATTGAATAACATTTCAGAGATACAGAAAATCTGTAATCTGAATACCTTTAATACTTGGTGATGTAGGATAGGCCTCTTCAAAAATGTACATGTGCTTTTTCTAGTATGTCCAGAGCTGTTTTTTCCTATATTTGTCACCTTGGCATGTGGAGCTAATATCAATCAAGGCCATAAGGACTCAAGAGAAACTGTTTCCATTACGTAAAGAGTGAAGATTACCCAGCTTTAGGATCATACCCAGAAATAACTTTTTTTTTTTATTAAAAAGACCTATCTATCTTAAGGCAGGGCAAACATCTAGAATCAGGGTTTTGTAAAATTAATTTATCTCCTAATAGTATGTTTCAATATCTCTCCTTGATACCTTCAGCTTGTGCCATTTACCCTAGAATTTCCAGCGACACAAATTCTTGATCTGTATGTAATTAAATTTGGTCTTTTTCTCTTACTAATTTACCCGATGTTATTTTGTTTGCTAGGCCTAGATTCAGAAGAACCTAGTGGGGTGAGAGTTTTTTTCCTGTGTCACTATAGTATTTTCTAGGGCAAAATGCTCCTAAACATATGGGCCCCTCAAAAACAGATCGATCATTAAAAAAAACATGCTAACAAAATTTTCTCCACTAAATTTGCCATAGGCCACATATGTTTTAAATATTTGGAGGAAAGGAGAGTTATCTAAAAACTTTATTTTAAAAAAATCTTAAATCTTTAAGTTTTAAAAATATTATCTTAAATGATTTATCTATCTATATATATTTATCCCAATGCATACATTTTGCTAAAAACTTGAACATAAAATTATTAGATGTTTACGATGATTAGGTAAAATTGGAAATTTTATCACACTTTTGTAACAGATAATAAGAAACTCCCAGATGGTACATAAATCATTGGATTTAAAGTGTCTTGAACTGATAAGCTTTACTAATCTTCTAGTGTTTCTCCAGTTCATTGATAAAGTAAATGGTTGGCTTTTTAACATTCATAATTCTGTTATAATTATTAAAGTGTAGCACATTCATTTAGTTTTAGGTGTTATGGTAGGAGAGTGAGAATGTCTTGATGGTGTGTGTGGTTTGGTGACATCTGAAGTGGTGTGTCCTCTTACCTCTAAAACATGAGCAGTGCTACAAACCAGTATTAACCTAGTTAAAACAAATAAATTAAAAACAAATAAAAACAATAAAGTGAATCCCAAAACCCAAATTATGTGGTATTAAGTGAACTAAAAACATTTCAGGTATCCAATAACTTTTGAATGTAATCTATTGTGTTTTAGACCCATATTAGTATAGTAACCTTATAATATTTGTTGATTGAGAAAATATATAATGAAAAACTACTATGAATTTGAAACCTGGACTCCATGGCATGGATTACAGGGCAAGAGTGGCATTTGTACATTGCTGCCTAAGTGGCAGGAGCCATTGGAAAAACGTGGCCGTTTTGCTCACCCACTCCAAAAGTTGCTGCCTGTGGGCTGCTCCTCCACTGGGCAGCTGTGTTTGAGCGCAACGCCTGAGCAGGATTTTCCCGTTTTCTGTGGCAGAAAGCCACAGAGCACCTACAAGGAGGCACTGAAACTGGCCTTTATAGATTTGGTGCCTGGATGGTAGAATGAGGTGCGAGTAAACCAACCAATTGTGTTGATCAGCTCATTAGGTAATTGTTTGGCTCCAGATGGGCCTGTTAGCCTTAAAATGGTCTAGTTGGCCACTTAGAGTTGAAAATAGGCCAATCAGGCAGTTATCAACTTGGATGGGAGACACTGAAAGAGGATATAAGTCAGGGCAGGAACTAGTTTGGGGGTCCCGGAATCCCATTTTGTGCTTGGCCTCTGAAGAAAGGAGAAGCATCCAGCAGCTGACCTCCAAACAGGAGACTTCTTCTGCCTCTGGTCCTGCTGCCGCCACCACGTGAAAGAGCAACAAAGGCCCAAACCTGTTATCTCAAATAGCTGTTTGATGTTGGTGTGGTATGACAACTCACCAATAGCTGTAACATTGGTGGTTCTGAAAGTACCTCCAGTGACCAGGTGATTAGCACTACTGGCCAGTGTATTTTCCAGCACTCCCTCCCGGTGCTGCTGCTTTATTTGCTATCTGGTCTAATGTTCATTGCTGTCCATCCCAACCTTGGTGCTGTTGCTGTGGGCTGCTGCTGCACTGTCATCTCAGTGGACTTGGCTGTGAGTACCTCCGGCTGCAGTGAGTTGGATCATGGCTCAAAGCTTGCCAGTTTGCCACGAGCTCTAGGCCCTCATTTTTAGAATGGTACCAACTTGAATGAGTGACAATTTATTTGGGACTTCTGGACACCTGTGGCCTTAGAAACTGTTTTCCCTATATGTTCAATAAACTCCATTATTGTTATTCCCTGAGCCTGAGTGGTCTGCAGTTGTGTCCATGGGTGAAAAACAGTGACCTGTCTTCTCTTGGGCACTGTCCTTAGATGGCCATAGTCCCCTTATGTCCCTGTTTCATTGTTAGTATTGGTTTAAATAAGTATTTATTAGTCTAAATAGCACATATTCTCTTTTGAAAATGAGCACAATAGTTTCCAACGATTGAACAATATTTATCGTAATGCTATTGTTGGGTGAGGAGTTTGTGAGTTTTTACTGAGCCTTGTTTAAAAAAGAATACAGTGTCAGTGGAGTGAAACAAAGTGCAACAAAGAAGAAGCTCATCAGTGGGTCCAAAATCTGGAAAGTGCCCTGGGCTGAGCACTTAGCTGTTTTCTCTTTATGTCACAATGGTGCTAGGAAGACTTCACTTGGACCATTGGGATGACATTTAGTGTAATGCAGGGACAAGTGCGGCACACACTTACAATCTCTTGTGATCTAAATAAGGGCCTCCTAAAATTCTCAGTAAATATCACAAATTAGCACTATGGACCAAGTCTGATTTGCCTTAGTATTAATAATGTTTAGAACTCTCTGTTTAATTCTGTGAATTGGGTTAAACTCTTTAAAACACATGGCATTATGTATGAGGAATTCCTCGACATATATTTTTGCAAATATTTTGATATTATTTACTTTTCAAAATGGACTTTATTAGGATTGGGTCTGTCCAATTATCAATCAGAAGGTCATTTTTCTTTTTTTTTTTCTGTCTTTTTTTTTTAAAAGATTTATTTATTTATACAAGAACTGGGGTACAGGTGAGAGGCACGGGAGGGTGAGATAATTCACCAGAGACAGATCCAGGAGCAAAACAGGCAGACTGACTGAAATACACTGCTGAGAGGAGCAGCAGGCAAGACAGGAGAGGTCTGCTGTACCATGTGGGAATCTCCCTTGCAGGCCGGGGATTGAACCCACGCTGCAGAGGCTGTGTGCCACCAGGGAGGCCCTGTTTTTTTCTTTCTGTGTCTGTCAGTTGTGTGCATATATTTTTCATATGAATCTTTTTTTTAATAAAGATCTATCTATCTATCTATCTATCTATCTATCTATCTATCTATCTATCTATCTATCTATTTATACAAGCACTGGGTACAGTCAGAGGTTCAGGAGGGTGAGAGAATTCACCAGAGCCACAGCAGAGAGCAGAACAGAGAGGGTGACAAAGTACACTGCTGAGGGGAGCAGCGGGTGGCAGGAGAGGTCTGCGTGCCATGTGTGACCCTCCCTGGTGGCCGGGGAGCAGCCGGGGATCAAACCGGTGCTGCAGAGGCTGTGGGCAGCTTCGCAACCCAGCTCTCAACTGCTGTGCCACCGGGGAGGCCCTGAATCTTAATATATTTACATGTATTATGTATACCTATAGATGTTACAAGTTTCAAATATATAAATGTTTACATATTTTAAACATACATCTAAGGGGAATTAATATATTTATAATGGCCCTGTGAAATGATGAAATATTTAGTATATGTTTTAAATATTTGATCTTTTTTAAGATTTTAAAAATTTATTTATGCATAGAAGAACTGGGTGTAGGCCAGAGGTGCGGGGGTAAGAGGATTCACCAGAGACAGCGTGGGGAGCAGAACAGGTGGATCTACTGTAATACACTGCAGAGGGGAGCAGTGGGGGGAGGCAGGAGAGGTCTGCTATGCCATGTGGGTCAGCTCCCTGGGTAGGAATCAAACTCATGCCACAGTGGCTGGTGATAGCTTCATAGCACTGAGACTTTAACCCCTGTGCCACCAGGGAGACCCTTAAATGTTTGAACATATGCTTAACAAGCTTGTCAGGTTTGATGTGTGTTTTTGTGTGTGTCTATGTATATGTACACTAATTAAATGATTTTATCAGTTGACTACAGAATGTCTTCAAACCAAATGTACACAGCCACTGATGTCTGATAGCAATGGTCAGGTGAATGTTTGAAAGAAATGAAATTTGTAAAATAGGTAAGAAAAATGAGAAACTGAATGGAAAAGATGATAAACAAAAGGGCTAAGAAAATCTGAGCAATGCAAAATATGAAAAGTTGAAAGGCTGAAAGTTATTTTGGTCTCAGTTGGCTTCTTGAGACTGGTTCCCAGTGGTTCAGTAATAGTTTTGTGATGATTTCCATATAGCTGTTATGTTTTGAACTATATGGTATAATGATTATATATTCTGTTTTTTCCCAGTACTATTTGCATTTCATACACTCTGTATGTTTTTACCTGTAAAAATATTTGAACCTCTCAGACCTTATGAACTTGTTTTATGATTCAGATATATGGGCGCACAATGAACAGTGACACTGTGCAGTTTGCCATGGTGAAGTATTTCAACTGCTCTTCAAAAATACTAAATGAAGAAGGAAGACAGTGTAGTATTGTGGTTAGAAACTGGGAAATCACATGTTCTGAGTTTGCTTTCTCCTACTGCCATTAGGTAACTGTGGTCGAAGGCAAGTGAACTAACTTTTCTGTGTCTTGGTATTCTGATCTGAAAATCTGCATAATTAAAGAGCAAATTTCCAAGGGTTTTAATGAAACTAAAGGCATGGCGTGGGGTAAATTATCCATAAATACTATTTTTTATTTTACAATTTTATCAGATAACTCACAATTATGGGATGTCAGCATGTGAGTCCATGTCAAATTTATGTAGGAATTCTTAAAACAAAATGCTTGGGTTACATTTTTCTCTACAAATTTGCCAAGAATTGTTGTTTCTGGTGTTTTTGACGTGAGCCATTCTCATGGCTGTGAGATCGATATTTCATTGTGGTTTTGATTTGCATTCCCCTAATGATAAGTGATGATGGAGATTTCTCATATGCCTTTCATCTTCTTTGGAGAGGTGTCTATCAATAGTTCTTCTGTTCACTTTTTTTTTTTTTAAGAAGTGTTCTTTCTTTTTTTTTCCTTTTTTTAATATTTATTTATTTATTATTTATACAAGCACTGGGTACAGTCAGAAGTGCAGGAGGGTGAGAGATTTCACCAGAGCCAGAACAGGGAACAGAACAGGCAGACTCATGAAATACACTGCTGAGGGGAGCAGCAGGCACGGCAGGAGAGGTCTGTCACACCATGTGGGACCCTCGCCAGTGGCCAGGGATCGAACTGGCATTGCAGAGGCTGTGGGCAGCTTCGCAACCCAGCACTCAACCTCTGCGCCACCAGGGGAGGCCCTCTTCTGTTCACTTTTTGATTTGGGTTGTTTTCTTTTTGTTGAGTTTCATGAGTTCTTTATATGTTTTGGATATCAGCCCTTTATCAGGTGTGTTTTGTGCAAATATTTTCTCTCATTCAGTAGGGTGTTTGTTTTGCTGATAATTTCTTTCTCTTTGTAGAAACATTTTAGTTTGATGTAATCCCATTTGTTCATATGTGTTTTTCTTGTCACTAGAGTCAAATCCCAAACTGGTCCAGCCCCTATGGAAAACATTATGTAAGTTTCTTAAAATATTAAAAATGGATCTACCATATGATCCAGCAATTCCACTGTGAGGTATCTACCCAAAGAACACAAAAACACCAATTCATAGGGCTATGTTAATATAAATGTATATATACACACACACTCTCTTACATTCATTGCAGCCCTATTTACAATAGCTAAGTTAAGGAAACTGCTTTATTGCACAAAAACAGAGGATATATAGTGGAATACTACTCAGCTATAATAAAGGATAAATGTCTGCTATTTGTGACAGCATGGAATGAACTGGAGAGGATAGTGCTAAGTGAAATAAGTTAAAAGGAGAAAGACAATTACCTCAATAATTAACCTAAATAAACATAATTTGGAAAAAAATAAAACAAAAATAAACAGGATGCATGTATGAAAGACCTTTGGTAACAATCCTGTTTATTTTGATTATATATTATTGTTTGAATTATTTATCTAATTTAAAAAGGAAGATGACCATCCATCTTGAACACATTGTCATATGTGTCACAAAAGCTCATAAAGGCAATTGCAATTGCCTTTCTTACTGATTATAATATGGATTAGTTACGGAAAATTTAAATAGAAAAATAATTATCCTATTTATTTGTGAATATTTGCAATTACAATTTTTGTGCATTCCCCAGGTTAAATTGTAAGGGATAAACCATAGTTGCAACTATATAAAGGCTTTTGATACATTTTCTAACTTGTTTTGCAATATGTCATGCTCACTGATACACCTACAACATTGTTTTGCAATTATGGGCCTCCTCACAGCCTCATTGACATCCAGTGATTTTTTTTTTTAAACTTACCATTAAAATGACTTTTTGAGACTAACTTGTAAATTGTATAACATAATTGCCTTCGGTGTTCAGTTATTAATGCACTATTCGGTGAATAATTTTGTTATTGTTTTCCATAAAGGTAATATTTCCTTGTTTTGTATTTTGAAGGGTTAAACATGATCAAAGTTTGTCATGTTTGTTACTGGAGTTGCCTTGAATAAAGCTAATTTCATCCTGTAGAAAGAAGTGATTACAAGAGTGGTGATCTGAAGACTTTAAGATTGGTGGAGAGAATACAGAACAGTTGTATATTTCTCTTCTAAATCATCTCCTAAATCATGTTGAAGGTAGTTATACAGACAGTGTAATTCAATAGCTTTAAGGAGAGGTTACCATGGTTACCTGGAGTTTGGAACCAGAGGCTTCTTCCTAGGCTCATTGTAGTGTTACTTGTCTGAATTGAAGTGAAAATGTTTGAGTGCTATTTTTTAACTTTGTTAGCAACATAAATTATATTTTTATTTATTCCAAACCATTGTAAAGGATGTTTTTGAAATCAGTTCTGCAGCTTTATCTCAAAGAAATCTTAGATGGCTTACTGACCTACAGCTAAATTTTAGTTTTTATGTTCACTGTTATGTAAGAGGGGAATTTGATGGAAATCAATGGTTATTGTGCTACAGAATGATCATTATTAGTAGATATCTTCCTCATATAAGACAAAAATTAGAATGGAATTATAGGTATGGAAAGAAATCTTTGGCTAAAACTGCTTTGACAACCTATACCCACATGCCTTACCTCTATATAAGAATTTCCCCCTTATGCACCATTTCACATAATATAAATATTTCAGTTTTTTGCTGCCTTTTGTGCCATATTAGAAGTACGTGAATTAAGGGTAGGTATAATTTCTATTTTTCACACTGCTCTACCCCCTCTTTTTAGAATAGTACTTGGTACCATATAAATGTTCAACAACTATTTATTAAATTAATGAACATCATAAAATTATACTTCTGGCAAATGCAATGAAAACAAGATGAAAGAGGGCCTCCCCAGTGGTGCAGCAGGTTGAGCGCAGCGCTGTGAGGCTGTCTACAGCCTCTGAAGCACAGGTTCAATTCCTGGCCAGCTAGGGAGATACCCAAATGGTGGGGCGGATCTCTCCTGTCTCGCCCGCCGCTCCCCTCAGCAGTGTATTTTGTCAGTCTGTCTGTTCTGTTCCCGGCCCTGTCTCTGGTGAATTCTCTTACCCTTCTGCGCTCCTGGCCTGTACCCTAGTTCTTGTGTAAATAAATAAATCTTTTAAAAAAAGAAAACAAGGGCCTCCCCTGGTGGCGCAGGCGGTCGAGGGCAGCGCTGTGAAGCTGTCCACAGCCTCTGTAGTGCCGGTTCGATCCCTGGTGGCCTGGGAACAACCCACATGGCAAGCAGATCTCTCCTGTCTCGCCCACTGCTCCCCTCAGCAGTGTATTTCATCAGTCTGCCTGTTCTGTTCCCCGCTCTGTCTCTGGTGAATCCTCTCACCCTCCTGCAAATCTGTCCTGTACCCCGGTGCTTATATAAATAAATAAATAAATCTTAAAAAAAAAAAAAGGAAAGAAAACAGGAAGAAAGAGATATCTCAAAGCATTTTGAATAAAGATTAAACTGTGCTTAACTGTTGACTGACATGTCTCAAATATATAACAATCTAAAATATAATGTTAGTCAAACCTATTAAAAAACAAGAGTGTATCTGTTGTTATGCATGGTATTTTAGGCCAAGTTTTTTTTATTTAACAAAAATATTCCCAAAGCTAGATTTTCAATATTTGTTAAATGCCACATATTATGATCTATTCAAGTTAGAGAAATATGACATTTTTTTGCAAGACTGTTAGCTGTTTTTTTCTTCTACTCAGTAATTTCAGTCTTTGTTATTGGGAAACTTTTTGTGAAATAAATACATTGATTTTCCAATCTTTGCAACTGGAGTAGAAGTGTAATTTGTTTAAAACCATTCACAATATGTGTATTCCTTAGATATTTGGTAATGTTAGGAAATTTTATTTTATTTTTAGATATTTGAGGTAGATAATGATTTTGTTGTTAATATAGGCCTGCTTTTTTTAGAATTAAAAGCTAAAATAATTACACACAAAATAAATCTGAGGGTTTTCTTGCATGAGGGAAAGTGGATGGAAATATGGGACTGGTGATAATTGTTAGGACTTAATGATTGATATAGTGTTCTTTCTACTTCTGTATATATGAAATAATCTTCATATTAGATGAAGAAAAACAAGGAGGAAGGAGAGGAGGACCAAGGGAGAGAGGAAAGGATGTTGTGAGAAGGCAAAAATATTTATGAAAAAATAGTCAGCATTAGAGACATAAGTGACTATAAAATAATGAAAAGGATGGGATAGAATTAGTTTATATTATTGAGCATTTATACATCAAACCTTATTCTAAATTCCTTAAATTGTCACAATAACCATGTGAGTTGGGTTCTGTTATTATCATCACATTTTAGATAAAGAATTAAAATTCAGAGTGGTTAAGAAACTTATCCAAAAATAAAGTTTTGAAGCTGTCATACTCTGGCCAAAACATTGAAAAGTGCATTATTTTATGTATTTTTAAGAAAGGAAAATTATAATTTTTATATTTGTTGAAATAACTTTTAGATGCCTTCACACATGTTTAAATATATTTCCTCTATACATAAAAATGTATATATTCAAAACATATAAGCCCTTACTAAATATTTTGCATTCGGAATATGACTCACCACATCTCCTTTTGACTCAGCTATCAATTTCTATGTTTCTCCATATAGTGTCAACCTCTGTGCCATTAAGATAATGTAATATTTACTATTGTAATAATTAAATAAATATTCCTTAAAGAAAATGTTCCTTTATTATCTCTGAGACTTTATTACAAGTCAGTCTATTCTTCAGTTTTTGATGCTATCATTTTTTCTGAATTTACCAAAAGGGGGTTTTCAACATAACCAAAGTCTTATTTATCTGAAATAAGTCTTAAGTCTTCACATTTGTATAGTTAGGTCCAGAATTATAGCAAAGTTATTACATGCACAAATAAGTAAAGATATGTCATAGCTGATCCCTTGACTAGAGTATTTGGAAAGAGTTATTATGAATTCAGAGACACTAAAATGCAATTTAAAAAGTAAATACGATAGATAAAGTAAAATAAATTTCCTAGCTATATAATGGATGCCAAGGGGTTCATTACTTGTATATTAAATATGTCATAACAAAAGGTTAGATGAGACATGTAGGGTAGGTTGGAATTAGATTATACCAGGTCTTTCATTTCATGTTAGAGATTTTTCGGTTTTATTCAAGGAACAGGTTTGTAGAGAAAGTTCTTAAGAAGGGAAGCACAGATATGCTTAATTTTAAAAGATAATCCTGATGACAATATGTACATAAACTAATTATAACTGTAAGAAGTATTAAGGGCTAAAGAAATACAGAAGGAACAGAGCAAAGGAGGAATTTGAGTGGTATAGGGAACTGCATGAAGGACAAATATCCTTGAACAATTCTTGAATAAATACCAGGCATTTCCATTTGTGTTACTTAGTTCATATTTCTGAAGTCAAATATTAAATTACTTTGGACTTAACATGTATTGATATCAAAATGCAATGTTTTATTTTACAAGTTTTTATTATAAATTGGGACATGATCTAATATTTACAGACAACTAGAGAACAATTAACAGTGCTTACTTAAAGCAATATTTAATTTGCAAGTGTTTAAGCACATAGTAAATGCATCAAATGCAAGACTTTAGAAGTACTGTTTGTTTGCAAAGATATTGTTCAAATGTAGGTGTACAGAATAAGTTATATGAGTGTGCAGATGTGCAATTATTCAGTATCTATTAAAGTCCCATGATAATAGGCATATGGTGTTATATAACAGTATCTAATAACATATGATGACTGTAATTAAGTGCATTGACTTAAGACTTTGTCTTTTAACAACCCTCAGTGGATACTGAATGAAAGGTAAATTAAAGGTTGATTAAGTTGTGTTCAAAAGAAAAAAAAATATTTTTAAATGGCAGATGTGCTGTGAAGTTAAATGGATTTTATTAAGATTTGCTTTTCAGTTTTTTTCAAGTAACAAGTTTAGCCTAAGCTATTTGAAGTATTTTTAGAAATTAAAAAAGAGCTTTTGTTTTCACAGCTTATTTAACACTTTGAGTTTTGAATGTATAAAACAACTGGGGAGAACACTGGAAATTTGGCTGTTTCACATCAAAGTGACCTTTAGTGTGGTTTGTTTAATGTTCTGGTGTCTAAAAGGAAAAGCAAAGCCTAAAGGAAAACAACACTAATGTATGCAGTGGAATTAGACAAAACATCTGCAGCACCCAGTCTTTTTCCCCAATCCCATTAACAAGCATTTAAATTAAAAAAAAAATGGTGTGAATAATCACAGATTATTACAGACAGAAATATTTCTGATTCTTTTTTTATTAAGATTTATCTTTTATTCATACAAGTGCTGGGGTACAGTCCAGAGACGCAGGAGGGTGAGAGGATTCACCAGAGACAGAGCAGGGAACAGAACAGGCAGACTGACGAAACAAGGCATTTATAAATACTAAATTCTATAATAAATTTGACCTTTATCTACATTTACCATTCTAATAGCATCATCAGTCATGTGAAGAAGTACAATAATGCTTATGAGATGTTTCCCCTTTGTAATCAAAGAATGGATCCTATTTGATATGATTTGGTAGGTTATTTTTTGGGGTGGGAGTGTTCTTTTTTTTAATATAAAAATTCATTGTAATAGAATTCCAAGACCCAAAATATAACCTATCAAATAATACCAAATATAAATGCTCCATGTTAAGATAGTGGGGGAAACCTATGATATTATTTTAAATGTAATTTCAACATGCCAACTCTCTGGTACATGAATGTATATTAAAAGAAGTAAATGCTTGTTTCAAAAATTGTCTGATGTTAACATGTTATATATGAGAAGAGATTTCCCTATTCTCAAACAAACCCAGTGTAGATGTGCATGTTTCTCTCATGAATAAATAAATGTAAGTATATAGATAGAGAAGAGAAGATGAACTGGAATAGATGATGCTAAGCAAAATAACTCAGAAGGAGAAAGAAAAATTCCTAATTGCCTCACTTATATGTGGAATATAGAGGAACATCACAAAGGGTCAGATCGATATAAACTCTTTTTTGTTTTTTGGATTCAAGTTTCACTTTTATGTTTATTTTTTAATTTAAATTTTATTTTTATATTCCCCATACAGTTGCAACCCTCTTATTTTGACCCCAATCCCTCCTTTCCCTACCCCAACCCCCACAGAGTGTCTCTGTTTCACAGTTGTTTGTTGATTTTGATATTTTCTTTCTTTATAGTTATTCTTTTTCCTGGTCCCTTATTTAAGTTTTCTAGATTCCTGCTATGAGTGAAACCATCCGGTATTTTTCTTTTTCTTTCTGGCTTATTTTGCTGAGCATGATCCCTTCCAGTGCCATCCATGTTGCTGCAAATTGCATGTGTTTATCTTTTTTGAATGCTGAGTAATATTCCATGGTGTATATGTACCACATCTTCTTGATCCAGTCATCTAATTTTGGGCATTTGGGTTGTTTCCAAAGCTTAGCTATTGTAAATAGTGCTGCTATATACATAGGGGTGCAGGTGCTCTTCGGAATTGATGTTTCTGTGTCTTTTGTGTAAATACCTAGGAGTGGAATTGCTGGATCATATGGGAGCTCTATCTTTAGTAGGTCAAGAAATCTCCACACAGCCCTCCATAGTGGTTGGACCAGTTTGCATTCCCACCAACAGTGCAGGAGAATTCCTTTTTCTCCACAAGCTCGCCAACATATGTTGTTGCTAGTTTTTTTTTTAATATGTGCCATTCTCACTGGTGTAAGATGTTATCTCATTTTGATTTGCATTTTCCTGATTACAAGTGATGTTGAACATTTTTTCATATGCCTGTTGGCCATTTGTATTTCCTCTTCAGAGAAGTTTCTTTTTAGCTCTTCTGCCCATTTTTGACTGGATTATTTTCTTTGTTTTTAACATCTGACTGCAAAACTGAGGCAGCCAGAGGGGGAAGGTGGTGACATATAGAAGGGACAGGTCCCGATGGAACATGGTGGAAAATTTTTGGGCACTGGTGTTGGAATAAATTTGTAGAAGATTGACACTGTAACCCCCAGAACAGAAACAAAGATATATACCACTTTACCTCAATAAACAAAATTGAGGGGGGTGATCATGAAACACCAGTGAAGCTGAAAAGATTGTGTACCTGAAAATTTCCCTTGTGTAACTATGAAATATATAGGCTTACTTCTGTATAACTTTTTGAGTCTAGCCTGTATAAATAACCTGTATTTTTATTGGGACTAATTATAAAATGAAGAAACTTTGGAAAGTTGTGGCAAAATGCAGAGCAAGAAAAATAGGTATTTGTAGTAAACTTTTTAAAAACAGTTTTATTGAGATATAAATCATATACCATAAAATTCACCCATCTGAAGTGTATAATTTAATAGTATTTAATGTATTCAGAGTTATAAAACCATCCCACTAATCAAATCAATTTTAGAACACATTTATCACTTTATTATTTTTTAAATATTTATTTATTTATATAAGCATTGGGTACAGTCAGAAGAGTGGGAGGGTGAGAGAATTCACCAGAGCCAGAGCAGGGAGCAGAGTAGGCAGAAGGACCGAAGTACACTGCAAGGGGAGCAGCGGGCGGCAGGAGAGGTTTGCGTGCCACATGGGACCCTCCTCGGTGGCTGGGGAGCAGCCGGGGATCGAACCGGGGCTGCAGAGGCTGCGGGCAGCTTTGTAACCCAGAGCTCAACTGCTGCGCCACCAGGGAGGCCCCCACCGTTATCACTTTGAAAATAAGCACCTATTCATTAGCAGTCTCAAATTTCCTCCAATCTCCTGGCCCCAGCGATATGAATTCTTTAACTTACTTTCTGTGTTCACAGACTTGCTTATTCTGAACCTTTCATATAAATAGAATCATGTAATATATAACCTTTTGTGACTAACTTATTTCACATAAAATGGTTTCTTCACATCCATGCTATCTGCACTTAATTCATTTTTGCCACTGAATAATATTCCACTGTATAGATATCCATTGTATCTATACAAAATAAATGTTTTATTTATCTTTTCATCATTTGATGGATATTTGAATTGTTTCCCCTTTATGTGATGAATAATATCAATCTGAAACATTTGTTTACAAATATTTGCATAGATATGTTCTCATTTAGATTGGGCATATACCTAGCTGTAGAAATGTTAGATTATATAGGAACTTAATGTTTAACTTTTTGAGAAACAGCCAGATCAGTTTCCAAAGTAACTGCAGTATGTATGTCCCCTCTAGCAATGGGGATTTTTGAGAGTTCCATATGAGAGTTTCAGTTCTTGTATGAGAGTTCTAATTTCTTCACATCCTCAGCAGTTCTTACTATCTCCTTTCTTCATAATAGCTGTCCTAATGAGGGTGACCTCTTTCATTGTGGTTTTATGTGCATTTCCCTAATGACTGATGACTTTGAACAAATTTCCATGTGTTCATTAGCTAGTTGTATATCTCTTCCAAGACATTTCTATCCTGATTGTCCATTTTTAGGTGAAGCATTTTTTTTATTATTGAGTTGTGTGTTCTTTATATATGTTATAAAAGTATCAGATATGATATGGAAATATTTTCTCTCATTCATTTGTCTGTCTTTACAGTTTCACATTAGTGTTCTTTGAAGCACAGTTGGGCTTTTAAAAAAGTACAATTTATCCATCTTTTGTTGCATGTGCTTTTTGCAATATAATTTTAAGAGGCAGAAATATTGAGGAAATGTATATTTAAAGTTATCTGAAGTGATTTTGTATATAAACTAGATTACACTAAATGCCTAGAACTAAGGTATGAGAAGGAATCTTGAATTAAATAACTTCAAGTGAATAATAATGTCCACTTTCACTACTGCTATTCAACAGAGTATTGGAATTTCTACTTAAAGCAATCAGGCAAGAGAAATACATAAAAGGAATCCAAACTGGAAAAGAAATAAAACTATCACTATTTGCAGATGGCATGATAAAGTATATGAAAACTCTAAAGACTCCACTAAAAAAAAAAAAGAAATAATAAATCATTGTAGTAATCAATTTATAAAATTTAAAAAAATCACTTGCATTTCTATATATAAATGAGATATTAGAGAAGGCGCTCAAGTAAACAATCCCATTCACAACTGAAACAGAAAGAATTCAAGTACCTAGGAGTAAACTTAATGAAAGTGAAGGAGCTATACAGTGAAAACTATAAGACATTGTTAAAAAAAAATAAAAGACACAAAATAGCTGGAAATTTACTCCCTACTCATGGGATAAAAGAATTGACATTCTTAAAATAGCTAAAGCAATATACAGATGATTACTTCACTATCAAGGCTTGAATACCTTCTTCAAAGAATACAGCAAACAATACTGAAATTCACATGGAACCACAAAAGAGCTGAATAGCCAAAATATTCCTGACAAGAAGGAGGAAACTTGGCAGTATCAACACTCTTATACTTCAAACTAGATATAAGCTGTAATAAAACAATAAAAACCGGCTCATCAATGAAGAACCCAGAAATAAACCCACAAATCCATGGTCAGTTAGCTGATAACAGAGGTGCCATGAGTATTCTCTGGCTAAAGGGAAGTCTTCAACAAATGATGCTGGGGAAACTGGGTAGCCATGTATAAAAAAAGAAAATATCACCATCTCATGGATACCACAAAAATCAACAAAAATGGATTAAAATATGGTTGTTGGACCCCAATGTATAGAATACATTGAAGTAAACATAAGCAAAACACTCAATGACACTGGATTCAGTGATATCTTTGTGAATTGGTCTCCAATGGCAAGAGAAACAAAAGGAAACATAAACAAATGGAACTAAATCAAAATACATTCTATACAAAGAAGCTATTCATGAAACAAAAGGCCTTCTTGATGGGAAAAAAGTAATTGCATATCAGATATCTGACAGAGGGCTCATATCCTATATATGAGCCTATTTATATATGTGCTCATGTGCATATGTATACAGGCTAAGACATAGAATCTTAGAAATATTAATTCCCTGTACTAAAGTCACATAGTCATTAGTGGCAGTGACAGTTCTGGGATTCCCATTTCTGCCTTACATCCAAGGGAATGATCTCTATTATGTTATATTGCAAAACTGATATTGTTTTCTACTATTGTGACATCTCTAATACATGTTCCATAGAGACTTTAAGAGGGGCTCCCAGATTTAACTGAAATGGAAGACTGCTTTTGCTTATTATAATCTGCCTTTTAGATATACGGTGTATTATTTCTATCTTGTTCGGTTCACAAAGTACATATTGTAATAATCCACATTAAACAAATTCAAAACAGAACAATTTAATATTTTAAAACAATATTGTATTTAATTTATATACCAGAAAATTAATCCTATCTCAAGAATATATGATTTCAGCTCTATCATAACATGTCTCACTTTAGTCTGAACTTATTTGTTAGCAATGAAAAAATGAAACTTGATGAACTACATTAATATTATTTATGATAATTTTGATTCCAATTTAGGGGTAATACAGAAAGGGAGAAAGAAACATGTTGTTTTTAAGAAACAGATATTTAGTATACCCTAGTTTTTTGTATTAAAAAAAGTCAAAATGATTTAGCAATTTCTCCCCCTCCTGATTTTTAAAAAATAAATAAAAATATTTTCTTTTCTTTGGAACAATTTGCCTATGCTTTAGGAGCGATTTAATTAAATTATTACCTGCTGGAACACCATCTGTTTTTGTCCCAGAAATAAGAAGCATAGCTCTTTTACATAGGCTTGGTAAATATGTAGAAGGTGCCAAAAAGCAATAAATATCATCAACAGATGGACTGAGGCACTTCAATCTCTACACAGTCAGTCTTGATTGTTGTGGGCATAGCTAAATGGATTTCTTTGGATAGGTTCCTTTCAAAATGCATTACGTGCAGGAGGGGAGTTGGATTAATCTCTCATAGATTTCTTCACACTTCCCCCTCAAGACACAAGACCTGATTTTGTTTTTAAATCTATGTACACTCACTTTAGATATCAGTTCTGAGTAGTACATGTAAATATCTTTACACTGTATTTAATGGACTTGAAGTTGTTAAGTTCTAGCATAGATTTCCAAGGCTCCCTCTCTAAAGGCTTCTAACTTCACCTGTCTGTTCCTGTCTCCTCCATTCCCCTGCCTATAATCTTCGCCTCTTGTTTCATTCACTTATTCCAAGCTCTGTGTACTGTTCAGGAATAAGAAAAATTCAAGTAGATGAGGTACAAATTTCCTTGTGGTTTTCCCTCCCAATACCAGTAACTTTCAAGAATTGCATTGGCTGTCATATGTATAAGATATATGTGAGAGTGATTAATTATTGAAAACTAATTTGTATTCATCACTAATAACTTTTACTAATTATATGGAAATAGTGTTAATTATATGAACATACCGTTTATCAAAATGTCACTTAAACTCAATATTTTATGTGTATTCTTGAAAGAGCACAGATATAAATATTAGTATGTTGTGACTTATTTAGAGATTTTCAAATTATGGAATTATTCCAACACTTACAATGTAAAATAATTAGTTTTCAAAGCTATGGGCAATAAAATCATGAATAAGATATAATTCTTGGAGGCAAAACCAGAGAGGAAAATTATATTGAAAAGAAAATCTTAAAAATTAATCAAAGTAAAATAAAGACCATAAGGAGCCAGTAGCTATGAGGATGGATATGAAATGTATTTGGTGATGCAACAAGCAAGTTTAGTGAAGCAAGAGTATAGAAAAAGCTCATATCTATGTGTGAAAGTGTGGATTGATTCATTTCTTCTCACTACTTTTTACTGAAAGACTAAAAGGAGGGTATGTAGTATGGACATTACGAAACAAGTAATACTACAGATTTTGTTAGAGTTTCAATGGGGGAAAATTTGAGTGATGCTTCTCATTTTTATATTTGAGAAATTCAAAATATGCCTCACATGACTGATTTCCATCATTGTAGCAGAGTGATTAAGAACACAGATACTGGAACCACATTAACTGGTTCAAGTTGTATGTGCCTTAGAGCAAGTTCCTTTAATTCTGTCTTCAATATCCTTATGTGTAAATGGGGATGGTAACGATATATCTTGATGGTGCTTTTCTGATGATGAATGGATTAATATAAACAGAGTACATAGTGGTACATAGTGTGTGCTGTCTTTTCCCTAGTACTATATTCTTTAGCACAATTCACTGAGTCAAGTTCATTTAATATTTACAATATATATTCTACTTTAATTCTAAATGTAATTTTGACTTTCCACATCCTTAAAGATTATGTTCCCTTTCATGCAAGAATCATGTTTCCAGTATCTTGGGTTCCCAAGTGTTCTAAATTATTTGGATAACAATTAAAGGCCTCAACTCTTTATAGGATTTTTTTTTAATGGACAAAAAAGGAAAATAAAAAAAAGAATGCATTGTTTTTAATATTCATGATTGATATAGAGACTTTGTGGTGTTGATATATGTTGTTATAGAGGATAGTTGGAAGAAGTCTTACCAGTCAAAATAAATGAAGGGAGTTAATATGGTGGAGTCAGAAGGAAGGGGCTTTTGCTATTTGTGTAGAGTTTTAGAAGTAAGTTGAGTTTTCCTGTTATTTTGAAGACTCAAGATTTGGTTTAGTTTTCCGCTTATTGTTTCAAATAAAACAAATCCACTGATTCGATATATTTCAAGATAAATCATTCTCAATATGTAGAAAAGGGTGAAATTAATTCTTTATGGTCAACTATTTTATTATTTTCAATGAATTACTGAAACACCAATAGTGAAGTAAGAATAGTAAAGTTAGTATGAAGTATTACGGAAGGTTAAAGGGAGGCAAAAAATATAAAGAAAATGCCAAAGGATACATTATGGGAAGAAAAAAATAAGTGGGAAAAGAAGTTAACATTCATGTTGGTAAAGTAAGAATAATATTTGACATTTTAAAATTGAAGTACTAGGTGAATTTTAAAATTTGTATGCATTATTATAATAAACTACCTTTCAATGGTGTCAATTATATAAAAGTTCTGTTAAATGTTTTACATTCAATGTCTGTGAATACTGCATTTTCATGTCTTTTGTCTGACATTTAATTTTCATATTAGCACCACATCTTTTGTGCCATTGGAAGTCTTTCATTTTTTATAATATCCCTGCTCATAAATAAAATATAAATGACATAAGCAGTACCCAATATAGATTTTAGTACATTGTTCAGTTGCTTTAATTTACCCCAAACTATTAGTATGCATGTATGTAAATTAGTAATAAAAATAATTTCTCAATGTCAAGCTGTCACACAGATGCAATATATTACGAAACTATGTCTCATCCTATTTCTTCTTATTCAATACATTGTTTAATGATAAGGTTAGCAGTTATTAATATATGTAAATAAAGGCCACATGTAGAAAAAACTCAAATTGCATACTTTGATAATTTTGTTAACTTAGTAAAAATTGGTTTTGTTATCTTTTTTCCAGATAAAATTGTGCTTTTTGTTATCTTTTTTCCAGATAAAATTGTGCTTCTGTGTCAGTTGGAGGTCTAGAAGAGAACATAATATGAAGCTATTCTTGTTTAGTTTCAGATATATGTGTATTTTGATATATTGGCTTTTTAAAGTAAGAAATAGGAGCAAAATCTTGGACAATTTGTTTCTCTTTTTTATTATGATTCTTGAGGTAATTCTTGAAAAGGATTTCAATCTTTATTCTGTTATCAGTTGTCAAATGAAAACTTCTCAATCCTTATATTCCTACTACTTAGGTAAGCACAGTAATTCACTTAAACTGAATTTGAGCCCTAAGATTAAGTGGATGTTGTAGGTAACCTTTGCCTTATAAAAAGTACACCTTGCTGTTAAATGTTACAAATTCCTATTATTGTAGCAAGTTGTAGACTCATCATTTGTGATTTTTGTTAGCTCATAACCTAACAGTTTGAAAGCTGAACCCTAAAATGTTTACATTTACTCATAAATATTTAGCTAAAGAATAGATTTCTAGAATTTAACAATGCAGAATTGTGGATACTTCATAGAATATTAATATCTCATGAACTGATTTTAAATGAGTGTAGACATGTAGTACCAGTGTTTTTTTTTTTTTGTAGTGTTTCCAGTTTTCCTATTAATCACAGTATCGCAATATTACAAGCACTTTTTCTATTTATACCCTAAAGGAACAAATATAAAAAGAGCTATTTCAGAAAATGCAAAGCTCACATACTGGATGCACTGGATTACAACTCTGGGCCTCCAATAGTCTTTCTGTGTTAGGATTTTAGAAAACAAGGCAACACAAATTTTAGAATATAGTACTTATAGTTTGTAGAAACCTGTTGATACTTTTTGAAGGGTAAAGATATTTAAAAAGTAAACCAATAAAGTGCCTTTGAAAAATGTGAAAAATAGAGTGCTTAGTGGTCTCATGTAGATAAAAGCTGCATCTGTCTGTTCCTGGAAATCCAAAAGCCATAGTCAAAAAGCAGCTATTTAAGATCATTCACGCTGCCTGAAAGGATAAAAAATTGCAGTGTATCTATCAAGCTAAGAGCCTCCTCCTGGCAGACAGCTCTCAAAAAAGCCAAGTGGCGATTGTATTGACGTGTTAACTCTTGAAAGCCCTTGAAGCTCTCTTAGGCCAGTGTAAACCGCACATAGTCAGGAGTAGGACAGGATGGAACAGAGAGTTTTAATGACTGAAAACAGGTCAGCAACAGGTTGAATGTGAATTGTAGCTTTCAAGTTCTAAGCAGAGTTGTTTTGTTCTTTGTCCCTCAGCAACAGGAGAAAAGAGACATTTTGAAAGTGTCACTAAGGAGAGACCATAAAATAGAGGTTGTGATCTTTTTCTCTGAGCATTGTACTTGGAAGCAATTCTCTTTTATTCAAAACAACAGTTCCAGGAAACACAGAAGCATTCCAGGTGCTATGGATCAAACAAGTGATATTTTAGGTGCCAGAGTCAGAGCAGCCCCCAAAGAGCTAAGGGTCAAGGCAGCTCCATTAAGATCAAGTGGACATTGAGGGTCCTAGTACTGGAAGTCACAGTGGTGACATAATCAGGAGTAATAAACCACTGAGATCATGGAATTTGTTCCCTCATGACAACTTTGGGCTCTTGTAGCGATTGTGAATGTTGTGACATTTTAGGAGAGTTGGTTTTGGAATTTGACAGATGGGGTATGATATCCAGCTGTTTGTACTAAGTAGCTGAGAGAATTTGGGGAAATAACCCCTAAATCTCAATATTTAATCTGTAAAATGGGGATAATAACAATACTTAAATACATGATTGTGTGATTAACTGGCACAATATACATAAAGCCCTAACTTTATTATAAATCCTGGCTCACTGTTAAGTTCAATCAATAATTTATTAGTATATTATTTTGGATAATATATCAAGGGCCTGTGTAGGTAAATTAATTAATCAGTCTTTTTATGCCACTAGCTTCTGTGCCGATCACCTGCAGACTTGATTGTGTCAATGCAGAAGGCACTTGAGAGTGTGGGCACAGGGCACACATGCCTGACTGTGGACACCTGGAGCATGGGTGTGTGCACTTGTGTGAATGTGCACCCCTGACCATAGAGGCCAGGGATCTAAGGGCAGTAATATACTCTAGCTCTGAGAGGATAAGCAGAGTGACTCTGGAAGAAGCAAGACCACAAGATGACACCAGAGAAAGAACACCAGAGAGAGCCTGGAAAAAAAGCATAAATATTCCTGGGGAGTTGGGAGGCTCAGTCACCTGCCTGCCTCCCAACACCCCCTGCCTGGCTTTTGCCTGCCTCTTTGCATGCCAGCCTCCCTGCTGGTATTCCTGTGAACCTGGTTCCCTGAGAGCATTAAAGCCTGAAACATGCACTGAAGGTTCCGGGCCTCTCTTTATCCATCTCCCCAAATTGACAGTGAACCTGACCTATGCATGCTGGCAGTACGGCATATGACTTCTGAGTTTCAAAATCTCAATGCAAAAGATAAAAAGAAAACACATACTGACTAGATTGAGAATAGTATCTTTTCAAGATAAAAATCTGCAACTAAAAAAAAAAGAGATAACTTAGATAATATCAAGTTAAAAACAAACTCTTCAGCAAAGAGTGGCATCAAGACTGTGCACTAACCAGTGAGATTAGGCGAAGGCTGATGTGACTTCAACAGAGACTCCCATACACACAGACTCCCCTTCAGAATTGCATTAAAACTCAATTACAAAGACTTTCTTTAGCAAACTATCAGATTTTTACTCCTCTACTTTTTGTTTTGTATTTTGTGTTCTGCTTATCATGATATGTGCATTTCTGAAGTAAGCCAGTTCAAATACTCTGAAGGTAGAAAGAATGTAAATTATGTCAAAGTAATTAAATGTTTTGAGACTTGATAAATGGAAAATGATGAGTAGGTGGGAAAAAAAGATATTCTAGAATCTAGAATCAAGGTGGATTCAAACACCAAAAATGGCCATGGAATTGGTCCGTGGGAGGAAGAGAAACTATTTATCTTTAGGTAGAGAGCATTTTATGATGTTAGTAAGACTTAAACTCATTATAGATATTCTAAATAGTATTAAGCATTCAAACTAACTGGTCAGGAAACCCAGACTATATTCTGCATTATACTAGTTCCATTAAATTAATTCTTCTCTTTGCCAAATTCTAAATTGAATTATATCATTCTTATATTGAAAAAACCTTACCTTAAAAGCAGGAACTCAAGGGGGCCCACTAACCATTCAATTGAAGTGTGTCATACAAATTGCATTGTACCCAGGTAGCTGAAGAAAGGCCAGCCCACTCAGGGAAATGGCAGGTGGTCATGCATATGCAAGCAATATAAAACAAATTTACACAAACCTGCTGGATTTCATCAAATAATTTTCCCTCAAATGGTGTTGACTGCATTTTGCAATTTATAGCTCATTAATTTGGCATCCTATAAGCATACCTTTTACATGCCATTTAGCAATCAAGGTAACTCAGGCCTCAGAGTAAGGTTTTAGTTTTGTACTCTTTAGCTTGATTATCTGCTCTGCCTAAACTCAGTATGTTTCCTGTCTAAGAGTAGACTTTGACTAGCTTTTTTTCCTAAAAATAAAGCACAGCTAATAATTCCCCCTTACTTTACATATACTCTTTATTCAATTAGTGAAGCATGAACAACAAATAATTATTGCCATTTCTTTTGTGCAGTTGACATACAAAATTACAATTAAATTAGGAATTCTTAATGCATTTGTAGATACTATTGCAATTGCTGGGGCCATTTCACAAAACCAGATGAAAAAAAAATTCTCATTATACTGAAAAATTAAGTGAGGAAACAGAGTTTTCTCAATTACTACTTTTATAGTTTATCTTTTGCCCTGCTCTCAAGTTGAAGCCATTAAAGCACTCAAAAACAAAACATTCATTCCACAAATATGGCCTTTATTTGAACAAACTATAGCCATACTGAAAAATTTATGTTAAGTGGTTTTAGCCGATATGTAATATTCTTACATTTAAAAAATTTCTTTGGGCACACATATAGCTCACTAGCACAGTATCTAAAGTTATACTATTGCTTAAGGTACAAAAAGAATGCCTTTTAATGATGCACTAATTCTTCTAAGAAATGTCTTTGCCTCAAATGGATCTGCTCAAACCCACAAATTATTTGATATTCAAATCTTCAGGAAACAATATATGAATATGTTTTCCCCTTGTACAGAAAAAGAATCAATCATAGACCTATCATAGGAAATTAAATTTGGCCTTATGATTTTGATTTAAAGTTAACCTCTTGTGGTAATTTATTTCACTTGTAAGATAACTTTTACAAATTGAATACCTCTAGATGTGTTCCCAGTTCTAATGAAATCTATGCAGTCCTTGATACTGTTTAACTTAAAATGATATCAGTAATTTCAGTAATAGCATCAGTAAATGCTATCAGTGTATCAAGTCAATCACCTACAACAAATGTGGTTTTCTACAACAAAATATATATATTGTGATTAAAATATGTATATTTTGGGATGCATCAAGTTTGTGATTAACTATCAGTAAACCCCAGAACTATTAAAGTGAACTCTTTAGCATTATGGGAAAACTCTTATTCTTTATGTATGTAATAGGCTAAAATGAAACTCAGCTCCATAATAGCAAGATACAGAATTGGTGGTTGTAAGTCAAATATAGTAATAACTTCTACTGAAACATTAGGCATACATCTCTCTTACCTATCTGAACCATGTCTAATGATGAACAGATTCTTCCCCTTCTCAAAAATGCTTGAATGCACCACTCCATTTCTCATTATCTGCAGATTATTGTTATTGAAACTTAAGGCCCCGGTCATAGTTTAATTTAATCAGAGTTGTGCTTTAAAGTTGTAAGCTCAAAATAGTTCTTTCTAAATCTACAGAATTTCTGGAGTGCTTCTTTGTAAATTGATCACATAGACCTTATTCTAAGCATCTTAATACTTTATTTATTCCTAGAAATACTATATAGATGGTGTTATTATTATTTGCAGTTTTTACATGTAGAACTTAAGTATAAATATAATAAGTAAAATAAGTAACTGGACTAAATTACATAGCAGAGTTAAGATTTGAACCAGGTAGTCTGATATCAATTTAGAGATTTTAAAATCTGGAACATTAATGTAATAAATTCATTATGATTGCTGAGCAAGAAAGTGGTCATATACCTAAGAGGAATTGGTAATATATAACCTATTAAATGAAGTTTTTGTTTAATATGCATTTATCATCTAAAATATTTGTCCATCTCTGCAGCAGCCAGAGATTATAGTTTACATATAAAATTTCAAGCTATTTCTATATTCATCTTTTATTTCTATATATTTTACTTAGCCTAGTCAGTAAAAATGTGTGAAAGAGAACATTCAGAAGTATCAATTTATTTTTAAAGGAATAATATACTCATTAAGAATAAAGATTCCTTTTTTTATTGATCTAAGCTTGTCAAAGCTTAGAAAAAAAGTACTTTTTACTTCAAATATCATCTGTTTTCTTTTCCTCATAAAAGGATAACTCTTTATAAAAGATAAATGTTTCCGTGTATTGAATTTTAAAAACAAATTTAGCCTTCAGTATCGACCTGGATAGGAAGGGAATCTCACTTAAGTGAATAAAATATGTTGAAAACATGGAGAATATATTCTACTTTTCATAAAACTTATATTTTATATAAAAAAACCAAGTTGTACAATATGGAATGTGAGGATATGACAGATATTTCTATTTGAAGAAATGGCACAAATTTCTGTGACCTATCATACCCAAATATATCTCATTTAGACAAAAAATCATCTTGTAGTTGCTGAAATCTACTACTTACATTTCTAAAATTACTCATACAAAAAGTTATGAGTAACACGGTGATATATATATATATAAATTAAATGAATCATGCATGAATAGTAGAACATGTAAGAAATTTAAAAGGCATAATTATCTGATTATGTTTATGATATGCTAATTTTTGCTGTCTTTTATATAAATATAAAATGATCATTGTACTTGGGAATTTGAAAATTCTGGCAAAACAAACCCTTTACTTGTCTCAGAGGGCATAGGCATTTTGAAGAAAGCTACATTCTTTGTGGGACCCATGAAATAATTGTGCTGACTGAAAATTGAATATGTTATCAAAATTTGTTTTAGTTATGTATTATTTTATTTTTGAGGAGTTCATTATATATATATAAATAGAATTCATTTTAATTTTTGCAAATAGTTATATCTGTTTCCTTTCAATTAAGATAACTGATAAAGAAATCAATTTCTAAATGATTATGTGCATGTATATAACTTATCAAGTAAAGTAGTTAAAATAATTCATTGTGTATATTATCAAACACTTATTTCTTTGGTAATTTTCCTGAAATACTTTGGATTTTGTTACATCAAGTGCCTCTAACCACCTTTGACCCAGATACTGTTCTCCTTGATGACTGAATTTAGTGAAAATTTATAAATGCTTAATGAGTCCAAAAGCAGTAGGAAGGGTGTCAGGCAGATATCCATCAATTTGAGGAGTTAATATCTGTATCTGCATTACATTCTAATTGATGGCTCTGTCTGATGTTTGAAAAGCGTTAAATTGCTGATGTACACGTGATGGAATGCCTATTGTCAGACGAGAAATGAAAACTCTGCCTCATCACTGCGGTTGGTTTTTAAATGATTTGTAGAGAAATGACTTTGAATGTTTGTATTAGAGGTCAGTATTAGAGATCTCACTTTTCTGTAAGGAGCCTCTGTGTGCAAAGTCTTCTTTGAGCATAAACCATGCTCTACAATTAATTTTTGATTAAATCCTCAGAGGGAGAGAAACTTGTTTGTAAAAATGGTAGGGAAAAAATATCCAGAGTACCACATTGGGGCAGTGTATAAGTAAATTAATCAATAATGCATGAACTGAACAGTTAAAGAAGGAAATATCATATTGTGTCAAGATAGTAGGAATTTATTAATATTTAAACCAAAGAAGAAAAAAATGACTATAGCTAAGGCAATATGGTATTTTATAATGAATGTTATGAAAATTGGATTTAAGAGCACTTAACATTAATTCACTACCCACTTTCATTATCATATTTTTATAAAACTAAGTCACGTTAAGAAGCACATACCCAAACATCTCTTCTCAATTGTAACAAAGTTATTTGGCTTTAAACCTGTTTCCTCTTCGGTAATATGAGTGGGTTAGAATCATGGATTTTAGAGATTTGTTCTTTCTATGACCTTATTCAGGATTTTCCTAGACTCCTATATTTTGCTATTTAGTGTGATTTATAGTCTTCCTCTATCAGCTTATTAGCCTTTTCCTAACCCATTTGAATTATTATCACAAACTTTGTTACTTCCTTTCTCTTTTTGACTTGATGTGACCAGAAACAGAACTCAGATGCTGTATTTTACTGAATCATTTTGAAAACCAGACCAAGCAGTGGAGAGGAAGGTGGCAAAGTAAAAGAGGGAAGGAATAAAAAGGATCTGAAGGATCATTCCTGATGTTGTTCTAATACCTAGCACCAAATAAACACCTGTGATTACAGCATATCATGCTTTGATGTTTTTTGTGGCGCTGAATACAGATTAAACATTAAAAAAAAAGCAAGCAAAGCAACAACTATCACATATATTTGTGGGTGTAAACATTAGGCAACCTCCTCCCTTTCTCCACAAAGTGTGACAGAATTATATAATTTCTTTTTTCATCATTCGTATATACATTTATTTTTATATGTATGCATTTATTTTTAACTGAGGTAATATTGACATACCCCTATCAGATGTTACTGCCATAGTGCACCCACCACCAACTCACCCACATTCCAACACCGTAGACCGTTGTGCTTACTTCTCTCTTTGGTGCTTCAGTTCTGTAGTCAGCTATTAAGGGTTAGTTTTTCAGCTTGTCTTTATCTGACTATTCATTTAGTTACTTTGTATTCCACATATTAGTGACACCAGCTGGTATTTATCTTTTTCTTTCTGACTGTTTCACTTAGCTTATCCTTCCAAGCTCAGTCCATGTTGCAAATGGCATGAGTTCATCTTTTTTTGATCACTGAGTAGTATTCCACTGCATATATATATATATACCATATGTTTTTGATCCACTCATCTGTCCTGGGGAACTTAGGTTGTTTCTGTTGTTTAGCTATAGTAAATAGTGTTTTTATTCTTTTGAATTAGTGTTTTTGAATTTTTTTTTTGATAGATGCCTAAGAGTGGAATTATCAGGATAATGTCAGCTCTGTGTTTAATGTTTTCAAACTCTTCTATACTATTTTCCATATGGATTGGGTCAGTATGCATTCCCACTAGCAGTGTAGGAAGGTTGACAATGGAGCTAAAAGCACGCAATGGAACAAGGATAGCCTCTTCCATAAATGGTGTTGGGAAACCTGGACAGCTCCATTCAAAATTATACAATTTCTTCTGAATTATATAAATCATTTCATTATTTTTCTAACAAGGCTGGGTAGCTCTCCTTTCTCTAACACCAGAAATACTGCTTCTAGGCAGTATTCCCTATCCACACTTAATGTTTGTGGTTCACTGACTCAATTTATCCTAATGTCAGCACTATGTTTATATCATAATTATACCCATTTCATAAAAGAAGATGCTAGTTTGAAGTAAAGCTAAGCCTTTTCTCAAGCTTACATTTCTCTAAATTTTCTCTTAATCTCTGGCTCATGCACTCCATCTTCAGCCATAGCATACCACTCTGGATTATTCAGATGTTCCATACACTATGCATTTTTATATCTCTGCATGATTGCAAATTTCCCCTGCTTGGATATCCTTATTCCATGCCCTGGCCTGTACTTAGTTAACATCTCCTGTGTCTTAGAGGTCACTTTCTTAAGGAATCATTTCCCATGTTCTACTAGAATCAATCACTCCTGAGTTTCCCTTGCACTTTTCTTGTTCTCTTTGGCTTACTTATTTTGTTTATAACTGGATTTCTCCCTACTCGAGGAATAGGGACCCATTTATCTTTTCCTTCGTCACCTATATCATTACCTGACATGCATTAGCTACTCCTCTTTATTGAGTAAATTCTGGTAAGGCTAAATCCTCTATCAAAGAGTGGCAGATGAGAATTCTTGTCAGAATTATAATTTTTATTTTGTATTGTTGAATATTTAATTATATTTCAGCTTTCTTAAATATTCATACCATTTTAATTTTATGGACCTCTGCTACTGAGAATTGGAGCTGTGTTATTGCCATAGTTCTGTGTATGATGGCATCCCCTTTCATGAAGTACTTCTTTTCTTTTTTTTTTTAGATTTATTTATTTATGCATACAAGAACTGGGGTACAGGCCAGAGGTGTGGGGATGAGAGGATTCACCAGAGACAGAGTGGGGAACAGAACAGACAGACTGACTGAAATACACTGCTGAGGGGAGCAGTGGGTGTCAGGAGAGGTCTGCTGCACCATGTGGTTTGCTCCCTGGCGGGGGATCAAACTCAATGTTGCAATGGCTGCGGATAGCTTCATATGTTGCATCTTAACCCCTTGCACCACCAGGAAGGCCCAGTACTTCTTTTCCTTTAGAGTTTGCTTGTCAACTATTGGCCCTAAGGCAATTAGCTAATCACTTGTCAGTTGAGCTCTATTCTTTACCTACCACAATGGAGCACATAGAAAAATCATAAAACTTAGTAAGGAACCTCAGAACCCAGCTGGGGTGACAAATCTAATACACTGAAAATTTAAGTATGATTATTCTTAATCTGTAACCATAATACACAAGTGGTTTACTGAATACAGACTGAAGACCACTTGTAGTTAATTAGTTCTGTTATCCTAATACAACTCTGCAGGATACAACAAACTGTCATCCAAAACTGTGTGGAGAGAAAAACCTCCATCTGCCATTCCTGGAGCAAGGTTTTGAAATCAAACATTTAGTAAGGCAAAAGGCTTTCCTCTTTGGATAGATGTCATTCCAGACTTTTATTTAAAGTGCAATGAGCCAAGCAGATTCACATCACTAATTCCATCAAATATCTTGTTCTTCTATGGTAGCCTTATGTTTTATATCATGTTTTG
This sequence comes from Talpa europaea, assembly GCF_964194135.1. Taxonomy (NCBI): domain Eukaryota; kingdom Metazoa; phylum Chordata; class Mammalia; order Eulipotyphla; family Talpidae; genus Talpa; species Talpa europaea. The sequence continues at coordinate 123,850,164 of NC_140070.1, read as the reverse complement.
CTTCTCTATTTCTATGCCACTGCTACTTCATTTGGTTCTGCTTAATAGTATATGAAGTTGTGTTTTTAAAATTAACTCTGGTATATAAATTATTCCAGGATCTTTTCATTTTTTCCCTTTCACTTACCAAACGACAGCTTTATTGCTTCTGCCTAATTTTGCCTTCCTTATAGTACATTATTCTCAATGCAGTTTTTCATTTGTTGTTTTTTTTTTTTTTATTCTCCTGAGTTTCAAAGGTTATTGGTGTGCTTGTGTGGGTTTTTGTATAACTTTTCCAACAAGTGCCTTTCTTCTATTTTTTCATTTTTCACTGTAGTAACATTAACAACAAAATATAGATTAAATAATGTACTAATGTGTATTTCCCATTTATGCAGTCTATTTCCCTTGATTATAAACACAAAAATGTTAATTGTGGTTTACTGTTTTCTTTTGTCTTTACCTTGGGGATTTACTTTATTTTTTTTTATTTTAAGAAAATGTACTTCTCTTATTTTCATAGGTAAGAAGATGGCTTATCAGAAGGTCAGTGCAGATCAAAGAGCCCCAGGACACTCACATTTTTTAGATAATGATGATCTTCAAGCCACTGCCCTTGATTTAGAATGGGACATGGAAAAGGAATTGGAAGAGCCTGGTTTTGACCAGTTCCAACTAGATAGTTCTGAGAATCGAAACCTGGAGAATTCAGAGACTGCAGACCTCAATCTTGAGTCCATTCAGCCAGCAACTTCACCCAAAGGAAGATTCCAGAGACTTCAAGAAGAGTCTGATTACGTTACCCGTTATACAAGATCTGCACCAAAAAGCACCCCCTGCAGCTTTTGCCGCCTTGTAAAAATACTTTGCACAGCTATCATTGTACTCATTTTTGGAATTTTGATAGGCTATTATGCTCATAAAGGCTGTCTTCCAGATGCTACATCTCCAGGAACACCTGATTCTCAAATATACCAAGAGATTCTTAAAACAATCCAAGCAGAAGATATTAAGAAGTCTTTCAGGTAGGTGAGAAAGTCATGGATATTGGAGGGGTGCATCTTATGGGAATGATGTCTCACAGGGAGTGTCTAAATGATGATTTTGCCATGGTTTAAAGTCACCTTTACAAGCTTTACAGACAGAGTGTACGTTTTCAGATTATCATACTGAAATACAAATGTGTGATTCAGTTTATTAATTGATGATAAGAACTGTTAAATACTATTGTGAATAAAAAGCATTTCTAGCTAGACTAGAGATGATATTCTCCCTTTTGGGAAGCCCAGGTAGGTCAAATAGAAATTCAAAGATTGTTGGATATAATAAAAACTATGTTGTTAGCCATATAACTGAAATTCTTAATGAAATAAAAATAAATACGGCTATTTATGGACTGCAGTAACTATCTCTAATGGTGAGAAGCTAAGAAAGGCACTGCTAGTATTTGAACTCTTGCATCCTTGGGTTTCCCAATGAGAACATATTTGTTGAAACACACTTGTTTCCATATATTAGGCAGTTTTAAAAATTTGACTCTAAGATCATTTTACAGTTGACCTTTCTAGCCAGAATGAGTTAAATTTTAAGTTAAAGCATAAGAACATATTTTTTCCTACACCTTAATGTGCATTTTTGGAGCAGTGTCACTGATGTGATATAACTAGGGGTTAACTTGAAAGTGTTGTGATTTCTTATATTGTTAGCACATATGTTTACTTGTAAAGTGTTCCCTAAATTTTCCCAATGAAGTGAGGAATTTGAATGGGAAGGTTAGATAATAGCTTCTATAAAGTATCATCCATATATGCAGAGAAAAGACAATCCTAAGTATATCATATATGCTATTTGTGGGTAGATGAGAAAGAAGGGTACTATATCCCCAGGATATTCTTTCTAGGTACACTGACTTATTACAGCCAAGACATTGGCAGGTGTTCATTTATAGGGCATTTTCCAGGAGAATATGCCCACTGAAGTTTCATCAGTTAATCTATGTGCTGAAATAGCACATGTATCAATGTTGATAAATTATCTTCCTTAAGATCACTAGGAATCTGTTACCTACACTCTTCTGTTTCTGCTGTTCACTGTTGCATAAGCATCCCCAAACATATAATATGCAGACAATAACACTTTCCATGGTATTTCTAAATGTGTTTATATTGAATTTAGCAGGAAGATATGCCATTGCCTAAATGAGTGCCTGTATCAGTCAGGATGTAATCAACACAAAAGAAAAATCCTTGGATATAAAAAGCAGAAGGCATTTAATGTAACAAAATGATTCCATTTGTGATGAAGAGCTGAAAAGGCAGCCATTGGACAGAGGCAGTCCATAGATTAATAACAAAATAAAGACATTACTAAACCTAGGTTGGAGGGATAAAAGGAGTTGGAGTAACCTAGGGAAAGCTGGGATTATTGCATACACAAATTGATGAGAGATGGAGTTTCAGTCAGAAACACCACTGAAGACACAACAAGGAAGTAGTACCGTAAGTTCTCCTTTCTTCCTAACATGCAGCATCCTACCCATCATCCCACCAGCTAAAAACAACAGGAAGGCTGCTAACTCAGAATCTGGGACGTTCATTCTGAAGAGTTCAGCTCCTTGAAGCAAAGGAAGGTCAATGGTCTGTCAAAAATAGATAAACTAACATTCATTTATTATAAAGTTCTTTCCCAGAAGAGGATCCATGGGTTTAATTTTTCTTTAATATTAAGACTAATTATCTTTCGTAAACAACTAGTTCATTTTTAATTTATGGAAACGATGACTTTAATAACTTTACCTTCATCCCTCTTTACTTTGGTTCTTGGTATGTTCAGAGTCGAGTCTGTGATGAAATCTTATGAAACTTCATGACATGTATTTTGTGTACTAATCACACAACGTAACTGCATTCTCTCCTTATATTCCTTTGAGTTTCTTTGGCCTACTGATTTTTGGTTTTAGCATTATATCCCTCTTTACAAAATGACCTATGTCTTCTTTGCCAATAGGAAGCAAATTTTAGAATTTAAATGTAAAAGTAAATAAAAATATTAATCGTGTCCCTCAGAATGGGAGTTGCTTTATAATATGCTGTATATCCCCCTCTTAAATGAAAAAAAAAAATAACAAGACTAAATTTCAAAACTTGCTGCAAAAATATAATTACCAGCATTTATACTTCCAGACAGTATTCAGTGGTTTGACACAAATTCAAAATTATGCACCATCAAATGGTCAGTTTTTTCCTTATTGAGATAATAGATGCTTTGCTTCAAGAGATAATATTTTGATAGATATTTGTTTATAGTAACTTCCTATGAATAACAGCTCCTCAACTAAAGACAACTGTCCTCCCGCTACTCATGCTAATAACATGCCTTATTATTAGTTTCCATGTTTATGAAGTTATTGTAACATTAACTCTACATCCCAGGTTCCTACTAATTCCAGGTTTATGCTTAATGTCGAGTTGAGCCCATTCTTTTGTTCTCTCTTCTCTGTTGTTTTTCCATTCCTGTCTATGTTCTAAGATTATTTCAGTTCTTGCCAAGTATTCCAACAGTTGTGCAAGATAAAAGGTATTCCTTTTGTAATAGATTAAATTGCAAATACCTGGGGAAAACTGACCCAACTTGTTTTGCCCACCACCAGGCTCCTACATTCTAGCAGACATTGTAAAAGTGTTTTTCTTTATTTTTTTTAAGATTTATTTATTTTTATACAAGAACTAGGGTACAGGCCAGATGCACGGGAGGGTGAGAGGATTCACTGGAGACAGAACGGGGAACAGAACAGGCAGACTGAGGAAATATACAGCTGAGGGGAGCAGCAGGTGAGACAGGAGAGGTCTGATTCACCATGTGGGAGTCTTGCCAGCTGGCCAGTATCGAACCCATGCTGCAGAGGCTGTGGACAGCTTCACAGTGCGGTGCTCAACTGCTTGCGCCACAAGGGAGGCCCTGAAAAGTGTTTTTCTAAGGGAGGAAATGAATGGGTGAATAAGTTAGAAAGAGAGAGAGAGAGAGAGAGAGAGAAAGAGAGAGAGAACTTTTTCCAAAGTACCTTCCTGGCTGGCAACAAAGAACATAACAGAGACAGAAGTAGAAGTATGCCTGAGAACTGTGGAAGGAATAAACCCGGAGTTGAAGAGGAGGGTATTAGCATGTGCATTAAAATTTCTCACAATGAAATATGATTAGTATCCTTTTGGGGGCAGAGATGTTTGTGATTCTGTGTCAATTGCTTATCTTCAGTGTAAGTAATTTTGGTCTCTTGGGATGCTGGTCAGCTTGTGTAAAAACATATTTGCTTAGGTTTGTTGAAGAGGGCTCATTAACTTAGAAGCAGCTTGAATGTGACAGGTTGCAATATATTGTCACTGTATAATAAAGTCACTGAGGCTTTATGGTTATAAATTATTGAATGAATGATACATTAAAATCTCATAGGCATATTGCTAAAAAAGAGTAAAGTATTTATAAACCTCAAAATTGGTAAATATAATAATTATGAAATATATGAAGTGAATGAATCAATGATGTTAAGTTCATTTTTGATACCAGGGATATATTGCCCTTTGACAGTTGTAGAGGCTGTGAAATGGTAAGAAGAAATGGCAGGAAGACATGGCAAAACTATGATGTAATTTAATTATTGATAATATGGTATATTTTTAATAAAATGGTGTTTTTGATTTCCTTACTTATAAATTATATATATACAGAAATTTACTAAAGAATAAAGTGAAATTAACCCATAATAGTACTACTTTTTAAAATCATTTTCATCTTTTTCTGTCTGTAAAATTATATTATCCCATGCATATTCTTTTGAAATTTTTCACTTATATTTGAAAGCATTTTTCAAACTAATAAATATAGATTTAAATCATTACATTGAAACACTACTGGTGTTCCATTATATAAATGTTATGAATTTATTTAATCTGTATCTTATAAGTAAACATTTAGGTTATCTCTGCAGCCATTCTTGTACATAAGTCTTTGTGAGCTTATTTAATTATTCCCTTCTGATAAATTCCTGGAAGAGTAAACATAGATTCAGGGAGTTTAAACTTGTTAAGCTTTTTACTTATCTTAGCAAATTGCCTTGCAGGGTGTCAGCCTTTAAAGTTTCAATATTTTTTAATTGACCAAAATTAATGTTGGCAAAGTTTTATTTCTTAATTGATATTTGTATTTCTTTTGTTTACATGAACAACTTTTTAAAGCATTTACCCATTCTTTTATAGATTCTTTTGTAAGGCCTTTATACATTCAGAAACTAATGCATTATAATATAAAATAGTCTGTCACATGATGCTGGCAGTATTTTTAAAAAAAAATATTTAGTAGACAAATAAATGAAATAGAAAAGCTATAAAATCTAAAGTTTTATCTTTTTTAAATGTTGCATCATTTGGAAAGGAGCTATATTTTTCAGTATTTTCTGTCTTGGTGCAGGTAATTATACATGAGTTAAACTGTGATGAGTGATATGATCTTTATGAAAATAGGTAAACATAAGGAAATCACCATATTTTCTTAGCAGATGTTTAACTGTTCAGAAACATTAGAAAATGCTATAAATTATCTGCTATAGTACTTTAATGAATGAGACTATTTATATTCTATAGTTTTTCATTTACAGGCATATCTTAGTAATTATTCAATACAATAAATTAATGTGGACACTCAAATCTAATTTTCTCTTTTACTGACATACATTTTTTTTTAAGGGTTTATTTTATTTTAAGCATACAGGAGCTGGGGCACAGGCCAGAGATGTGGAGGATGAGAGGATTCACCAGAGACAGAGTGGGGAACAGAACAGGCAGATTGACCGAAATACACTGCTGAGGGGAGCACCGGGCTAGTCAGGAGAGGTCTGTTGTGCCACGTGGGTCACCCTCCTGGCTGGGGATCGAACTCGTGCTGCAGTGGCTGTGGATTGCTTCATAGCTTGCGTCTTAACCCCTTACACCACCAGGGTGGCCCTGACATACATTTTAAAAATTATTTTCTTCTTTCCCCACTTCCTTCTTCTTTCTCCTTAACTTCCCTTTGGGAACAATAAGATATGTGGTAATCCTATGCATAAATTGAGTGGTACATTTTGTACTACCAAATTGTGCTACTGGCACAATTGTACTACTGGCACAATTTACTAGCAGTAATTACAATAAACTAAAGAAGCGGCAAACTTACAACATACATACATCCACTTCCTGTTTTATGGCCCTTTTGTGCTCATGAGAGTCAAAGCAGTCTTTTGCATTGTGATCAGACCTTGCCTTAGAATCCTTCTTAACCTAACACTCTTGGCAGCCCTTGCTAATTCATCTGAGGGAATGTGAGGACTTGCCTTTCTTGGCCTATGTTATCCCTTTCCTGGATCACATCAAAAATAATTATTTTCATTTAATTGGTAGGGATGAATTTCTCTCTTTTGGAAAGGAAAAGTCTATACTTTTATCAAGTCAAATAATTATAGAAAGAACCCTAGGTTGATTGCTATAATATGCTGCCAATGAATCTAAAATGTTAGAACTGTAGTTAGCATCTACTATATATATTTTATGATCTTTATTATACTAAGTTTGTGACCTGAAAGGGGGCAATCTCTGTTTAATTTATCAGAAATAAAATGTGTGACTTACTCTTTCAACTAAATCTTTGCTCCCCTGCCTTAATACATGTTTATTTCTATGTAATCCATGTTTACATAGAGAGTAACATTATCTGTTCCCTTCATCTAACCCAGACATTATTTTCTTTTCTTATTGTAGTATTATTGTCTATCCTATTCTCTTCATTCCTTTCATCCTTACCTTTCTACAACTACCACACACAAATAAATAAAGATTTATTTATTTATGCATCCAAGAACTGGAGTACAGGCCAGGTGTGAGGTGTGAGGAGGGGGTGAGAGGATTCACCAGAAACAGAGTGGGGAACAGAACAAGCAAATTGACTGAAATACCCTGGTGACGGGAGCAGTGGGCTAGTCAGTAGAGGTCTGTTGCGCCATGTGGGTATCTCCCTGGCTGGGGATCGAACTCATGCTGCAGTGGCTGCCGATAGTTTCGTAAGTTGCGTCTTAACCCCTTGCGCCACCAGGGAGGCCCTATCTACTCTTCTGTTCAAGAAAACTCGCATTTGCACATTCTCTCCTGCCTTAAATGAGGTCAGCGAAGTAGTCCTTATCCAAAGAAAAGTTGTTTGTGCTGTTCACAGAGATTCACAAGCTGTCTATAGTTTTCAAAGCACTGATTTCAGCAAAATACTCCCAATCAGTAATTTTTTCTCCTGTGTTACCACAGGAACATATTTTTTGGAGTTATGATTTCACATAAATGCAAGGCTTAGTGATGGTGATGCCATCAGCAACTGTTCTCCTCCAGACTCCAGAGGTATTTTCTAATCATCTTTCTACTTTTCTGCCTTATATTATTATTTCATTCTCTGTATTCTCTACCCACAATGGTTGTTGTTTGTCTCCAATTTCAGTATTAGGGGAATGAGAGCAGAAAGTTTGGAAGAAATGAAAAAGCAATAAAGCAGCTGGCATTTTAATTGGTGAAAGGCATGTAAATATAAAACAAAAGTGCACATAATTCAATTTATGTAAATGATAACAAAATGAATTTAACAGTAATAGAGTGATGGTTCCTAGAGGAAGTAATTAGCTTTTTTTTTATCATTGATCCTCCAGATAACAAATGTAAATTGTCTTAAATTTAATCACAAAAGGGATGCATAGAATAATATTTATTTAATTATGCATAGTTTTTATTGCTCTGGACTTTAGATTAAGCAACTGCTTCACTGAGTTTCTCACCATATAGAGGATGGCATTAATTATCTCAATGGATTGGATCAACTCGCAGATGAATGCCTATGCCCTTCAAATCCTTAGGCACTGGGTCAGAGCAAGAGCAGCTCCCACCAACAGAATGAATGAGGATTGTGTACTGTGGGCCTTTAACTGCAATGACCTCAATCCTGATCTGCTCAAATCCGATGCATTCTTTGAGTTCTGGCTCAGTTGCCAGCTCATTCATAATGTTCTCTTTGATTTCCCATAGTGAAAGTCTCCCTCTCTCCTTGAAGTTTTTCAGCATTTTATTTTCTCTCTTTTGGTTGACATGAATCAGTCTACTCCTTAGTGGAGAAGAAACCATGAGTACCAGTGAGTCTAGCACAGTACTTGAATCACAGTACAGACACCAAGTTAATCTGAACTTAAGGAGAAAATGAAGGCAGAGTGCAGGTCTTGATGAGAAAGCATTCATTTTTATGTGGATTAGCTTGTTTTTTGAAGAAAACAAGGTATACCTCTGATTAATCATTATTGAAATTTTAAATTGAAATAATAAATAGGTATATATACATGCATATATAAACAGACTCTTGATTTTGGAAAATATTTATCACATTCTCATAACATTTACTGAAAATGTTGATTTTGAAGGCAGAGGATTTTCTTTTCTCTATGTAAACATGTATGGAATGTCTGTTATATTCCAAGTACTCTGCCAGTCACTGTATAGTTTTTAATGCCATTATATCTAATTTAGAGAACATTTTTATGGAAGCAATGAAGCTGAAAATTTCACAGAAAGGTATTTCCATAATCACAGATTTTATGGAGATATAAATTATTAATGTATCCCTTCAGAGGTCTCTTTACATCTTGCAGTTTTATGAAAGGGGTTAGCTCCTTGTAGGGCCAGGTTTACATGACGGCTGTATTTTCCCTTCTCAATGGTCAGGTTGAATCAAAGGATTCCCTCTGCTGTCCTATTGTCTCCTCTTCCTTGTCCCTTCTCATTTTTCTTCTTTTCTACTCCATATCTTCTCCCCTCACTACCTTTCTGCCTCCCTTTCTCCCTCCTTGTCCCCTCTCCTGACACGCAAGGTTACATAATGAGATTGGGTTACTTATCTTCCTACTAAACAAATTTTATTTCTTTAAACTTTTTCATCAAATCTCTCTGCCATAAAACATTAGCTAATTAAATTGTTAATGAAGCCAATGCAATTTTCCAAATTTTTTTGTTCTGTTTTTAGAGGAAGGAATATATTTTATGAAGCAAAAGGACTCTTGCAGCAACTATGTTGCACAGTCAGTAAAATATTTCTGTCAGATATATCAAGACCTTCTGTGCTTACTGATTGCCTCTGGTGAAAACTGTTCAACCTTGAGCTTCATCACATTTTTCTTGTATCTTTTCCAGCATTGGCTATCATATGCTTTTCCATCCATTCACTACTTGATCTTAGTCATTCTAAAAAAGGAACAAGGTCAGTTAGATTGTAGTACAAGTGAAAAACAAACATTTTCCTTTGAAGATCAAGAATGTCAGTTTCCTGTGAATTCACTTGAGTTCCCAACACTCTTGTTACTGAAAAGTTAGCAACGATCACATTTACTAAAGTACAAGTTAAACATGGAAAGATTGGGAACTGCTTCTCTCTTTCATGTTCCTTTTTAATGTCAATGAAGTCACGATTCAAGTGGTAGACATGACCCTTTGAGGTTTATAATTTGAAAATCTTAATCCATGCTTAAAATTGTTTCAGAAATTAAGCAAGGTCTTTGAAAATTTCAGCTAAAAACCTTAGTACAGATGTCATAAAGGTGGTTTACAGAGGGAATTTAAAAGAAAATTTAAAGGAAATTTACATTAAAAATTACCAAATCAAATTATCACTTAAAACAAATTTTGGTAGGACATTTTTTACTGATGGGAAAGCAAGTAGGGTTGGTTAGTAGTTCAGATAACTAAAAATGAATGATAAAAGCTTTCTTACCACTCTTCCTATGTTGAGAACCTATAACAGAATGGATATGTGACTTTATTTTCCAAATCCCAGACACTTACATATCCATAGTGTGATGGATAATGTTATGCATCAACTTAGATAGGCCACAGGGTACAGCCATTTGGTCAAACATTATTCTAGATGTTTCTGTGAAGGTTATCTCATAAGTGAGAATAACACTTTAACCAGTAGAAATTAAATAATCAACAAGTCACCTTTTTTTAATGTGGGTGGGTCTCATGCAATCATTTGAAGACCTTGCTAGAAACAGACTGAAATCTCATGAAGAGGGGGAATTGTATGAGCTGATAGCCTTTGAACTTGAACTGTAACTCTTCCCTGACTCTCCTTTCTCTGGTCTAACCTACAGACTTAAGACTTTCAAATCTCTACAAATGTAAGTCAGTTCCTCAAATTTGACTGAGCTTTAATTTTTTACTCTACGATAACTTATTCTTTATGAGTAAACTGAATAAAACAGAAAACTGACACTGATTTTAAAAAATTGCCAACACCAATCATTATCCTTATTTCATCAATTAATATTTTTTAGTTTTTTCCTAATACAATAATATTAAACTTATGGAGAGACAGAATTCAAAATTATAGTCTATGTGTCCAATAAGGATTTCAAATATTTTATTAAAGATTCTTAATCATTTTCCTCAGTTTATTCAGCTTTTGGCATCAAAATGTAGATGACTCCCCAAGCAAAGATACACTTTCCAAATTTTACAAAGTGTCATTCTTATCTGGAAAAAAAATGGTGTTGAAGTTCCTTCCCTTTCATTATAACTGGAGCAAATATATTAAATTTTATATGCGTGATTTGGGAAATCACTTTCTGTCTTCAGTAACTGATTGTGTGTTATAGCTGGGTCCTTTACAAATGAAGTGCACTTCTATTGCTTAAAAATTGCTTTCCTGTGCAGCATGATGTAGTAATGAATTAAATCCAAATGAGCCTTATATTCACAATGTCATAATATGTAACTCGTCCCCTGTGGAACTTTTTTATTATCTAATACAAGGCAAACTAATGTCTTCCTCTCATGGCTTACTTCTCAGAAGGATCTGCAGCTTTCAGTATTAGAAATAAAGAAAGAAAACTATGATTTGAGATCAAATTACCTTTTTATAAACTCGCTAAATCACAGAGAGCACCTTAACATGTCCCCAAATATGCAAATGACATTCTTGTGGAAGAAGAAGCAGAAGTAGCTCCAGTTCTACAGAATCCACTTCTAACTGTGAGAGAAAAATGAAACTGAATATTTTTCTTTGAACAGAGAAGTGTGCAGGTGGTTTTTACCTTCAATAAAAATAAAATAAGTGTGGGCGTTTTCTCTGTTTCTTAGTTTCATCATGTTAACTCTATTCTCTAGGGAACACCTTGTAAGATCAGCTTGTACCAATATTGTGGTTCAAGTTGATACCTAGATTTAAAAGCCCTAATTTATTACCCTGATAATTTTTTGTAATTGAACAAAATACATCGGATATTCTCTTACTATAGCTGCTTTAGAGATGGCTTTATGGCATATTGAAATTTAGCTGGATATTTCAAAATGTGTTTTGCAATTTCATATGAAAAAAAAAGAGAGAGGTATTTATTTTAGCCCAGTGGGCGGCCAAGGTAAATTGCACCAGGTTTTTATAGCCTGCTGTATCTTTTTTTTTTCTTTTCTTCTTTTTCGCAGCGTGGTGCTCAGCCGCCTGCACAACCAGGGGATAGCCTTCTATATCTTATGGCTTTTTGTGGGTTTGTCTCTTGATGGAGATTCTTAAAAATTTTTCAGCATCTCGTTCATGTTCACCATAGTTGGATCTGAATCAGTTGCTGCTGGCTTAACTTATGATCCAGATCTAATAGAAAGCCCACATTCCTATAATATCTGTTTCCCTGGTTTAAATGTTGGAATTATATTTTGATCAAGTAATAAAATAATACACAGAGATAAGTAGATTTTCCCTCTCTAAAAGAAAATACTAAGGGAATTAGAGGAAAGGTCAAATCTATACATTATTTGGGGAAAGGAGCTACTTCAAATATTAATTTAAGAGTTTGTATTAGTTTTAATCAAATTTATATTTCAATTTAAAATAACACCTAATAGCCTATGATAGAGTTCAAAACAAGCTACCCCAAAATATGGCACCTTGGCATATTGATTATTTTGAACCAAAGTTACTTAAGAACAAGTGAGTGCCCCAAAGAACACTGTAGCAATCCTTTGTCCTTTCAAGCAGGCAATGACTTCCCATGTGAAAAGCTACTCTTGCTCTAACAGAAGAGTGGAAGGTATTCTTATCACCAGGGATAGGAAAATTAGGGCCCTAATGTTGATGCAAACAGAAATTACTACTTCTCACTAGTCTAAAAACTCTTTTTCCTTTCATTTCTTCTTTGACTAGAAAGAATATAAAAGTAAAATACTCTGGTCATTTCTCGAAATTTAATATTCATGGGTCTCTGTGTGTATGAAATTAAATCAACTTCCTTTCTCCTGTTACTCAGTTTTGGGTCAATTTGATTATTGGACCAGTCAAAAGAATGGAGAAAGAAAGGGATGAATTCCCCATCCCTGACACCTCCATCTCAAGACTTATTTTTTGAACACCACTGTATGTACTCATGCATGCATTTGTTTAGTGACTATTTACTGGGGGTGGTTCTTGATTGCCGGAGTAGACACAGTATTGATAAAGTCTTACAACATTGATGGTGCTCCTGTTTCCACTGGTCAGACTGAGCCAATGGGGACATAGCGGAAGTTACACATAATAACATAATTATTTTATGCATAATAACACATAATTACATCATGGTAAGTAGGAAGAAAGGAAGGAGGGAGGGGAAGAACAAATTTGGAAGAACAGATCACTCTTCCTGACTTCAAACTGTACTACAAAGTGATAGCAATTAAAACAGGATGACATTGGAATAAAACAGACACAAATATCAATGGAGTAGCAAATGATAGAATCAAACATATTGTCAACTAATTTATGATAAAGAAGCAAAGAGCATACAATAGAGCAAGAAAAGTTTCTTCAATAAATTATGTTGGGAAAGTTGGACAGCCACAGGCAAAGGAATCAACCTAGACCACTATCTAATACCATACACAAAATTTAATTCAAACTTGGTAAAACAATTAGATGTAAGATCTGAAACCATAAAATGCATAGAAGGAAAACACAGGTTATATATTACTTGACATCTGTCATAGACATATATTTGAGGACTTGACACCAACAGCAAGGGAAACAAAAGCAAAATAAACAAATAGGGCCACATTAAAGTTCTACTTTTATTCTGAAATAACTTCACTTTAAAGGATTGCCTCATCACTCCAGCTGTTTGTTTGTTTGTTTGTTTTTTTCCATATACTTCACATTGCATACAGTGTGGTATGGTAAAAATAATGAGAAAATACTTTTTACACTCTTATTCTTAATAATCTTTCTAAGAGTGATATTTTAATCCTGGATTCTTTAGTTCTGAGTTCTTGTTTAATCAGTTGCAACCTTTGTAAAGACTTGTACTTTGCTAATTATATGCAATTATAATCTAACACTCAATGATATAGCTTAACTTTTTAAAACTGCATGTCATATCAGTGAAGATAACTACTTTGTTGACATGAAAATTTAAATAAAAATACTCACATAGGTTTTCTTAACATCAACTTGGATTTAGTCCACTACAATTTCAGTCCTTCAAATGAATTAGGAATGGGGTATTATAAGGTGCTCTTTTTGAGGCCTTTTTCAACTACCTCTATAGCAGGAAGTATCCAAAGAGGGGAAGCATGGGGATACAGTATTTGAGAAGTCTTGAGGAGTGTGTTCTCAGAAAGTAGGAGTCATGAAGGTAGAATCATGAAGGTAGACAACATAGTATAGCTACTAGGAATTTTAATTACAGAAATACAATTCTGTTTTGGTTGCAAATAATCTGTAAACAGGAAAATGAAATTTGGACAATGTGGGAAATGCCATTGGGAAAATCATTTGATTGGTTGGATAAAAAATTTGTGAAAACAACACAGACAACCACAAAAAAGGGGGGTGGGTATAAACAATTTGGGGTAATAAAAGATGACAATCACCAACAAAATGAGATTTTCCTTTTGCCTGTTGTTTCAAGAGAGGGTTTCTGGGTCTAGTATACCTGGATCAGAAAGTATTACAGGAAGTCAATAGCACTGTGAGAATCTTATTTAGAACATTTGTAAAGGGAAGAAAAGAGGCTATAATATATGCCAATAAGAGAATGAGTCAAAAGTCAGGCTATGGTAACTCAGCTGTTCAGATCTGAGAAGCCCCCTCCCATATCCTGGGTGCATAAGTGTAAGCACTGGTAAAAGGAATGGATTTGCCCTAGGGAATATTTATCCAACCCGAGAGTGAGTCTGTGAAATGACGTGTGCATATGAAATAATATCCAGAGAAAGTTGCAAAACTTAACAGAAAATCAAAAACAGATGTAGGTCTCACTTGACCCTGGAAATTTGCCTGGGACTTTCCAGAAGCTGTATCTAAACTGTATACTTGATGTTTGATAGAGGTCATACAGTATCTTTCTGTGTATGTATTAAACTACTTAATATAACTGTGTCATTGGAGTATTAATGTCTAGTGTTTCTGAAATCCACCAGAGCACTGGAAAATAGGAATAGAGCTATTGTTGAAATAAAATGCCCCAGCAAGGGGGCTGACCCACATGGTGTAGCAGATCTCTCCTGTCTTGCCCACTGTTCCCCTCAGCGGTGTATTTCAGTCAGTCTGCCTGTTCTGCTCCCCACTCTGTCTCTGGTGAATCCTCTCACCCCTCATACCTCTGGTCTACACCCCAGCTCTTGTATACATAAGTAAAACAAATCTTTAAAAAAATAAAATAAAATACCAATTTGGTGCTACAGTAGTAATCTAGGTATCAACCTATGATAATCTGCAGGTAGCTAGTAATCTTATATTTGGCAAAATAAAGTAATATAATAAAGACTTGATTTCCTCTAACTACTAAGCTCATTTCATCCTAAGCTGTTGCCCCCCACTCAGCTGTGGTCCACAGATAACTTTAAAGTAGGTCATGTCATGGGACATTTAGATGCTCATGCTTCAGTGCTACTGCATTTTGCACGCCTTTGGCCTGTACCCCAGTTCTTATATAAATAAATAAATCTTTAAAAAAATAAAAAATAAATAAAAGATGTTCTTTAAAAAAAAAACAAAACTTAGAAATGGACTTGGGGTCAGTCTGCTCCACTGTGTCCAACTGTTTGACTTCAAAAAATTTCTTAAATATGTGATAACAAAGTTTCCACACTTATAAAATCAAGGTAATAATATCACATTTATGTATAAATGCATAAAATATTTAAAAGTACTTAGGGTCTAGCATGAAAAAAATATCATTTGTTACTTATTATTTTTGTTAATAATTTTGTTCATTAAATGGACTTTGATCATTCTTCACAGGTAATTTATTGGCCACCATCCTTTTTGGAATGTGTTTCAGCTCATGTCTGTACTCTGTTTCTACCATCTCCTCTCACCTTCCCTTTACTTTTCTCAAATTCCTGTTAAATTTATTTCAAGGAAATTGAAATTTTCCTTTTCTTTTCTCAAGTCATTTCATTAGAGTCTCATCTTCTATATTATCAGTATTTTCCTAAGCATAATTATCTTTTAAAAGTTTTTATGTCAACCATAATAATACTTTTGTGGTACCAATTACATCATCATGCTTGTGAAGTAAACTCTCACTCCACTTTACAAATAAATTAAAATATCTTGGGCCTCAACATATCTTAGGCCAATGTCAGCCTTTCTACTAAAATCCACACTTTGTCATGACGTGGAACATAGTACACAGTATGTAGAGGCAACAGTAGTTCATTCCTCCTATTCCATACTGTAAAAGCACACAAATGTGGAAGTTACCGAAAACTGATAATTTCTGTTTATATAATAATGAACAACTTGGTTTCATTAAAAATAAAGTGAGTAGGGCCTCCCTGGTGGTGCAAGGGGTTAATCATAGCACTGTGAAGCTATTCATAACCTCTGTAGCACAAGTTTAATCCCCCAGCTGGTCAGGGAGCTACCCACATGGAGCAGCAGACTTTTCCTGACTCGCCCACTGCTCCTCTCAGGAGTGTATTTCAGTATGCCTGTTCTGTTCCCCACTCTGTCTCTGGTGAATCTTCTCACCTCCTGCACCTCTGGCCTCCACCCCAGTTCCTGTATGCATAAATAAATCTTAAAAAATAGGGCCTCCCCTGTGGTACAGCAGTTGAGCGCTGGGTTGAGAAGCTGCCTGCAGCCTCTGCATTGCTGGTTGGATCCCCAGCTGCCGGGCGAGGGTCCATATGGTGCGCAGACTCTCCTGCCATACCCGCTGCTCCCTTCAGCAGTGTACTTCATTAGTCTGCCTGTTCCGCTCCCCTCTCTGGCTCTGGCGAATTCTCTCACCCTCCTGAGCTTCTGACTGTACCCAGTACTTGTATAAATAAAGTAAAATAAATCTTTAAAAAAATAAAAATAAATAAATCTTAAAAAATACTTAAAAAATAAAGTAAATATTCTGTACATGGCATTCTTATAAAATGTAGATCATACAAGAATAATAAATCCTTTAGCATCATATATTTTTACAGGGGAGAGTTACATGTCCACATATATGAATAACTATAAGGCAATAAAATGAGTATAAAAGGGTGCAAAGACTAGGGGGAGAAATAAATGAATTCTGGATGGATATTTTATGGTAGAACATTCCAGAAAAAAACAATAAGGCAAATTGGAGAGTATTTCGATGAAAAAAATGTATGTATATTAGATGTGACTTCCTAACAAAGGTAAAGAATTTATAAAAAACACAAAAATAGATTAAGGGGGCTTATGGGTGTGTGTGTAAAATATATGGTTTGAGAAATTAGGATAATTTCACAGAGAACTTTGGAGCAAAGTTGATAGTTAGAAGTTGGTTCTGGTACAATGAGAAATTATCAAAGGGTTCTGAGTAGAATTAGAAACTAAGATACCTTTTTTTTTTCATTAGCTCACTCTCTAAAGTGTAGATTATAGAAGGAGAGATACTGGAACTAGAAAAGCAGTACATACATGATTCCAGGTATTGCTCTTATAGTAGGCACAATGAGTGCCCATCAAATGTGTAGTCACTGAGGTATATTTTGGTAGAGTATTAATGAAGAGGCGTAAACATACAGCAAATCCTAAAATGAAAGGTATAATACATAAAATTAGTTTTATAACTTTTGCCCAAATTTGATTTAAACTAAAATTCTTGGGCTTTGGGACTATGACATCTGTAGCAGATCTTGTTGCCAAGAATCTATCAATATTTGTGAAATTTGTGAGGTTTACTGAGCTACTAATCTAACAAGTTAGCCTGTCACAGTTTCTTGAATACTTGCAGAAGACATGAGACCACTGGGTCAAAGATGAAAAGCAGTTTATTATTCACGGTGAGCAGTAACATAGCATAACATTTACACCAGTCCTGTAAGTCTCTCTTCCTCCCCATGGTAATGAAAAAAAGGGCTAATTGACAACTGACCATTTAGTGGTTTCATTACAGAAGCAGAAGCTTTAATTTTAGAATCCTGAATCTTTTTTACTGGACAGTGAGTATACTAATATATTGCTTTCAAAAGGGACATTATCTTCATTTTTTCCACTGGAATAAACAAACCTAACCTTTTGTCTTGAGACAACATTATCTGCATCTTCCAAGGCTATTCACTTATAGAAGTCCTTGGAAAGTTTATCTTAAGCAAAGGCAGGCTGTGCCTCTACTCGAAAGCTTCCCTGAAATGGGAGACCTAGTCAAGTTTTACCTTTGGCTCTGATTTGGTAGGTCTTAGTAAATTTCTTTAATATGGTAAATGTCTATTTCTAGCCATAAATAATTGGTCAAAATGGAGTTTTCAGATGAGGATAGAATACTCTCTGCTTACAAAGAGCTAAAACATTTAATGAAGGATATAGAGAAAAATATGTCTTAGTACTTTAAGTCAGCTGCAGGTAGACAGACATAGACAAAGTACCATAAATATAAAGAGAAGGCTACTCATTAAAGGAATATTAAACTGCATGTTTGTACCAGTAATTTTTTTCACACTTGGATTTAGCTTCATAGCAAAAATAAAATGATAAATCAAGCTAAACCTGAGAAAAACCTGGGGCAGTCTGGAAGTGATAGGAATATTAGTAGTTGCAATTAGGATTTTGAGCCTCTTTAGTTTATGGGTTACATGATATAATTAGGCTAAAGTGAATCTAATCAGCTTATCTTTCACATTGTTTTTAATGCATATTTATTTTCTAAATGTATATTAGATATATAAGTGTAATACTTTTCCTTAGAGTTTTCTTGGGCATTGAAAAACTAACTAGCTATGCTTTATGGTACCCTGATGAGGCGTTACTAACCACAAGGTGGCAATTAAAAACAAGAAGGCAGAATGTTAGCATGAAATAGATGTTCTGGCATATGCTATAAAATCTAAATCTTTTAGCTATGGTTGGAATGTTACAGTTATTCATTGAAATCTCGAAAACCTTAGAATGAAAGTTTATGTCTAAAAACTGAAGAAGTGGGATCCCGTATTTCTGAATCACATACAGTCTTGTAAGCCAATGGTAGCTTAATAAAAAATTTATAAAACGTGATAAGATGGAGATGATATTCATTGCATACTGCTTGTGGAGTGAGGCTTAGACCAATTACAATATATAAACAATGAGAAAACTTCTATGGTGACACTTATTGGCTATAGTAATTCATTTTAACTTGTTCAAATCAGAAGATAAAATGTTCATGGTTGTGCTTTATTTTTAACAGATTTTTAAGATTTAAGTGATCTTCCCAAATTTTTATGCTAAACTGAAATGGATTTTTCAGCACTGATACATCTATATTTTGCTTTTAAATAAAAATACAGAGGCTAAAATGTCATTGACTAAATAGTAAATACTTCTATTTCTGTAAACTTAACCTGCATCATATCTACTATATATCAGAATGAGGTTTTCAGAAAGAAACACCTAGTTCTTAAAATTGACTATAATTCCTAAATATAGAGCTTAAATTCTTGAAAGAGTATTTGCTTGGAGTCTCATAGCTTAACTCAAGCACAACAGCAACAAAAGCTTGTTTATTTAATATTTGCATCCTGATTGTTATGTTTTTATGGCTTTTTGTTTGTTTAGCTTTTGCTTTAATCAATTTCCATTATCGATGTCACAAAGGTCAAGTATAGTTTCTTGACATATTGGCACCAAACCTCTAAAAGCCACATGGTGATTAAAATGAATGGGTTTATATTTGTTTAAATAAAAAATATTATTCAAACTTTTTATTAGTCTTATGTAAAACTAATCATCTGGCTATAACAGATAACATGATTGCCCTAACAATAGTTTCATATCTAAACTACAAGTATAATGTTACTATAAAAATAATTTTATTGTTTAAACATCTCTAGACAAAAATGTAATTTTTTCTTTAGTTTGAAGGACTTGGAAGTTTTCCAAATAGAAAGTATTTATTTGCAAGCTAGGTGAGTCATATGAATCCTGATAAGGGAGATATAATGGATATTAGTACTTTGATATAATATTTGCTTCTTTTGATGCCATTTGCTTTATTTTGTGTCTCCTAGCTCAGACTTGAGAACGTTAACATTATGAATAACTCAAAAAATGCTCCCACATTTTGATGGTGGTTATAGATAAAAACACAACTAAAATGAATTGTTTGTTGTTTATCATTCATTTGTATATTGGCAGGGCTTGAAAAATTCTTTTAAAATTAAATAATGCATACAAAATAAATAAAGTAAAACTAGTCTTGGAAACAATGATAAATTATTACTTTGTAGTCACAAATGATTTGCTTTAATGAGAACAGTGTGTAGGAAGTGGTAAACAAACCATCCATCTGTGAATAGACCAGTCAGCACACAAATGGTGCCACACCAGAAGAACCATGACTTACTAGGTTGTCTCTTTTATTCAATACTCTATAATGTCTAAATCAAAGTTTCTAATGCATTTTTAAAAATGCAAGTTATAAAAATCTGCAGTAAGGTTCTGGATCATTGAGCACTGTCAAGATGGATTATAGTTCTGCACAATCTCTGCTGTAACAGTATCATGATGAATGGAGAATGACACCAGCTGCCCATTTATCTCCTAAGATTACTGCTTTGATGATATTGATTCTTTCTGTGGCTCCTCAGACTCAAGATTATAGCTCAGGTACAGAGATATAATCAGTTTTGTAAAGTACATTCTAAATATGGTCCGATTTTTACCTCTTGGCTAAGATGTCTGGTCAATTGCTATGAAGAAATTAAATTATTGCATAGTATAACTCTTGAGGATGTTAAAATGTTCACAGTTAAGTAAATTTATTTTTATATCAATGGAATAAAAACCCAAAATTCCTAAATTGTTTTTACACATTAATTCAAGAGTCATTATTAAGTGCAACTTTATAGTGCCACACATATTAGGACACTGCATATTTAAAAATATGTGTTAGGCTTCTTGGTTTCAAAGAGATTAGAGACTTAATAAGTAGAAGGTGGGAATGCTTAATGAAATGATTAAATGTGAATGAAGTGTGATATGACTAATTATTATGGAAATATCTAGGTAATAGCTTATAGCAAGGTTTTGGAGAACAGGAATAGCTTCACAGATGGATGATACAGATTACAAAGAGTTTTAAAAAACTTTTCCAGAGAAAGGAATGATGAATATTTTATGTATAAGATAGAAAGGTATAAAGTTATGCAAAGTATTTGGAAATACCTTTAGTTCTGTGTTGCTGCAATGTTAGTATAAGACTTGAAACCAAAAAATATATAAAAAGAAATATAGGCGAAACACTACATGACATGTACCTCAAAGACATCTTTACAGACACATCACCCAAAGCAGTGATAGTGAAGGTAAAGATCAACAGCTGGGACTACATCAAATTAAAGAGCTTCTGTACAGCAAAAGAGACAGTAACCGAAACAAAGGGGCACTCCACCGATTGGGAGAAAATTTTTGCACATGACACTAATGATAAAGGACTGATCACAAAAATCTACAAAGAGCTGATGAGACTCAACAAAAACAAAGTAAATAATCCAGTCAAAAAAATGGGCAGAATTGCTAAAAAGAAACTTTTCCAAAGAGGAAATGCAAATGGCCAACAGGCATATGAAAAAATATTCAACATCATTTGTAATTAGGGAAATGCAAATCTAAACGACAGTGTTGGAATTGTGGATGTAATGTGTTTAGAGAGGGAAGGGAAGAAGGAAAAAAGGGGATGAGAAATGAGAAAGAGATAAGGGTCAGTCAGCTTATGGAGGATCTTGCATGTCATCTCAAAATGGTTTAGTGTGTGGTTTTTTTTTCCTACCTGACAATTAAGGAGTATCTTAATGACATACATATTTAAAAACAAATACAGGAAGCAATGTTGAGGATGGATTTTAAGAGAAAAATTGTAAATCAGAGTGAAGAGATAAGAAATCAGGAGGACTTACTGCTTTAACAGTTGATATTGCAATAAGAAGTCTGGTTCTTCCTGATTGTACTTTCCTGATTTTGAGGAAAAGGTGATTTTAGGTCAGATAATATTTACTTTCTACCTCTCCATACTATTTAGCAACCATTTCCTGGGTGCCTACTTAAAATAAAATCTGGTGCTATGCACTATAATGTAATTATAATCTCATTTAAATGGGAATTTTTTTTCTGGCATTAAAAACAAAAAATCTATCAAAAAGTCCTCTAAAAGGTATGAATTTCTAAACAGTGTTTGTAGAAGCATCTGGACTTCTATATTTATCAGTTTATTCATTTGGGAACTATTATTAAAACATAGAGCCAATCTCATAAAAAAGGACTGTGTTGTTCCACTAAGCTAGTGTTCACGCAGTTCTAACCGAAATGACAAGAGTGAAAGCCATTAAAAAGTAATGCTTGAAATCGATCAGAGATAATGAAATTGCATTGGCCCAAGTATTAATCAATTTTAATAATTGTGTGTTACAATGGTCTTGCAATAAAAAGGCTGTTATTTTCAATTCAGTTCACTTAAGTTATGTCTTCATGATTGTAACACAACTGGTTGAAAAGTGTAGCCATTTTCAGCACCTGTTCTATAATCTGTCTCATCATTGAAGACCCCACTCCGCCTACTTTTCTTTTTACAAATTCCAGATAGAAACAGAGTAGCTAAATCAGTTGATAAATTGTCCAGATTGTTTTGTTTTGTTGTCATAAGGATATAACCTTAAAAATTTAATCTTCAAATAGAACATGACTAATCTGGGTTTATAAAAAAAAAGTCAATCATTCAACAAATGGTGTCTTGATTCCTAAGTTTTTCTTTCTTTAATTTTTATTTATTTATTTATGCATACAAGAGCTGGGGTACAGGCCAGAGATGCAGGGGGTGAGAGGATTCACCAGAGACAGAGTGGGGAGCAGAACAGGCAGACTGACTGAAATATACTGCTGAGGGAGCAGTCGGCGAGTCAGGAGAGGTCTGCTGTGCCATGTGGTTTGCTCCCTGGCCAGCTGGGGATCGAACTCATGCTGCAAAGGCTGCGGATTGCTTCATAATGTGGTGCTTAACCCCTTGCACCACCAGAGAGGCCCGATTCCTAAGTCTTTCATAACTCTAAATTCACTAAAAGAATTATTGATGGAACAGTCAACAGCCCTTCTTGTTTCTCTTATAGGCATCCCCCTTTTTATAACCTCAA
Source organism: Talpa europaea (assembly GCF_964194135.1). Classification (NCBI taxonomy): domain Eukaryota; kingdom Metazoa; phylum Chordata; class Mammalia; order Eulipotyphla; family Talpidae; genus Talpa; species Talpa europaea. The sequence goes on along the minus strand of NC_140070.1, from coordinate 123,827,545 downwards.
CTTTTTATGTGGTATCCAGCCTTCTTTTGAATACTTATTAAGAATTCCTTCCAATTTATGTTGATATTTTTCTGATCCTGACTGAGATTATCAGTAAAGTCAAACCTATTCACACAGCACAAGGAAGAGAGATATAAAGATATGAGTGTGTTACTGATGCCTGAATCATCACAGTGGTTATATAGTTGGCACCTAAGTAACTTGTCTTAAGTTCTTTAAAGGAATACTTGAGCAAAGAATGGACATGTATGTAACTTTCTGAAGAAGCATTCAAGTTTACTATTGCTCTTTGTTACTTTTCGATCAACAGTATGACAGGTAGAAAGATTTATTGCTATAGATTCAGGCTACATTGTGAACAGGAAGAAAAGCAGGAAATTATCTTGGTTACCTCTTCTAGACAGGAAAGAGATAACAGATCCATTAGCTGGAATCCAGCTTGCCCACAGAATCTCCTTTCTGGTACAAGCTGCTGAGAGGAAGAAAATTAAGAGACCCTCTCTTTCATGAGACTAGATAGAAATACTTGTTGCTCTTATGGGCAAAGTTCACCAGGTTCTAACTTCCATTTAAAATTCAAACCTAAGGCCTCCCTGGTGGCGCAGCGGTTGAGTGCTGGGTTGTAAAGCTGCCTGCAGCCTCTGCAGGACGGGTTCCATCCCTGACCGCCAGGCAGGGGTCCCACATGGCGTGCAGACCTCTCCTGCTGCATCCTCTGCTCCCCTCAGCAGTGTACTTCGTCAGTCTGCCTGCTCTGCTCCCCGCTCTGGGTCTGGTGAACTCTCACCCTCCTGAGCTTCTGACTGTACCCAGTGCTTGTATAAATAAATAAATAAATAAACAAATAAATAAATCTTAAAAAAATAAAATTCAAACTTAATTTCCATTAACATCACACTTTTCTACTTTAGTTGGTAACATTGCCATGTTCCCTATCAGAACCTTTGTTCCATAGAACATTGATTGAATCAACACAAAACCAGACTCAGGGTGGGTTTTTCCCTACTTTCCTCTGGTCACTCTTCAACTTAAAGATTAATTAAGATGCATTCCCCCCCCCCTTACTCTTCTTCCAATCAGAATTCAGTGTTTGAAGAGGCTATTAGATGCATACAAGGCAGGGCAAGCCCTGCTAGTTTTCACTGGATTCATTCTGTTGTCTGTCTGTAATTTACATTCCTTTATTGCCTCTTCTTTCCTTATCATCACAGTGGTGACATGTTGCAATAGTTGAAAGGCAATAAGAAGAAAAAATAATTATGAGGTCCTAAAATGGTAGTTTGATTAAACTTAGCATGTATTGTTAGGGGAGCTAGACCTTGTAGAGGTGAACTATACCTTGTGAATCCACTTTTACAGAGGCCTTTAAAAAAATAAAATAAGCCCTAACTCTACTTATATAAACTTGTATTTATGACTGCCTTATATAAAAATGTATGCCCATTCCATACCCTAGTTGATTGCCACTTGACGCTGCAATCAACAGTGATAAGGACATTTGATAGGTTATGTATGCAGTGGAAGATTTGATTGCTTGATACCCGATTAGATTACAGGATTTCATTTTTGACTGTGAAGTAAGCATTGATTTTTTTTTTTTAATGTAAGTCTTAGTTTTTCTTTTAAATCCTCCTAAAAGTTGTGGTGAGACATCATAGTATTAACTATGCCCTTCTAAATACTTATGAATAGGTGTGGTAAGATATCAAATATTAAATATCTGCAAAGGCTAGCTAGAGGGCTTTAAGAAAACTAGTTGGCATATCATTAGACAAAACAGGGAGCTTTAAGCAATACTGCCTTAGCACTGTAGACATTGTAATCTAGTAATAACTTAAGTTATAAATTGGGAATCTCCTGTTTAATTTGGCTTTCTTTCCTCTAGGGTCTGGGGTTTGCACAGAATAGCTTTCTCTTTATTCTCGTCTCCATTCCCCTGTGCCTGTGCATTTCACACACATACTTTTTGTATTATCCTATCAGAGAAATATTTATAAGGACATCCTTAAAAAACACTTTTTAAATGTTTAAAATAGGAAGGACAAATATCATTGGGAACATTTCTTTAAGTGAAAGAAGAAACTAGAATATGGAGATATTTGTTAGGTTGATCATCAGATGCTCAGGCTTTTGAACTCTACAATAACCAATACAGTTCAACCCATGTATTAAACCTGTGTATGGTTGTGCTAATAGATATTGAAGTGGTAGAGCCAAGTCATGATTTTTATTTTGAGACCTTTTTAAGCTCCCAGTGCTTTGCACAGTGCTCATCCACACTAGTGCTAGAGATCAGTCAATTAATGACAATTCCTGAAAATGTTCATAGAAACATGACTGTTACTCCTTGTTTCCATGTTAAGGTCCCAACTTCTAATCTTGATTACAAATATGACCATGCTCCTTTTTCTGACTTTCTCTTTCTACTGTGGCTTTCAGTTGGGCTACCTGCCATTGTCCAGCTGCACCATACTGTTAGCTTCCCCTGTGTCCTTGGCTTAAACTGTTGTGTGACTCAAATGCCCTTATTTGCATTTTGGTGTAAATACTTACTCATCTTTTAAGAATCAGCTTCAACTTGTCCTTCTCTGTGAATCCTCTGACCCTTACCAGTCTTCTTTCAAATTGTAGGACTACATTGAATTGTGTTCACTATAGTAGTATTAAGCAGTTAAACATTCTTGATTATTGGTTTTGTTTTCTTCTGCCAGATGGTAAGTTTCTTAAGAGTAAAGGCAATGTATTATCCAATTATTTTGTTTGCTTTTTTCCCAACAGTGTATTTTCTCACAAAAAGATAACATTTTTATCCTATTAAGAAATTGAGAATGACCTCCTAAGTTGTTCTTTAAATCAGATTGCAGACCTCTGTATTGCTTTTTGCCCATCTCTCATTTTCAGGGTGTCTGTGTGTTTAAGTGGAATATCCAACACAATTCCACTCAGTATATATATTTGAATTCTTTTTCTGTGCTGGGCTTCTGCGACATTTAATAATGGTACAAAAATTATTAAGGCATATTTTAATATGTGTGCATATGTATATACAGTTTGTTCTGTTTTTAGCTAAAGTCATAAAAATTCAATTAAAATTGGTTTAAACAAACAAAGAAGAACTTTAGAGCCAGGTGACTACTGTTGTGGATGCAACTGTTCAGTGATGACATGAAGGCCTAAGCACATTTTGGCATTCTGTTTGCCAACCTCAGCATCTTGACTGTGTCCTCATACTTTTCCCTTTGTGATCCCAGGAAACTTTTAGAATTTCTAAGCATTTATGCAGGGATAAAGGAGGAGCTGCAGTGGTAGCCACATCAGTCATTTTGTCAGGGAGAGAAATGCTTTCCCAGAATCCCTCAACAGGCCTTCAATTCAAGTTTACCCGATTTCTTTCGCATGACCTCCTCTAGCTGCAAGAGAGGCTTTTCCAGTCTCTGTAGAATGGAGCAAGAAAGAAGGGAGAAAGGGTAATGTGTTAGTTAACCAAGATTGTATGCCACATATTAAAGGGGATTAATACACATATTTAAATGACTGTCTTATGTGGTAGAATAAAAATATGTGTCATATGACATATCCAAATAGTCAAACATGTAGATGTTCTAAGAATGCAAAGAGTTATAATGTATTGGGGAGAATGTTGTATTTAGGAGATGCTTTATGAAATCTTGTTGTCTGATACAGAACTTCAAGATGAACAGAATTTCAACAGGTAGAAATTATAACTGCAATATGTGGTAATAGAAGGAGGAGTGGTTATACTTTGTATTTAGAGATCAGTCCATTTAGATATCAATGCATAGCTTTCAGATTTGGGTTATGAATCAATTAGATAATGGAGAACAGGAGACTGTACAAAACAACACTGTCTAACACAAAATTTTCTGTGGTGATGGAAATATTCTATGTTTAGGTTGCACAACATGGTAGCTGTTGAACACATGTTGTTGAATACTTGTAATATGACTAAAGAACTGAATTTTTAATTTTATGCAGTTTCAGTTTAAGTTTATATAGCTATTTGTGGTTATTAGTTACTATAACAGACAGTATAGATTAGAGCAATTTGGGCCATTGTAAGTTGTATTTAGAGAAATTTGGAGAATTTGTATTGAACAAAAAGTCACATGATCCAAATTATGTTTTCACAGTATCACCCCACTACTTTGATAAAAATAGAACATTATAGGTAGGGAAACCCAAAGTGAGGGAACACTGTTACACTAATCTAGGTAGTAGATGGTGGTGTCTAATACTAGTAGGGCATGGATGGGAAGTGGTTTGAAGATGCTGGATTCTGTGTTTATTTTGAAAGTCAGTTCAACAAAATTCTCTGCTGGATTAGATATGAGATGTGAGAAAAAAGGGGTAATAGATAATTCTACATACATTTTATTTTATCTTAGGTGGCTAGAAGATTGGACATTTTATTAAATAAGATGTGAGACCAAAGTTGAAACAGCTTTTGTAGAAGATCAGATGTTTGAATCTGAATCTAATGAATTTGAGATGCCTACTGGATATTCAAAAACATGTTTTGAATATATCATTTAGCAGAGACTAGATTGGAGATAAAAGTGTTACCACATTAGTGTGTTATTTAAAGTTACATGATTAGTTGGGATCACTTAAAGAGTGAGTATAAATACATACAATAAAGTAAGAACTGAGTATTGAGGTAGAACAAATAAAGGAGGAAGGAACTGCTTTCAAAGGTGAAATAAAGAAAGGTTAGCAAGAATTTGGAAATCTGAGAGGGTGAAGTGTTCAAGTATGTCAAGATGCTCTAGTTATGTGGGGGAAAAAAAGAGAGGTCTGGTGTCGATTATTGGATTTAACACTGTGGGTGCATGTGTATGGACATGGTGAGGTGGTAGGAATTACTGGTGATTTCATCAAGCATAGTTTCTGGGGAGTAAGGAGGACAAAAGTTTGATTGAAGCTGGTTTAAGAGACTGAAAGAGAGGAAATAGAGAAGGAAGGACAGAAAAAAAGAATTGATTTATTTAAAAAATGTAAGTTCTAATAAATTCTGATTATGCAGGATACAGGCTTAATTTGATAGAGGTAAAGGAAGAAAAGTACATTTTAAAGCAGACATAATTCCTTTTATTGGTTTTTGGATCAGCAGAGCTGTCTCACTCACTGCACACAAGATTGGCAATTTCAACTGATTTAGAGCTGTCTTGTTAAGTTTATCAGCCTATCAAACTGGCATTTGAAAAGTAACTGAATAATTCCATTTTTAGATTCAATCTTAATTCAAAGACATGTTAAAGAAAAATATTTTCATTTCAAATAAAGAATTGTAGCTAATTTTCTGAGAAAAGTAAATAATTATATATCATAATGAAGAGTTTTATTGCAATTAAAAAAATCCTATTTTTTCTCAACCTTGAAGCAGAGCAATTCATCAAGGAAAATGTGCTTAATACATAAATTCATGAAGTTTCTTAAATTTTACAGATAAAAACATAAATGTTTGCAACTATAATTTCAGAGGTAGTTTAGGCTTTCAAAACTCAAAGAGATTAAATAATTTGCCTACAGACCTTTAACTTTCCCAAGAAACTTGCATTTTTTTCACAGTGAACATTATGAAAATTGAATGTGAATTGTTGGTCTTGTTAAAATATCATGGATAATGGGCTTCTGTGGTGGCATAGGGGTTGAAGTCTCAGCACTATCAAGCCATCACCAGCCACTACAGCATGATTTAGATCCCAGGCCAAGGAGCTAACCCATATGGCACAGCAGAGCTCTCCTGTTTTGCCTGCTGCTCCCCTCAACAGTTTATTTCAATAGCTCTTCCTGTCCTGCTTCTCACTTTGTCTCTGGTGAGTCCTCTCACCCTCCACACCATTGGCTTACATCCCCAGTTCTTGTATGCTTAAATAAATGAAGTAAATCTTTAAAAAAATTAGCATGGAGGGCCTCCCCTGGTGGCACAGCGGTTGAGCACTGGGCTTCGAGGCTGCCTGAAGCCTCTGCAGCACTGGTTTGATCCCCGGCTGCCTGCAAGGGTCCCACATGGCAAGACAGACTTCTCCTGCCACCCGCTGCTCCCCTCAGCAGTGTACTTCGTCAGTCTGCCTGTTCTGCTCCCCACTCTGGCTCTGGTGAATTCTCTCACCCTCCTGTGCTTCTGACTGTACCCAGTGCTTGTATAAATAAACAAACAAACAAACAAACAAACAAACAAATAAATAAATAAATAATAAAGTCTTTGAAAAATAATAAAAGAAAAAAAAATAGCATGGATAATGTTGTGAACATTTAAGGTAGTAAATTCTATAGATAATATGGATCTAAGGGAAGAAAATTGGTGAAGGACCTTTGACCTTGGCCTCTCCTGAAGTTAATCTCAGGAAGTGGACTGTTGGCTCCTACTCAGAACAGTGTCTTAACCACATGTGTTCATAGATGTGCTCACTTTACTTACACGTTTCTGGATATCATGGTGCATCATTCCAGAAAAGTAAACGCGGTAAGTAATTTTTCTTTCACTCTTACCCCCTCTCACCCCTTAGCCCTCAAAAAGGCATTTTGGTGAGATCATATTACATCCCAAGCAGTGTTATCTCAAATGATTTAGAATAACTCTGGAAATTTGCTCTTCTACTATAAGCATCACTGTGAAAATTTTCCAAATTTAATTTTTGAAGATTGCGTAGTAAATTTATGAATAACATAGAAATTAACTTTCAGCATTGATGTGGGATATCTTTGGACACTAAAAACTATGTTCACATGTTCTATAAAAGAGCTCTTACAGACATGCCAAGGACAGGCCTGTTTCTATTACATTGCCGACCAGAGTAATAATAGAATGTGAAGAGGAAGCAATAAAAAATAAAAAAAAAAGATTTATTTCTTAGAATGTGAAGAGGAAGCAATGTTATTAGCAATTGTTTCAATTAGGTTGCATTCTTAATTTAGACATTTTAATGACGCTTATCTGTCAATGTTTCTATTAGATACACTTTACATTGTTTCTTTTTTTAGTATTTATTTATTTATGCATACAAGAGGTGGAGTACAGGCCAGAGGTTTTAGGGGTGAGAGGATTCACCAGAGACATAGTGGGGAACAGAACAGGCAGAATGACTGAAATACACTGCTAAGGGGGGCAGTGGGCAAGACAGGAGAGGTCTGCTGTGCTGCGTGGGTAGCTCCCTGGCCAGGCTTGGCACGTGTGCTGCAGAAGCTGCAGATAGCTTTATAGTGCTGTGCTCAACCCCTTGGGCCACCAGGGAGGCCCAGGTACCCTTTACATTGTTACAGTTATCTGCTCACACTCAGAAAAACTCAGCAGTTGAGAGATTGTTATGCAAAACTTTCCATACTATGTTTACTATACAAAATAAATGTTATGAAAGGTAGGCAAAATGGAAATAAACACAAAATCTTATTAAAAATGGTGTAATTACAGGCCATCAATTTAATTATTTATACTTTCTTATGTTTTTCCTTTTTATACAGTGAGCTTATATTAACAATCACAAAATATATCAATAGAAATACATTTTCTGTGGGGCACATAACTTTATGCATGTAATCTTCCCTCTGCTAGGTATTATAAAAGGTTATTTTGAATGATGATATTGCATTATCATTGGGAAACAAAACATAAACACAGGAAGATCTTGGAGAATAATTTAGAAAATATATTCAGTAGACATTTTAGTTAGGATGAGATTGCTTGCTAGTAAAATTAATTTAAGAAGGAAAAGTACAAGGTTAACTTAAAAGTTTCCAAATTCTTAGGTATATATTAAAAGCATAGCTGTCTAATATTTCAATTTTGGAGCAAATGAAGTAGACATCGATATTAAAGATTGGATACTTAAAAGAATCATAGGATCATTTGATTAATGTAATTTTCCCAATTTACCCTTTCCCTCCATTTCATATTTTTAATAGGCCATTCAATTCCAAAGTCTGCCAAAATTTATCTCTCAGGTTTTATTCCGTATTCTCTATTCTTGCACAAAAGATGGGAAAAATGCCCTGTCAAATTTCAATGTACTGAAACAGTAGAACAGCAGGTCTGGGGGACTACAAGAGAAATCAAGAGAAATGTAGTTTCATTATCAAGATACAGGTATGAATAAATTTCACAAAAGAGGAGTATGAGAGGACAGACAATCTTTGCTTATTGCTCTGACCTTTTAATTTCTTCTTGGTACTTCAGGGAGTCTTTTTTTTTTTTTTTTCCATTTGTACAACCAGTGTTATGAAACTCCATTGGATGTCATTCTGTGAGTGTCTTTTTATTTTCAGTAGACTGATAGCTATAAAATCCGGAAACATTCTTTTCACTTTGTATCTATCTGGCATCTGATCACTAGGTTTGTGGGTGATTTTGTGGAGCTATGTGCAGTGAAGTGTGGTTGTACACACACACATTTGAAGTGAATATGCCTTCTGTGTGTACATGATTTGTTTACAATAACAATTTACTTTCTTCTTTTCTTTGATTTAGTTTCTTTCCCCTCCTGTTTTATGTGCTGAAGTGTTACATGACAGATCAATAAAGAAATTAAGCTCCCTTGGAGAAATTATCTTAGACATATAAAGAGGAACTTATAGCCATAGCTTAACCTCCACTTGCCACTGCTTCCAACTGCACTATTTCAACTGCAGTTAATTTGTGCACAGGTGTGTCTCCTGTAAGTAGTGGCATTAGTCTACATAAGTCATATATGAAATTCCTGTTGATTTCCAAGGGTTTTTTTTTTTTTTTTGGTAACTTTCATGACTGTTTGAGGGTCATAATTATACAACAGATCTGATATCTATGCTTCTGTTATTTGATTCCAATAGCTATCATCAGACCACTCTGATACCTAGATATGCTTTCCCACAATTTATAACATCAGAAGACATGTTGAGTAGAAAAAAAAGTACAGCACAGATGCAATCTTCATTTAAGTAATTTAAGTAACAGGATTTCATTTAAGTAACAGGATTATTTTAATAACTCGGGAAGAAGTGGGATGTTAAATATGGGAAGCAAAGCACAATATTGAAATATTGTGCAAAGAATAACTTGAATTTGATAGTATATATCATTGTTCTCAAATACTTACTATCTTCACTCTATATGATGCCATGTTGCCTAACGCTAAACTGTCTTTTACGAACACTGGTTAAATTTAAAGTCAACATCATGTGTTCAGAAAAGTTCATTTTAACTAAGTGCCAATTTCTGGAGATGTTTTTCCCTAAAAATTACAGTCAGGAGTTAGCCTTCAAAAGAGCCCCAACTGAACTCATTAAATTTTTAAATATTTCTGTTGTCAATGACACATACCTCTTTTTAAAGCTGGTCTGCTTGCTTTCCTTCCTGTTAGGTTAGTTCTAAGATAATTAACTAAAAATGTCCATAAATTTCATCAGAATAATGAAGCAGAAATAAATTTAATAAAAATAATGATTATATAGCTCTGAACATATTACAGTTTAAATTCTAAAATATAAGATATAGTGCCATAGGAAAATATCAGTTACTTACTGATTAGATAAAAGGATTAAAGAATAAGAAGGAAAGAGAAGGGCAAGATAATTTTGTTTTACATCTGATGAAAGGGATATTGCTGGTGAAAATAAGAATAAAACATTTTTAAATCTTTTTTAAGAACACGAATGTTATAAAGTCAGTTTTAGATCTTTGCTTTGACAATCAAGATGAAATACACATGGCATAGGATATAGGCCTTATTAAGTAATAAATCAAAGTTTTTCTTTTTTAAAAAAATCATGTTGTATTGTCTTTATTTAAGCATTAAGGCTCTTCCATCCAACTATACTGCTGCTGCACAGCTTGGCTGTCAGTCTCTGGTCTCTTCTTCAGCAATAGTTTGGTGAATACCTTTATATCAGGGAAGAGAAGTCCATTGTTTGTTGCCCTTTCCAATAATAAAAAAGCTGGAGAGATGGGTGACAAAGCTGTTGCTTTTGGCATCTTTCACATGGGTTACATCAAAAGCTCCATGGTGTCTCTCTCTATTGGTTATCACACCAATTCTTCCCAAGTTAGCAGCTGTGGTTACCATGCACAGGTTACCAGTGTCAATCTTGGTGAAATCTGTAATCTTGCCATTTTCCAAATCAGTCTGAATGGTGTCTTCACCTTGATGAGTGGATCAGGATAGTGAATGGTACACAAATCATAGGTGACCAGATGAGGAATTCCTTTGGTGTCCAACATTATCCTTCTCACTGTACACAACTTGGACTTTGTCTCCTAGGTGTAATGTAATGAACACCAAAGTGACCCTTGGTATCACAGGTCAATAGGAAATTCTCTTCAGTCATGTCAATACTGATGCCATCCATAAAACCAGCAGGGAAGGTTATATCAGTGCAGACCTTGGCATCAGTCTTAATGAACCATTGCATACAGATCTTGAGTTCATCTCCTGTCAGAGCATACCTGAGCCTGTTACTTAGGAAAATGATGAGAGAGGGACCTTCTCTTGGTTTTGGGGAACCGATGGATGGACAAGGAACAAACACCCCTGCAGTTTAAAGCATCCAATGCTTTAAAGCCACAACTCTCTTTAGATGCTTATTTTTTTGATATAACATCAAATAAATTTTATTGACTTTAATAACTTCCATTCCTTATAAAATTGTATCAATTTTCAATGGGTAACATTGGCTTATAACACGGCATATGATTTAGGGGTATAGGTTCACACCTCTTCAGATGTGCTTTACACCACACCCTCTTGAGGCTACCAGAATGGGAGGGTGGGGAAATGGAGAACAAGGGGAGAGTGGAACAATGGATGATGGTGTTAGATGCTTCTTAGGACCGTGAGCTGTGGCTGTACACTACCGATGGAGAAAATGTAAAGTGTTTGTCAAATCACCAGGTAGAAGACTCATTCTGGTGTTAGGTTGAGGTAAGGAGTAGGAGTCTGTTATTTTCTTATTTAAAGCTACAATTTCTACTTTATGTTCATTAATTTTATTTCTCAGGTCATCACTTGTTTTTCTAAATTTTGTGATATCTCTACAATCAACTGAGTTCTGAGTTCTCGTGTATCATTTGACTTGTCTTTCTGCTTTTTTTCACCCATCCTTTTGATTTTCATTATTGTGGCAAATTTGAACTCTATTAGATTTACATAATATCTGCGCCTCTGTGTTTGGATTCTGAAGAATAGTTCTTTCCTTGTGATGATATATTCCCGTAAGATCTCAGGGTGCCATACATTGTATTTTTTTTGTCTGCCCATTTTGCTGCTTTAGAATTCCCTATATTTAAACTATCTGCAGCATTGTTATAAACCATTGTATTTATAAACAATGCTGTATATAAATAAACAAACAAACAAACATATAAATAAATAAATAAATAAATCTCACGTATATCAGGGCTTTAAACTTCCCCCTAGGATCACAGGTTCGGCTGGCACTGAGGTTGAATGTAGCAGGAAAGCTGTGTCAGGTATAGATAGAAGGACTGGTGTGAGTATCTAGAGCCAGGTAGACTGGTGAAAAGGTGACAGAACTTTACATCTATTTGTTTCTCTTTAAACCATCTATTATTGCAGTTATGGTGCACATGTTTATAAGCATGCCTGAAGAGAAAAATCAAAATCCATGTTCTTTTCTTTTCTTTTCTTTCTTTCTTTCTTTTTTTTTTTTTTTTTGTTTTGGAGATGTTAAACAGGATTTTCACAGTAATTAGATTGTTCTTCAAAAATGACCTCATACTTTAAAAACTGCTACCAATTAAAGTCTTGATTGATGTAGGGCAACACCATTAGCAGATTTCTACTTTCCGAAGACTGTGGTGTGACTACCAGCTTTGTCAATTAGAGGTCACTGTGACCTTGTGTATGCATAAGTCAATAAATTTGTTTATTTGAAATGATTCATCCAATAAGACTTTGTTTTAAAAATAAAATAACTCCCTGGAAAGCTAACCTTTTTTTTTTTTAAGGAGATACATCATTCGTGAGCAAAGATTAATGCCTATGCAATAGAATTTCTTCCAATATCCTCTAGTTAAGCACTTTTTCTGGGAACTTGACTATAGAATTCACTGAAATTGACTCATTACAATACTAAACTATTTTCTCTGAAGAATTAAAGATATGCCATCAATGAAAATATCATAGGTATTTATATTCCTCAGTAGTAGTTCAAAATTCTGTTTGTTCTTAGACCACTCCCCACCACCACCATCTTGTACATACACACACACACATACACATACACACACACACACACACACCATTCTCTTGTGCCTGGCATCATGCATACAAATACTAAGTTTTAATCATATGTTTGAGAAATCAATGTTTTTAACCTATAGCAATATACTTAGTACTGTTCTTGTCCTCCCTGATCAATTTATTCTCCTTTATGCATCTAGTCTGAGATATTTTCTAAAATGAAGTGAACAGTAATTTTTGTTTTTTTTTACATTTAATTTAAATTTTATTTTTATATTCCCCATACAATTACACGCCCCTTATTTTGACCACAAGCCCTCCTTTCTCCACCCCCCACCCCTTATAGAGTGTCTCTGGTTCGTAGTTTTTGTTGATTTTGATATTTTCTTTCTTATCGTTATTCTTTTTCTTGGTCCCTTATTTAAGTTTTCTCTATTCCTGCTATGAGTGAGACCATTCGGTATTTTTATTTTTCTGTCTGGATTATTTCGCTGAGCATGATTCCTTCCAGCTACATGCATGTTGCTGCAAATTGCATGTGTTTATATTTTTTGAATGCTGAGTAATTTTCCACGGTGTATATGTACCACATCTTTTTGATCCTAAACTATAACTTTTTAATTAATTGTGTTTTACTTTAAAACAATGTTTTTGCTTTTACATGGACACTATATTTGCAATATTTATGGGTGTTGCTATTATATTATTTATTTTATTTACTAGTCTTTCAACAATCTTTTGAAATAGCACTATTATTTTCTTTATTTTACCAATGAAGAAAATGAGACACAAAACTGTGAAGCAATTTCCTTGAAACTCTGGCAAGAAACTGGATTTAAACCTAGAAGTCTGTGCTCAGAGCAAACCCTTTTCACTCTGCTTTATAACTACAATTCTTTCATCAAAATACGGTTTGAATAATTTCTCATAGATTCATTGAACACAACCTAAGTAAGTCAAGTAGCATTTGCAGTTCTATCTAATTCTGTGTTTTATAGAGACAAGTTGGTTCTGTGGATTGGTCTTCACTTTATTCTGTAGAGATGATAAATCTCTGTTGACATTTGATTCTCACATGATTTTGACTATTTCAAAGGTGTTTCAACTGTCACCTTCGACTTTAAGAGATATATGGTCATCTGTCATTAATATAGCTTTGTATCTGTGCTATTGATTATTTTTATACATTATATCACATTTTAGCTTTTAATAATTCATGATCATGTATATATAGAATATTCTTTGTTTTAAAATATTTCTTTAAATTGGGTAATTTTCTTTTTTTTCTAGAGAAAATAAATCTTGCCTTGTAGTCTGAGAGATGTGTGTACAAAATTATGACAGTGAACACCACCACTTTATATATAAATAATTTATCTTATATAAACATTTATAAATAATTTTATATATTATAAAAATAAAAATAAATATTATATAATATATAAATTGTATATATATTATATCATATAAATGTTCATATAAGATAAATTATATATTATATATATATAAATTTATTTATGCATACAAAAACTGTGTTGTAAGCCAGAGATGTGGATGGTGAGAGGATTCACAAGAGAGGGGAGCAGCGGGTGAGACAGGAGGGGTCTGCTGCTCCCTGGAAGGGAATCAAACTCATGCTGCAAGGGCCTGTGATAGCTTGATAGGTTTGTCTTTAACCCCTGTGCTACTAGGAAGGCGCCACCACCACAATATATTACATGAATTTGGATGAGGTCCTTGCTTTAATTCTCCCACACAGAAGTATAACACTTACCTTGAAGGAACATATCAATAACTGAATAATTATACACATATTCACACATGCACTTACTCATATATATGGTACCTGATAAGTAGGTGATTAATAAATGTTTTTAATATTTCCTTGTACCTAAATATTTAACTATATTAATTCATGAAAATAAATTGCAATGGTATATATAGATAATAGCAGTGGTTATTTGTTTTTACTAAAAAAATTCTTTTCAATGAAAATGTTTTATCAGGTATGCTTTTTGTTGTTTCTGAATGTAAGCCAGTTGCAGAAGCGCTCTGCTATGTACTAGTCATGAACAGAATGATTTTTTTTGTTTAACATATAAATATTAAAAATCCAAATTAAAAGTTCCATGAATTTAATTGTTAGGTAAGTGAAAGATAAAATAAAGGTAGTGATGTTAGTGTTGAATAAGTGCTACACCGTTAAAATTGGTAGATATACTTAATACAAAATAATTCATTAAAACCTATAGTGCCTATAAATAGAATGGTGACTGGTACAGAGAAGGATCATCCCAGGATTTGGCAGGTTTTCTCTCAGCTCTTTTTTTTTTTTTTTTAAGATTTATTTATTTATGCATGCAAGAACTGGGATACAGGCCAGAGGTGCAGTGGTGAGAGGATTCACCAGAGACAGAGTGGGGAACAGAACAGGCAGAATGACTGAAATACACTGCTGAGGGGAGCAGTGGGCAAGACAAGAGACAAGAGAGGTCTGCTGCGTCATGTGGGTCAGCTCCCTGGCTGGGGATCTAGCTCATGCCATAGAGGATGGCTATAGCTTACAGGTTACCTTCAGAATTTACAGTTTCATAATTTCATGATACATGAATAAAACTGGAAAGAAACCTAAATTGTGAGACTAGATTTTGAAATTCAGTCTCAAAGATAAAGCTGTTGAGACATAATATTGAGCTAAGGGTTTATTTTTCACTAATTTAGTGATAATATAATCATCAAATTTTGTGTTATTTTCTTGAAACTAGTTTTTACATGAATTTTAACTATTGCGATAAATCATAATTTTTACTAATTTTGCAGAAAATTATTTTGACAAGAATGATTTTTTATATTCTAATATTTAACAAGATCTTTATTATTTTAAATAATTTTGAAGGTATTTGAAGTATATCCTCCCTTTAACAAATATAATAAAATTGCTAGTTTATCCTCTTTTTTCTCATTTCAGACATATAGTTATAATGCGGTACTGACTGACTCCTGTGGATGTGGAAATTGTTATATATGCTTTTATCACATACAGATTGAATTACTATAATTCCCTGTTTTCACTTTTTGTCAGAATTCTCATTGTAGAGATTGTGACACATACTGTATTTGGTAATAAGTATTATTAACCAGGATAGTGAAAAATCTCACTTTTTCTAGTCTCCCTATTGCCTTATTATTGTGAACTGTCTTACATCTTAAATTTGGCTCATGTATGTCTGTTGGCTCTTAAATTATCTTCTGCATAGAAAGTAAATTCAGTACAACTACATTAAAAAAATAATTATTGTGTCATGAAGCGATGCCGTGATCTTCCCAAAGATGAGAGAAAGACTGGGAACATAAGGCAAATTTGTCTGAAATGAACACCAAATATGCTGCCACACCCAATTTTGATAGAAATATGAGTAAGTGTAGGTATTGTACTGTTTGAGTTTTCAGTCTGAACTTTTCCCTGTCTGCCATCTCGTGGGATGACTAATAAGTAACCAACAAGCTAAAATAGTTAGTAGTGCGAGAATGCAAAAGAACAAAAATAAATAAATAAGCGATGAAATGAGATTCTGAGATTTAGTTTTCTTACTTTACAATGTAGGGAATGCTACCTATATTTCTAACAGCCTGCTGGATGAAGTCAGTTTTGAAGAATGAAAACCTTTAATCACTTGAACTGATTAGCAAAAACAATGACAGATCTGAAGTTACTAGTTTCCTCCCTAACATGGATGTGTGTTTTCCTATAACTACTTGATAAAGTATTTGTAGGAAAACTTATTTTTGACCTTTTTATCTTCTATATGCAAAAGTGTCGGTTTGATTTTTCCTTATGAAAAAGTTTTTCTAACTAAATTATAATGTATTGGCATCATATAGATACATATTCTTCTTCCAAGATCTGAAATGGATCACTTATTATAATCACAGAAATATGTACATAAATGACTTCATTTTAATATAGTCTGAATTATTTGCATTGGAGCAGAACTTTCTGTATGAAAAAGCACTGATTTTGTCTGTGACAATCTTTTAAGAGAAAGTTAACTAATATCTTTTGAAGTAAATTTGCTGTTAAGAAAAGCAAACCTGGGTCTCCCTGGTGGTGCAAGGCATTAAGTCTCAGGGCTATGAAGCTATCCACAGCCACTGCTGTACAAGTTCGATCCTAGACCAGAGAGCTAACCCACATGGTGCAGCAGACCTCTCCTGTCTCGCCTGCTCCTCCCCACAGCAGTGTATTTCGGTCAGTCTACCTGTTCTGTTCCCCACTCTGTCTCTGGTGAATCTTTTCATCCCTGCACTTCTGACCTGTACCCCAGTTCTTGTATGCATAAATAAATCTTTAAAAAAAAGAAAAGCAAACCTGTCGTTAAATCTTAGTGAAACACAAATATTTTACATTTAATGTCTTCAAAAATTTTTATTGTTAAGTTTTAATTTATTTAAAGGCAGAAAATGAAACTATGATCTGCTATCACTGTTTCATAAACCAAAGGCTATTTTAACATCAAAAGGAGGAACAAGGGCCCCCCCCGGTGGCGCAGCGGTTGAGCGCTGGGTTGTGAAGCTACCCGCAGCCTCTGCGGCACGGGTTCGATCCCCGGCTGCTCCCTGGCCACCTGAGGAGGGTCCCACATGGCGTTCAGACCTCTCCTGCCACCTGATGCTCCCCTCAGCAGTGTACTTCGGTCCTTCTGCCTGCTCTGCTCCCTGCTCTGACTCTGGTGAATTCTCTCACCCTCCTGCGCTTCTGAATGTACCCAGTGCATGTATAAACAAAAAACAAACAAACAAACAAATAAATAAATAAAACATGCCTCTTAAAAAAAAAGGAGGAACAATATGAATAATTGCATCTATTTATATAAAATGCTTTATGAAAGCTAACTGCCTCTCTTAGTTAACATTTTAATATCTTCTAAACACTGACTATGTAACCTTTCAAAACCTACCTAAAACATTCATTACAAATCTTTTTCTAAAACATATTTTCTTCTCATTGTTATAAAATCTTTGACTGATTGCCATGACAGCAGATTATCATTTATTTGAGGGGGAAATGTTGACACATTTTTGATTCATAATTATTTTCCTTTTTTTATTAGTGGTATTAGATATTTTTAGATATTTTTAGATATTAGAAGTTTTACTCCTTCCATTTAAAACTTAACTATAAATGCCCCAAGCTTTAACACACATATGTAGTCGTTTGAACCTGGACAGATTGGATTCATCAATAGAGAAAAGCATCTCTTCCTTATGGAACTGGTTCAGTTTGGATGGTCCTTAAAATCTTGGACTCCAGAAAGCCACCTGCTTCTATGGAGGTATTCAGACAAAGACTCTTGGAAGTTGGCTAGTTTGTGCAATACTCAAACCCATTGCTTATGTGTTTGACAGTAACATCTGGTAACACAGATGCTGAATTCTAGAGAGCCATAATTATTTTGAGAGAAGGGAGAAGTTGTCTTACACAGTTATTATCATGCTCCTACCACAGGTATTAGAAAGAGGCAATCATTTTATACTTTCCTGCCAGCGTGTGTTTTCTTAGTTTTGGAAATGGAATTTCTTGATCTTTTACAACATTGAGATTAACAATCATTATGTGTTTTTAAGCAATAGAAGGATTTCAAGAGAACATAAGGGATGTGATAAAAATGCTTTTTTGTTTCCAAGTACTTGTTCAAAAGCCATTGAGATAGGTGCCAAGAATTCACAGACTACCCTATTCAAAGAAAAGTTGATGACAATAACCTCTCTTGGTTTCACACTCTATCCTGGAGCCACTCATAAATAAGACTGTCAGATTTTGTACCAATGAAAGGAGTTTGTCTTAGCTTTGTTTATTGTAGCTGTTAAGAGTTCCCTTTTGCCATTTTTCTCTCTATCTCAGACAGATTGTTATTAAAAAGGATATGACAGGTGCTAGTGCATCTATATGTTGTTTGTCTTTTAGAAGCAATAGCTTATTTGCTGAATGTTCCTAGAAAAATAATGTCTGGAGTTTCTTGATAACTTCCACCTGCTGGTGTCAGAAACAGGCTTATAATTTGGTGGCATAGTAACTAGCTTAGAAATCCTGTCTTAATCTACAATTGTTTGTTAGAGTTAATGAGAACAAGTAATGGTCATTTTTATGGAATATAAGGTGGTAGATTGATCATGTACAAATATTTCTTTTCCTCTGCTGCTAATTTTGAAAATCTAAATGCAGATTGCCTTTCATCGATTTATATACTCTTTGCTTCATCAAATATTAATCATAGCCTATAATATGTAAGATATTCTGATAGGTGCCAAAGACACATTAGTGAATGAAACTGACATAATCCTTGCCCTCATGTAGTTTACAGGTTAGCCCCTGGAATTACAAATTCAAATGCCTTTAGGGCCAAGCAGATCAAGAACATAAATGGAACTGTGACTATAAACCCATAATTGGTGTTGGAGACTGTGATTAAAAGAGAATGAATATTCTATTGGACGGAATCCAAACTCAAAATTTCCTTCAACAATATGTCCTTATAAAAAAAAAAAACAAAAAACAGAGTAGGAGACCTTGTGTCGTTCTTAGTTCATGAATTTAAAGAGTGAATCAAAGTAGAAACATTCCATCAAATGTGAGAAATATGTCTGCATTTTTCACTTGGTTCTCCCATTTACCACTTATCATGTAATCAAAAATGTGCAGTTAGGGTTTGGGAGAAATCAACTACAGGCAATAGGAGGAGATTTCAAGTTCTCATACATAGAACAACTGCATTATAACCGGCTGGGTGGGAAGTCACCTTAAGCAGGATTGCCCACCACTGGCTGGCTGTGCCAGGAGGCCAGACTGCAGTCTGCTTTGGTCACATTCAGCTCACCATACCTGCTAACTTTACAGACAGTGGTTTTCCTGTCACTACCAACTTATTTATCATTCCATAAAGTGGGAATTGACTTTTAATTCATAATGAATAGTTTGTTTTCTAAAATGTGAACTATCATAAGATTACTATCAGAAATCACCATATTTTTCATTGAGCATCTTAGCAAAATTTAAAAAAGTAAGCAATGAACAAATATTAATAATTAGACTATATACCTTATATATACTACTCAACCATGCATCATGTTAATTATAACATTCATGCAAAAAACAGAAAATTTATTTATTTTTTTTTATAGAGGCATGTTTTTTATTTATTTATTTGTTTGTTTGTTTGTCTGTTTGTTTGTTTATACATGCACTGGGTACAGTCAGAAGCGCGGGAGGGTGAGAGAATTCACCAGAGCCAGAGCGGGGAGCAGAGCAGGCAGAAGGACCGAAGTACACTGCTGAGGAGAGCAGCGGGCGGCAGGAGAGGTCTGTGCACCATGCGGGACCCTCCTCCGGTGGCCGGGGAGCAGCCGGGGATTGAACAGGCGCCTCAGAGGCCGCGGGCAGCTTCTCAACCCAGTGCTCAACCACAGCGCCACCGGGGAGGCCCCCCCAAAAAACAGAAAATTTAAAAGGAGGAAATGTCCTAATATTTTACACACTTTAAAAGGTTGCCATTTATATGTTGCACATCAAATACTAAAAATAAACAACAGTGGTAATAATAAAGTAACAAGTACTAATATTTACTGGGTGTTTACTAGCTACTAGACATAATTAACATCAGAGAAATGAAGCAAAGTAGCTACCAAATATATTTATTACATGTTTTAGTATAAAACAAAATTGTTGGTGTCTGTTCTATTACTGCCCTTCTTTTTCATCATTTAGCAGACTAAAAGTAATGTTCCCCTTACAGTTTATTTTTAATAGCTAGTGTCAATTGGGTTATGCCTTATAAATTTTCTGGTATAAGCTATATTTTCTTTGCTAAGAGTTTATAAGTATGACTGTATTGTAGGAAATTATCAGAAGTAATTTCCAAAACTTTGAATAGATATTGTTATTAAAAACATGGTAAAAAGATATAGGTTTTAGTAATGCAAATTTTGTAAATTTAATACAAATTTGTTCCATGATTTGAAAAATCAAATAATTGTGAATAAAAAGTAAGAAAGTTTTTGATGTTTTCCTTATAATGTCATATGACAAATGATGGCTATAATATTTAATATCATATATGGATATGTAATTCCTAGGGAAAATTAAGTTAAACTCATATATCAAAATAGTATCTAGAAGTAAGACAAGAATTTGGTGGTGATAGGAAAAAAGTAGTGGATATTCAATAATTGCTTCATTATGTAAGATTATAACAGATCTAAAATAAATTCACAAATAGTCTCTTTGAGAAGAAACTTTAGAAGTCATCCAAATGAGCAACGGCATTTTGTTATAAAATAGAAATTATACTTTTATAAGTATAAACTTTCTTTCACACTTAAGATACAAATACTTGCATGTCTCTTATTTTCCTAGTTTATTTTTTGAGAGCTCACATGCCTGGTTGATAGGAAGTATTCCACTTTCCTTTTAAAGATCTTACTCATGCTGAATTGCCATAAACCTTCAAGGTTTACATAAATAATTAAGTGCCTAAATTTCCCATGAAAATGGGGAGAGAATTAAGCCGCTACTCTGTTCACTCTCTAGTTTCTATTGCTTTTCTGTATCTTGTCATGACAGTGTTGAAGGCCTTTCTAAAAAATGATATTCCCGATGTAATGAATCTTCCCTCCACTGGATCAATTGAAACCTTGATTCTCCTAAAAGATGATTGCACCTTTGCAGTGTAACAGCAGACAGTGCCTGAGCACAGGTCATCAGGGAAGACACATCCTCATGTGTGAAGCCTTGTCCGTAGATGTCACACCACCATATGAGCATGGCAGCACTGTATCTAACTTGCCCTACATCATAAATTTAAAGTACTAGATGAAATTTAGAATTTAGGTAGCATTAAATTTAAAAAATTTTAAAAAAAAGCAATGATAGAAATCCTCACCCAGTGTCAGAAACTGAAAAGTGAAGGGAGAGTTATGTGCTCCAGGACAGTCTTGCTGAGCAATGCAACTTCCGAACTCATTTGGATAATTTGCATGTGAGTTGCAGACGTGGGAAAGGGCCAACTAAGACTTAGAAGCTCTTCTTTTCTTTTCTTTTACCTTTAATTGAAGTAATGCCACACTAAAATATCATATATGTTTCAGTTTGTGTTATAAATCAATGTCTGTACATAGTACATTAAGTTCAGCACCAAAAGTCCAATTCTATCCTTCACCATGCAACTGATCCATTTTACTGGTTAACATCGATTGGTTGACTTGTAAGACTTCACAGAAGTGACTTTTCATTCACTGATTAATTTAAAATCAGTTCTGAAGCTACTGAACAATTAGACTTTTCCTAGAAATGTGAGGACTTTTTTTATTCTAATCTCCAACTAACTGAACTTCCTGCCTTGTTCATAATACCTTTCAAGGGATTTGCTTGACTTCTTTGAAGGAGCCTCCAAAATGACTTACTTAACAAATAATTTCTAGGTGATTCCAACATCATATACCTTTAGTATTTTAAAGTGATTTTCTGGTACTTTTCTCACTAGAAAAAATACTATAAAACATAAATTTTGTTCATTTGCATTATCTCACTAGACAATGAAGATTACATCCATTACTATTAACATAATGGTATTATACATCATTTTTCTACTTTAGGAAGGTAAATTTTAATTCTCACAGAGGCATTACAGTGCTGTAGTTAATCACACTGATTTCATAAGACAGATTGTCTCCCCTAATTGCTAGATGACCTTGAGAAACTTATTTAAATTCTCCACGCCATTCTTTTCTTATCTCTTATCTCTAAAAATGGAGGTAAATTTTGAAAGTAAAATAATAACTTAGTGATTGTGTTGATAGTAGGATTAATTGAATTAATATACATGTAAAGTGTTTAGCAAAGTTCTGTTACATACTGCTAAATAATAATAGTGTGTGTGATCACTTCATTATCGTTAATATCATAGACTTAAAAAGTAAAGTCATTTTTGTATTTGGGTAGTTGAGAAGAAAATGAAAAAGCTTTGCAATTTGTCATCATGTTTGCTATATTTTTCTCACTTCTGAGGAGCAATATAAGCTATCTTTGACATCTAAACTGTGAAGAATTGAGAATAAAGATAAATTATATAAAATATAACAGAAGGATCACTGTTCCAAATATCTATTTACCTCTGATGAAAGCCAATCTGTAAGTTACAAAATTCAGAGCAAATTATACTATTTTCCTCACTTCAAATACCTGTTCTTTTTAAAGTTAGAATAAGCTCAACATGATCAAGAACAACCTTTAAATACTTACTAAGGGAGGAAATATCAGAAAAGATGATTGAAAGTATGTGAGGAGTCCCACGGATTTTGTGATCTTGGGGATATGTATATGACAAACTGGCTATAGTGATATGCTTTCAAGATTCAAGTCCATTTACATCAGTGTTTTTTTTTTTTTTTTCACTCTGACCGCATCCAATAAATCTTGACAAGATTTTAAAACAGATATGCCACAGTGCCACCTCAGATTCTGCTCTGGGCAGTGGGCCTAGGTATCAACAGTTTTTCAAAGTTCTTCAGAAGAATGGAGAATAAACTGGGCATAGAATCACAGAGGTATTCTAGACATTCCTTGGCTGGTGGGTATCTGGGTTTTGCAACAGTGCCAGCAATTGCCCTTGTGACAATTTATTCTTGACCAGGTATCAACCTGCTTCTCTGAATTTTAGCACCTGATACACTAAGAATCAAAGTGACAGATAAAAACCTAAGTACAGACAGAAGTAGAAAACGGTAGAAAAAGTAGTTCAGGAAACTTCTGGTAATACAGACTGAGGTGAGTAAGATTGAAGACAATCTTTATTATGGAAATTTGTTCATTGTGCTTTATGTGTGTAGCAGTTTGTTTTGTCTTTCTCTTTTCAATCTCCTTTCCTATTTGTTCTATGCTGTGTCTTGGATATGGCTTTATTATGTGTGATTGTGATTCATACTGATGTGTAAATAAATAGTTTATATTTTTTCCAGATACTTATAAGTACTACATTTGGGAGGTCTAGGCAATGTTTCCTAGTCGCTAGGCACTAGAATCTTCTGAGGAGATTTTAAAAGATGTAGATCCTTGGACCTTGCCCAACACCAACTGAATCAGAATCTTTGGAAGTGGGAAATAGGCACTGGATTATTTTAAATAGTTCCCCAAATAACAATGTACTGAAGTAAACCACTTACTTAAGAGATGTAGAGGAAACACTAATTGCAAAAAGCAATAATGTATGCTAAGAAAAAAAAATTTAGCAATTTTTTTGAGAAAAACAGAATAACTCTTAAAGAAAAATTATAGACTCTCTTTGTAGGTGATTATTAATAAAATGCTGAGATAAATTTAGACATGTTCAAAGAGTTGGAGTAAATGGCCCCTTGAGGTGCTGTTATTGGATTAAGCATTTTTGTTTCTAGATTAAAATGATTCCAGGAGTAAGTAGTCATTCTTCAACATTTTGATATGATCCACAACCTCAGTAAAATACTGAAGTGAATCATATATTTAAAATGAGACCATAATCCTTTAGATTCAGGTTAGACTCCATGTTCTTTATTCTCAGGCAAATCACTATCTCAGTGAAGATTGTACTAATAATTCCTTGCATGAATGAAGTTCATTATTCGAAGATGAAATATGTAATTAATTATTGAATTACATGTGATATGATCAGTGATTGATTAAGCTTATTATTTCCTACATTGCTTTTTTATTTGTACGCTATGTGAAATCACATTCCTCATTGATTTTAAAAGGTATGAGAGAGGATCTTACTTTGCTGTACTCTATTATTTTTGAGTGTTTTTGTAAAATGTCATTCAACGATGTGATATTAATTAAATTACTAAATTTTTCTTTTTTAAGTTGCTAAATTTATACTAGAAAAGTAGTATATCGTCCATTCTTCTAAAATTCTAGCAGAAAGGTTTCTGGAACTAGTCCTCTCATGTGACTGTAGATCCTGTATAACTACTTGGATACAAATTACCTACAGAAAGGCAGGGTGAGCTACTGTGTGCATATCAAAACATAAGTATTTTAATTTTTACTTAACATATTGCACCTGTTTGTTTTAGAAGCAGAATGGAGAGAATACACAGAGAGACAGACAAGTGGGGAAAGAGAGATATTTATTATAATGAATATATTATGATTATGAAGGCTGAGAATTCCCACATCACATCTGTTGTTATAAGTTGGAAGCCAAAAAAATTTTAGGCTTGCGAACAAGGGAAGATGATGGTGTAAATCTCATTTCGAGCAGAAGATCCATGTTCTATCTCAACTACTAAGTGACTGAAATCTTTGTTCCCTTTTTTTTTTTTTCTATTCAAGTCCTCAATGGCTGAATGATGCTCACCTACATTGGAGAAGGCCATCTACTTTACTCAGTCTACTGATTTAAATTCTAATCATATCCAGGGACACTCTTACAGACATAGTAAATAAAAAAAAATAGTGATCAAAGTATTTTGGACATCTTAAGGCCTGCTCAAATTGACATATAAAATTAACTATCATATCTATCAACCTGGATTTAAAGCAACAGAGGTAAAAAAAAAAAAATCAAAGCAAGTCTTTTCCTTAATGCAATCATGAGTTTTCTTTACCTAACCAAGCTTCCACCACTAAGTGCTACATTTAACTTCTCTCCTCCTCTCTCTATTTCTTTGTAATTAAAAAGAAGACCTAGATGTTACTGTCAAAGATTACTATCTTCTGTCATCACTATAGAATATTTGGAATATAGTTAGTATCTACTGAGCTAGAAAAATCATTAAAATAACTCTTTAAGATAAAATCATAAAATGAACAGTTATATGAACCTTGGGACTGGCTACCACCAGGTGCCATACTTAAATTGATAAATTCATGCCAGTTTCCAATCTCAGTGAGTTCTATTGCCAGAATAATAGAAGATCTTCTATATCTATCTAAAGGAAGAATTAAATGGGGAAGCAGCACTGTATAGTTTTAGAAGCTGGAATTTTATGTTAAATTTGGGTTAAGCCTTTTTTTCTAGTTTTAAACCTTCTATGAAGGGTTTATGTGCTATTTGTCTTTAATTCTAAAGCTTCAGCTTTATCATTTCTAAAATGGTAAGAATATTATTTACTAGAGTTGATAGGACTAAATAACTGGAAACTGATTCACAGAAGTCATTTAGTATTAAATAAATTATTCTATTCATGTTTTAATTTTGTGACTATACCAAAAATTAACAAATAATTCTAAATTACTCTTTTTATTAGTGCCAAGGAAATACTCAATTTCCACACTGAGTTTTCTTTACTATTTAGACAGAACACATTTCTTTGGTCATTGATTGTAGAGATTTTTCTTCAATATAAGCAGTTATCTGTGAAGCCAGTGGCGTCCTATAATGCAACTCAGTTCAGACACTATCTATTTGAAGGCAGCATCTGATTTCACAGGGTAAATGTTCAGCCCCACAATACTCCTACCCTATTTAAGATACCTATCCCACATAGTGGGTCCCTGGTTAACCACAATTTATATCAGATTTGGCTATAAATCAGAGGTTCTCATTAACCCTTCCTTAATGTTCATTAATTTGTTGGAGCATCTCACAGAAGTGAAGGAAATACTCAGCTTTACCAGTTTATTAAAGAATATGATATAAAAATATAAATAGTCAAATAAAGAATGTACAGGGCAAGGTCTGGAAGGTCTTGGTACAAGAGCTTCTGTTCCCATAAATTGATATATATCACCCTTGTGGTGTAGTTGCAGTTACCAGCCTGGAAGCTATTGAATCTCCATGCTATTGGGATTTTCATAAAGACTTCCTGAATTAGGCATAATCAATTATAAACTCCGTTTCCAAATCCTGCCATCTCTTCTGAGGATGGGGCTGAAAATTCCAAGTTTTGAATAATGACTTGATCTTTGTCTTGACCAAACTTCATACAGAAGTCATCCAGGAGCCCACATAGAGTCACCTCTATAGAAAAAAAAAATGTCCCTAGAGTACCTATCACATTGGAATTTAATTTACAGGGTTTCAGAGGGATAGGTCAAAAACCAAATATTAGAACAAGAGATATTTCTAGTGTTCAAATTACTTTGGAAACTACAAGAGTTCTAGAATTTATGTGCGAGGAGACATGGAACAGAGATTTATTTATTTATTTGTTTATTTATTTTTCTATTACCTTACAATTATAGAAGGCTAGAAGTTTTTAAGCTTGATCTGGACATCTGTTAGTCCAGCCATATTCCTATAGTATGTGCTCAACTAGTTTGCTGTCACTTAGCATTTATCTATCCTCAACAAGTCAAACTAATTGAAAATGAAGAGAAATGGATAATGTCTTAACTAGAATTCTCAAATTGACTACAATCTTACCATGTTTAACTGGAATGTTTTCTTATATCTCAATGTGTATCATTTGTATCAGATGTAATTTGGATGCAATTCCAGCTGGTAATTAGCTGTTTCCTAAATATTTCACAGTACTGCAGTTAGAAACCATTCTTTCCCAAGTTGTGAATGTGCTATTTATTTTACTAAAATCCAATTTTCCTGAAAATTAAAATTGACAGTTCAGTATAATACACCACCCACAAAGTATAGAAAAAAACTTATAGTTC
This sequence comes from Talpa europaea, assembly GCF_964194135.1. Lineage (NCBI taxonomy): Eukaryota > Metazoa > Chordata > Mammalia > Eulipotyphla > Talpidae > Talpa > Talpa europaea. Next base: position 123,800,710 of record NC_140070.1, on the reverse strand, counting down.
CTCATTGTGGGTTTATAAAAAGAAATTTGTGAAGGAAAATATTTTCCCTTTACTTAAATCTCTTTGTTTTAAAGTTTTCTTTAGATATAAAACCAGAAGAAATTATATGGAATTATTTATTTCTTCAGTCATCAAGCATTTATTGTCTGTTTATTAATTGCAAGGCACATCCAGAGGTTAGCAGGATCATAATCTTTTATGTTTCTTATACTAGTGCTTTCGGTGCATATCAGTAGGATTTTTGATTTTGTGACTTCATCTGATGAGAAAGGAAGTCATGCCCAATTATATTTTAAAATAAAGGAAATTTTCCCTTTAAGCAGAAGAAGAAAGAGCACAAACTGCAGTCACCATACATTGTGGTTTAGTATATGTCATGCAGCCCAGATACTACACTATTCTGAAGTGGCAGATCAGCAGACAAAGCAATCAACCAGAAGCCAAGATCATGATGGCAGTGTATATTTGTGAGTTAAAGGTGTGTTGGATCTGCCTGAGTGTTGAGGGATAAAATTTGTGGATCTAGATGCAATGGTGATTTTATATGTCAACTTGACTGAGACAGGAATGCCCAGACATTCGCCCAAATACTCTTCTGGATGTGTTGGTGAAGGTGTTTCTTGTTGAGATTAATATTTAAATCATTAAACTGTGTAAAGCTCATTGTCCTCCCCTGTGGGGTTGTACCTCACCCAATCCATTGAAGGCTTGATAGAACAGAAAGGTTGAATGAGAGGGAACTCTTTCTCCCTAACTGTTTAAAGTCAGACATAAGTCTTTTCTGACTTTCATACTGGCTCTTAAATACTAGCTTTTCTTTGTTTGTGAGCCTCCTGGATTTGAGGACTTGAATTTGCAGCATTGGCATTCCTGGATCTCAGACCTTTGGTCTTAGACTGGAATTACATATCTAGTCTCCTGAGTATCCTGCTTGAGAACTGCAAATCTTGGGATTTCTCAGGCTCCATAATTGTGTGAGCCAACTCCTTATAATAAATCTCCTATTGATTCTGTCTCTCTGGAGAACCCTGACTAGTATACCAGGTTTACCTCAAAATCATGGGAGAGTTGTTTTATTTTCAGAACATATCAGAAGAAAAATAAGGGAAGTAAAAACAGAGATGACATTACTGGAGAGGGTCAAGTCACCAGTAGAGCTGTGAGAAAAATCAATGTCTGGTTCTATGTTTAACACTTTTGTGAATCAGAAAAGCCTGGGTAAGGTGCCTAACATTGCTTCTTACTAACTTTGATTTCACAGAAGTTTGTGTTTCTTTAGGTCTGTTTCTTATCTATAAAATTAATATTTGGGATTTCACCACCAATTCTCAACCCATTGGTATCATTTGAGGAAATTATTTGAAAATACTGATGTCTGAACCCCACCACCAGAGATTTTGATTTAGTTGGGCTGGTGTGTGGTCTAATCACCTGATCTCTAGGAGACGCTTTTCTGTAGCTGCTCTTCTGAACTGCAAGACTAGACCTTAATTTTCATTATATAGAGATAAAGTTAGTATTAACAAGAAGTTACTTCTGGAAGAGGGAAAGAGATTAAATGTATACACTGAGCTCAATTCAAATAATATTTTTTTAATTGTCAAATGGTTGTTTTCTTTAGAAATTCTTCAGAACAAGTTACAATTCTATCTTTTTGTGGCAATGTAAAAATTAAATAGCTGTCACCTAAAATAAGAAAAACATGGATTTTGTTATTCAATCAGCTATTATTTTACTATTTTATTATTAATATTTGCCTAATACTCAAATGTTTGCCATACATGAAATTTGATGGTTACATCTCTTTTTTGTGAACAATGCATTTAAAAATTGGTTTTGAGGTAACATCAGTTTACAACATTGTGTATGATCTAAATGTATAGGATCTCATCCTTCAAGTATGTTACCATATCACACCCGCCACCACATTTGATTTTGCTTTGCTGAGCTCACACATTTTTTTCCCCAATTATGACACTTGAAATTCTGGCTAAGTTATGGTAACTGAAAACAAAATGTAAATTTGAGTTATTATATTTTTCACCAAAAAACTAGTCAAATTACATTTTTAATATTAATAATATATACAGAAAAAAACAGTATCCCAGTATATTTCCAATATTGTCATCAATATAAATGTAGAAAAAATTCTGCTAATTTTTAATTTTTAAATTCTTGATAACAGTTGAAATGTACCACAGTAGTTAAAATAAGAAAGCTCAAATTATATTACTTTAAAAAATGTCCTTCTCTTATAAATATAAATAACAACAGTTTAAGCTGTTAAGATTGCTCTGCCAAGAAAATGGAACAAAGGGAGCTTTAATCAGAACAAATAATATTCTTTAAATGATCAGAACACATGAATAAAATTAAATATGTTTGAAATTATTACAATGTCTATCATCTTGTAATGATATTACCTGGAGAAATTATTATAAATTTACAAAATAGATTGAAAGACATTATTGGGGGCCTCCCCTGGTGACGCAGATGTTGAGCGCTGGGCTGCAAAGCTGCCCACAGCCTCTGCAGTGCTGGTTCAATCCCCGGCTGCCGGGCGAGGGTCCCACATGGCCTGACAGACCTCTCCTGCCACGCCCGCTCCTCCTCTCAGCAGTGTATTTCCTCAGTCTGCCTGTTCTGTTCCCCACTCCGGCTCTGGTGAATTCTCTCACCCTCCCACAGTTCTGACTGTACCCAGTACTTGTATAAATAAATAAATAAATCTTTAAAAAAAAGACATTATTGGTTTTCACTGTTAACAATAATATTCAATGATATATATATGTACATATATATATATATATATATACACACACACACATACATTTTAAAATCCAGGAAACTGTTAAACAGTAAAACATGTTTATTTGAAATGAAAGAAGTACAATTGAAGGTATGCAAATTCAGGTAGAACATTAAAATGTGCCCCTTGGAGTGACAAACTATTGAAAATTTTAATGGAAGATGCAGTAAGTGTTTTTTTATGTTAATTAACATTAAGAAGCTTATGCTATTCTATCCTTTGGCAAAAAGTCTGAAATCATCAGTCCGTCTGATCAGGAGGTCTGTTCTTCTGCTGATTGCTCAAACAACTATTCATAAACAGTTGACTTTTGACTCAGTTCAAAGGTCTGGCCCATTTTAAACAAAGCAGCAAAGTGGTTTTACATATGATGGTAGCCCGAGGCCCCATTTTAAAATGAATTCACTTATGTAAACCATGTACATATAAAATATATGTTAATCATAGTCAACATGTGATAGATTCACTTCATCTGTGCGATATTTTTTTTACCATTTTTTGCACTTTGAAGTCAGAGATAAAGGAAAAATAAATTAACTTAAAGTTTCAATTTGGATGTCAATAATAGCATATAAATTCCAACAATCTGTTAATTTTAAAGATGGGTAATGTATTCCCAATTTTATTTGCAAATATGTAATTAGAAGCAACTGCAATGAAAAATCAGCCATCTATAACGGTAAGATTCTCACAAAAATGTTAAAAGAAATCTTAATTAAATATGAGTCTTGAGTTTGATTGATATTGAGGATACAACAAAGTCTAACTTAACCAGAGTTACAGAAGCACATCTGTAGCAAAAACTAGCTGATTTGCATACTCTTTGTTTCTAGAACTATAAAAATTCCACAAACAGGCATTGAAATTTTAATAAGAATTGTAACTATGTTTGAAAAAGAAGCATTGAGTTCCATGCACACACACACACACACACACACACACGCACGCACTTGCACAATGTATGTCTTTTATGATGTTTCGTCGGACAGTGAAATAATTTGAACTATCTCTAATATGTCCATCCTTTATAGGAACCAATTCAACTGGCATGACATGGAAAATTTTTCAGAACTTTTGTTGGTAATTCAGTGATATGAAGAAAAATCTTTGGTTTCGTCACTACTTGGAATTATATATGAAATCATGAATTTATCACAAAACTTAAGTAGTTTCTGGAGATTATGGAAATAATGAAGGACATAATAATTTTTTGTAAATAAAATGATTATTCACTGTTACATAGTTCACTAGTAAAATGGTAGCTTTGATCATGTCATGATCGTTACTAACATTAGCTACAAATTTTGAATTTACCTTTACTATAATTTGGTTTACTAAAGACTAAATAATATAGTAAGTCTTTACAAAAGTCTTATGAGGTGGATAAATAGATCCATAGACAAACATCTTCCCTATTTACAAAATATAAATGATATTTGCTTTTATCTGAAAAAAGTAACCATTAATTTACAAATATTATTAATGAAGAAATTGATTATGATCTTGAATTTTCCCTGGGAGTTTCAAACTTGAAACAGTTCTGCCTTATAGAAGGCAAAAAATTTTGGAAAAGAATATGACAAATTGGAAACTATTATTTCCCATATTTCATCAGAAACTGTCTGTGCTGTTAGAATTGGTCTCTAACAGCAAATCATATTTGCATTTTAGTGGAAATGATTAGACTAAATAAAAGACATTTTGAATTACTGGTTTGGTGGGGTATATGTGCTATAGGAAAAAAAAAATCATCACTTTTGTTAAAGAATGTTAAGACAGGGCCCCCCTGGTGGCCTAGGGGTTAAGTCTTAGTGCTGTCACCATGAAGGTCTGAGCTTGATCCCAGCCAGGGAGCTAACCCACATATGGTGCAGCAGACCTCTCCTGTCTTGCCTGCTGCTGCTCCCCTTAGAAATATATTTCAGTAGATCTGCCTGTACTATTCCCCACTGTCTCTGGTGAATCCTATCACCACTGTCTAACCTCTGGTCTATTCCCCCATTTTATATGCATAAATAAATAAAATTAAGTCTTTAAAAAAAGTGATAAGACAGACTTATTCAGAGGCACTGCTATGGTGGGCATAGGGTCCATTTCAATGAATTTTGTAATGGGGGGAGAAATACTGCTCAACTCTGACTTCAAGGAAAAGTGGGAATTTATATTTGAGGAGAGGTGGGGATCAGTGACTGGAATATTGCTAAGAGGATCCATCACTGGTAAGGGGAGGCACTAACTACACTAACAAGAGGAAGTATTGCTGAATATATCCCAACGTGATCACATATCACCTGGGGAACCCGATTAGATATTGAAGATGATATGATATTGAAGATACATGATTCTGGTTAAACTGACAGCAGGATTTTTGCAAAAAATAGGTAATACAGAGAAGAATTCAAGAACACAAATTAACACCTAGTTAAAAAAATAGTTCAGAGGCACCTAAGTAGAGTTTGGATAAAGAGAAAACCTTTGCTACTATTTAAATTAATCAAGTTCCAACAAGTTGAAGAATTTAACAAAAAATACAAATAGAAGCATAGAAGTTCCATTATACCACATTCACAACATAGGTTAATGTTATTTGTGATCATTATTTTTGATATTAACTGTAAGGTCCTAATGTTCAAACAGATTTGGCGTGAAGTGCAAACTGAGTTTTCGGAAAAGACTTAAACTTCGTTTTGGTGCATTTTAGCTAGGGATTAGAACTATATTACTTGTCCCCTTAAATTAAACACCTTGACCTTCTTTTACCTAGGAGAGATCACACCAATTTATCCCAAATATTTTGTGTGCACTCCTTCTACTTCAGCATATTGAAAGGTTCCATTGCACTGTCGGCATAGGTCTCCAAAGAATGCAAATTGCAGACTGAAATCACCTCTCACTGTTTAATGGACAATGGTGGGGGCACCTTTTGCAGTGTTATGAAGGAATAACAGAAGTTTCTATTTTCATCAGCTTTGATTGATTGCATCTCTGGCTCCTACATAGCTAATTCAAATTATTTGTGCCTCTTGAGTGTATAATGTGAGCCAAAAGTTGCACTCCATCCTCTTACTGTTTGCAAACTCTCTAAGTGATTCTTGCCAGGAACCAGCACTCAAGGGGAAAGTTAATATTCTTGGGTATTCACATAGCTTGATTTGATTTCATTTTCAAAGAAGCTTTATAAATTAAAGGTACAAGAGTGGCATTTCTTGAAATTTTTGTTCATATTCATTTGTGTGCTTGATTCTTTTTTCCCCCCTCTTTAGGCAAACTGAGATAGCTGTATAATACTTAAATATTTATTTTTTTAAAGATTTGTTAATTTATACATACAAGATCTTGGGTACAGGCCAGAGGTGTGAGGGGTGAGAGGAATCACTAGAGACAGAGTGGGGAGCAGAACAGGCAGATAGACTTAAATATACTGCTGAGGGGAGCAGTGGGTAAGTCAGGAGAGGTCTATTGCACCATGTGGGTAGCTCCCTGGCCAGGGATCAAACTCATGCTTCAGTGGCTGTGGATAGATTCATATGTTGCGTCTTAACCCCTTGTGCCACCAGGGAGGCCCAATATTTAAATATTTTAAATCAAGTATCTGTGTTTCATTTTTTTCCTAGAGATTTATTTATTTATTTTGCACAGAAGAATTGGGGTGTAGGCCAGTGTTGCAGGGTATGAGAGAATTCACCAGAGACAGAGTGGAGAGTAGAACAGGCAGATATACTGAAATGCACTGCCAAGGGAAGCAGTGGGTGAGAGAGGAGAGGTCTGCTATGCCCTATGTGGGTTAACTCCCTGGCTGGGGATCAAACTCAGGCAATCATTGTGATAGCACTGAGACTTAACCCTTAGGCCACCAGGGAGGTTCCATCTGTGTTTCATTTTTAAGAATGCTTTCTAAACATGTACTTAAGATCTCACTCACTCTCCAAGCATGCAAATAATGTTTACATATGAAGAAAGTATAAATGAAATTATAAAGCTTGGAACCTCCTACTTTATTTTCTCAGGGTTTGAAAATGAATATCTTATTAAAAACAATCTCTGTCATTTATTATCATGACATGCATTGTATCTGAAAAGTATCTGAAGTGAACCAGGCTCTACTTAGTCCAAAGAATTCAGCAAATCTTTCTGATATGCTTAAAATATATGTAAAGTGAAATTAATATTACAACGAGAGTATGTATGACTTACTATATGAAATTGACTAGTTTTCTACATTAAAACTAATCCATGATACAGAGGAAATATTCAAAATGATTGTATGTGTTCTTTCTACAGCCAGACTATATGCGCTTACTAGAAACTTATACACATTTTTCAAATGATGACTACATTATTCAGAGATACTTAGGTCAATAGTTATGAAGTTGTTTAAAAATGTGGTTGCTCGCTTCTGTACAGAGATTTCTTTTTATGTTATATTCCCTCATTTAAAAGGGAAAGGGGTAGATATTTTAAAGCTTTTAGGTAGCTTACATGAATAGGAAGAATAAGGAAATTATCATGGAATGGGATCAGTACAGCCAAACAAAGACACATAAATATGAGGATGAAGGAGAGGTAAGATTAAGGCTAAGCGCACACCTTAATATTCTACCTATGCAAACAGAATAGAGGAGACATAGGACTTTGCATTTCTTTATTTGATAATTTCCATAACAACTGTCCTTAGTTGATTAGTATAAAGAGACTCATGAGTTCACAGCACTGATATTTTTTCACTCCCTATTTTATTGTAAATTGATTTATTTTCTTTCAATTTGTTCTCATGAGGTAGAGATACATAGTTCTTTATCTATGCTTTGTTGAACCCTGTGGTTTATAAAATCCCTCACTGATCATCAGGGAGGCAGTTACCCCCACACTGGGGAGGAAAATTCAATGATTCATGAATATACAAAAAAAGAACAAAGGCTGTGTTTGTTCTTAAGGATAGTGTTCAAGATTCCACCCTCAATAAAAACATAAATTTGAATATGAAAAGGGTTCTCATCTTGGCATGTTGCCACAAATCTCAAATTTTATTGAAATCCATAAATACTATACAGATTCACATGCTTTAAATGGGAAGTTAAAAAGTGATTGCATATCATAACATGAGCAGTCACATATTCTATTAAATCTAATTAAAGTCCAGTTCCAAGACATTATTTATTTATAATTATTTTATTTTAAAATTTTCTATATTGTTCATTTTTGTACAATATTTGATTTCTTCCTTCAGGTGTAGCCCCCCTAATTGCCCCGCACCATGGCACCCATGAGCCACTACCATTGTATTTTGTGCTCTTCCCCTGTTTTAACCTCTCTTCCTACCCTTCCCTTGCTGTATGCATCAGATCTATGGTCTACCTGCAAGTTTTGTCTTTTTCCTGACCCTTTGTTCAGTTTCCCTATATTCTACCAGTGGGGAAACCATTTGATGTTTTCTTTTTCCTTCTGACTTATTTCACTTAGCTTAATCCCTTCAAGCTACATCCATGTTGCTGCAAATAGCATGAGTTTATCTTTTTGGATCAATGAGCTGTATTTCATTGTGTTTATATACCACATCTTCTGGATGCATTCATCTGTTTTGGGGCATTTATATTATATCCATGTATTAGCTATTATAAAGTCCTGTGGGAGTGAAGGTTTCATTTTGAATTAATGTTTCTGTGTCCTTTGGATAGATTCCTAGGAGTGAAATTGCTGGATCATATGGTAGTCCCATTTTTAGTATTTTGAAGATCCTCCAGACACAGTGGCTGGATCAGTTTGCACTCCCACAAGCAGTGCAAGAGAGTTTCTTTTTCTCCACATCTTCACTAGCATTTGTTGTTGCCGGTTTTTTTATAAATTTTGTGCCATTGTCATTTGTGTGAGGTGCTATCTCATTGTGGTTTTGATTTGAATTTCCCTGATAAGTGATGTTCAACATTTTTTTCGTATATGTGATGACCATTAGTATTTCTTCTTTGGAGAAGGGATGTTTTAGCCCTTCTGCCCATTTTTTAACTGTGTTGTTTGTTTTGTTTTTGTTGAGTTATGTAAGCTCTTTGTAGGTCTTTGATTTTAGTTATCAGTTGTATGGTGCACAAATATTTTCTGCCATTCAGTGTGGTGTCTCTGTTTTGGTTACTATCTCTTTTGTTGCACAAAAGCTTTCAGCTTGATGTATTCCCGCTATTTATCTTCTTTGTATCCCTTGCTTCTGGAGATGAACGAATGTTCAAAGATATTTCTGAGGTCTCTGTTATGGAGTGTTTTGCTTGTGTTGTCTTTTATATATTTTATGGTTTGAGATCTTATATTCAAGTCTGTTATCCATTTTGAGTTATTTTTTGGATGGTGTGAGATAGTAGTCCAGTTTCATTCTTTTGCATGTGGCTGTTCATTTTTCTAAACACCATTTATTGACGAAGCTTTTCTTGTCCCAGTGTATGTTCTTTGCTCCTTTGTCATAGATTAGTTGACCATACATGTGTGGTTTTATTTCTGGGCTTTCAGTCCGGCACCATCGATCTGTGTGTCTGTTTTTATTCCAGTACCATACTGTTATTATTGCATAGTTTAGTTATTAGTTATTATTAGTAATTATTAGTTATTAGTTATTATTAGTATTTAGTTATTAGTTATTATTGTATAGTGTAGTATAGTTGTATAGTATATTGTGTAGTATAATTTAAAGTCTGGGGGTGTAATTCCTCCATCCCCCCATTCCTTGTAGTCAGTAGAGCTTTGGCTATTTGAGGTTTGGTGTTATTCTCTATACATTTCAACAAGATTTGTTCCATTTCTTTGAAGATTGCCATTAAGATTTTTATTGGAGGGCCTCCCCGGTGGCGCAGCGGTTGAGCGCTGGGTTGCGAAGCTGCCCGCGGCCTCTGCGGCGCCGGTTCGATCCCCGGCTGCTCCCCGGCCACCGGAGGAGGGTCCCACATGGCGCGCAGACCTCTCCTGCCGCCCGCTGCTCCCCTCAGCAGTGTACTTCGGTCCTCCTGCCTGCTCTGCTCCCCGCTCTGGCTCTGGTGAATTCTCTCACCCTCCCGCGCTTCTGACTGTACCCAGTGCTTGTATAAACAAAACAAACAAACAAACCAGCAAACAACTAAATAAAGCATGCCTCTATAAAAAAAAAAAAAAAAAAAAAAAATTAAAAAAAAAAAAAAAAAAAAAAAGATTTTTATTGGACTTGCATTGAATTTGTAGATTGCTTTTGATAGGTTGACCATTTTGATAATATCAATTCTTCCAATCCATGAGCAGGGAATATCTTTCTATTTCTTTGTGTCTTCTTCTATTTCCTTTAACAATATTTTAAATTTTTCGGCCTCCCCGGTAGCGCAGTGGGTTGAGCCCCTCGCTATGAAGCTTCTGCAGCCTCTGCAGCACAGGCTCGACTCCCGGCCGGCCAGGAAGAGACCCACGTGGTATGGCAGGCCTCTCCTGTCTCGTCCAATGCTCCTCTCAGCAGTGCTTTCTGTCTGTCTGCCTGGTCTGCTTCACACTCTGTCTCTGGTGAATTCTCTCATCCTTCTGCGCCTCTGGCCTGTACCCCAGTTCTTGTATAAATAAATAAATCTTGAAAAAATTAAAATTTTTCCTTTATAGGTCCTTCACCTCCTTTGCTAGATTTATCCCCAGTTATTTTATTTTATCTTTTTTTTTGTACAATAATAAGTGGGATAGTTTTCTTAATTTCTTCATCTTAGTCGGATTGCTTACATATAGGAAGGTTATTGAAATGCTTTCATTTTTAAGTGAAACATAGGGAAACTGAGCAAAGGGTCAGGAAAAAGACAAAACTAGCAAACTAACCATAGACCTAGGGCATACAGCAGGGGACAAAAGGGGAGAGGGGTCAAAACCCGGTCTGATAGAGCACAAGGGGCTGAGTTGATGGTTCATGTAGTGGTAGTGGGAGAAGTATGAGGACTGCACCTGAGGGGATAAATCAAATATTGTGCAAAAATGAACAATCATGTAAGAAAACAAAAATAAATTTAAAAAAAAGAGAAACTCTAGATAATAGGATAGAATTGATGTGGAATCATTTAAAATAGCGCTCCTGCATGTGCACACATGCATGCAATAAAATAAAACCTAAAAAACAAGGGTGAATGATGTGCATATCAAGATGTGGAAAGGTAACTCTCAAAGTTATATAACTAAATTACTGACAAATTAATAAAATGTGAGGAAAATAAATAAAAGCATTTGAAAATATTATATAACATGAAATTATTAACATGTGGCATTATTGTTTTAATACTCTAAAGTTTGGAAATGAAATATTATGTTGTAAAAATGTCCACATAAATTCTTAATCATGCATATAGTTTCATGAGAAGCTAAGTTAATGAAATCAGGTTTTTTTGTTTGTTTTCTAACTGTTTTAAGAAGTTTTGATTTTTTTATAACATTTTAAATGGGTCTAGAAAATTTCTTTTCTCCAAGCTGATTTTATAGACAGTTTTTATTACAGATAAACTAAATTATGATATATGCTATGGATCCCAGACTCATGAATAGTCTTTGGTATTTTACAATCAATATTTTTGAAATAGAATATAATTGTTCTAACATGAAATTTTTGTATATTTTTGTATACTTAACAACAGGATTTGTTGTCATATCATGATTTTTTTTTTTAAATAGTTCATTCAGATTAATTCTTCTACTTATACTGATTACCACTAAATTCAGCACCACAACTATCCCATTAAGTAGTTACTTTGGCATGCTGAGTGATCTTAACTGTTAGCTTGGATCAGTTATTAAATGCTGATTTTTGAATAATATTATTCTAAATACAAAAAGTTTAAGAAAACTAATGGGCTACGCTTTAACCAGATGCATACTTCAAAAATAAACTTTTCAGTGATTTTGCCACTAACATTGATTTCAGAATATTTGTACCTACATTTTTTTCCCTTTGTCTTAGAAATTGTTATGAGAGAATCATTTCTAGAATAAAGACACCTGGGTATGAGTTCTTATTCTATTTATTTCTAGCTTTCATCATGGACAAATGATTTAACTTCTCTAAATTTCAGTTTTCTAATGTGAAATAGCCCTAGAAGTCCATGATTACATCACTGAGAAGGAGGTTGTAGGAACCAAATAAGATAAAATACATATAATCTCTTGATGTATATAACTGCTATTGCTACTGTTGATGATACTTCCATGCCTAATGATTTTGTAATACTCTAGAAACTGCTGAAAAGTTTTATTGCTTTTGGTTTTGCCATGTTATTTTCATTTTTATATATATTTTTCCCTATTCTGAGTCTTTATTTCTTTTTATTTTTTTCTTTATTGCATTTTGCATCCTGTCCATGATGTATCCCTTGTCATTTTCTGCACTGCCAGTTTGGAAATATCCCAGAGTATATCATTATATAGGTTCGGCCAGACTTTGATGATAGCTGTTTTGTTGGATGAGGGCTATTCCATTGATTTGTTACATGGTGTATAGGAATAGATACCTTGAGACACATATTTGTTAACTTACTGATATAGCTTGCAGTTGCAGGTGGTGGTTTACACAATTTAACATCATTTTCAACCCTCTGGTTGAGAATATTTCAAAGCATTTCCTTGATATGAGTGAGTTATATACATTTTATTCCCTTAAGTTTAACTTTTTACAAGCTGCTTGGGTTTCACTTAATAGAAGTGCTGTGATAAGCCTACTTTGATGACAACTTTTAAGCCCATTTGGATTTCTTACTATGTTGCTCTATTTTTATTAAATAACTGACAGGTAATATCTCTTATATCATGTTTAAGAATGAAATCCTGATTCCCAAACTATATTTTTCTTTTTCACAGACAAGAAAAAACAAGGCAATGGCAATTATTAAACCATACTAATTTTTCTGTTAATTTTCTATATTTCTATGCCAGCATATGAAAATAAACTGGTTATTTGCCAGATAGATATTCTGTCAAAATCTTTAACAATAAAATAAATTGTGTCATAAATATTAATTTATGCACATATAACACTTGTTTAAAGAAGAGAGATGAAAGTCACCTTTATCATCTTTGATACTTTTATAATAAACAGCCTATAGTCTTTGTATAACTTATATGCTATGAATTTATTCTAAGTAAGCAAGTATCATATAAAGATTTATGTATAAGGATGCTTATTGGAATATTATTTATGATAAAGACATACTGGAAACACTATTAATAATCCGTATCTGTGAGGAATTGAATAATGCAAGAGTCATATACTTTAATGTGATATTATAATTAAAACATGCATTTATTGGCACATGTTTAGAATATAGTATAAAGGATAAAAATATAGAAAATTATATTCAGTATGAATTTTATCATATATCATGTTATACATCTATTTATTATGTTATATATAGTCATATATGTATTCAATATAAATTATATTCAGCATGGAAAAGAATATATGAGAGATTAGATGAAAATATGCACAATGACAATTATTACTAAATGATAATAAGGGATGATTGTATGTTGTTTGTTTTTCTGTTTTCTCAATGTCTATAATGAATATGTGAATTTTCAAAACTGAAAAATTATCTCTAGTTAAAACCACACAGAGTCAGAATATTTTCATCTCTTTTGTATATTATGTTACTTTCAGCTTTTTCAAAGACATAAAAATTCTTAGACCAACTCCGGCTTATAATTTGGTTAGTGGTATTATTGTGTGTTTCTGTGATAGTCTCTGTCACAAACATGTATCACAGAGTAGTGTGTACTGAAAATAGAAGACCAGGCAAAGTGAGACTGTGTGAGGAGAAGTAACTAAAAGCAAGTCACATGATACTGTGTATAGAATCAATCACTTGACTCTTCAAAGTAATTGAGATGTTCTATGAAATATAACAAGTCAACAACAGATTTAATCCTAAAACTAGAATGCTTTTGTATTGCCTTCCAGCTGAAGTTGTGTTTGTAGCATATCTGTATTATTTTAGTCATTTTACACAATATGTACACTAAGAAATACTGCTGTTGTATATACTACTTTTATGGGACTTTTGGAGTATAGAAGTTGTGCATTAATTTACTCATTCATTAGTCTAAGAAACAGTCACCATGTTTTAGAAAAGCAGAGTTCTAATTCTCACTACACTGGAACTTTTCATTATTTTGCTTATCTATCAAAATAGTCTTCTTTCTCCTTTCATTTTTTTTCCTATTCTGTATATATAGTTTATTGAGAATGGGTGTGGTTGCCAGTTTTATTTTTAAAGGAAATCAGTTAGAATGGAAAATCATATTTCATTTATAAATGATTTTTTTAGTTTTTTTCTTTAACTATATCTTAAAATAGAGTTCCCTATGATGTGTAAAAGATTTTTATAAGTAAATAACAATTTACTATATTCTCATTTATTTAATTTATTTTCATTGAGAAACTAACAATAGAATAGATTCTGAATGGTGTGCAAAATAAGTAATTTATCTGCCCAAGTGGTAGAATGGGGGCTTTTTTATTAATGTAATTTATCAATTAATGCATTATCAGTGCTGCGTTTGTTTCCATTTGAATGATAACCTTCTAATGGATTTTTTGTAATAACTATTTATTTATACATACAAGAGCTGGACTATAGGCCAGAGGTGCAGGAGGGTTGGTAAGGATTCACCAGACACAGAGTGGTGAGTAGAACAGGCAGATTGACTAAAATACACTGCTGAGGGGAGCAGCAGCGAGATAGAAGAGATATACTGTGCCATGTGGGTTATCACCCTAGCTGGGTATCAAACTTCTGCTGCAGTGGATGCAAATAGCTTCATTGTGTTAAGAATTAACCCTTTGCACCACCAGGGAGGCACTGAAATAATAATTTTAAACATAAGAAAATATTGGAAAGAAGCCATAGTGCCTACAGTAGTAAATAGTCTAGATCAAAAAATAGCATACAAAAGTTTTCCTCAAAATGTTAAGAAATGCCTCTAAATATTGCCTAATGTAAATTCTTTGTATTTGGTGAGGGAGAGGGGAGGTACATCTAGTGAACATCTCAACAGAAATGTGACATTATCATTTTTATAAGAACTCTAAGAGAATCAAGTGATTCAAATCACTATTGAATAGTAAATTCACTTTATTTTTTCTAGCTTTTGGTCTTTTATGCATAATGAAGACATGAATTATATGTCAATTATACTGAAAATGTTGGGAAAAATTAATACAGCCTCTTAAGGGTTCTTTTCTGAAAAAGGAAAAAAATAGCAAAGCAAAATAAAAATAGTTGCATCAACTTAATTATCCATTCATACTTAAATCCTTTATACTTCGATGAGTCAGGCCTAGCAAGGAATTCAGTATTTTGAATTTAAGAAATAATCATAAACACACTTGCATAGTTCCTTATTTATAGTTTCTCTTTTAGGAACTCAAAGTCACTAATTTGATTAAGAAATATAAAGATCAGTTATATTGTTAATAATGTTCCATATCCTAATGTTTTTAACTACAAATTAATGGTTTGTTATTTGGGCCACTGGCTTGACTTTTCAAATCTTTGATTCAGTAACTGCTTTGACTATTGACTTATCTTTGCAGTCAATGATACTAAAAATTCCTTTCACGCATAAACAAATTGTACATCTAGCCCTAGTAAAGTAATCATTTTTGCTAACCCTCAGTCATTATCCAAACGATAACTTTGTAGTACTTCAAGGCCTGATATAACATATCACTGTTCAGAAACAGTATAAATGTCTGAATTTAGTAATTCAATAGCTACACATTTATATTCCCTGACATTTTATAAGAAATTATTGAAATTTATGGAACTGAAAATAGTCCCAGTCCTTCATAACCATTCAAACTTCAAGAAAATGAAGAAAATCATACATGAATAAGACACCAAGTTGCTATGAGATAATAATTTTAATTGTGAATACAAGAAATATAAGTTGAAATAGTAAGGGAATTTTGTTGAAGAAAAGGCAGTGAGTTCTAAATGGCATTTAATGTAATTGATAACTTTTTCTCCCAGAAATACTTAGTAAATACATGGGTAAGATTAGTGTTCATAAGAAAATCTTGTTTATGGCATGTTGCCATTCATTCTTTTTTTTTATTAAAGATTTATTTATTTATTATTTATACAAGCACTGGGTACAGTCAGAAGTGCGGGAGGGTGAGAGAATTCACCAGAGCCAGAGCGGGGAGCAGAGTAGGCAGAAGGGCTAAAGTACACTGCTGAGGGGAGCAGCGGGCAGCAGGAGAGGTCTGTGTGCCATGTGGGACCCTCCTCTGGTGGCCGGGGAGCAGCTGGGGATCGAACCGGCAATCCAGCGCTCAACTGCTGCGCCACCGGGGAGGCCCGCCTTTCATTCATTCTAAGCACTTATTTTCAAGCAGGATTATTTCGGTTTACAACTTAAGTTCAGTGTTTATACTTCTCTACCTCATTTCACTCAGGTTGTATATAGAGAACAAAGAAAATGTAGAACAAATATAATACAACAAAATTAAAATTTTATATCATATGACCAAACTAATGGGAACGAGAGTTAAGGTGGTGGATATATCAGGTAAAATGGATTGATTGTATGATGGGCACAGAATTGGACCTTTAATCATGAGCTTAATGTAGTACATTTACATGTTGCTTGATAATGATACACACATAAAAACTATATCATGTTATGATACAATGATACTTCAATAAGAACTTAGATATAGATAAATAAATGTCATTAGGATGTGGGTTATAAAAATTAGGAAATAAACCATCTTTTTAATTCTCAATGGTCTGGTTACAATTGACTTTTTTTCACTTGAGGACCTAGTTGCTTGAGATTTATACTATTTTTTTTTAATTGTACTAGCTAAAAGTTTTCAAGAAAAGGAGCTAAATATTTAGTTTTTCAGTTTTTGATCAAATATAATTATCCTCTGGCATCTTTTTAAATGATTTCATTGAGAAACCAAAATGATGTCATTTTAAGTTTTATTCTGTATCTTTTCACCATAGTGTGTTTGGAACATATTTTGCAAATTTCTGGGCCACATACTGATTGTCTATAACAACTAAAAACTAATAATAATTGGTGATATTGATAGATTTTTATGTTCCCTATTGTTCTATTTAGTTTTCTCTTCAGAGCATTTAAGCTTCCTAGTTACAAGCATCTTGACTGCTGAAGGTTGTGTTCATTTTTCTGTTCTCCATGCTTTCAGCTGACTGTTACCTATAATAGACAGCAAATGCATTGAATTAGACTTCTGCAACTTTAGACTATAGATTTTAAAAAGTTTGCTTTGATTTTTGACCCATCTGAGAATAAATTATCAGTGTTTTAATTTATCATTGTACTTTCAGTCATCTTTAAAGCATTATTTAGAGCATCATAAATTTTAGAAAGTTTTATGAGCTGCAGTAACAAACCCTTACTCCCACATTCATATATTATACAAAATGTTATATTAATTGTGGACTCATTTGCATGCATTAAATTATTTTATACCTTAAATTATTTACCCAACCATATGAGAAATATTTTTAAATCTTTCTTATGATTACAAGTTAATTAGTGTTAATAAACCTTCCCTTCATTCAAAAAACACTTGTTACCTTATACATTGCCATTCTAAAAGTTTTTTATTTGAAAAATGTGTTGTTTCAAATATACATTTCTAGCTCCTGCATGTTAGCATATCTTTTTTTAAAGATCTTTTTATTTATTTATGCATACAAGGCCAGAAGGTTAAGGGGGTGAGAAGATTTACCAGAGACAGAGTGGGGACCAGAACAGGTGAATCTGCTGAAATACTCTGCTGAGGGGAGCAGTGGGCAAGACTGTAAGGTCTGCTAAGCCATTCGGAGGTTAGCTCCCTGACCAGGGATCCAACTCAGGCCACTGTGAAGATAACGGAATCTTTTTTTTGTTTTTTAAGATTTATTTATTTATTTATACAAGAACTGTGTACAGTCAGAAGCATGGGAGGGTGAAAGAATTCACCAGGACCAGAGCGGGGAGCCGAGCAGGCAGAAGGATCGAAGAACACTGCTGAGGGGAGCAGCGGACGGCAGGAGAGTTCTGTGCGCCATGCGGGACCCTCCTTTGGTGGCCGGGGAGCAGCTGGGGATCGAACCGGGCTGCAGAGGCTGTGGGCAGCTTCACAACCCAGCATTCAACTGCTGTGCCATCAGGGAGGCCCAGAAGATAACTGAATCTTAACCCTTAGGGCAGCAGGGAGGTCCCACGTTAGCATAGATGACAGTTAAGTGTTGTAGAATTTCCATCTAATCTGAAAAAACAATGTTTGTGCACTTATTTGAATCTCTAATTGTATTTTTCATATTGTACTGAATATTAAATATAAAAATTGACATGAAAATGGAAAAATTATACTGCTGAATCAATTGATAGAAAGCTATTTTCCTGTACATACTAAAATGGAACAAAGACAAAAATAATGAAGCATGTTAGGGATGACATGTATGGGGGCTCAACTGGATTCTTAGTGGACTTACACAAAGAGATTAATTTTAACTGTGGAGAAAATTTTTTTTAAAGACTGATTGATTAATTGATTGATTGATTTATACAAGCACTGGGCACAGTCAGAAGGGTGGGAGGGTGAGAGAATTCACCAGAGCCAGTGCGGGGAACAGAACAGGCAGAGTGACAAAATATGCTGCTGAGGGGAGCAGCGGGCGCAGCAGGAGAGGTCTTTCGCACTATGTGGGACCCTCACTAGAGGCCAGGGATCTAACTGGCACTGTAGAAGCTGTAGCCCAGAGCTCAACCACTGCACCACCAGGGGAGGCCCACTGTGGAGAAAATTTAAGGTCATATATAGAATGCTGGTGACATTTTCAATAGAGACTGAATTTTAAAATGGAGAAATAACCCTTGGGAATTTATACAATTTAATTTTAAATTTGACAATAGCACACCAGAGATCTAAATCTAATGTTCAACTTTTGTACATTCACTTTCTTAAATAATATTAGGAACATTTAGTGATAAGCAACTGAAAATTCAATGAAGGTAATTTTATTTCATTTTTACAATTTTTGTTGAAGAAACATTACATTATAACATTATATAGATTTCAAGATATGAATCATTCTCAAAAAACATCTATATATACTATATTAATTTAATCACTAAAAGTCCAATTCTGTTTAACTTAAAAGTATTACTAAATTTTATTTTTTAAATGTATAATTTCCTTACTTTTTTCTTTTTCCTTATATCATTATAAATTTTATTAAGTCCTAGTAGAAATCAGTTTTGTGGAGTTTATATAAATTCAAAAAGATGTATCTTGTTTAATGAGTAAATAAGATAGAGTATCAAGTAAATGTCCAGTGCTAAAATAATTGATTACCTTTTTCCCCAGAAGTGAGAATTCTTAGTGAATATTTCAATAATAGTGTTCAGAAGGAAAAGACATATCCACATAATTTTGCCTTCCATTCATTCTGGGCAATTATTTTCAACCAGGATTTTATTTTAGGTCTACAACTTAAACTGACAATTGTCAGTTTACAGACAATTTAATATATATTTTTAATATGTAAGCAGCTTTTTCATCCAGTCTATGAAATATCTATTTCTTACTCTTCCACTTTTGAAGACAGCCTTTTTCTTAGTGATTTCCTTTTTATAGTTGCTCATATCTCTTCCATTTTTCCTTCCTTCCTTCCTTTTGATTGAGAATAACCTTTTTTTTTAAACTGTATATGATTTAAACATATAGGATCACACCTTTGAGGTGTATGTTACAACACCTACAACCCACTTTATTTTTCTCATCAGTGTGTGATTACTTCATATTTTAACAGCCTTGCACATTAATTTAGTTCTTAAAACATCTTAATTATCTATTTTTTATTTCCTCTTAACCTTTATAAATCACTGTATCTTTATTTTCTTCATATTACATCATTTCAGGTGTGTACATATGGATTTTAAAAAATTATTTAGTTTTTATTTGAAGTATTCACTTCCCTTTTAGCTGTTTTATTCATTTATTCTTTATTGAGGTAACATTGGGTAACAACACTACAAAATTTTGGGTAATAAGTTCACAATTCTAAGGTATATATTACCACACCATTCCTGCCATCAAAGCACCCCATACTCCTTGACTCTAGTTCATTGGGCCCCCACCTCTACACTTTGTTCCCACCCACCTGATTTCTTCCCTCTTGAGAAATTCTTGAGTCATATTTCTAAGGTTTGTTTGATTTAGTTTTTCCAGCCCCTCCATATTGTATATATGAGTGAAATCATCTAGTATTTGTCTTTTTCCTTCTGACTTACTTCACTTAGCATTATCCTTTCAAGCTGCATCCATGTTGTCATACATGACAAGAGTTCATTTTTTTAAATTTCTGAGCATTACTCTATCATATATATATAAATATATATATAAATATATTTATATATATAAATAGATACACACACACACACACACCACATCTTCTTAATTCACTGTTTTTTTAAGGGGCATTTAGATTGCTTCCATAATTTGACCATTATAAGTAGTACTGTAATGAATATTTGAGTGCATCTATTCCTTAGAATTAGTTATTTCATATTCGTCGTGTAGATATGTAGGCGTGGACTTAATGGATCATATGGTATATCAATTTTTAATATCTTGAAGAAGTTTATGGTTGTTTTAATTATTATTTAGGTAATATAAAATTGTGCTTACCTTTGTTTTTCTACTTCAGTTTCAATAGCTTAATTATCTTTTCTGATTTTTAGCTAAAAATATATTTCTTTCACTTCAGTTTGTACAACTGGATATAACATTAGGTTGTAAACAGGTAGAAATAAGCATCAGTATTCATATGTCATACTGAGAAGATATACATGTAGTACAAAATTAAATGTATCTGTGAATCATAAAATTCTGCTTTTTTGTAGTACCTATCTTCAAATTTACCAATGCTTACCATCTTTTTATATTCAGGCAGTTATGTGCTAACCAATATACATTATGATATGTTGTTCATATACAAATTGTCTTCAAAAGACAACATTCTATTCTGATCATATAAAAGACACTTTTTAGACAATTTTTATAAAGCCCATTTTCACTGAGAAGTGGTTTATTTGAATCTGTGTTTTTCATACTAAATTATTTTTATGTTTGCACCGGTACAATAGTTGTAAATATATCTTCTTGGTCATACAGCTGTAACTCTTTATTCCCTGTTGCCTTGGAAAATGCCTTTTTAAAAAAAGCTTAGATTTCCCTGAATTTTAATGAATCATTTCTTGTCAGACAACAGAATAGCAATCAGTTATGTTATAATAGAAACTTGTGGGTTCACTAAATAGAAAAGAAATATTTTGCATAAGCTTGACTAATTATTCTGTATGTTGAGTAGTCTTGTAAGATGGCATATTTTGGTCTCTATCCCTTTGGTAGGTTTATAGTTGGATCAGATATTGTCAGAGAAGATATTAAAATAGAATTCTAGGAAAGATAATAATGCACCTCCCCCCAATTCCCCAAGATGGACTACTCCTAATCCCTGCAGCCTGACAATTTGTTACTTTAGAAAAAGCAGGATTTAGTAGATGTGATTCAGTTAAGAATTTCAATATGGGAGACTATTCTGGATTAATTGGTCAGGTCCAATATAATCAGAGCATTCTTTTTAAAAAAATATATTTGTTTATGCATACAAGAGCTGGGGTACAGGCCAGAGGTGTGGGGGGGGGGTGAGAGGATTCACCAGAGACAGAGAAGGGAGCAGAACAGGCAGACTGACTGAAATACACTGCTGAAGGGAGAAGTAGGAAAGATGGGAGAGGTCTACTGTGCCATGTAGGTAGCTCCCTGGCCGGCCTGGGATGGAACTCATGCTGCAGAGGCTGAGGATAGCTTCATAGGTTGTGTCTTAACCCCTTTAGCCACCAAGGAGGCCCATAATCAGAGCATTCTTATAAGTAAAAGAGGAAGGAAAGGAGCAGAGAAGGAACTGTGATGACAAATGGGAGGGGGCTGTGGAGTTAGGGCTTTCAAGGCGCCCTTCATCAAGACCAAGAACCTCAACCAATATTATATATTCAAAAATTATAAAGTCACATTTATAGATTTCTTGTGATTGTATCACTAGCCCAAGAAATTTCATTTTTAGTGTTTCTGTTTGCCTAGAATCCCTTAGACTTTAAAACTTTATAACTATTTGTAGGTTTTATAGATATGGGTTATTTCCAGAGAGAAGTCTTAGCTACTGTCATTGTTACAAGTATTTGGAATGAATTACTGGTATTTTAAAGGATAACAATCACATCATTATTTTTATATTTATTATGTTTATCATGTTGCATTTAAGCTACTTTATTAGTAATTTTAGCTTGATTTATACTTGTCTAAAATTTTGAGCAACTCATTGTAGATTAGGGTGAGCCTTGAAAAACTTTCCGACAGTATGTTGATGCAATATGAGTGTGTATAGGTTTTTTTTTTGTGTGTGTGTGTATGTTTAAGCATTCACTGAAAACACTAAACCATAGTTTAAGCACATTCCAAATTCTATAATTGGGTTGATTTTTCAGACCAGCTTTTTGAAGCTCATTTAATGGACCAGAGGTATTTATTTATAGGTGATGATGGGGAAGTAGAAAAAAGTAGTTATAATGAATAGAAAGAAAATATTTAGCCTATCATTAACATGCTCTGAATATATTGGAATACATTTTCTTGATAACTGACATTCATAGAATTATTATTATGCTCTGAGTATGTATCATTGTGAATTTGGACTGCTATAACAAAATGCCATAGACCAGGTACCTTAATCTCATAGTACTGAGAACTGGAAGCTGAGAATTTTCACATCAAAGTGCTGGAAAATTTGGTTCTTGATCATGATCATCTTCCTTATTTAGAGTAACTTCCTTCTTGCTGCATCATGGCATGTCAGAGAGGAAGTTCTAGAGCCTCTACTTCTTGTGAGGGCTCTAATTCCATTATAGAGGCATCATACTCATGACCTCTTCACAAGCTAATCACATTCCTAAGCCAAATAAGTCACGAGACGAGGATGATAAGGATCTCTTTTTTTTAATAATAAATTTTATTTTTATATTCCCCTTACAATTTCAACCCCCCCCATTTTGACCCCAATCCCTCCCCTCCCGCATTTCAATATATAAACTTTCAGACAAATAATCCATAATAACATGTATTGAGAACTGATGATTTAGAACAATGTACACTGAAAACTGATGATGACAGTAATAGTGAAATCATCATATTTCTTTCTCTTGACATGTAAAAATGACTGTTTCAATTCCTTATAATAGAGTGATCCTTTTTTTTTAATCTATACTTCTAATGCCATCTTTTCATTATGGTAGTATTATTTGGTAACTTATTGTCAATAAAGAAGTCCAACAAAAATGGTAACAAAAGTTATAAGAGTAATTTCAGGGCTTACAGATTGCTGGTGATATAGTAAATCAACTCCACAATTGATACCTCTGGGTTTGCTCTTGGTTCAGTTCTTGTGCAGTATATTTGTTGGCTAAAGGTTGGTGATAAGTTGGAAGAAGATAGAAATTTTACATTTCTACTATTAATTCAAAGAATGAAAGAAAAGGCACATGCAAATTTTTCCAGTAACCATTTAGTTGTCGCATCATCATTATAAATAGTGTTAATTATGACTAATAAAATAGCATTATTATTGTTTCTGAAATGTATGTATCGTGTGACAGACCTTCTATGAAAGCTACTTGCAGTGATCCTATTAGGTTGATTATTTTATGATCCTGCTTTTACAGATTAGTATGCAGCCTAAAGGGGTTCAATAATTTGCCCAAAGTCACATAGATAGGAAATTTAAATGAATATGAGTCTAGCTCCTTGAACATCCATTAAAAGCAAGATAAATTAACACCTAAAGTGGCAAACTATTTCTTTAATAAACATAACATTTCCTTTATTGCCTCTGAATTTTAGTACCTAATACAGAAAACTTTCTGATAAAACTATTATGACCCTTTGGTGAACTTGTCAACATTCCTTGAACTGCTTGACTCTGAAGAGATGATTGTCCCATCTTTCCACCACCACAAGCAGCAATTGTATGTCACAGGTTCTGCTCAAATTAATTAAAATACTATCCTGACTTTGCCTTTTTCTGTGAGTCAAAACCCTAGTAGTTATTACTTCATGCAATAGAAGAACAATAAAAGAAAATTTCATAAGTGGGGAAAGCAAAAATAGTAACAGTGAGAAAAAAATCATCATAATATTCTTTTAGTATTTTATGTTTTGATCTTTCATTTCATAATATATCAAATTTAAATTTACACTGCTTGGTGATATGAGAGCTGGTGTTGCTTGTATGCCAGCCCACTAGGAGCAGTGCTTTTTGACTCGCTGTGCTAGATAGCCGTCTCTGATGGGAGTATCTGTCCAAGAGAATGTGTCTGCTATTTCCTATCTCCCAGGACATAGGGAGACACCTATCTGTCTTTAACATCTGTCTTCTAGCCTTTTATTCAAGGCATTGGTCATGTCATTGAAACAAAATATATCCACCAATAAGCTAGACCATTGATCCTAACTTTCCCACATATTACAGCATGCACACACACACACACACACACACACACTGAAAACAGCTAACTGCTAACTTCACACCCCTTGACTTTTCTGTTTTCCTTTCTAAAAACCTTTTACATTGACGGAGTTCTGTATTTTATTATCTCTTATTTTTTTAATAGAGTTTGAGGTTCAACATGTTAAACAATTACATATTATCCACATAATGAAAGAAACTGAGAGTGAGTCTGTGCTTCTTTGACCACCTTACGGCCATCTTTCTCCCACCTTCAAAATGAGAATATGATTTCCATTCTTTCTCAAGCTGTTCGGTTTACTACTTTCACACTATGTTGCTATCAGACTGCTGACTGTCCAATTTTCTATCATTTCACGCCCATAAAGCAGCATCTCTATACTGTGCGTGGTGCTTTCTCTACATGTTCTCAGGAAGGTCTTTTGACCTCCCTAATCTACAGCCTACTGCTATGTTACAAAACGGGGAGCTTGGCTTTGGAGAGTGATTCAGTTTGAACATTGACTGTCATTTACTAGCTACAATACCTTAAATAACTGAAATACCTGATAACTGAAATTCTGAATCAACTTCTGTAGGATAACAAAACCTACATTTCCAGAATAATTCTAAGGAAAAGGATATGATAATGAACATGAGTACCTATTATTATGCTTATTAAGTACTTGCCTCACAGTAAATAATAACTGTCATTGTCATTTCAAGTATTCTGTGATGCATTCTGGTTGTTATTTAGGACTCTGGTTGCTTTTGCCTCTAAGCATTTTAAGTACAAAGAAAGGAAGATTCTTCTTTGCTTCTTGACTGAGGAGTGAGGTTTAGTTTTTTGCAGCACAGGATTATTACCTGTCACTTGTCATGCTGGGAAGAGGCTTTGTTGCAAAGAAAAATGAGAAACTCTAAACAGTTAGAATACATTAAAGACTTGCTAAATGAAATAGTGGGGAGACAACAGTTACTCATCTATTCTGGTAAGTTGGGACAACCATTTGATATTACTTATAAAGATGAAGATGCCCATAACCTATAACCCAGCAGTTTTACTCCAGCATCCAAGAGAGTCCTGTCCACATATGCACAAATATGTGAGCAAGGATATTTTTAACAGTGCTGTTTATGTAGGAGAAAAAAAGGAAAAATGTAACTGTCTATCTAGCTAGGTAAGTTGTAGTATATTCATACAATGATGGTGACAATGTAGGAAGTAACCTTTTAGTATTATTATGGATGCATCCCACAACCTCAGACTGAATGAAAAAAGAACACTATGCAGAAGGGTTCATGCAGCATGAAGTACTTATATAATGGTTTTAAATGTCAAAGGATTATTTATTATTATTGCATAGATATGTATTATTATAAATATATAGCCGGTATATATACAAGCACAAATTAATGCTTAAGGATAATTAATATCAGATTCAAGATAATGATTTTTGGGGGAGGTAAGAATGTGGTTCTAAAACAGATCCTATCTTATTTCTTAAACTAATGTTCATTATGTATTTTAAGCATTTTCTATATCTAAAGTGTTTAATAAAATAATATAGTATAATAACTCAATTATAAGTATGCTGCCAAAAATAAATTCTTATAACCTGATACTTACACTTATTCTTCACTTTATTATGTCATTATCCCTTAACATTATTTATGCAAAATGTATTTTTTAATTTGAAAATTTAAAAATTCAGTTTCGTATTTATGGAATGAGATTTCAGTATCAAATTTTAGAAGTAATCCAATTTTCACTCTTAGTAACCGATCTCTATACTTCTTTCAACCCAATTATTAAACAGCTGGAGGTGTCAGCCTGTGATATTGAATAGCATAATTTAGTAAAGCATGAATTTAAATATTTGACCATCTGAGTGATGTCTGACATATTGTTAAATGTTGAAAAGATGAACTTCAAGTACAAAAATGATGAAAATTACTTTAATTTTAGTGTCAGTCTTCATTATATAGTAGCCTTACAATGACCATTTAATGTTCTGAGAATATTCTCTTAGCGTGGCCTTCCAGTTGTAGCTTGACCTTCTCATGGTCACATGGAGCTCCCAGGGAGCAGATAAGTTCACACTGGAAGACCTTCATCATATGTCCATAGCTTTTCCTTCTAATTGTCTCTTATGTTTCTCTTGACTTAAAAAAAATTTCTCACAAATTAATAAAAAAATTGAAGCAAAATTATAACAGCAAGCAAAAATGTTAAAATAAAAACATCCCAGTGACTGTTCATTTTGAAAACAACCACATTTACAGAAGAATGATTATCAGTTATTTTTAATATTACTTATAAGAAAAGAGAAATTAACACCTAAACTATTAAGCCATTTATTTTATAAGCATACTGTGTTTCTTTTATTGCCTCTGGATTTTGGCATTAAGTGCAGAA
Organism: Talpa europaea; assembly: GCF_964194135.1. Classification (NCBI taxonomy): domain Eukaryota; kingdom Metazoa; phylum Chordata; class Mammalia; order Eulipotyphla; family Talpidae; genus Talpa; species Talpa europaea. The sequence goes on along the minus strand of NC_140070.1, from coordinate 123,773,931 downwards.
AACTTTTAAAGAAAATATCCTGACCCTTTAATGTACTTGGTGTCAACATTGCTTGAACTGCTTGTCTCTAAAGAGCAGGTTATCTTTCTTATCTCTCCACCACCTCAAGTAGCTTATGTATATCAAAGATTCTGCTCAAATTAATTAAAACACTATCCTGACTTTGCCTTTTTGTATGATTCAGAGCCCTACTAATTATACTTTATGCAATAGAAGAACAAAAAAAGAAAATTTCCCCAAATGGGGAAAGCAAATAATAACAATAAGAAAAAGGTCATTTAATCATCCTTTCTTAGGATAATTTTCTGACCTCATTTCATAATAAATAAATTTAAAATATACACTGTATGGTCATATCTGAGAATTGGTTTTTCAGGTTTGTCACGCTGGCCTCTGCAGTTGTTGAGGCCTTGGTGCCTGCATAATCCCTTTACTAGCAGGTAGCTCTGTAGATTTCATTTGCAACTGATCATTCATTCATTCTTGCAGACTGTCAATGATTCAGAAACACTTTTGAAACCTGATCTGCATCTTGTAATTGTCATCCACAGAGACAAGCAAGAATTAGAATAGACATGGATAGGAATGACTTCATAGTCATAGAAAGTGCTTTAACAGGAATCTGGATACAATGGTGTGATGACTGAAGCTTGATAATAGTCTCTTTGTTCTTGTATCCAATCATTTACATTTTTTTATATTGCTTTTAATTTTGTTATTTTTCTTAACTTTTCTTTAATCCCCCTAAGTATTGTAAGCTTTAGGTTTGAATCTGTTTTCTTCTTTTTTTTAAAGATTTATTTTATTTATACAAGAGCCAGGGTGCAGCTAAATGTGCGGGAGGGTGAGAGGATTCACCAAAGATAGAACAGGGAACAGAACAGGCAGACTGACGAAATACACCACTGAGGGGAGCAGCGGGCAAGACAGGAGAGGTCTGCTTGCCATGTGGGTTGCTCTGAGGCCGGCAGGGATCGAGAGGCTGCGGACAGCTTCACAGCTCTGCGCTCAACCTCCTGCGCCACCAGAGAGGCCCTGAATCTGTTTTCTTCTGTTTTCTTTTTCTTTTCCACAAATCTTTGATTAGGTAAAGGAGTGTATAGATTGTAGATTGAAATTCTACTAGATGATTATTTTACTATATATGTGTTTATGCCACTTCCATTGTTTAAAGGCCAAAAAATGTTTTCTAATTGAGTTTTTAAAACTTACTTTTCAATATGCCAGGCAACTATAAGTTATAAGTCCTGACACGGCTAACACATCATAATGTATGAAAGTAAAGTTTAGGAGATAATAGAGATGAGTGAACATGGATCTTGCTTTCAGTAATGTGAAGTGTTAAGTGCTTTAATTGCTCTAAGCCACCTGCCGTAACAACACATCACTCTCCCATTTCTCTTTAAATATTTTCCTGAGTTAATATTTTTCCTGTGATGAGTGTATTCATATTATTTTACCCAATGTGGATTAAGCCATCAAATTGACCAGCCTATTCTAGGTCAGCATGGATTTACACATCAAAAACTACTTTATTCTGTATTATGTGTTGTTGATTCTGTTATGAACCCTCATCCTACCATCAGGCAATTTTGAGCTATACACCTGACAGCAATAAGGCAAATGATTATGTTGAGTCTACCACAGCCATGCAATGAAAAATATTAGACATTATCTCAAAATTTGAAATTCATTGCAATCTCATGCATGTTCGAATAATGGAGGCAACTAAGATTGAACACTATCAAGTAGGGACTTCCCTGGTGGCCTAGGGGTTAAGTCTCAGTGCTATCACCACTATTGCCTTAGTTCAGCTCCTGGCCAGGGAGCTAACCCACGTGGCGTAGCACACCTCTCCTGTCTCGCCCACTCCACCCCTTAGCAGTGTATTTTAGTAGATCCACCTGATCTACTTTCCACTCTGTCTCTGGTGAATCCTCTAACCCCACCAATACCCTCTGGCCTACACCTGAGTTCTTCTACAGAAAAATTAAAAAAAAAAAAGAAGAAGAAGAAGAAAAGCATCAAGCAATTGTCTTTTTAGAGTATAAGTTAATTACAGCTCAGACTTTGATCAAAAATTACATGAGTGACAACCTAAGACATTCTTGTTATGGAAATACTCTCATTTTGAGGGGATTTGAAAGAATAGGCAGATAATTATTAAAGATAATGTCAGGGATTCATCTCCCTGGGATACCTACAGAAATACCCCACAAACCATGCCCTTAATCAAAGGATATGGAATCCTGTGACATGCCCCATGGGTACAGAAAGAAGAGATACCTAACCAATGGGAAAGTAAGGAAAGGTTTGGTCAGCTCTAAGTTTTAGATGAATCCCAAATGGTAGCTACAGTTTATCCATTTTGAGTTTACTTTACAGTAAGCCTTATTGTAAGTATATGCTATGTAAGGTTAAACTTTTTATGTAACAAATATTCTTATTGATTTGTTAAAGAAACAGAGAGAAAACACAAGGTTATTTTGATCTCCGCTTACAAAATCTGCTTGAAGTAAATAAGACAATTATAATTCATATCTAAGGAAAACACTCCATGGAAATCTTCTGCTTGGACAGTGTGAGTGGGTTGTTGTATAATCAGCAGTTTCCCAAATAAACACATTTTTGTCCACCAAGATTAAACAACTTCAAAATTAATTTTAAACATAGAAATTTTAAGTGGCAACTGGTTATATAAATGTTTGATTTATTTGATAGCAAATCTCACTTAGCATTTTCATATTTTAATTTATGTTATTCCTAAAATTTGTAAAGCAAATATTGTGAATGCATCAGACTTATGTGAAATATTCCTGGAAATTGTTGCAAGGGGTGTACTCCATCTTGTGGCAAGATGTGTTTCAAAGAAAGAAATAAATTTTAGAACTAATAGATGTGTATTTATAAATAAATAGAAAGCTAGTTTCCAAAATTGTGTTTCAATGAATAAAACTACAGCTTTGCCATCATAAAATTAAAATCTTATCTTAGATTTTCAAGATTCAAATGGGTGATTTTGAAAATAATTTAAGTTATGATTACTATACTGTGTATGGGATTATAAACTCTTCATTAATAAATTCATTTTGTTGTATCAGTTGAATAGAAGGTTGATTTTTTACCTTGTCATATTTGAATAACTTACTACAGTTCTGTTTCATGTAGTTTGTTATTACTACCTTGACTAGGAGCTATAGTTTGGTTTATAATGTGTGTAGAATATTCACTAATTTGTGTTCTGATATTCAAATGAATTAGTCTTCATTCAAAGGTACAAGGAAAAATTTATTAATTATTGTTCCAAATGAAAAATATATTGCACATTGTAATTATGACAAAAGCTATTATTTTTGTAGTTTTTCTGAATCTAAGCAGTGGCTAATATTTACATTAATCAGTAATCCCTGGCATTTCTACTGGCTTCTATCTAATATCATAGTTTTTGTTTAGTTTTGATCAATGTATCAATGATATTTAACATTATCCAAGGCGATTTGGGATTGTTCCTGTTGCCATCAATCAGTTTAAAATTTCAGTTATAGGATGTATGGAGTCAAAATCTATAAATTTTAGAGTTGGAAGAAACCTTGAGGATGATCTGGTTTATTCTGATCTTTTACATAATACTTAGCTCAAAGAGACCAAGAGATTTTTTTTCCTCAAAATCATGTGTGTGTCACCTGGCTTGAAATAATGAAAGAGTACTGCTTACTTATATTTTTGATGCTTTGAAAGTTACCTGACTTCTGAACTTTTTAATTTTCTGTCTACAAAATGTCAGGGATGCATGTGCAAGCATATGTAGTAGATGCACAATTGGATTAATGTCAGAAACCCTAGGAAATTCTGACTCTACCACTTATTAATTGTGTCTCTTGTCAAATTTCTGTCTTCTATAATTCTTGATTTCCTTGTTGTAAGCTTACAGAATTATCTTAATAAATAATAGGATGTAATGCTATATGTGAATTTGGTAATCTTAGGAGTTTTTTCTCAGTGATAGCACAGCTCTTCCTTCATATAGGCCCTTATGATTGTTAGTACTGGTCAGAAGAGGGAGAAATTAGCCACTCCTGCTACTTTCAGACCCCAAACTGTAGTGGTTTCTATGAATGTCTTACCTAGACATAGATCACTACATCATTATACACTGTTACAGCCTCCTTCCTCTGACCTGGGAAGCAGGTAAGAAACAATCTCGCCATTAAATCCCTTCTCTCTTCTCTTTCAAAAATCTGCCCCCGTCCTTATCCCATTTGACTTCATATTGCCTACTTCAAATATTGGGTACAAACTCTCAGAAATTACTTCAAGAAAAAATATTTGTCATTGCTTACTGCTTGGTTTGGGAAGAGTTTTGAATGTGTCTATTTTATAAATATTTGCTATTTTTTGGTCCTGTTTGTAATAAATATTAACTCAAAGAGACATTGAAGAAATTTGTTTAGAGTGCAAAAGATAGAAAAGTATTAAAAAAAAATACCATTTCATATTAACCAAGATACTGTTAGGATTTTTATAATGCTTAATTTGTTTGTAAAATGCTGATAGTCCCTTTTTGAAACACATATATTATAACCTCATGTGACTGCAAAATATTTTTCTGTATGTCAGTGTGTTGGTGTGCATGCATAAACTGAAGTGTAGAAGAAGGTCATTGTAAAGAACTTTGTTAAAATGTTGAGCATAAAATTTATTACTTCATACTTTAGAAGCAGATGTTATTTTTAAAAAATGGTATTTTAAAACTAAGATTTTTAATTAAATGATTCTTACATGGGAACTAAAGTTAACAGGTTGAATGAAATTTTGCTTATGGCATCTGTTGCCATTTTTAGTAGGTGATTAGTCATTTTCTTTTTCCTGCAAGTATTTGACAGAAACTCAAACAGAAATGAATCATAGTTTCAAGCTGGTGTTCACCTCATCACCACCAAAAAGGAGAGCCGGGGAATCATCCCAACAAATCCAAGAACTGAATTTTCAAGATGCCTTAAGGGGCTTGACAGAGTATTTAGCAATTTGAAAATTACAGCAATCTGTCACATCAACTTTTACTGAAAGGTAGGCTACAGCAACTTCGAAATGATGTGGCAAAAAAAAAAAAATCTAAGTGAAAAATATGCTCTGGAATATTCTAAAACATAATTGCCCCTATACATATAGAGTTGTAATTTTTTTTACAAAGGTGGCCATATTATTAATCAGAAATGCCTTTTACAAGTTACATGAGAGTTTTTTAATCAAAAGGTATTAGTAATTATGATTCAATCAGTGTGTTTTCACAATATTATTATTGTAATATCTTCCAAAGTCTTATTTTGTTTGTGTTGCTATTTTTCTATTTACAGGGGCACTTCCTTGTTAACTCTGAAATACTTCAAATATTAAGAACATCAAATAATTTAATCATAAAGCTTTTCTTTCAATCACATTAATATGGGCAACATATGAAATTTAAGCAGTCACTGTACAAGAGTAGTTGAGCTGGAGTCACCATTAAAACATGTATTACAATTCCCTTAATGCTTAATCTAAGTAAAACTTTGCTTTTTCACTCTCTCTCTCCTGTCTCTCTCTCTCTCTCTCTGTGTATAAATGTTCAACTTAAATCATCGTGTACTATTTTTTTTAAATTCATTTTATATATAAAGTCTCAACTATGCATGCGGATAGGTTAATGCCACATGGAAAAATGATTTGTGAAAATAACGATAATTTGTTTTGATAATAACAGCAGGGGAAACTGAGTCAGAAAATGTCTTCCTTTCATGCAGTTATTTACTCATTCAAAATATGTTTTAGATAATTTTCTGTGTTCTAGGCACTGTTTTTGCTGTTGGTAGAAGAATGGTAGTGTATAAAACAATTCCCTGATTTTGTAGCACATTCTAGTAGGAGAAGATGAAAAAAAATGAGATAAAATGCATCATGTGTTAGATAATGGAAGTTATTTTTAAAAATCTGAAAATAAAAAGCAGGCATCTTGGAATGGTAGTATGTGGGTGTGGAATAATTTTTCATAAAGAGGGTATGTGAAGGCTCTGCTAATAGGTGATCTTTGGGCATAGTCTATTTTATAACTGAGTGGTATTTATAGCACTTAGATGGAGTATATCTGATGAGCTTAAAGAATAGCAAGGGGCTCTGAGGGATTGCTTTGTGAATGCAAAGGTGATAAAGTCAAAGGGGTGAAAAGGACAGCAATTATAAGTATGTTAAGGAGTTGGGCTTTAACTCTGAATGAAAAGGGAAACCATTATGTAGTTTTGGATAGAGGAAATACATGATGTCATCAGTTTTAAAGGAATTGCTCTAACTACTTATTGGAAGAGACAAGTCCACAAGCATAGCAGCAGAAACAAGGCTATTGTAAAAATCCAGGTTCAAGATATGGCCCTTTGTATCAGAATTCTAATGCTAGAGGTTCTGAATAAACTTTAAAATTACAGCTAAAAGGATTTGCCAGTGGACATGATTTGGGGACAAAGATAAAATACATCATTATGAATGATGACTCAGTTTTTGTCTGAGCACATAGGACAATAGACAATAGAATGGTCACAAAGATGTGAAATACTGCAAAAAAAAAAGTGTTATATCAGAGGTGTTCTGGCCACACTGTTTGTGAGGCTCTTATTGTAATTCCAAATGAAATTTTGAGTATAAAGTTGGATATCTGCATCTGGTATTGAGGGCAGCTGGATTAGGGACATAAATTTGCCTGCATACACTTGGTCCACCATCCATTCATGAATATGTATAATACAGGACTGAGCAGAAGATGCCTGAGCAGAGAGCCACAGTATACCCCAGCATTCATATATTGATGAGATAAGAATAAACTTATACAAATGAGTTAGAGACTGTTAAGGTAGTTTGCTTTTTGTTTAATAATACCTCAAAATGCCTACAACCTATTTGGAAAATAAATAAATATATACAAATGCAAGATAGCATGACATAAAATGGTTAGCAGTCAGTGAATGGTTGAGACTAAGCAATCCACAATTTATGTAAAGTTATTCATACATGCTTTATCTGGAAATGAGAATAGTGATGTCAATTCATAGAGGAATATTGAGATTAAATAAAATGAAGATGAAGGGCCTCCCTGGTAGCGCAGCAGGTTGAGCACTGCTCTGCGAAGCTGTCCCCAGCCTCTGCAGCACAGGTTCAATTCCCAGTCAGCCAGGGAGAAATGCACATGGTGTGGCAGACCTCTCCTGCCTTGCTCACTGTTCCCCTCAGCAGTGTTTTCGGTCTGTCTGCCTGTTTTGCTCCATGCTCTCTCTGGTGAATTCTCTCACCCTCCTGCACCTCTAACCTGTACCCCAGTTCTTGTATAAATAAATAAATCTTAAAAAAATAAAATAAAATGAAGATGAGAACATCTCACATAACATAATAAACATATAGAATGAATAATGGGCCCCAAAGATACTTTTTTCCAACATACTTTTAAGTCCTGTATTTGCCCCAGAATCTTTTCTGAAAGGTAAACCAGTCTAAGTGTGTTTATGTAGCCTTAGGCTGCATGTGGCTCATTTCTTTTACTTCCTTTTGTTTTTTTGTAACCTATAGTGCATTTTCTAATTTCCACTGAACAAATCCACTTCAAATCCCAAGAAAGACATTGAATTCTTAGTTTTTCCAGTGGATGCTATGGCTCTTGGTTAACTGTTTCAGCCCTGGAGTAAACATTGTTTGGTTCAAATAGTGTGATATTAGCCATGGTATGCCTCAGTTTTCCCATTAAGGAATAATTAAGAGGGTTAGGGGTCAAGTCTCAGTGGCATCACCACTATGGCCTGAGTTCAATGCCCCTCCAGGGAGCTAACCCACATATGGCACATCCAACCTCTCCTGATTCCGTCGTTGCTCTCCTCAGCAGTGTATTTCAGTCAGTCGGCCTGTTCTGCTCCCCTCTGTCTCTGTTGAATCCTCTTATTCACCACCCCTACCCCACCCCTGCATCTCTGGCCTATGCCCCATCTCTTCTATGCAAAAATAAATAAATGATTTTTTTTAAATATTAAGGATAGAAAAGAGTTACTTTAGATGTTTGTTACAAATATTTAATACACTATGTATGTAAAGCACAGCACCCAAAACAGTCAGCGCTCAAGTGTTAAGTCATCATTATTCTCTATATAGTCTCAGTGCTTAGTTCTATTGAAACTAATTGCTTCTAAAGTTGGATTTAAGAGTTTTTGGTGTCATCCCAAAGTATTATAGAAATGAAGTGTTTTCTATGTTGATGTGCATATTTCAAGCTTTTGTCTGCCAAAAGAAGCTATTAGTCCTTTCCTTAATTGCTGTACAATGATTATTCCCTACTTCCCTCCATAAATTAACCTACAGGCCCACTCTAGTTTTCATACTGGATTCTCAATATGTTGTGCTAAAACACTGATTTACTTCCAAGTGATTTCTTCTTTTTTCCCCCTGTCTATACAAATTCTAAATACACTCTATGTTACCTACTTATCAGTATTACTTTTGCTACCTCAGTTTACTGTAATTTATCATTCTCTGGGTTATAAACATTGTGGTGGCACAGTGGTTGAGCGCTGGGTTGCTAAGCTGCCTGCAGCCTCCGCAGCACGGGTTCGATTCCCCGGCTGCTCCCCAGCCACTAGAGGAGGGTCCCACATGGTGCGCAGACCTCTCCTGCCGCCCACTGCTCCCCTCAGCAGTGTACTTCAGTCCTTCTGCCTGCTCTGCTCCCCGTTCTGGCTCTGGTAAATTCTCTCACCCTCCCATGCTTCTGACTGCACCCAGTGCTTGTATAAATAAATAAATAAATCTAAAAACAAAAAATTCTGTAAAGAAAATATAGTTGTACATTTTACATGGTTTTGCACTATATAGCAACTTTATAGCATGTCACTTCATATTTAGTAACAGCTTGATGAAGTCCCCATTTGCCATTGAGAATACAATTCTCCACTTGTATTTTGAACATAGATATGGCTGTCTATGTATTACTTCTGCAGTTACAGTTCACATTTCAGCCAATCACATATACACTTCTTGAAGATGTAAGCCTCTGGCCCAAGGGCCTCAAGCAGGAAATTAGTTACAGGCTGTTGATCTCAATCCTGGGCTTGGCAGTGAGTTGTGCCATACTTACCCCCAAAAGCCCTTTTCCTGATCCAACCATCTTGGCCATACAGGACTTCTTCTTTTAAATGTTTGAGGCACCTTCCAGCTTACAGTTGTAGCCCTGCAGTGTACCCACCTCAAAAAGGAGAAGGTGTTGTTGACATTGCAGCTGAATTGGGAAGATGAATTTCACAGTGTGACAGAAAGAAAGAGGGAGGAGGTGCAGCATGAAGAAATGGCATTCCTGGAGCTGATGGGCTGACTCTAGACAGATGGAATGTGCTTGCACGTTGTGGAATAGACTGTATTATATCAGAATGTTCTGCAAGGATATTCCCAGTCTGTGTGGCACTGGAAAATCTTCACAGAAATAGTGGGTCTCAGGATCTTTGCACAAGTCCTGTTGAAATGTTCATACTCCAGGCTATGCAACTGGTGTCTTCTACTCAAGACCCTCTGACTTCCCTATTTAAGACAGTCATTACCACTCCCATCATAATGTGCCATCTTTGTAGCACCATATCATGATGTAAAATTAATTTGTATATCTATTTAAAATTTATACAATTGTTTCTAACAGTCCTTCAGAATACAAATTATCTAATGATAGAGTTGGGAGCCAATAGTTGCTTTGGGTCTTATGCATTTTGGACATTCATATATACATGAGGAATCTGAAGCATAGAAAAGTGGACCGATCTTTCCAAGGTCACCCAACCTATAATTAATAATAAACATGGGATAATTAAGATTTGTATAACAACTCTCAGGAATTTTTATAGCTATCAGATAAATCAAAGAAATTCTCTAGTATTAGGAGTATAACCCTAGACAGAAATGTGGAGTCATGTGGTTTATTTGGAACATGATCCCAGGAAGCTCCTCTAAAATGTAAAAGTGAGAGGAAAAGCAGAAAATTGACAAAGATACAATACTGAGATAACTGCTGAGCACAACTGGGTTCTGTATGGCTGGGAAACAGTGAGAGCCAGGCTAGAATGGTATTTCTTACCTTCTCTGTAGGGAATGTGTGGAGAAGGACATTTTCTAAATCAAATTTTTAATCTGTTGTGGATGATTTTTTGATACATTTTATTATTAGATCCAACAGAAATAAAATTGCCTTGTGGAATTGCTATAAAAGTTTTCAAGCATTTGCTCTCAATTTCTGTATTTACTTAATCGTGGATCAATAACAATCTTTCTCAAAACACACTTAGAGTAACATTGGCATAGAAGAGGCTTCAGAGTTATCTCCCGGCTCCACTCCTAGCTAGGGTGTCAGAAATTTTATGCCAGTGAGGTTCTCTCTCTCTCTCTCTCTCTCTCTCTCTCTCTCTATATATATATATATATATATATATATATATATATATATATATATTCTATCTATCTAAAGCTCTTGAACATTCTGATTTCAGCCTTATATAAATATATATAAATTCTAGAAATCTAGTGGTAACTTAAATCATATATAAATAGAAAAAGTGATGTATTTTACTAATGATTATTTTATGCTTTAGAGTATATTTTTCTTATTCCTATGTATCACTTCATACCAAATAAACTTTACCTGTCTTGAAAGCCTATTTACACATGTGTAACATTTTATATAATATTATTTCCCCCATATTTGTAATGGAAGCATGCAATTAGATGCATTAATCATGTATGTATAAATACAGGAATGTATTATGTATACCTTAACAGTCATAGGATGTATACACTCACATAATTCCATGATATGGTAGGAACTCCTACATGTACTTGAACTGCTTCTTCACTTTTCTTGATGTGACAATGTTGGAGGAGATTTTCATGAAAAACAAACAGGATAAACATGAATAAAGTTAAGCAAAAGAATTTCACAGTTCTTCAGACTAAAATGTTGGTGGCGCTGACAGAAAACCTGCCTGTAATTTAGGAATATTCCCAGGGGTTTTTTTGTCTGTTTGTTTTTTTTTTCATTTTAAGGGCCAGTACTGTTTCCCCCAAATAAGAGATTTTCATAAGGTCACCACTGTTTTTTATGTAAATGAAATACAGGCAGTATTAGTAATTAGTATTTAGATGCAAACCTTAGGCAAAGTGATTCATGCATCTCAAATATAGGATCTATTTGATTTATTATTGGAAGCTCAGAATTGAGATTAAGTGCTATTCAGTGCATATTTACATCTGGACATTCTAGACTTATTTTAAGGATTCTTTCAACAAATAATTTTAAGTAAAGTATCATGTTAGATGATACATGTTGATTTTGTCTTTGAAAGGAGAATTATGCTGTCCAGCAGGATCTCTTAATATGTGTTTTCAGATATCAAAAGATAAAAGTGGAGGTGCCTGATGCCAAAAAAAGCAGTGCTTTCCCTGAAGCCTCTTTTGAATGACATTGAAGGTGGATGAGTTCCCAGCTCAAGTGTGGCTTATCTCTCCGGATTTATGCTTCATCTAGCAGGAGACAAGTTGAACTGTAGTTAGACTGTCTGAAGGTAGAAAAGGCAGGTTATACTCTCAGCATCTGTTTCTTTTCTGTCTTTAAATGTCACACATAACTCTTGTTGGACATTCTGATCTCCGTCTTGTATTAGATATAAATGTGAGTTAACTCTTACTTTTTTTGTGGGCATTTAGAGCAAAGGAAATATACATGTTCTTTGAAGAGTAACTCTTAAGCAAAACATAACTATGTCTTGTCAATACCTGTAAAATCACATAAGCATGTATATTTGTTCTCCAATTTTTTTTAAAGATTTATTTATTTATTTTATACAAGAACTGGGGTACAGGTCAGAAGTGCGGGAGGGTGAGAGAATTCACCAGAGCCAGAGTAGGGAGCAGAACAGGCAGAAGGACCAAAGACATTGCTGAGGGGAGTAGCAGGCGAGGCAGGAGAGGTCTGCTGTGCCATGTGGGGCTCTCCCTGGCCGGTGGGGAATTGAACTGGTGCTGCAAAGACTGAGGACAGCTTCACAGCATGGCTCTCAACCACTGCGCCACCAGGGAGGCCCTGTTCTCCAATTATTAATTGATTTTTTTTCCAGAGATTTTCCATCTTTTCCCTCCTATTCTCTGATATCCTTACCTGAAATGCATTTTTAATATCAAATTATCTACTCTAAGTCAAAACTTTGAATGTAAACTTACCATTTATATTCAAATCATTTACTGTAAAATCTTTAGAAATTATAAAATAAAAAATCATAATAATAACAACACACCATCCTTCAGCTCAGACTAGAAAACTTCAAATTAACATTTGAAGCATTTTCATTTAACCTTTCTCTATAAATCACGTGTGAGTTTATGCACACTGATACAATCATAAATGAGAGTGAGAATTAAGTAATTTTAACTTAAAATTTTATTGTGTTTTAATGACGTTAGAAATTTTTACAGACATGAAAATCCCCATAGTTGGATATTTTTATTTACTATAAGATGGCAAATAAACATACCATTTTTATCTGTTCTCCATCTTTTAAAGTAGAAATGAAATAGCAGAGTCAAAGAACATATGCATTTTTTATTACATTTGATGAGTAAAACCAAATTGTGATCAAGATAGCTTAATAATATTGTGTATGAAGTTCTCAGTTCTGTAAGTCCTTTTAAAATAACATCATAAGAGAAATGTTTTCCTCAGATTTTCAGTGCTTTCAAATTTCATGCAGTTTGTTCTCATAATAATCTTACAAGACTGAAATTGCTTTCTCATATTTTACCTTAAATATGTGTTTCCAAAAATAATGTTTTATGTTATATCTTCTAATGACATTCCTCCCTGATTACCATTTTACAATTTTTTTATTTGCTAATTTTTGGCAATATATTTTATGTACAAGGAAGAAAACACCACACATTTTTTTTGTGTGTGTGTATCCTTTTTTTTTTTTTTTTTTTTAGATTTATGTATTTATACAAGAACTGGGAACAGGTGAGGGAGGGTAAGAGAATTCACCAGAGACAGAGTAGGGAGCAGAACAGGGAGATGGACCGAAGACACTGCTGAGGGGAGCAGCTGGCAAGGCAGGAGATGTCCACCACGCTATGTGGGTTTCTCCCAGGCCAGCCGGGAATCGAACCCGTGCTGCTGAGGCTGCGGACAGATTCACAGTGTGGTACTCTCAACCTGCTGCACCATCTGGGAGGCCCAGATGTATCCTTTTTTGCATGCACCATCTATTTTATTTTTCTAACAATTTAAATATAAAAAAAAATCTTCGGAGTGGATTGGGAAATATGATACTAGTAGTAACTAAATTTTTCATACTGTGCTAGGTAGTTATGGTCTCTCTAGATATGTAAAAAATGTTTAAGCAGTAAGTTATTTCTCTTATTTTTTCAAGGGGTAATGGTTCAGTGGGCAAGCTATGGCACCACTGCTTTCCCAAGTCCAGCAGCACATTGACTTCGAGAGCATGATTCTGTCCTGCTTGAAGGCACTCAGTTCTATCCCCAAATCCTGTCAGCATCAATTTTGCTTGAAACCAGCTACATTATGCTGGTTTTAATTTTGCTTAAAGTGAACTTTTTCATTCATTATTATATTTTTTAAAGATTTATTTATTTATATATACAAGAACTGGGGTGTAGACCAGAGGTGCGGAGGGTGAAAGAATTCACCAGAGAGTGGGAAGCAGAACAGGCAGACTGAGTGAAATACACTGCTGAGGGGAGCAGCAGGCAAGAAAGGAGAGGCCTGCTGCACCATGTGGGTAGCTCCTTGGCTGGCCAGGGATCGACTCATGCTGCAGTGACTGGCACTAGCTTGATATCACTGTTTTTAAACACTGCACCACCCAGGAGGCCCCCACATTCATTAGTTTACATGAATCAGTGGACTTTAAATCTTTGAAAACATAGCCTCTCCTGAACCTTATTTCAGCCTATAGAATGCTGTTAGTTCCCAGAACTGTGATGATTGACATAAAGCTAATAAGGCAAAATTCTTCCTCACTTATACAACCAATTCCTCTTTTTCCTTTAAAAAATCCCATTTGCTCTTCAAGTGAAAAATTAACAAACAGAAGGTATATACCAACAATAAAATATAAAACAATAGGGAGATTATTTTTCTATAAGTTATAAGAGTAGGAAAATATTCCCACTATTACTATTACTACTACTACTACTACTACTACTACTACTAATACTACTACTATGGTAGGACAAAAAGAAACACACTGCATAAAAATACATATCCTATATATAGACATAGATATAGATGTAGATAAAGATAAATAGATGAAAAAATATATTTGTAGATGTTTCATAATTATCCATAGATCAATTTCAGAAACACTGGATTCAGTTTCTTCCTTCTCCCCCCACTCTAATAATTACTAGAATAACACCCTCCCAAGAATGGAAGCCAGAAAACTGAGAATTAAATGTATTCCACAGCCATTATATTATTAAATCTTATGACTTTGATTGCCTAAATTCATCCCACTGTATTCATCCTACCATTCTCCTTTCTTATTGCCACAATTCAGACCCTCAACCTTTCTTATTCAAATTGCTAAAGAGAAATTCTTCCATTAAACTTACTTCTTCACAATTCCTTTCTAAAATACAAAACAGTGCATCACCCAGAAATGTGCTATTGACTTTAAAAGGGCAAATTAAAATTCTAAACTATTAGCTTTACCTCCCTAATTTGATTTTTCACCAGATCCCTCACCCCCACCCAAATCACATCATGCTAGTACTTTGCCTTGACTCTTTTTTTTTTTTTTAAGATTTATTTATTTATTTGTTTGTTTGTTTGTTTATTTATTTATACCAGCACTGGGTACAGTCAGAAGCGCGGGAGGGTGAGAGAATTCACCAGAGCCAGAGCAGGGAGCAGAGCAGGCAGAAGGACCGAAGTACACTGCTGAGGGGAGCAGCGGGCGGCAGGAGAGGTCTGCGCGCCATGCGGGATCCTCCTCTGATGGCCGGGGAGCAGCCAGGGATGGAACCGGCGCTGCAGAGGCTGCGGGCAGCTTCGCAACCCAGCGCTCAACCACTGCGCCACCTGGGAGGCCCATACTCTTTTTTTTTTTGGCTCTCGATATCCACTAAGTTCTTTTCCATGCTAAGTTCTGCTAATGGTTTAAAATAAAGCACAGATGTCACCACCTCCAGGAAAAACAGTCTCAAGCCTCTCATTCACTCCTACTCAGAATTAGGTGAAATTTGTGTATACTCCATTAACACTCTATTAGTCCCTCTCTACTAATAATATTTTGATTGCTTTGTGAATGTCTGTGTACCTCTAGAATATAAACTCCCTGAGTATTGGAACAACATGTGACTTTGCACAGCAGATTTTCTGGGAACAGCAAACATAGACATTTGGTTAGGTTTTGGTTTGCTGACATGGGGTTTAACACAGGTGATTCCATACTGTCCCCAAATTTGCTTACCTCGACAATATGCTTACTCCTCCCTCCCATCCCAAACATAATGTCCCAATCATTAATTATTTTCTACAAGTTTATTAGAAATATTTTTTTCTGTATTTATCTTTCTCCTTATTTCACCTAGCATGTCCCTTCCAGTTCAGTCCATGTTGTCACAAAAATCCATGATTTCCTCCAAGAAGAAAAGACAGTACTGTGTTACTTAAACCCTGTTGAGTTCATTTTCCATCTCCCCTGATCCATGTGTCTCTCTTCTTAGTTTAAGGATGTGTCTGGAGGGAGAGTTGGGATAAGTAATGTGTTTAATGCTGGGGAAGAGAGTGAATACAGAAATAACCTGACATGCTGTATTATAACAATAAAAAAAAATCATCCCATTCAACATGTTAATAGCTTCCAAGGAACAGTGATTTTCACATCTGTGGCTAAATGGACTCAGGGAGAGTGGAGAGAACCATTGTTCTAGTTCTAGTTTAAGAGTTTATCTTTTTTCATTGCTAAGTAGTATTCCATTATGTGTATATACTACATCTCACTATAGAATTTAGCCTACTAAAGGAAGAAGGAGAGGAAGGGAGAGAAAAGTGTGTAGAGGGCATAATAGACCATGGTGGAGGACTTTTAGTGCTTTGTTGGTGGGTGTGGTGTAGTAACATACATCTGAAGAGTATGATCTTATACCTTTAAAGCCTATGCAATGTTATAAATGAATGTATCCTCAGTTAAAAAAAAACCAGAAATATATTTTCTATATCAAATACCACTTAAATCCCAGGTTTTTCTTATTGTCATTCAACATGCCATGAATCATATGTGATCATTTAACTTTTCTCTTTAGCTTGAGTTTCTAAATATAAGAAAGAAATAAAACATTTAAACAAAGTTTGAAAATAAATATGAATCATTTTAGATGCTAGATTCTTTTCATTACAGCATTTCTCCACAAACAAAACTCTACTTAATTTTCCCAATTCTTCTTTAAATAACCATATTCTTTTAACTTTCTTCTCTAATTTTCTTTTGTATGCTTCCTACCATCTGTTGTGTGTATCTTTCTCACTTAAACTTCAATGTTTTGCCTAGCTAGCTAGCTATTTAATTGAAGGTACTTATAGAAAGAAGAAGAAACATTTGCAGAATAATTGCTAAAAGGCAGAGGGGAAGATAAATGGAAAGACCTGATATTAATCTGCTCTTCCTCAGAAAGGATATAGTTGATCTTATCACTGTATTTCTTTATTTTATCACTTTGATGATACTCAATATGTTTTAAACGCCTACAAATACTAATTAATTTAATCTAGGAAACGGTTCTAACAAAGTACTGAAAGAATCATTCCCATTTTTCAATAAGAAAATGGAGGCACAGAAAGATAACAGTAGTTGTCCAATATTTCAGATCTTTGCATTATAGCATTAATGAAGTCTTAGCCCAAATCCACGCTCTTAATCCCTCTGCTGTGATACCTCCTTTGAAAGTTAAATTCTCCATAAGGGAGCAATGTGTGCAATTAACTAGATCTTTGCCAGGCTGCAATTTTCTGTCAGCATTGGGCATGGTTCATGTTGTGGTGGTGGTCTCCAGCCAAGGCAGCCCTGTTGACTTTGTCCCAGACACTTTCTTTTTCCTCCAGGAAGAAAAGACAGTTCTGTGTTACTTAAACTCTGATGAGTCCATTTTTCTTCCTCTCTGATCCATGTGTCCTTCCTCTTAATTTAAGGATGTTTCTGGTGGATGAGTTGGAATAAGTCATTCATTTAATGCTGGGTAAGAGAGTGAATGCAGAAATACGTGGCATGCTGTATTATAATGATAAAGGGTCATCCCATTCAATGTTAAAAAAAAGTGATTTTAGCATGTGTAGCTAACTGGACTCTGGAGAGTAGAGAGAATTATTTCAAAATGATACCTTTTTTTTTTTTTTTTTTTTTTTTTTTTTACCTGATATTGCCAGCGGAGTAGAGCTACTATCATTTTTTTCCTAGTTTAGGTCTGTTGATCCTTCTAACTTGCTTAAAAATGGAGTAACCCAGCTCATCACTTCCTTTTTCATGCAGAAGAAACCTGCACAAGACTATAAATATCCAGTTTATGATAAAAAAGAGAAAATTAGGAGAAAAGAGGGTGGAAAAGTCAGGAAACTGGATTTACATGCTCATACATTGGTGGTACACATACATATTATATTTTTATGTATATTACATATGTACATACATATATCACATTATGTATACAACATATAATATATGAATGATAAGTAGATATAGAAGGATTGAATAAGAGATATTTCAGATTATCAGTGCATCTGTGTGTGTATTTTGCCTGATCTACTCTGATATATCAATCAATAAATATATATATAAACATATTTTTATACATGTTTAAATGAACAGATTTCAAGTATATTGGGGGAAACATACAAAGAAAAAGAAAAGAAAAGAATAGAAAACACATGAGTATGTGAATAAATTAGTGGGTGGGACCATCTCCTTGATGGATGCAGGAGAAGATCGCAAAACAAGTGTAAGAACTAATTAATAAGAATTTAAATTAAGAGAGGGCAAACTTTTGAGATGATATATGGGAAAGAAAGTGATGTATGACATATTATGAGAAGATTGAGGAGACAGGTAAAATGAGCCAACAAATTAGAGTAAAGAAACTCCAAGGAAATATTTTTAAAATATTTGAAAGCAATGATTAAATGATTATTCCTTTAATTTCATCTGTGTTACTTAAACAAATTAAAGGAATAAGATGAAATTAAAGGACAAGTTCAAAGAAAATAGAATAGAACAATTATTGGGAGGGCTTGCATTATTAAAACACTGCTTCTGAGACTGCAACACAGTGTATAGAGCTGAAGTGCTTGAATAATTTTTCTGAATTAAAGGTTGAATAATGAACTAGTTGAGTAAGTCAATAGTATGATTAAATCCAGGTATTTATATCCGCTGAGCCCTAACACTACCCCTGTTCTTTGATACAATTGGAGTCATTTTGAATATTGACTTTAAGTGGATTTTTTTATTTAAAATATTAACAGACATAGGGATTAACACCAAATATAATATTAAAAGTTACTTTTAGTTTTCAAACATATAGTATTGGATTTTTTTCTGTGCCTTACTTTCTCCTTAATACATAGCAATAGCTTTTCACATCTGGTTATCAAGAGTAAATAATCGTGGGCCTCTCTGGGGGTGCAAGGGGTTAAACACAGTACAGTGAAGCGATCCACAGCCTCTGCAGCATGAGTTCGATCCCCAGACTGCCAGGGTACTACCCATATGGCACAGCAGACCTCTGCTATCTCCCCTGCTTCTCCCCTCAACAGTGTATTTCAGTCTGCCTGCTTTGTTCCTCACTCTGTCTCTGGTGAACCCTTTCACTTCCTGCACCTCTGGTTTGTACCCCAGTTCTTGTATGCATAAATAAAATAAATCTTAAAAAGAGAGTAAATATCCGTAAAGCAATCGTTTGCGTATTTTGGCTAGCGATTCAGGTAACTACACATTAGGACACATTTAACTAGGGGGAATCTTTCAGCTTAATTGTAATTCCTCAACATCTGCATCTCTTAGTTGCTTATTCATACTTTTTTTTTTCTTTTCTGTCTTCCCTTGTTTGACTATTTCTTCATTTATGCTTCAATAATGGTAGTTGGAGGCACATTAGGCTGAATGAGACTTATTAAATCTTCTCTTTATCTAATGTTTAGATTTAAGTGCTTAAACATATCTGAAAAAAGGGACTGCTCCAAGGGGATGTAGAAGTAAAAGCATTGACAGAGCAGTGATATTTTATCCTTGTTTGATAAATGAAAGGGTAGATTTGCCTCCAGAGGAAAAGGAAACTGTCTGTGCCACTGACTATATATTTGAAACTACAGAATCAATGATTTGAGGAGAAGATTTACTTAAGGGAATATAAACTGAACGAGGACGCAAAGACTCTTATTGGAAAGAAATATAAAGTGCTTCAGAAGCTAAAATAAGGAGAAGGAAGCAAAAACAACCAATATAACTCTCAAGAAACAAAATGTTTATTGTTTCTTTTGTTTATTCACCCAACCACCATCTGTTTTTTAGGGGATCACAAGTATTCAAACTATGCTCACCCCCAGTAACCCTAATCTTATTTTACCAACATTTATTCTTTTTGTCTAGTATGCTTAGATTTTTGCTTTTAAGTGCTTTGAATTTCATATCCTGGCTCTATCAATTTGAATATGTTAATCCTTCAAAAATCTAGATAAATTTCTCATCTCTGCAATCTAAAGCTCTCTTGTTTTATAGCCACCCCTGATAGTGGATCCTCCATGTTCTGGGGGTGGGGAATTTGTTCCTTTTCCTTTATCCTTCTTAGGTTGCTTGGGCAGGGCCTTACAAATTAAAATGACAAAAAACAGATTAACAAGAGGCACACAGAACTTTATTAACATGTACATTGTGCAAACAATGTACTACTTAGATAGCATCTTATTGGACTTAGATAGTATCTTAACAACACATAATATTGTAGAGAAGTGAGCAAAAAAATATAAAGGAAAGGAATTTTGAGTTTTAGGCCTGCAAATTGTAGGAGGGTAAATATTTGGTGATGTTAATGGTAGATTTGGGCCAGATTTAATAAAGTTTCTTATGTAGATTGTTCTCTTGCCATCTCTGGGCTGAGGGATAGGCTTAGAATTGTTTTGTTGCCTACTTTCGGCAAATGCGGAAGGGCAGAGGGTTTTTTTTGAATCTGCTGCTTTTTAATTGCCTTCAGAACAAAATAATTATTGTATCAATAGGCATATTTTTTTTTAAATAATAAATTTTATTTTTATATTCCCCCATACAATTGCAAACGCCCCATTCTGACCCCAATCCTTCCCCTCCCGCCCCCCACCCCCCAAAAAGTGTCTCTGGTTCATAGTTTTCTGTTGATTTTGATTTTCACTTTCTTATATTCATTTTCCTGGTCCCTTATTTAAGTTCTCTAGATTCCTGCTATGAGTGAGACCATCCGGTATTTTTCTTTTTCTTTTTGGCTTATTTTGCTGAGCATGAGCCCTTCCAGCGCCATCCATGTTGCTGCAAATTGCATGTGTTTATCTTTTTTGAATGCTGAGTAATATTCCATGGTATATATGTACCACATCTTCTTGATCCAGTCATCTATTTTTGGGCATTTGGGTTGTTTCCAAAGCTTAGCTTCAATAGGCATATTTTGAGGTGACACTCTTTGCTAACCTTTATGGGCATCTGAAAGCTTATGATATAGTAGCATGCAAAAGCATCTGTCTTAAATTTTCTGCATTTGCTTTGGTTCTTACATCCTTCAAAAATGTGAATAGTGCCTCCCTGGCACTGCAAAGGCTTAAGCACAGCACTGTGAAGCTATCTTCAGCCTCTGCAGCAGGATTTCGATCTCCCGGCCAGCCAAGAGAACCCACATGGTGTAGCAGACCTACCCTGCCTCGCCTACTGCTCCCTTCAGCAGTTTATTTCAGTCAGTCTGTCTGTTTTGTTCCCCACTCTGTCTCTGGTGAATCCTCTCACCCACTCACCTCTGGCCTGTGCCCTAGTTCTTGTATGTATAACTAAATAAATCTTAAAAAAAAAAATGTTAATAGCTCAAGGAATGAATTCTCTTTTCTCAGCTTCTGGTGGCTGCCATTGCCCCTGTCACTGGCACTGGCTAGTTAGTCTCTATGTGCCATGAGCCTACTCTGTTAGGAAGTGTTGTCACCAGTCAGCCCTACTGACTTGGCTGAAATGTTGATGAATGTAATGATTTTGCTTCACTTCCAAAAGATGCAACTTATAATACTTTCTGTCAACAACTCATTTCCCACTAGGTACACAAACCTCCACATTGTTGAATTTTAAAACCAATTAGATAGATAAGAAATGGTATAACAGTGGGAAAGTGTGTTAAAGCCAAAACAAGTTGAATAGAGCATATTATTTTGAAGCACAACTATGATTTTTTTTCTTCTGAAATTAATTATTCTTTGACAATTTTAAGGGTCAGTCCAGGAGTAGACTGAATTCCAGATTACATTTTAAAATGTTTTGCCTATTGAAGCTAATATTTTTAAATCTGATTTTTTTTAAATGTTTCCGTTTCAGTGGCTACAAAATTATAGTTTGCAAAGGGATTCTGTTCTGACTGTAAAAAGCAAAAGCTTTGTTTCATTGAAGAGGCCTTCATTTTGATGAATGTTTGATCTCCTTTTTCTACTTTTAGTGGATCTTAAATAGAAGGTGTATTATGCAGCAGAACATCAAAGAAAACATGTTTCCTGTTCCTAAATCAGCTTAAAATGATGAAAAATGGTTTTCTGACTGTAAGATAGTGTGTGCAGATGCACTACATTTATTCAATAGCTATAAAAGATGCTACTGAAGATAAAAGGAGCAAAAAATAAATAGACAGACACAGTTAGTTGAAGACAGAGTTTGGAAGTGATGTTATACTCCTTATATCCAATAACTGCCAAACTAATCAGGGAGAGGTTCATCCTCTTAAATAACAGAAGCAGAACTAGTACATGTTTTATTATAGTTTTAACAAATGTTCTTCAAAATGATTACTTGTCTTTTAAAAGTACTTGTGCCATTCATGTAAAGAAGAATAGCAACGTTACAATACAACTTCTAGAGCTTCAGAAGATCAGACATAGGAAAATTGGTTCATGTTTTGTGCATATCATTATATCATGCACACAGTGATAGAATAAGCACACTTGAACAGATTAACAAATTAAAATATACTGCCAATTTTCAATGACTTAATACTGACATTTGGATATACATACTTGGTTGATATCCATGAGTGACATAAGATCCTCAAAATTGATGGTATCCAAGTCATTTTTTTCTCTTTTACTTAAAGATCATGAATACTTATAGATATCATCAACAAAACAGCTGTTGCATTGCTTAAATTCATTTATTCCATCATTTTTGTTAGGCCTGTAATAAATGATGAAATTATAGGAAATGATGAGAAAGATAATCCCTCTCCTCTGCAAATGAGATTCACCTCAAATAAACTGGGGTAAAGAAGCCGAGCCATCTATCCTGGTGTGTAGAATAGAATGAATACTTTTGTTCAAGTGACTATAAACCTGTTAATTTGTTGTTCACTAATGTTTATTTAGATTTCATTTTTTGGAAGCAATGAGTTAAAAAAGAATTATATATTTCCTGACAAGAAAGTCAAGAAAATGTTATAAAAAAAACATGAAAAAAAATATAGTCATGGAGACTGGGACTATGTGCTATAATAGATGGGCCTTTGAAAACTAACTGAGCTGGCACAATTCCATTTGTGTAGTTGTTGACCTGTCATCATGTCAAGTTTAACACATCCTAAAATTTCTTTTTTCCTTCCTTCCTCTTTATCCATCCCTCCTTGTTTTACTTCTTTCCTTCTGTTTCACTTCCTTCCACAACATATTATTATAGTTACATTAGTAAAAGTTTTCATTCTTGGGGATGTGAAGTGGTTAACTTGAGATTACATTTGCCTTTTTTCTTGACTCCATTTAGACACAAGGTAACAAAGTTAAAGCCAAGTATATTATGAGGTGAGCAGCTGACAGAACTCTCTGATCCCCAGTGGTAGTGGCTGAAAAATACTAAGGTTTTTGGCTAAGGCTTGTGAAATGCATGCAGTCAGCAGGCTGCCAATCAACAGAATCAGGGGGAAAGAAATATGTGGGAATTATAAATTAGATTCACCTCGAATAAACTGGGGCAAAGAAGCGAAGCCATCTATCCTGGTGTGTAGAATAGAATGAATACTTTTGTTCAAGTGACTATAAACCTGCAACTGTTAATTTGTGGCTCACTAATATTTATTTAGATTTCATTTTTTGGAAGCAATAAGCTATATATATATATATATATATATATATATATATATATATACATTAAATGGAAGATGTAGCCCAGAATTTCCATTTTTAAAAATTGAGTATATTCTGCAATTTGCACAGCATGCTGGTTGACATTTAATATCCACTATGGAGTTTTAGTAATATAATTTCATGAAAACCACAGGATTTGTGATTTTGATTCAAAAGATTTATTTCAAGATTTCTTAATTTTTTTAAGAATTATTGGAATTCAGCATTTACAAAGGCTAAATTGTCTTTGCCTGTGACTGGTCATTTAAGTTAAATTGATAGTTCTTA
Organism: Talpa europaea; assembly: GCF_964194135.1. Taxonomy (NCBI): domain Eukaryota; kingdom Metazoa; phylum Chordata; class Mammalia; order Eulipotyphla; family Talpidae; genus Talpa; species Talpa europaea. Next base: position 123,750,218 of record NC_140070.1, on the reverse strand, counting down.
AAGAAAAAATGATGTTTTTTCTAAATTAAAGGTACTTATTTTCAATTCCAAGGTTTGTGTGAGTCACCTATGAAAAGTAAAATAACTATTAATTTAACTCCTTTGCCAGTAGAAGTTTAGTGAAAAATGTTGCCAATTTGATAAATTTGTTATGTGAAGTTTCAAGAGAAAGTTAATTCCACTAATGACTCTTTTTGTCATTTACTTCATGATGTCAAAAATCAAGCTCTTGGAAATTAAACCTGGCCAAATAGAAACCTCAGATATTATGAATGTTTCTGCATATCCAATGGTGAAGTCAAATATTAATTGTAACTTTTTATATTTGTGATGATGTCACTAATGTATATATTTGACTCTGTAAGAGAAATTTTCTTCAAACTAGAATCTAGCACTAAAATTATAATAATCTTGGAAAATAATGAGGAATTTATTTTTTATTTTTTAATTATTTTCGTATATATTTTTTTATTTTTTTATATATTTTTTTATTTTTATATTCCCCATACAATTGTGACCCCCTTATTTTGACCCTGATCCCTCCCTTCCCGCCCCCCACACCCCATAGAGTGTCTCTGGTTCATAGTTGTTTGTTGATTTTGATTTTCACTTTCTTATAGTTATTATTTTTCCTGGTCCCTTATTTAAGTTTTCTGGATTCCTGCTATGAGTGAGACCATCCAGTATTTTTCTTTTTCTTTCTGGCTTATTTCGCTGAGCATGATCCCTTCCAGCGCCATCCATGTTGCTGCAAATTGCATGTGTTTATCTTTTTTGAATGCTGAGTAATATTCCATGGTGTATATGTACCACATCTTCTTGATCCAGTCATCTATTTTTGGGCATTTGGGTTGTTTCCAAAGCTTAGCTATTGTAAACAGTGCTGCTATAAACACAGGGGTGCAGGTGCTGTTTGGAATTGATGTTTCTGTGTCCTTTGGGTAAATACCTAGGAGTGGAATTGCTGGATCATATGGAAGCTCTATGTTTAGTAGGTCAAGAAATCTCCACAAGCTCTCCATAGTGGTTGGACCAGTTTGCACTCCCACCAACAGTGCAGGAGAGTTCCTTTTTCTCCGCAACCTCACCAACACTTGTTGTTGCTAGTTTTTTTAATATGTGCCATTCTCACTGGTGTAAGATGGTATCTCACTGTAGGTTTGATTTGCTTTTTCCTGATTACAAGTGATGTTGAACATTTTTTTATATGCCCTTTGGCTTAGGAGGAAATTATTACTTTTTCAAACCTATAAGGCATAGATAGCAAAACCTTAACTCAAAGCTTTTGAGTTTGAGTCTTCATTATTAAAGTAGAAAAGGGATAAAAACAATATTTCAATACTGCTGATAAGTATTTAAAACATAAATATATAGGAAGAGGTATTACTAAGGAAAAAATTAAAATGAATGAAACAGAGACAAATAGTTGATACGTAACTATATTCAAATGCTGGTTCTTTGAAAAAATCAATAAATTAAATTAAATTCAGGAAGCCAATTTTAAAATGAGTATGAGAAAGGAAAGCTAAAATTGCAATTATGAAAGCACATATAACTGCAGATATAAGAACGATTAAAAAAAGATGAAAAAACAAAATACAACATATAACCAAGGTAAGACATTTCAAAACTAAGGAGTTATTTATCAAAATCACTTCCTAAGATTAATTTCAATGTTACAGTTGTCCTAAAAGAGATTAGAGAAGGGTTTAGAAATGGGGTTTAAAAAACAAACAAACATATGTTTACATTTGAAACAGATCAAGCAATTAAAGAAATGTAATTTAATGAGTTTAAATTATTCCAGGCTACAGAAAAACTTTTTAAAAATTTCCATTCATTTAATGAAACCAGTATGTAATACAAATACCCGATAAGCTGTGTACAAAAGTAAAACTGTAACTCAGTATTACTTGTGACTACAGACACAAAAATATAAATAAATGACAGGAGACAACCAGCAATGTATCAAAAATGAAATCTACTATATCAGTCAGGGTTCACTTCAGCATTGGGAAAACTAATAGCATGATCTATTGTATTAGTAGTTGAAGAAGATAAATCTAGATGGTCATATCAAAAGCCCTTCAAAAGGCTTTTAATAAAATATATAGGCCAACCTTGATAAAATTTTGAAGATAAATGGAAAAAATTATATATAGGGATGTTCAAAAGAGAAACAGAAAATTTAATTTAAAACAAGTTTCTAAAACAAAATATAAGCTAAGGATTACAAATTTAATGTCAAGAGAAGCAATCACAATAAACATTGGATAGCATATATAAATTTTATGATGACAATATCATATATACTAAGGAAACAAAAAGGATTCTAAGAAGTACAGTAAACTTGATGAAATAGCTGAATATATGATAGAGAAAGACCAGTTTCATTTTTTTCACACAAGGAACTAATACCAAGAATTCAAATAACATTAACTTCTCAATAGCAACAGAACAAAATAAAATACTTATAAAATACTTAGTTTTGATGAGAAATTAATGGCATATTTACTTATTTTTTAAAAGCATCAATGTTGTGGTTTTTGTTTTTTTTGTTTTTTTAAAGATTTATTTATTTATTTATACAAACACTGGGTATGGTCAGAGGCATGGGAGGGTAAGAGAATTTACCAGAGCCAGAGCAGAGAGTAGAACAGGCAGACTGACAGAGTACAATGCTGAGGGGAGCAGCGGGCTGCAGGAGAGGTCTGCGTGCCATGTGGGACCCTCACCCGGTGGCTGGGGATCGAACAGGTGCTGCAGAGGCTGCGAGCAGCTTCGCAACCCAGCGCTCAACCACTGCGCCACCGGGGAGGCCCAATGGCATATTTATGCTTTTAAAAATAAAGCATTTTGGAGGAATATAAGTTAAGATTTGATAAAATGAAAAGACACTGTCTATACTTATGGGATGATTTTATATAAACCAATATAATTTCCCTAAAATTGATATGTAAATTTAATGCTACTCTAGTTTACTCTTCTATTTTTATTCATTGAAAAATATATTTATTCCTAGTGGAAGTGCTTAAACAAGTCAAAGAAATTATAACAAAGTATTATAATGTGGTAAGTTTGCCTTCATAAGCTACCATTCTAAACATGGCACATTGAAATGGAATTCAGATAAAACTGTATATCAATAAATTTAAAAGAAAAAAATCATGGTGTGTAATAGAAAATTCAGTAAAGGATTATAGTAAAAATAATTATCATTTTCTTTAATAAAGGCATTAAAGAATTTCAATTTGATGGTAATGGAGAAATTCTTAATAAATGACTTTTTAAAACTGTCAACCCATTCCAAATAAAACTGTAATTTTAAGTTAAAGCATGTACAAAATAATTTCTCAAAAATTTAGCACACTTCTATGCAAATATAAAAAATAAGTATTAGATAATTATCAAGGAAAAAATCTAGCAGTCTTTACTTGTATTACAATAATAAGGGAAAGAGTCTAAACCTAAAAGATCAGCCCAGAAAATATAATGCAATAGTAGCATAATTCTATAAGTATAATGATATACATTAATATTGTCATAAATATATATAAAATAATAACTCATGACAGATACAGGGTGGATAATGTTGTTATAGGTTATAGTTACATAAACTCTAACTATACATGTACATATATAGTTTATAAAAAAAATCACAGTTGCTCTACTATACTATTGCTGTACATAAAACTATTTCAAATTTATAAAAAGATACCAAACAAAGTAAAAGAAAATTGAGCTTAGGATTGAATATTCATAGAAGAGCAAATCTTTTTTTTTTATATAAATTTTATTGTTATATTCCCCATACAATTGCAGCCCCCCCATTGTGACCCCAATCCCTCCCCTCCCGCCCCCGCCCCCCTAAAAGTGTCTCTGGTTCATAGTTTTTTGTTGATTTTGATTTTCACTTTCTTATAGTTATTCATTTTCCTGGTCCCTTATTTAAGTGTTCTAGATTCCTGCTATGAGTGAGACCATCCGGTATTTTTCTTTTTCTTTTTGGCTTATTTCGCTGAGCATGATCCATTCCAGCGCCATCCATGTTGCTGCAAATTGCATGTGTTTATCTTTTTTAATGCTGAGTAATATTCCATGGTATATATGTACCACATCTTCTTGATCCAGTCATCTATTTTTGGGCATTTGGGTTGTTTCCAAAGCTTAGCTATTGTAAACAGTGCTGCTATAAACACAGGGGTGCAGGTGCTGTTTGGAATTGATGTTTCTGTGTCCTTTGGGTAAATACCTAGGAGTGGAATTGCTGGATCATATGGAAGCTCTATGTTTAGTAGGTCCAGAAATCTCCACACAGCTCTCCACAGTGGTTGGACCAGTTTGCACTCCCACCAACAGTGCAGAAGAGTTCCTTTTTCTTCACACCCTCGCCAGCATTTGTTGTTGCTAGTTTTTTTAATATGTGCCATTCTCACTGGTGTAAGATGGTATCTCATGGTAGTTTTGATTTGCATTTCCCTGATGGCAAGTGATGTTGAACATTTTTTCATATGCCTGTTGGCCATTTGCATTTCCTCTTCAGAGAAGTTTCTTTTTAGCTCTTCTGCCCATTTTTTGACTGGATTATTTTCTTTGTTGTTGTTGAGTCTCATCAGCTCTTTGCAGATTTTTGTGATCAGTCCTTTATCATTAGTGTTGGGTGCAAAAATGTTCTCCCAGTTGGTGGGGTTTCTCTTTGTTTTTGTTATTGTCTCTTTTGCTGTGCAGAACCTCTTTAATTTGATGTAGTCCCAGCTGTTTATCTTTGCCTTCACTATCACTGCTTTGGGTGATGTGTCTGTAAAGATGTCTTTGATGTGCAAATCACGTAGTGTTTCACCTATATTTCCTTCTATATATTTTATGGTTTCAGGTCTTATGTCTAGTTCTTTAATCCATTTTGAGTTGACTTTTGTGTATGGTGTGAGGTAGTGGTCAAGCTTCATTCTTTTGCATGTAGCGACCCAGTTTTCCCAGCACCATTTATTGAACAAACTTTCTTTGCTCCAATGCATATTCTTTGCTCCTTTGTCAAAGATTAGTTGACCATAAATCTGTGGGTTTATTTCTGGATTTTCTATTCGATTCCATTGGTCTGTATGTCTGTTCTTGTTCCAATACCATGCAGTTTTGATGATTATGGCTTTGTAGTATAGTTTGAAGTCTGGGAGTGTGATGCCTCCATTCCCTTCTTTTTTTTTTCAGGAGAGCTTTGGCTATTCGGGGTTTTTTGTCATTCCATATGAATTTCATCAATAATTGTTCTATTTCTTTGAAGAATGACATTGAAATTTTGATTGGAATAGCATTGAATCTGTATTTTGCTTTTGGAAGGATGGCCATTTTAATAATGTTTATTCTTCCAATCCACGAGCAGGGGATGTCTCTCCATTTCTTTGTGTCTTCTTCTATTTCTTTTAACAGTGTTTTATAGTTTTCTTTGTATAGGTCCTTTACCTCTTTTGTTAGATTTATTCCCAAATATTTGATTTTTTTTGTTTCAATAACAAAAGGGATGGTTTTTTTGATTTCTTCTTCTTCAGATTTATTGTTTGTGTATAGGAAGGCTACTGACTTTTGCATGTTGATTTTGTATCCTGCCACTTTACTGAACTGATTGATGAGTTGAATTAGCTCTTCTGTGGAGTTTTTGGGGTTCTCTATGTATAATATCATATCGTCTGCAAATAGTGATAGTTTGACTTCTTCTTTTCCTATTTGGATTCCTTGGATGTCTTTCTCTTGTCTTATTGCCCTGGCTAGGACTTCCAGTATTATATTGAAAAGCAGTGGTGAGAGTGGACATCCTTGTCTTGTTCCAGATCTTAATGGAATTGCTTTCAGCTTTTCACCATTGAGAATGATACTGGCTGTTGGCTTGTCATAGATGGCCTTTATGATGTTGAGGTATGTTCCTTGTATCCCAAGAATTTCAAGGGCTTTTATCATGAATGGGTGTTGCACTTTGTCGAAAGCTTTCTCAGCATCTATTGATATTATCATATGGTTTTTATATTTCTTTTTGTTGATGTGTTGGATAACGTTGATTGATTTTCAGATGTTAAACCATCCTTGTGCCCCTGGAATGAATCCTACTTGGTCGTGGTGAATTATCTTATGGATACATTGTTGGATTCTGATGGCTAAAATTTTATTGAGGATTTTTGCATCAGTGTTCATTAGGGAGATTGGCCTGTAGTTTTCCTTTTTTGTGTTGTCCTTGTTCGGTTTTGGTATTAGTGTAATGTTGGCTTCATAGAACGTGTTTGGTATTGTCCCTTCCTTCTCAATTTTTTGGAAGAGTTTGTGAAGGATAGGCACTAATTCGTCTCTGAATGTTTGGTAGAATTCATTTGTAAATCCATCAGGTCCTGGGCTTTTGGTTTTGGGGAGGTTTTTGATTACCATTTCAATTTCGCTAATTGTAATTGGTCTGTTTAGGTGTTCTATTTCTTCTTTATCTAGCTTTGGGTGATTGTAGAGTTGTAGGAATTTGTCCATCTCCTCTAGATTATTAAACTTGTTTCCATATAACTGTTCATAGTAGTTACTGATTATTCTTTTGATTTCTGCTGTGTCCGTTGTGATTTCGCCTCTTTCATTGATGATCCTGTTTATTTGTGCTTTCTCCCTTTTTTCCTTTGTGAGCCTGGCTAGGGGTTTGTCTATTTTATTGATTTTTTCAAAGAACCAGCTCTTGGTTTCATTGATCTTTTGGATTGTTTTTTTAGTTTCAATTTCATTTATTTCTGCTTTGGTTTTTATTATTTCTTTTCTTCTACTGGTTTTGCGGTTTTTTTGTTGTTCTTTTTCTAGATCTTTGAGCTTCGAGATTAGGTTGTTTCTTTGAGTTCTTTCTTGTTTCTTGATGTGAGCTTCTATTGCTATATATTTTCCTCTTATTACTGCTTTTGCTGCATCCCATACATTTATGATATTGGTGTCCTCCTTGTCGTTCAATTCAAAAAATTTTTTAATTTCTTCTTTGATCTCCTCATTAGTCCAGTGGTCTTCCAGTAGTGTGGTTTTTAATCTCCATGAGGTAGGAAAGTTCCTTGCCTTCTTTTTATGGTTTATTTCTAGTTTGATGCCTTCATGGTCAGAAAAGATGGTTGATATGATTTCAATCTTGGTGTATCTGTTGATGTTTGTCTTGTGCCCCAGTATGTGATCGATCCTGGAGAATGATCCGTGTGCGCTTGAGAAAAATGTGTACTCTGTTTTTTTGGGGTTTAGTGTTCTATAGATGTCTGTTAAGCCCAATTGAGAAGAGCAAATCTTAATGACCAAACAAAATTTACAGATATATTACTCATGCTGCATAGTGGTCAGAGAAAGTTAAGGATAAATATATATCAGCAATTTTACTTCTGGATATATGGTATGTAAAATAAAATTACTACTATAGTACTCTAAAAAATATATATGCAAGATTGTTAATTTCAAGTGGTGGAGAAACTAAAAATGAAGTTGAGTATTAGAAGAATGATTGATGTTTCTAGTATACAATAAGACATAAATATTAGCTCTTCAATCAATAAAAATCATTAACAATAACTAGAACCATTCTAGATAACATTAAAGAATTTCTCAGAGATAAAATTATGATCAGCAAGTAAAAGAAATATATATTTATGTTGTGCTCACAATTTTTATTGTAAAACAGTTTATATATAAGTTTATGTTTTTGTGTAAGCATATATGTATGTATGTTCTAAGAAAAAACTGGAGAACATATCAGCATTCATATTATTATATAATTATATATTCATTATAAAATAAAAATGCAAATGTTTTTAGCATGGAATAGATGATGGGGTAATATGAATGTATGAAAAGTAAAATAAACAAATGGGAAAGAAGAAAAAAAAAGAAAAGAAATAGGGGAAAGATAAAATAACTCATAGAATGTTTTGAGAAGAACAATTGTATATGATTCTTCATGAGTAAGATTAAATACTAGAAGTGGCAGACCGGGCGTGCAGGGGAGCGCGTCCACTGCACCGGCATTTTGCAGCAGCAACCTTTCTTGCTGGAGACTGTGTGAACCCAGCAGAAGGCTCACCGAGGAGACAGAGGTAAGCTGGGAGGCTTGCCCATGCCGGGCGCCTTCTAGCCTGCAGTTCCAGCCCAGAGGGGAGCAGCACCCACCGCTGGGGCAGACCGGGCGTGCAGGGGAGCGCGTCCCCTGCACCAGCATTTTGCAACCGCGACCTTTCTTGCTGGAGACTGTGTGAACCCAGCAGAAGGCTCACCAAGGAGACAGAGGTTAAGCTAGGAGGCTTGCCCATGCCGGGCGCCTTCTAGCCTGCAGTTCCAGCCCAGAGGGGAGCAGCACCCACCGCTGGGGCAGACCGGGCGTTTGCAGCAGCGACCTTTCTTTGCTGGAGACTGTGTGAACCCAGCAGAAGTTCCCCAGAGGAGCCAGTGGTGAGCTGGGAAGGTCACCCAAGATGCCGGCCAGTACCAGCAACACAGTGTCACAAGGAATACGGCAAATTAGAAAACAGGCAGTAGGGAGTAGAAAAGCCACATGCAACCCAGCAACTCCTCAGCAAAATAGCACACCGCAAAAAGAAAACCATCTACCAGATTGCAACGACAGTAACTTGGAAGAACTTCTGAGCCTTCCAGATAGAGAATTTAAAATTGCTGTGATTAAAAAATTGACTGAAGTCATAAAGGAAAACAATGATAAGGGGAAAATAATTAATGACCAAAAGAATGAAATTGAGTCCCTAAAGAGGGAAGTAAAAGAAATGCAGGAGATCAAAGAATTAATGGAGACGCTAAAGAACTCTGGGAAAAGCAATGAAGGCAGAATAGATGAAATGGAAGAACGAATAAGTACTCTTGAAGACACAGAAATAAAAAGAACTAAAACAGAAAAAGAAGGAGAAGTACGAAGGAAAAAGACCGAAGAAAGACTTCGGGAACTATCTGACTCCATGAGGAAAGGAAATATAAGAGTTATAGGAATCCCAGAAGGAGAGGAGAGAGATGTAGGAACAGAGAAAATATTCATGTATATAATTGAAGAGAACGTCCCAAACGCGAAGAAGGAGCTGAAAATTGATATACAAGAAGCAAGAAGAACACCAAACTTCCATGACGAAAGGAAAAATACAGCAAGACACATAATAGTAAAGCTCCCAAGAATCCAAGACAAGGAAAAAATAATGAAGCTGGCAAGAGAGAAGAAACAGATAACATTCAAAGGGAAACCAATCAGACTGACATCAGACTTCTCTGAAGAAACACTACGGGCAAGGAGAGAGTGGAGGGACATAGTCAACAGACTCCAAGAAAACAGATGCCAACCAAGAATACTCTACCCTGCAAAGCTCTGCTTCCTCTTTGAAGAAAGAATATGGACCTTCCCAGACAAACAGAAACTCCGGAATTTGATTAAAACTAAACCCCCACTCCAAAAATACTACAAGGAGTCCTAAAGCCAGAACCTCAGAGGGACGAATAACAACAAAAGAAGGCCAAAGAAAGTTATTAAAAGAATAAATAAATAAAATCAAAGGAAAGACAAACACAATGGCAAATACAGATGCTAACATATCAATACTAACTCTAAATGTAAATGGACTAAACTCTCCAATAAAAAGACACAGAGTTGCAGGCTGGATTAAGAAACAAAACCCAACCTTCTGCTGTCTCCAGGAAACACATTTAGCTGCAAAAGATAAAAATAGACTCAAAGTTAAAGGATGGAAAACAATTCTACAAGCAAATGGACCAAAAAAGAAGGCAGGAACAGCTATACTCATATCAGATAAAACAGATTTCAAACTTAAAAAGATAAAAAGAGACCCCAGTGGTCATTACATTATGATCAAGGGAACAATACTTCAAGAAGAAATAACACTCATTAACACTCATTAACATATATTCACCAAACGAAGGAGCACCAAAATATATCAGACAACTATTGGCATCTCTGAAAACAGACATCAGAGAAAACACATACGTAGTGGGAGATTTCAACACACCACTATCAACAATGGCTAGATCAACAAGACAAAAAATAAGTAAAGACACTAAAGCTCTAAATAAGGATCTAGAGTGCTTGGGCTTAACAGACATATATAGAACACTAAACCCAAAAAAATCTGAGTATACATTTTTCTCAAGTGCACACGGATCTTTCTCTAGGATCGATCATATACTGGGGCACAAGACAAACATCAACAGATACACCAAGATTGAAATCATACCAACCTTCTTTTCTGACCATGAAGGCATCAAACTAGAAATAAACCATAAAAAGAAGGCAAGGTACTCTCCTACCTCATGGAGATTAAAAACCACACTACTGGAAGTCCACTGGAATGGGGGGGCTGCAATTGTATGGGGAATATAACAATAAAATTTATTAAAAAAAAAAAAGAAAAAAAAAGAAAAAAAAAAGAAAAAAAAAAGAAAAAAAAATAAATAAATACTAGAAGTAAGAAAGAAAATATCAGTCCTAGTTCCATGATTGTCCTAGTCCAGTGTTGTTCTATTATACTATAATGCCTACAAAATTTGAAAAATATCTTAAATCTCTAAATATTGAAATATGAATTACAACTTACCTACCTTTAATATTACTCTAATTATAGAGGCTGAGCAGGATTATTTATTTATTGGCAATTTCCATAATTACCTACTTGACTAGTGTTTCAGTAAGAAGATGTAATGTTTTCCATGTTGTAAAATTTTATTCACAGGAAATTAAATCTAACATTTTAAACAAAAAGGTCCATTAGCTCTGAGCATCCTTTATGTTCTAACCAGAATAGAAATCCCTTAATTAGGCCAAAGGATTAAAAGTTTGAAATAGAACAATTTATTTTAGTAAAGCTGGGGGTGGGGGGAATACTTCAATCTAAAGTGATACACATTTTAATTTAATCTATTGAAACTGCTTTGGGAAAATAACCAAATAACAAGGATACTCCAGAGTCTTTATTATGTTTTATGCACATGCTCAAAAATGCTCTTGGGGAAAAAGAACTTGACTAATGGGAAGAATTTGAATTGTGCAAATTAGGGGGAAACACAGTCCAGATGGAAATAAGTAATAATAGAATTCAAGGAGAAACAGCTCAGTGATTTTTGATCTAAAGCTGGCACTGAATACTGAATATAGTATTTTCTATTTAGAAATATTTTATTTGCCTTACTCTTAGATATGCCACTATTTTATACCAAAGTAACCCTGTATTTTAAATATTTATAAATTACATTAATAAGGTGTAATGGGTCATTTCTACATATTTCTCACTTATTGAATATATTATTATCCATATTTATATAGCACCATACATTCCATGAAATGACAGTATCATTAAAATATGTCTAGAAGGTGCCTTTCTGGTGGTGCAGGGGTTAAAGTCAGCATTGTCAAAGTCAGCCATTGCAGCATGAGTTAGATCTGGCCAGGGAGTTAATCCACATGGTGCAGCAGACCTCTGCTATCTCTGCCAGTTGCTTCCCTCAGCAGTGTATTTCAATAGATCTGCCTGTTATGCTCCCCACTCTATCTCTGGTGAATCCTCTCACCTCTTGCACCTCTGGCCTACACCCAGTTATTATATGTATAAATGAATGAAAATAAATCTTAAAAAAAAATATGTCTAGAAGAACTGCCTGTGATTTCTGGTGTCAAATGAACTCTATGTTTAAGTCTATGTGGGTTGCTTAATTAAATTGTTTTAAAAACGTAATATTAACATATTTTGACATGCATTTATGCTTCTTACTAAAAACATGCATAAGGAAGTTCTCAGAGTTTCAAATGTTGCTCTTAAAACAAGGTAGTCTTAAAATTATTTGCAAAAATGTTTGCCTAATCTAAGGATAGCCTGTTCTCTCATTTTGTGATGTCAGATATACTGATACTAAAAGGAAAATTCAATCACTTACCAAAATGTTCTACTGACACACAGTGAAATAGCCACATACTGGTTGTTTTTTATCAAGATTCTTGACATTGTTCAAACATATCTGTGGGATAACTGTTTCAAAGTTCTTCTATTTTTCTTTCAAGGGAGTAATTTAAAGAGCATTTTATTAGTCTCCCCTGAAAAATAATAGCAGTAAAAGTAGAAAAACTACAACCCATCAATCTGGAATTGTTCCTATTGCTTTTAATGTTAAGATTCCTACATGATGTCTGTGCCCATTATGAGAACAAGCAGATGCCAGTCTACTTCAAAAATATATTGTAAAACACCTACACACTAGGGAACTACCGACTGCAACCATTTTGCTCTACAATAATTAATCAAGCCATTGTGAGATGGAAAAATGAACTGTTTTATACTAACTTGGAATGTATAAAAGAAAGCAAAACTAAAGGTATCTAAATCTTTTAAAATTTGCAGTTTGATTCTGGGATAAAATAGAATCTTCTGAAAATATACAAGTTCTTTGGAGAAAACAGTGACAAGCAGTACAAATCTTTGTTTATAAACACATTAGGAATCAAGAAAGACACGGCATTGTAAATTAATCTATTTCTTCCTTTCTTTTTAGTCTCTATAGTTCATCCTTCTTCTCTCTTTTTCTCATTTCTCTCTCTCTCTTCTTTTCTTCTCCATTTCTTTATTCTCTCCCGTAGCACTGATTTATTGACTACCTACCATAAGGATATTTTTAAGTTTCTAGGAAATGAGCTGATATAAAAAATTTAAAAGTATTTCAATATGTTGGAACAGCAAACAAGGTGATGATTTTAAAATTCCATGTGAGATTAAAAAAAAACACAAAGAAATAGGACATGCTTGACAAGCCAGATACCAAGTGTTTGGAGGTCCAAAAGCTTAGAATTGCTTGGGTGATAATGGCGTCCTGTAATACATGAGCAGTGAACTTGGTAGCTTCTGCTGATGGGCCAACATAGCAGATGAATGTACAAGTTTAAACAAGAAACTACTTATTGATTGCTTATAGTTTGTCTGCTCAGTAATAAGCAATTTTATAAACATTATCATTTTTATTTTAACAGAAGCTCAGTGATGTATAAACCTTTACAAGTTATTTGTAGTTCTAAGAGGCTCAATGACTCTTCCAAGGTCTCATATCTAAACAGTAGAAGAACCTATATCAGACTGCCTCTGAATCTCTGTTTTTTAATACTGCTGTATGCTATATCTGAATCATACATCAGATTAAAAGTGAAAGTGGGAACAGGCTGTGGCCAAGCCTAAGTACAGAAAACTTGGTTTTGGACTATGTCTTATAGATAATAAGGGAGGCTGTAAGTAGAGTAAGGAAGTTGTGTCATGAAAACATAATTTCCATTTTCCATAGCTGGAATCTTTCCTTAGCTCACAGTCAACAATCAGTTATTTTGAGAAATTAGCTAGTTCATGTATCATTATCAAATGAATACTTGCAGCTATTGAAGGCATGGAGACCTATGACTGACATAAACATCCTCTTGACCTGGGCAGGAACAATTCTGATAGGTACTATGTATTTATGCAGTGTAGTAGGTACAGAAGACAGTGATGGATTGAGCAGTGGATGGAAACTGAGTAGTCACTGAGCTAAAACCCTTATAGGGATTGTCATATTTAATCATAGCAACCTAATAATGTATGTACTATCATTATCTTCATTTTCCAAGGAAGCAACTGAGGCTTAAAAAGCTTTAATAACCTGCCCAAGGTCACTCAGTTAGTAAGTGATAGAATAAGGATTTGAATCAATTTTGTTCCCAGAATCACACTTTTAATTCTCATCATTGCAATCCCACTGCATTCTCCCTTTCTCTTGGGAAAAGGATTAACCCCATCTACTTTACAATTCTATAATTATGACTGTAAGAGGAACTGTTAATGTTAAATAAAAACACAATAGTCCATAATGGTTTTTAATATAAGTCCTGGGAAGGAATCTCATGTGAAAATTTGAAAATAGAAGTTCATTATATTTTATAACAAATACATGCTCAGTATGAGTCAACATGCCAATTTCATATAAAAAAAACTCAAATTATTTTTAAAAATATCAGGCAATTTGGGAAAAATACTGACATTGCTCCTATATATACAGTTTCTGTTTTTGTCATGTAATCTGACAGCATTTTTTGACTCGTAAATCAATTTGTTGAATTTATGATTTATTTAAGATCGTAGAAAATGAGATACACTTCTTGAAAACCAGACATTGCCATTGTGTTGGCTTTTATAACAGAGCTGAAAATTGTTCTGTGTCTTTCAGACAAAACATTGTTTTAATAAAGGATGGCTTCCTGACAGTTATTTATCTTGAGAACCTATAAACCTTTGGATTAATTGCATGTTTTGTACAAATGTCAGTTCCTGATTTAGTTTTGATGGATCTATTCATGTCCTGTTGGAGCTTTAGTTGAGTCAAGGTATTGCTTATCATCAGTCTTCTTTGGCTGACCCTTGTAAAGTAAAAAATCAGATATCATGAGAAAAGCACTTTTTCTTATAGAGTCTTCAAGAGACCAGAAAAAATATTCTTATGTCAGTTGATAGAAAAGAAAAAAAGAATGAAGAGTAGAGGGAGTATGAAGAGTGAAAATATTAATTAAAATTTGAGTTAGTTTTGTTATTTTTTACTAGCCAAGCAACTTTATTTAAACATCTAAATGAAATGTAACTAATGAGGATATAATTTCATTGGCAAGCAAATATTTCTAGTTAATTCAAGACCTAATCATTAGGAATTATAATTCAACAGTATAGGCATTCTTATATGTTAATCTGTTTTCTTATACATTGATGCTTGGTTTGGTCGTAGTGCATTACAATGCACCACATATGCAATTTTTTTTAGTGATCTAGATCACTAATTCTTTTTTTTATTAATCTATTTATTTATTTTTCCTTATAATGTTTGCTTTCTTTTCTTAGGTGTAGTCCCTGTAGAATTTTTCACCACCAATTCACCCATGCACCATCTCTATAGTCCTTTGTACTCTCCCTGCACTCATTTTGATCCCTTTCTCTCCCCACTTCCCTGCAGAATGTCTCTGATTTATAGTTGACTGTTTGTTTTGTTGTGTTTTTGTTATTGTTTTTATCTTGATCCTTTATATTCCTCTTATTGTTTTTATCTTGATCCTTTATATTCCTCTTATAAGTGAAACCATCAGTATTTTTCCTTTTTCTTTTGACTAATTTCATAGAGCATAATCCCTGCTAGCTTCATCCATATTGCTGTGAATTACATGAGTTTATCTTTTTTGATTGCTGAATATTATTCTATGATGGAATATTATTATTATTATTATATTATTATATTGCTGAATATTATTCCATGATGTATATATACCACATCTTTTTTTTTTTTTGAAGATTAGATTTTATTTATTTATTTTTTAAGATTTATTTATTTATTTACTTATTTACTTATGCAATCACTGGGTACAGTCAGAAGCGCGGGAGGGTGAGAGAATTCACCAGAGCCAGAGCAGGGAGCAGAGCAGGCAGAGGGACCGAAGTACACTGCTGAGGGGAGCAGTGGGCGGCAGGAGAGGTCTGCGCGCCATGTGGGACCCTCCTCCTGTGGCCAGGGAGCAGCCGGGGATCGAACCGCAGCTGCAGAGGCTGCGGGCTGCTTCCCAACCCAGCGCTCAACCGCTGTGCCACCGGGGAAGCCCTATTCCACATCTTCTTGATCCAGTTGTCTACTTTTGGGCATTTGTGTTGATTCCAAGTCTTATCCATTATAAATAGTGCTGCAATAAACATAGCAGTGCATGTATTATTTTGTATTAATGTTTTTGTGTCCTTTGAGTAGATCCCTAGAAGTGGAATTGCTGAGTCATATGATAGCTCCATTTTCAGTAGACTGAGAAATTCCATACAGCTTTCCATAGTGGTTGGACTAGTTTGCATTCCCACCAGCAGTGCAGGAGAGTTCCTTTTTCACTACATCCTCGTCAACATTTGTCGTTGCTAGGTTTTTTTTTTTTTTTTTTATAAGTGCCATTCTTTTTTTTTTTTTTTAATAGAGGCATGCTTTTATTTATTTGTTTGCTGGTTTGTTTGTTTGTTTTGTTTATACATGCACTGGGTACAGTCAGAAGCGCAGGAGGGTGAGAGAATTCACCAGAGCTAGAGCGGGGAGCAGAGCAGGCAGAAGGACCGAAGTACACTGCTGAGGGGAGCAGCGGGCGGCAGGAGAGGTCTGCGCACCATGTGGGACCCTCCTCCGGTGGCCGGGGAGCAGCCGGGGATCGAACCGGCACCGCAGAGGCTGCGGGCAGCTTCGCAACCCAGCGCTCAACCGCTGCGCCACTGGGGAGGCCCATAAGTGCCATTCTTACTGGTGTAAGATGGTATCTCATTGTGGTTTTAATTTGCATTTCCCTGATTATGAGGGATGTTGAACATTTTTTCATATGCCTGTTGGCCATTTGCATTTCCTCTTTGGAGAAATGTGTTTTAAGTTCTTCTGCCCATTTCTTGACTGGATTGTTTTCTTTGTTTTTGTTGAGTCATGTGAGTTCTTTGTATATTTTTGTGCTCACTCATTATCAGTTGTATGGAGTGCAAAGATTTTCTCCCAATCAGTGGGGTGTCTTTTTGTTTTGGTTAATGTCTCTTTTGCTGTACAGAAGCTATTTAATTTGATGTAGTCCCAGCTATTATCTTTTCCTTCACTTCCTTTCTTTACATGTATTTGATTCATTAGATATTCTAAATTTCATTCCTGCTTTTGAGTTCATTTTGTCGTTCCTAGAGACCATGACTCCCTTCCAGCTGATATCTATATGCAGTCAGACAACTATTACTATCAATTATCTTAGATTAGTCACTATTAAGAGGAAGTTTGAAAGTCTCTAATTCCATCTTTCTAAACCTTAGTTTCCTCATCTCTAATGTTTCAGTACAAATATTTTTCAATGTTGATGTACATATTGATAAATCATCATTATTATTAGTGCTAGTTCATCAATAATCAGAGAGGCATTACCAAGAAAATCTTGCATTTCTCCCATACTAATATGTGTCTTTTCCTCTAACAAGTTCCCAATTCTTAAATCACAGTATGGATATATCACTTCACCCTGCCTCTCATGGCACACTTTATCTTGCATTTCATATTGTACTTTGTTCAGGGAATGAAGACTGCCCAGAACTATAAAACTATCCCAAAGTATTGCTGCCTGCTATTTAATTACCCAACAACTGACTGCTTACCTGGATTTTTGCACATTTCTAGCCTCAGCTTTCTCATTACCAGGCTCCAGTCTACTAGGTCATGTCTTTGGCTTCCTTAAGAAGGAATTCCTGAGAATCCTGGTCTCAGAAATTCTGCAAGTAATACCTCCTACCCACTGGGTTCAGTCATTACTTTATTTGATGACCTTGTCCTTTCTTAGAGGTGATAAGGCTGTCTGCATATCCCTAATTCATCAATTTGTTTCTTGATTTCTTGCCATTCAGGCCAATCCATACTCGTACCATTGACACATTTTGA
The DNA here is from genome assembly GCF_964194135.1 of Talpa europaea. NCBI lineage: Eukaryota > Metazoa > Chordata > Mammalia > Eulipotyphla > Talpidae > Talpa > Talpa europaea. The sequence continues at coordinate 123,732,758 of NC_140070.1, read as the reverse complement.
AACAATCAATTCAGGGAATGACTTTTTTTTAATAATTAAAATAATTTGGGAGATAGGTTAGGAAGACTGAGGATTGGTCTAGTCAGACAGACAAGCAGGATAATAATAAACATATTCCAGGAGAAAAATGTAGGCCTAATGGAATTATCTCTTAATAGAATGATTTTTTTCTATTAATTTCTATGACATAATGACATGTCAGTAAATTCCTAATGGATGAATAATTTTAGTGCCAATTTGTAATCATCCTTTCCAAAGATAACTTATATGCATTTTCCAGACTGCCAATAATCTGTCACAATGTACTGCCTGGCTTCTTATTTGATTTGCAAAATTCTTTTTTGACTTTTAGTATGACAAAATATAGTATAAATGTAGTCATATAGAAAAAATGACCAATTATAAATACTACCTCCATGTCTTCCTTCATCTCTTCATATATACTAGTGTCATTAATATTAAAATTAAATTAAATTTTGCTGTAGCCATTTTCTTTAGTGTAACTGTCAGTTCCATTAGATTTTAGGAAATAAGTTGAATTACCTCAGGCTTAATGAGGGCTCAAGAGAGCATGAAAATACTCTTCATTAAAAACCATGCAATTAGTTACATCAAATTTATGGAAAAGTAGATAATTATTTACAATCACTCACCTTTTAAATACATATTGTGAGCACAGAGGTAAAAAAAAAAACTGAAAAACCTTCTTGGGCCAACTAGCTAATATAAAATAAATAAAATTAGGCAGTGCTAAACTGATGGGGATTGAGGTCTGTAATGAACATCCAAACTCATGCTTTGTCTAAAATTGTCAAACACTCTCTTATTCCAGAAGGTTTTTTTTGAAACAAGAATTCAAAACCAATGATGTCAGATCTTCAAATAAAAAAAAAAAAAAAGCAAAATGAGACCAGAAAAGGGGGAAAAAAAAGAAGTATCAGAATTTCTACTTTTTTTAAACAACTTCCAAGTTTAAATGTTAGTAAAACAAGAGCTGTAGGATCACTCAATTTGTTTTGAAGGAAACAAATTTACAGCTTCTGGAATGTATCTAAAATGCTGATTCACATTTGTTGTAGGTGTTTTGTGTACTATTGTTTTCAGATTGATTATAACACAATTGAATTCAGAAAAGAAATTCAGAAAATTTTTATTCCCTGGTTTTATCTCTGGTTATATATGCACTAAGTATAACTCAATTTGGCACATAATGCCCAAATCATACAGAGAAAGGTATAAGGGACATAAAAATAAGGACGTGTTAGTTTTTGATAGAAATAAGGAAGAAACTGTGCCCAGCAACAGCATGTGCTCCTTTCAAGTCCTCATATAACTTTCCTTTTTCCAAAAATAACAAGCAAGGAAGCATCTCTTTTGCACCACATTTTTGCTTAACACTCAAGTGTTTTTGTTGTATTAATTTCACATGGACCAAAAATTAGTGACATATTCCCAAATACCAAGATTTAATTTGAAAATATATGCTTGTATTTTTAAAGGCTCTAAAAGTAGTCTGCTGGTCATCCATGATAAGTAATGCTAAAAGAGGTAGTTAACAGAAGTTGCTTGGTTAGTACTTATTTCTTAGTTAGCTAAACAGAATTCAGTGTAATTATGTAATGTTCATGGCTGTGAAAAGAGCAGTGATTGACTAGGAAAAGTCAGGGCTGTCATTTTTTGTTTGTTGTTTGTTTTAAGGTTGTATTTATGTTTGCATACAAGAACTGGGGTTTAGCCCAGAGCTGGAGGGAGATGGGGGGTGAGAGGATACACCAGAGACAGACTAGGGACAGTCAGATCTACTGAAATACACTGTTAAGGAGAGCAGCTGAAGACAAGAGAGGTCTGCTGCGCCATATGGGTTAGCTCCCTGGCAGGGGATTGAACTCAGGCTGTCCTGATATGTCAAGGTCGTCATGCTGAGACTTAACCCCTAGTCTACCAGGGAGGTCCCAGGGCTTTAGATTTAACTGTATACCAACTTAAGCATTATGTGGACTTGAACAATGATGAATTTATATAGAAATAAGTTAGCAGCCATAATTCCATTTAAAACAAGTATTTGGAGTACTTGGGCTCTAAGGAATTACTTCACTTCCCTTATATGTTTCCTTCTATTATCTTTGGCATTTGGTCTTCATAAGAGTTTGTATTTGTTAGGAAATCCCAAATACGTTGGCTAGTGAGAACAACTAATCATAGTTTGTTTATACAAAAGAAAAAGTTTATATAAAAGAAAAGCCATAGGTGTATAAAATAGAAATATGCAAAATGCATCAGTGTCCACATTATATTTTATTCTGTATTTTTTTTATATTTTGTTCATTTTTGCTCTTATTTCCTTTTTTAAAATTTAGTTTCATTAGTTAATTTTTAAAACTTTTATGGGCCTCCTTGGTGGCGCAAAGGGTTAAGCACAGCACTGTGATGCTATCAGCAGGCTCTGCAGCATGAGTTCATTCCCAACTGGCTGGGGAGCTACTCTCATGGTGCAGCAGATTTCTCCTGTCTCACCTGCTGCTCCCCTCAGCAGTGTATTTTAGTCAATCTACCTGTTCTGATCCCCACTCTGTCTCTGGTGAATCCTCTTACCCCCCACACTGGCCTGTACCCCTCTTCTTGAATGCATAAATAAATAAATCTTTAAGAAAAACTTTTATAAGTATATCTAACCTATTGCATTTTTGCTTTTTTATATATTTTAGGCAATGCATTTTTCTGTAAGCATTCTTTGAGCTACTTTCCAGTTGTGCCACTATATCATGTTCTCATTATCATTCATTTAAATATTTTCTATTTCTAGCTGAATTTCACCTTTGACTTATTGATTATTTAGACTGATTGCTAAATTTCCAGACAACTGGGATTTTCTGACAGTGTTTTTGTCATTGGTTTCAAGCCTAACCTATATATTCAAATATAATCTGTGTGATTTAATGCTTTGAAGCTTGTTGAGACTTGCTTTGTGGTCTACCATTTGGGCAATTTTGTTAAATGTACTTTGTGCCTTGTAAAATTGTTAGATATAATTTTTCATATATGTCAAAGTTGTCAAGTTTAAAACTTGTTATTCATCGATTCCCTAACCCCCCCATTCTATTAATTACATAGAAAAGTTTCTTAAAATTTTCATTGTGACAGTAAATTTGAATATTTTCTTTGTATTTTCATACTTCATTTTTAAGTTTTATAGTCTCTCTTACTTAACTAGAGATCAGGGATTTTTTTTTCCTTATATGATTTAACCACTTTTCTGCAACATTGTGGCTGCTGCATAGTAGATACTCAGTGGTTATTTTTGGAGGAAAAGATGAATCAATCGGAGAGTGAGAAGAGGTACTTAATGCCAAAAAACAGAAATTACTAGGGACAGTATAAGTGAGAGTTGAACAACTGCCAAAGAAGTTAAAGTGGGTTGCCAGTTGCCTTAAGGGAAATTTTATATTTATTTGTACATAATAGATATTCAAAGATATCTATAGTATAGTATCTATACCAATGATTCTAATAGTTTTGTTTCTTCCTCAGTCTGGGAGCACATTTGCCTTCTATTGATGCTTTCGTTAAGTAAATTGGCATCATCTATATACAGCTATAGTGAAGACCTAGGCACACAATCCACAAACATTTTTGGCGTACATTTGAGGAAGTGTTCACCATCTCTGTGTTAACTGGAAAAATTGCACTTTTATTAAACTTTGCTTTTTGATTTGTCCACTGAATTAACTGGCATCTCAATACTTAAGACCTGGGAAATACTTATTATTGGTATTCTCAGATATATCTAGCCATCTTGTATCACTATCTACTCTGAAAAACAAACTACAGCAATGGTCTCAAATATATAGGTCTCTGTATTCCTTTACAATCTTTGACATCATTGAAAATGTCTGAATTTAAGTTTATGAAGTCTATATATGCCCATATTTACTACATTGGGGTTACAATATAAATTTTAAAAATAGTTGTTTATTTAAAAAATAATAAAAATCCCATAACATTTTTATAAATCTTTTATAAAAATACTTAAAAAAACTAATTTTCAAGAAAAAAATAATGAAAGAATGGCATTATTTTATATTTTTAATATCTCTTCAATATTTGCCTTAATAGAAGATCGCTAGACTTAATTATCTGCTTTGTTAGTCAATCTGTTACAATGTTTCAATTTAAGTATGGAAGAAAATCTGGCCTTATACACTTATGTAGTTGGAAAGAGTGATATATTTAAAACTTTTTTTTACATAATTATAGATATTAAAGTTATCCCAAACCTAGCAAATGGTAGTTTCTTAATAGTTGCAATGTAGAATCTGAAACCATTTCAATAAATATTTTGTATTTTATTTTGTTACAATAAAATAGCCAATCTTATATTTTAATTGGTCTTTCTCTACGTATTATTTTACACCACGCATTGCGCATTTGGAAAATATTGCTTTGCTGAGTAATGTAATTTTCCTAATGATGCCTTATTGTACTACATAACATAAAAATAAACACATTTATTCACATTAACAGTTATCTCATCAGAAACATTACTATGTATTGGAAACCAGTAAAACTCATCATGACAAATGCAAGTAATCCAGATTTTTAATTTTTGCTCTAAACTTGAATATTTTCATTGGTAGCAAATACTGTCAGTTAATTTCTTATAGTTCTACATTGTTCATTTTTTGAGAAATGTCCCTCAAACACCAAAGTCTGATCTACTGTAGTTTACCTATCCATAGGTAGTTCAAATAAAAAATGGTATTAATTTATTATTAATTAATGGAAACAAATACTAGATCAGGTCACAACTAAAGCAAGTGATTTTTTCTGGAGATTACAATAAAGTAAACAATAGAAGTACTGTATGTGCACTCACCATTTTATTACATAGATTATTAAAAAGACATGTACTCAAGATCAAGACATAATAAAGTTGCTAAGTTTCATAGGGTCATCAGTGTTAGCCTATAGTGAAACCAACTTCATTTTTTCTGCAAGTAGATGTAGCTCTCAAAGGCTTTTAGTTGTCTATTGCCACTGTCTTTATTTGTGCTAAAAGACCAACAGTTTTAACCACTATTACTTAGGAATCATCAGTCACTTTTCAACACAGTGTAAAAGGCAAATTATGTCTTAGCGTTATGAAAATAATCATGAGAATCTTAATAGATCTCTGAAGGGACATCAAGGATTCCCTGAGAGTGTTGGCCCACACTTTGAGAACCACTCTTTAGAAATCATTTATTAAAACTTCAGAATTGGGGCCTCCCTGGTAGTACAAGGGATTATGTCTCAGCACTCTGAAGCTATTTGAGCAGGAGTTCAACCACAGGCCAGGGAGATATCCACCTGGCACAGTAGACTTCTCCTGTCTTACCCGCTGCCCCCCTTAGCAGTGTATTTCAGCCAATCTGCCTATTCTGCTTCTCACTCTGTCTCTGGTGAATCCTCTTACCACCTACCCCCGCACCTCTGGCCTACACCCCACTTCTTGTATGCATAAATAAATAAAAATAAATCTTAAACTTCAAAATTACTCTAATTCTTTCCTAAGCTCAATTTTGTATAGCTTTAAATTTTGTGTTTAGGTTTTTAGCTCATGAATATAACCACCATGAACAATAACTAGTACAGAGCAGACACCCAGTGCTGGTGGTTATAACAGTATAAGTAGCATACTTGGGATATTTATTTTTAAAAGTGTTTAACTTGTAATTCAATTTTGCCAATTGTTAATATAGTTTTTTTTTTTTTTACTAGTGAGAAATGTGATTTATTTTTTACTACATGATTTTTCATTGAGGTACATTGGAGTACAACCTCCTACATGATTTAGAGGTATAGGTTCCTGCCTCTTCAGAGGGATGTTACTGTACCACACCCACCACCATCAAGGAGCCCATAATCCTCCACAATAGTCCATCAAGTTACCTTCCCCCTTTGTTTTCCATTGTCCCTCCTTCTCTCATAGCCTCAATTTTACAGTCAGATGTTTAGAGTTTGTTTTAGTGTCATTTTATCTTTTCCTTTGTTTGGTTTCTATATATTCCAAATATGATTGATCATCTGGTATTTATCTTTTTTCTTTGAACCTATTTCACTTAGCGTAATCCTCTCCAACTCCTCCATGTTGTCACTAATGGCAAGATTTGATATTTTTTAAATCATATTCATTCTATATATATATACACACACACACATATATACTCCATATAAATGACACATCTGTCATTGGGCGACTATGTTGTTTCCATAACTTAGCTAATGTAAGTAGAGCTACAATGAATGATGAATAGGTGGACATATATTCCTTCAAACTAACATTTGTGCATTCTTTGAATAGATACCTAGGCATTCAATTGCTGTATCATATGGTAGACCTATATTTAATAGTTTGAAAAACCTCCATACCTTTTTCTATAGGGTTGGGACTGGTTTATATTCCCATGTGTACTGTGTAAGGAATTCTTTTCTCCAAATCTTCTCCAACACTTGTTATTTTGGTCTTTTTGGTAGGGTGTGAGATGTTACCTTGTTGTAGTTTTGATTTGTGTTTCCCTAATGATAAATGATGATGACCATTTTTTTTTTTTCATGTGCTTGGTGACATTTTTATGTCTCCTTTGGAGAAGTGTATACTTAACTCTCCTGACCATTTTTGATTGGGCTTTTCATTTTCCTTTTACTGAGCTGTGGGTATTGTTTATAGATCTTGAATATTAGCCCTTTATTTTAATATGTGAGTCACAAGATCATCTAGCATGTATATGAGAACCAGAATTTGGTACTTATTTTGCTGAATCCAAAATTCAGAACCTTTTTATGCTCTTTCCTACTTCTTCCCAAATCTCCAATCTTTTCCCACCCATTTTCCCATCAGTCTTTTGTTAACTGTCAGCTGTACAATTATTGTGGGTTATTCCTTAGTTCATTAGATCAGGTTCTGGGTCCTTAGGAATAGCATATGTTGGAAATGTACTGTCTTCATTGCTGCTCATTTCTTGTCTAAGAAGAAGCATCTTTTTCTTTCTTCATGTATACAATAGAGGTGAGGCACTTAAATGACAGCTTATTCAAATATCACAATGTGCAATATACTTTTCTTGTCAAAACTCTCATTTTCTAGCATTTCGTTCCTATACTATCTTGACTTCCAATAAACAGACATTTCTCTAGATTGATTTCAATGCATTTCATGAAGTTAAGTGTGTTAACATTTAGTTTTCTCATGATTTATGCAACTTGTTATGTAATGAGTATCATTTAATACAGAAGATTTCACTCTTGTGTGCTGAATGAGTCTGCCCATGAAGGAAGGAAGTCTTGATTAACAAGTGACGAGTAACATTTAAATTCTTACTGATTTTGATTATGGTTCTACTGAAGGCATTTTCACATTCTGACAATAGTGTTAACCCAGTTGCAGTGTAATGGAAAAACATCAAAAGTTATTTTTAAAAGTATTGATGTCCTTTAATATATAAAACTACCTGTATTGTTTAGTCAACCTTTAATATTACTTAAGATTTAATTTGCTATTTTGGAAAATAAGTTAAGTATATGTCCTCTTAGAATTACTTTTGCAATATAATCTTGAAAGTATATGTAGCAAAAAACATTTAAAGAATACTTATTAAGATCATCAATTATTATGTGCAAGTCACTGTAGTTGAAGTTTTAGGATAAATAAAGGGGTAAGACTCAAAACTTGCCCTAGAAAATAAACTTATTTTTAAGATTGATGAAATACATTCTTTTTTTTTTGGTTAATGCCCATTAAAGGGAATCATGTTAGAATTTGAGGTCTTTTTAAAAATCTCATTGAATAGGCTTACTCTGAAGTATGATAGAGATCAGTCATTTTGGTTACAATCTTATTGAAATGGTATATGTTTTTTCCAATTATTTATCCAGTAATATATTCAGTTTCCTGAAATACATTGGATCATAAAGTAGTGACTCATTAAATCAAGAGTCTTTAAATTTTGGTACCATTCAAATTTATGTCAGTGTGTTAGATAACCAAGCAGATGAAATCGAAAATGTGATGTCTTACTGATTAGATTAATTTGTCTATTTTGCTAAGTTTGCATTTAGATTTAGTTTAGATAAATTAAGGTAACTTAATATGAAAATTAACCTTTGACAACTATTCTTCCTGAAAAACAGAAAACCTCACACTATTAATAGTAAATGTAGTAGTCTTGTGAAGGATTGTTACATTCTGTAAAATCTTATTAACCTCCATGTATTGGGTAGACTTTATTTTGGTAAGTCACATCTCTTCTTTCTGAAATGTATTTTTAAATGCTTCATTACAAGGTACAAAAGTATTTTCTTAGAATTGAAACATGCATAAAATATTCATTAACTGAAGATGAAATTATCTACTGAACAAATACATGTGTAGGATCAAGATACAGATTTATAATGTTAAACTTTTCTTTCTGATTCAGATAGAAGTGTTGGTAGTTTATTTCTGTGTTTCCTGGTTATGAAACAATTTATTTACTGCTTTGTAGAATATATAGTTGAAAGCATATCAAATTAATTACCCAAGTATTTTCTAAAAACCTTTATTGTCAGGATTAGCCTGAGGTCACTGTGACCATTTGCATGCCTTCCCTAACTTACAAAGACAACTATGTACTATGCTCTCCATCATCACAAGGCTATGAAATGTTAAGATCTTTTCAAAAAATTTACTTCTATGCTAATTTTTTAGATAAAATGTAAGAAGCAATTTTCTTCTTTCTTATTCAGATGATTCCCAAACTCAGAGAATTAGTCTATTGTATTCTTGAAAAGTAACTTTGATTTCCTGAAATTTTATTTCTTCCTGAGCAGAAAGATCTCTTTCCTCCAGTTGTACACCACCTAATTTTTTATTATTATATCCTGATACCGTAGTTTCTAACATTCAATATTTTTATTGCTTTCAGAAAGCATCTAAAATTGGAAGACTATCTGTTCCTTTTAAACAGCAGTGCAGCATAGTAGAAATCTGATATTTTACATCTCAAATATATTAGTTCATTCTTAATGTCTTTCTCTGTAATGTGGTAACAATAATAATATACTTTTGGTGCAATTATTATGTACCAGTATCTAGAGTAGATTTTCAAGACATGGTTTACTATTAGTGTATTATTTCAAAAGATAAGCAGTTGAACAAGTAATCATTCTTTTATTTGGCTTGGGATTAGTAACTAACTGGCAAGGGAGTTTGAAGGGATTCTGCCTTTCCACCCTACACATTTTGATGTCTTGCTCTTTTTGTGATATGACTTAACCATGCATTTTAGTCATTATATTACCAAAATAAAATTAGAAGATTAAAAAAGTCAACTCATACTAGATAGTCTTCAAAATTCCCTACATAAAAATAGTGCATGGTTCATAGGATTGCATTACAACGTATGACAAGTCAAAAGCAACCTCAAAGTGAATTTTTACGTTTTAACTATAAGGACTATCAGTTGGTATAGTATGCAGTTGTGTGTATGGTATTGTGTACACACGTAGGAAAACCTCAGTGGACATCAGTAAACATGCTGACTTTTTTTCTGTGTAATGTTAGTATGATTCTTTAGATGTTTTCTTTTCCCATTCACTTACAGTACACACTTGGCACTCACCGTGGTACAAGGAATACTACACACATCGCTTCCTCCAGTTCTAACATTGGTTTTGCCTTGAAGCTTATCCAGTAGCAGGTGTTGACCACGATATAGACAGAAATTTGTCCACCAAAGCCAAATTCCTCCCATCTCCAGTCTCCACTTGCCAATGTAACACGAATGCCAGATTCCAAATTCAAATCTCAAGCATGCCATTTCATCATGCAGTCCGCTCCAACTATTAGTCCATGGAAATTCTTACTTCAAAATTTAAAGCAGAACAAAACCCGTGTCAAATAAACACCATGCAACTAAAGGTGACACATTCTTTTAATTTTTAAGCTTTCTCTGAAATTAGTAAACTAAGATTACATTGCAGTTAATTACTTAATATTTTTTTTCTTTAAAAACAACAAAACATCTAAATACAACAGAACTGTTCTCACTAAATGCAAAAAATTTATTGTGAATGAAAAAAAGTTAAAAAAAACCCTGAAACTTCTCAATAAAACTTAGTTTTTTTGGGCCTCCCTGGTGGTGTAATGGGTTAAGATGCAACCTATGAAGCCACTGTAGCAGGAGTTCAATCCCCGGCCTGCCAGGGAGGTGACCCACATGGCACAGCAGACCTCTCCTGACTCGCCTGCTGCTCCCCTCAGCAGTGTGTTTCAGTCAGTTCACATGTTTTGTTCCCCACTATGTCTCTGGTGAATCCTTTCACCCCCCCACATCTCTGGCCTGTACCCCAGTTCTTGTATGCATAAATAAATAAATCTTGAAAAAAAATTAGGCATTTTAACATCCTAAGTGATTTTAAATGATTAATGACTAACAACATTTGGCTAAACTGTGTGTATCATTAAGACTGTCTTGATGATCACTGATATATTTAAAATAACTTACATTTCAAGGTTACATAAATTCAGAACATAGGATTCATATGGTCTTTGAAAGTCTCTTTGGGAGGCACAAAAGAAATTTAAACAATTTGATAATTTAAAAAAAATACTGTTTCAAAGGAAGCAGAGTTAAAAAGTCATCTGTGGTATACTGCATTTAAACAAGTATTTAGGGGCCTCCCTGGTGGTGCAGGCAGTTGAGTGCTGCATTGTGAATTGTGAAGCTGTCCACTGCCTCTGCAGCGTGGATTCTATCCCTGCTAGCCGGCGAGGGTCCCACATGGCGAACAGACCTCTCCTGACTCGCCCGCTGCTTCCCTCAGCAGTGTATTTCGTCAGTCTGCCTGTCTTTGGTGAATCCTCTCACCTTCCCATGCATCTTGCCTGTAAATCTTTAAAAATAAAAAAATAAACAAGTATTTATTTAATTTATTGGTTAATTACAATATTAGGGAATATTTATTAAGAAAATGTGTTTTCGCTATTATTTTTAAAGACCAGTGTTTTTATAATCAATCATGTGTTTATTAAAAATTATAACTTTTAGAATGTATTTATATATATATAGGTGCTCATTCAGCTTAATATAAAAAGGTTCTCATATCTCCTTGAATCCAGTCAACCACTACAGTATTCAAGGTTTGAAAAATCTAATCTCTTAGATAGAAGTAATGTGTGGAATGATATTAGATCTATCATTTTGAACAAATACCTACATGGTAAATTTGTGGGAAAAGTGGGATCTTGCTGTTTTTTTGTCCTTAGCTGTTTTTCCAGATTTTTCTGTTGATGTTATGTGAATAACAATCAATACTTACATTTTTTTTTTCCTTTTCAGTGGCTATATTCTCAAGTTGGTGCATTTCTAATTTGACTAGAATTTAAAAGCATTTTCAAAAACACGTAGATGCTGTGTACATTACAATAAACCTTCTGTAAAACTCTGCAATCAAGAGCTGACAAAATAGTAAGAGAAATTCCCAAGGGAACAAAAACTTGACTAAAAGTACTTATGTGGCAAGTAATAAAATCAGAAACCTAGAGCTTTGAGGATTAATAGCAGATGTTACCAGGGGCAATGAAAGAGCATTTGAGTACAAAGAAGAAATAATAAAATTTTTATAACATTAAAGACATTGAATCAGCAGTTCATAGATCTTACATAATAAAAATAAAAGTATAGACAATTTTTAGTTTAAGAATAATTTCCATCTTCAAAAATTATAATTATATTCAAGTCCTCCCAGAGAAAAAAATCAAGAGGGACCACTATTTCATTACATGAGGTATGTATAACTTCAAACCAAACTCAAACAGAAGTGCTGCCTGAAAGGAAAAAAGCATACTTACTTATAAAAATAAATGCTGGGTCATTTCACTCATATGTGGAGTATAAAGAAACAAAACAAAGGAACAGAGAAAACTAAATTAAAACAAACCATAGAAATCTGATGGTAAAATTGAGTCTACCAGACACAGAGGGGACAGGAGTACAGTGGACTATGTAAAGTGGCAGGAGCACAGTGGACTATGGTGGAGAACTGTGGCTGACTTGGTGGTGGGTGTGGTGTGGTAAAGTGTGTGTGAAAGATGTGATGCATATTCATAAATTGTACACTACTACATTGTAAACCATTGTTATCTCAATAAAATATAGTACAATTTAAAAAATTGAAACCTACAAATAAATATGAAAATTGAAAACAAATATCAAAACAAATCACATAGTACTTTGAAAGTATAATGCATTCTTCTAAGCAGAGTTAATCTTAAGAATGCAAGTTTGATTTACTGCTAAAAATATAAATGTAATCCACCACATTAAAGAAAAGGATGTGATCATTTTAAATCCATCAGAATTAAATTAAATAAATAACAATTCACCAAACATCTCTTGTCAAAATCAGAATGGAATGCTTGCTTCAGCAGCATATACCAAACATGCAATGATACAGAGAAAATTAGCATGGCCCCTGTATAAGGATGACACACATATTATTGAAGCATTCTATATTTAAAAAAAAAAGAATGTAAGGAGCATTTATAACTTGATAGAATGTAAACTATCACGACTTAGTTAAGTATTTTATTAAATATCTCCTGGAGATTTTAACCTACTTAGTAATAAAATATATAAATGACAGAAAAGCAAGTAATAAGCCCTTCATTATTTGTGTATCATATTTTTATGTAGAAAATAAAACAATTATAATTAATAAGATTTTAGCAGTATTACTTGAATGACAAGTGAATTTGTATCTTCTACAGCAGCAATAATGAGAAAAATTTAAATTTTAAAAACATTTCTAATCTTGACAAGGAAATTGATAAACTCATGCCAATATTATTATGGAAGAGAAAAAAAGTAACAATGAAGATGTTCCTGAAAAACAGTACATAAGTGAAATTGCCATGCTGAATATTAAGATATAAAGAAATAACAATATATGTAGATATTATTATGGAGTTGGAGCAAAAACTTTAATGGAATTGATTAGAGAAACTGGAAAAACATACACACATGTGAAACTCCATCCATGACACAGTTGTTATTATACATTGAGTATATGACAAAAGTTGCTAGGATGGTTATTCATGTGGTAAAAGGGATATTGATTGCAATCTCACACCATACACGCATTCCAGGTATGTGAGAAATAAAATCCTTAAAAAATTTAGAAAACAATATGAGAATAACTGTCTTATTTCAGGTTTGAGAAGGATTTCTTAAGGACATCAGAAAAATGTGCAAACAACTATATTTTATTGAAATTAGATACATTAGAATTATAAAGTTTAGTTCATTATAAGAAAGAACTTAAAATATGAGATATTAAAAACTGGTAGAGGATAAGAGTCATATTTATGACCTAAAAATGATTATACAGAACTTATAAAAACTTTCACAAATATAACAAAAAGATATAGTCAGTAATTGCATAGAAAAGGGAACATGGATTGCTAAATAATATATGAGAATATCCTCATTCATAATTATGGTAATGTTGGTTAAATCCACAATAGAATATAATTTTATCTTCTAGCAAAATTCAGATACTGAAGTTAGGATCTCTTAAATGCTCTTAGTAAAATATGCTTTGGAAAAGTAGCATGTCCTGAAATCCAGTGGAGGTAGATTGTAGCAATCATTTCACAATGTGTATGTATATAGAATCATGTTGTACACTTTATCTACAATTTTGTTTGTCAATTACACCTTAAAATCTTTTGCCCCTAAAAGAACAGGATGCAAGGAAGTCTAGTCCATTTTAAGTAAAACAAAATTCTTCCCATCAACTGTTCTAAAATTCATGTGGTATTGATAATTTGGTCAAATGAGGCATTAAAAAAAGAAAAGACTTAAAAAGAGGGAAAACAGGGAAGTTACTATTGCATATTCCTGTTTAGACCAACTTTTAAAATTTATTTATTATTTATTTATTTATTTATTTTATTTATACAAGCACTGGGTACAGTCAGAAGCGCGGGAGGGTGAGAGAATTCACCATAGCCAGGGTGGGGAGCAGAGCAGGCAGAAGGGCTGTAGTACACTGCTGAGGGGAGCAGTGGGCAGCAGGAGAGGTCTGTGCGCCATGTGGGACCCTCCTCTGGTGGTCGGGGAGTAGCCGGGGATCGAACCGGTGCTGCAGAGGCTGCGGGCAGCTTCGCAACCCAGTGCTCAATCCCTGAGCCACCGGGGAGGCCCTAGACCAACTTTTCAACTATGTCAATAGACTTATCTTTTATCTCTAGTAATACCTTCCTCCAACATTACATGCATTTCTTTTTTCTCCATTGTGTATATTTATTACTTTTTTCAGATGTATCCCACTTTGGGGTTGTTGAATAAACAGGGTCCTGAAAGAAATATTCTTGGAAATAGGAGTTAAGTCTATTAACTCCTACGAGTTAAGTCTCAGTGCTATCACCAGGACTGCTTGAGTTTGATCCCTGGCAAGAGAGCTTCCTTGCATGGTACAGCAGACCTCTCCTGTCTTGCCCGCTATTCCCCTCAGCAGTGTATTTCAGTCAATCCACCGGCTCTGCTCACCTCTCTGTCTCTGGTAAATCCTCTCACCTCCCTACCCTCGCACCTCTGGCCTACACCCCAGTTCTTCTATGCAAAACTAAAATTTTAAAGAGAAAGATTCTTGAGAAAATAATGTGATGGGGAAATTTAACAATATTATCAAAATATTCTGTAAGAATATATATTTTGCTCAGCTCCTTTTCCCTCTGGCTAAAACAACAATATCAACTTTATCTAGGTTATTAAGATTTTATGTCTTATTTTGTCCTACTGTTCATACATTTTTTAAGTTTTCTGACTCAGGATGTGATATACAAAAAATAGGTTGTGTTGCTGTGGATTATGGATAGTTATAGGAATAAATAGACTATAGAAAAAACATGCACAAAATCATTAATTGGTTGATAACCCGTTTTTAGTTTTTCTAAGACATATAGATCTTATTCCATACGACTGTGTTAATAACATCATGCAATTTGGCAAGTAATTTGTATGTAAGAATATTTTAATGTATTATTTTATATGCAGTATAGAAATCCCTCTAAATTAATTACATAGTTTTATATTGGGCCATATTAACTACAATACAAAACTATCTCAACCAGCATGACGACTAGTTTTGGAACTGAATTTTTAGTGGATTGTGTTGGTGTTGACAAAAGGACCAGGACAGTTTCATCAGGTTGGCATTAATCATGTTCTTCTCTGTAGTTCAATGCTGCTTTGCAAGTTCTTAATTTAAGAACTTAATCATTCTGCTTTGATTTAGTGCAATTTCAGTAGAAGCCCATCACATCTACCAAACTGTAAGTTTCTCTAGCATCCTGTCTCATCCATCTTTCCGGATCTCGCATTTATTAATAAATAGTTCATATGTCAAACTGTTTTATCTCAAAAGAATAAAGAGTTTCTTTTATTCAGAGTATGCCTTCTAAATTTCTTCCAGATATTTGGTACAACTGTATAAAAGTCATGATGACACAGAAATTTTGAAGACGATTAAGACTCAGTGGACGTCTTTGGGCCTTGAAGATGTACAGTTTGTAAATTACTCTGTGCTGCTTAATCTGCCGGGAGCCTCTCCTGGCTCTGTGATGCTGAGCAGCAGCGGCCAGTGCTTTCATCCTAATGGCCAGGCTTGCAGTGAAGAAGCCAGAAAACACAGCAGCCAAGATCTGCTCTACTCATATGCAGCCTATTCTGCCAAAGGAACTCTCGAGGTAATATGACCATTTGTCTCTGTCATTTACTGTGAAATGGAATTAGAAAACAACAGCTTTCATCTAAATTGAACTAACTGGCAAGATGCAACATACAAAAGTAACCATTAAATGTTCTCAGTGTGCAAGTGCCAGGAAAGGGGAAGGAAGATTGGATTCCCTGACCCTTTTCTTGTCATATTTTGAAAGTGAAAACATGTTAGAAGAATTTAATTCAAAAGTGTTGAAGGTGTGACTGAGTCATTCAAATTTTGCTTAGTCTACACAGTACAAATTCATTTCATTCTTTGGTTTTGAAGGAACAAATGTTAATAGATAGATATGAACAGAAAGAACAGAAATGGAAACTGTTATGTTTTCAAACTATGTACAGACACAAAGCATGAAGAGGAAATCAATGTGATTATTCACACATTAAAGATTTGAAATGCAATGCTTCTGCTTTCATGCTGGAAAACACATGAGCTAGGGGGCCAGGTGTAGCTTATTTCTTGACTTTCTCTGGCTTAGCTAGTGTTTTGGTGCAGTGTTTCATTGGCACAGTGGTTAAGTGCATGGTTTCTGGATTCATATGGATTAGTTTCAAATCTCAGCTCCACAATTACCTGCTGTTACTTAACCATCTAGGACTAAGTTTCATCATCTTTGTAATGGGGATGGTAATAGCTCCAACTTCATTAGGGTTTTGTGAGCACTAAATTAGTTAATCTATGTAAATCTTGGCAAACAGAGCCTAACCAAGAGCAAGAACCAGTTAGGTAATATGCATAATTGGTCACTAGTTTCTTTTATGTAGGCAAGTTTTCTCTTTCTATATAAAAGTATAATTTTAACATATATATAACATATGTTTAATATATAACATATATATTCAGTCTTTTATGAACGTGTACATTACCCTATTTAATACAAGTGAAATGTCATATTTATGATTGCTGTTAATAATGGGGTACAGATTTTTAAGACTATAACTTAACAAATGATTAGTATTTGAAATATTTAAACCATTTAAAGATACTTTCAAATAACTCAAAATGTTTTAACTTGCATGCTTATGCCTAATATTTGGGGTGAGAGGTGTAAGGGGTGAGAGGATTCACCAGAGACAGGGTGGGGAGAAGAACAGGCAGACTGACGGACTGAAATACACTGCTGAGGGGAGCAGCGGGCAAGACAGTAGTCTGCTGTGCCATGTGGGTAGCTCCCTGGCTGGGGATTGGACTGATGCTGCAGAGGCTGCAGATAGCTTCACAGTGCTATGCTTAACTGCTTGCACCGCCAGGGAGGTTGTATTCTTTGACGTCCAGTGGCAGGGTACATATAATCAGTATCACCTTGAAAAGCCTTATTATTATTATTATTTAAGAGTTAATACAATATTAAGTGTCTGAGTTATTTCAAGTGTAAGACATATATGATTTGATTGATAAATTTATACTATTTCTTGTAGGTAATTATGGAAACATACCTGTGTATTAATGAAAATGGAGAAAGTCACCTGCACAGGGCTGGTTCACTCTTGATTTGGGCAGAGGGATAAAAGAGAGAGAGCCCCAGGCTCTTGGTGGATTTTTCAGGCATTGATGCTCTCTGAGGGAACCAGGTACACTGACACACCAGGCTGGGAGGCTGGCAGGCAACAGAGTCTCCATCCCCCCATAAAACTTTAAGCTCATTCCCTGGGCTCTCTCTGGCATTCTCTCTCGTGTAGTCTCATGTTCTTGCCTCTTCTGTAGTCACATTGCTAGTTTTCTCACAGCCTCTGCCTCACAGCTTTTATTCCCAACTCTAGGCTCAGGCATGCACACCTATGATACACACACCCCATACTGCAGGTGCCTGCAATCAGGCATGGGTGCCCCGCACCCATGCCCCCAAGGACTTTTTGCATCTACATGATCAAGGCTGCAGGTGACTGTCACAGAGACTAGTGTCACAAAAAGCCTCACTAAGTGAATTAGTGAATTGGTTCAGAAGTCAGCCAGGGCTCTTTGGTTCAGAAGCTTTAGTCTCAGGCCAAAATTCTTGAGTTAACCCATATATTTTCTATCTGACCTGCAGCCATGCTAATACCCCAAATATTTCCAGCTTTCTCTTTATACCAAATTCAAGTCCAGCACAGTCATCTTCTTCGACCACACCAAAGCATGTACAAAATAGCACAGCAGAAACACCAGGAAGTGGTGAACTTTCAATTTTCCTTGACTGAGGTGACATGGAAAAGCTATGAAATGCAACTGAGGTTCATGTTTTCTCAGTATGGTCATTTTAAATAATCCATTGGACTTTTGTGGTTGGTTGGTTGTTGAATGTTCCCTTGTAACTGTACTGCTTAGTGTTTTCTATGCATTTATCAGTTATGAATGTTTAAATTTCCTCCTTGTTTCAATAAAAGGAAACTGACGTCTACTACAGAATCAAGTTATTACCTCAATGTCCGTGAAGTCATCATTCATATGGGGACTTTCCTCCTTTAATAAATTTTATTAAATTACCATTTTTAATAAGAAGTTTTGAAATAGGCAAAGGAAAGTAGCTATTAAGAGAGAGAAGTAAAGATAGTTACAATATACACTACATTCCTTGATGTAGTACCTGTAGAAATATATTCCATCTTTGAAATACTATGTGTAAATAAAAGTGAGTAGTATTAGAGGAACTAAAATGCAATATAGAGAACACTTTGTATTTGATTAATGTAATTGAGAAATTAACTGTACAAATTAGATGATGACACTGACAATCATCCTTTTAAGAATTGTATTAATAATTCAAATATATTGCACTAAGCACATAAGAATATAGACACCTATGTCAATAAAGTATATAATGTCACTGATATTATTTTTTGAACTTAAACTATATTATTACAATTCTCAAAAAACCAAGGCAATTTCTAGGTATTACATAAACATAGAGTACATGCATATATATTATATATGTGTGTCTTAGAGAGAGATTATTGAAATTCACATATTCTATTTTTTTTTTTTTTAAGTTTTTTTTTAATACTGGCAGTATTTTTTTTTTTTTTTATAGAGGCATGCTTTATTTATTTGTTTGCTGGTTTGTTTGTTTGTTTTGTTTATACATGCACTGGGTACAGTCAGAAGCGCGGGAGGGTGAGAGAATTCACCAGAGCCAGAGCGGGGAGCAGAGCAGGCAGAAGGACCGAAGTACACTGCTGAGGGGAGCAGCGGGCGGCAGGAGAGGTCTGCACGCCATGTGGGACCCTCCTCTGGTGGCCGGGGAGCAGCCGGGGATCGAACCGGCGCCGCAGAGGCCGCGCGCAGTTTCGCAACCCAGCGCTCAACCGCTGCGCCACCGGGGAGGCCCTGAAATTCACATATTCTAATTAAAAGACACTGGTTATTTTCTGTAGCTCTTCAGCCCAATCCTTAATGTATATCAGGCTTATGAGTTTGCTGATGATTCAGACTATACTTACTTCTGGATTTTGAATACACAGTGTTTGCATGAATTTCTATCAGGCAGAAGCATTAACAAGTTCTTAAATTATTCCACTCTGACTGCCAGCAAAGCTCCCTACTACTTTTGCTTTTGACAAGGTTATTTGTAGAAGAGGACTCCCCTTCTCTTTGAAGAGCTGTCATGTCCATTCATCATATGACCGCTTTGTATAAGCTTCCAATTTTTGCTCTCTGGTAACAGTCTAAACAGCATTTGTGATATCTGAGATCTACTTCGAAAACCTACTTAGTGCCAGTATGATGGATCGGTGTATTTTGCAACTTCTTTGTAATTCATTGTGCACTAGAAAGGTGACATTGTTTACCCCATCATAATGACAGGTGGGTCAGTAAAAGGGTCTGAAGTAGAGTTGTCCTCTCAGACGCAGAATGCATATTAAAATGGAAACATAAATAATTTAGCATCAGTGAAGTTAGCTTCAGGGAATAAGCAGTGATTTATATTTTTATCAAAAGGTAAATATCAACTATAATATTGTCACGATGTTAAAAACATTGGTAGTGAGTGCTGACAATGTCTAGTCAGTTTTATAAATAGAATATATTGCTTTATGCAATTTCCATGCAATTATTTCTTTTGTCCTTTGCAGGTACAGAAAAGGAAAGAGAACAATTAATATTTGATATAGGTTCATTAGATTAAGTCTTATGACTTATTCTTATTTTGAACAGGGATTTGTTTTTATTCCTATATGTTTTACAGATTTTTGGAGATTCATTTCTGCTTAGAATTATTTTATATCTGAAGGACAAGTCAAATGATGCCTAAATTTTATGGAGAAACTTATTTTCAACAATCCATTATCTGTGCATAAGATCTATTGTTATGAACACATCCATCATTGTTTCATTCCTTAGAGAGCACAGTTTAAGAGCCAGACTAGCATCCTACTTTATTAGTTGCATGTCTGAATTAGTCACTTTATTTCTCTAAGACTCAGTGTCCTCATCTGTATAAGGGTAATAATAATAGTACCACAAATATTTTCTTGTGGAGAAGAAATAATATAAATCTTGTTAAATATCTGGGACTTGGAAATAACTCAATACAAGCTATTGTTCATTATTATTATTTGGCATTTTGTATATATTTAAAAGGAAGAAATTTAGGAAATATCAGAATAATATATCATAAAATTTGGAAATACAAACTTTTATCACATTTTCTAAACATAATCTTCCTGTCTTGTTTAACATGACAAATAATGATCATTAAGGAAGAAAATGCCTTGGTAGGTATGAATCAAAAATCAAAAATGTATAAATATATATTAATATAAAATATATAAATATTTTAATGTCATAGTCATATCTTTAATTACCCTAGTCATAGCTTTACTTAAAAATTGAAAGCTCAACCCAAAGGACATAGAAACATTGATTCAAAAGAAATACCTGTACACCTATGTTTATTGAAGCACTATTTACAATAGGTAAAACCTGGAAACAACCCAAATGCCCAAAAATAGATGACTGGATCAAGAAGATGTGGTATATATACACCATGGAATATTTTTCAGCAATCAAAAAAGATTTTAAAAAATACCAGAAAGCTGAAGGAGTAGATTGGAATCGTATTAGTTAAACTTTCTTGTCTCTGTTTGAAGATGAAGCTACTGTCTCACCAACACAGACATGTG
This sequence comes from Talpa europaea, assembly GCF_964194135.1. Classification (NCBI taxonomy): domain Eukaryota; kingdom Metazoa; phylum Chordata; class Mammalia; order Eulipotyphla; family Talpidae; genus Talpa; species Talpa europaea. The sequence continues at coordinate 123,711,861 of NC_140070.1, read as the reverse complement.
AGATTGTAGCAGCTTTTCCATGCTGAAAATCTCTTTGTGCTTTAGTTGTCTTCCTTCTTTTTCTCTAGTGGGATCCACCCATTGGTCAAAAGTTCAAAATTGTGAAATGACTCACTCTGAGGTATTGCATAATGAAGTTTTTATTATGTTTTCACAGAGTCTGTATAAAATCCCTTGCCTTAATATGGCCTTCTATTTCTGGTTTTTTGAGCTCTGTGACAAATCAATTGAGTTAGCAAATCAATTCCATATTCCTTCTTTTTTTAATTTTGAGAATAATAACCATGGCATTACTTTTCAAATTTTAGATATGTTTTCCTATATTTAGACAGAAGTATTTACAAATAAAGCATGAATCTATACAATATATTGTCCATAGTTATTTGTTCACAGAGATTACATCTTAATCTGAGAACAAGAACAGGAGTATATTTTATCAAATAAAAGTTTTAAAACAAAGGTAGATAAATTCTCCCTAATGTGAAAGTGCAGTGGGCTATTTTTGCATCTTTATTAGCACAAATAAGGCATTTTTAGTTAAAAAGTATGTGACAGAAGGCTAATTTGGCAAAAGTTATTTATAAAACTCTGAATCACCATAATTAACTGTTATTGGACAGGAATTTGTAGGTCAGCATTTTTATTTTTATTATTGATATGATTTAAAACATACCATTTATAAAGTTAAATGATAATGTAACTTTCTAAGCAGGTTCAATTTATATTTTAATTTCCATAAACTGCTAGAACTTAAATATATAGTTTACAAAAAAGCATTTATCTCTTTTCAGCAAGTGCTGCAAATTCAGTCTTTTTAGTCTAAAGTGATCTGAGGAAAAACTAATCCTTAGTTATATGCACTATTTCAATATACTACAATTGATTTTATTTGTATTTATGTTATTTTTAGTATGCATTCATGTATGATTCAGAAGTAGAGTACCCCATATCTTTAGATATCTGCTACCACATCACAAGAAACATAAGTCACCCATGATCCTCCAACATAGCACATTGTACCTCTGCCTCACACTGCCCCCTACTATATCCCTCCTACTGTCAGCCTCAGTTTCATTTTTAGACTTTTAGGGTTGTTGTTGCTTGGGCCACATCTCATTCTGTGTTTTCTTCCTCTATATTCTATATATGCATGAAAAAATATGGTTTTTGTCTTGTCTTTCTCCTTTTGACTTATTTGACTTTATCATAATGCCTTCAAGTTCTATCCATGTTGCTGCAAATTACAAGATTTTGTCTATTTTTATAGCTGAATAGTATTCCATTGTGCATGTATATACCACGGCTTCATAATCCATTCATCTGTCATTGGACATATAGGTTACTTAATAATATTGACTATTGTATATAGCACTGCAGTGTACATAGCTATGCATATGTCTCTGAATTAGTATCTTTTGCATTCTTCTGGTAAATACCTGTGGATTTTCTGGATCACATAGTAAATATATTTTTAATATTTTGAGAAACCTCAAATACTGTCCCGTACTACTTTCCACATGGACTGGACCATTCAACATTTCCACCAACAGTGTACAAAAATTCCTTTTCCTGTGCTTTTAATTAAAACTTGCTGGTTTTGGACTTTTTGTTATGAAAATGTTCACAGGTGTGAGATAGTATTTCATTGTAGATTTGCCTTGCATTTCCCGATAAGTGATGATGAACATTTTTCCATGTGTCTATTTAGCTCTCTGCCCAATTTTTGATTGCTACTTTTTCATTTTATTTTTATTGATCATATGAGTTCTTTATAGATCTTAAATATTAGCCCCTTGACAAAAGCATTATATTCAAATATTTTCTCCCATGTGATGGGGTGTGTTTTTATTTTATTGATGGTTTCTTTCACAGTGCAGAAATGTCTATTAAGGCCATATGTCATATTTACTGCTGGGAGGCTATTCTATTATTCCATTATTGATTTTCTGCCAGTTGATCTGCCCATTGATGAGAGCACAGTGCTCTTCTTTCGACACTCCCTATTCTGGCGCATACATATTGATGAGTTTTATGTTTTATTGATGTGTTATTCCCTTAATCATTATATAATAACTATCCCCTATCTCTTGTTTCCTTTTTTAGCTGAAAGTCTAATTTGTCTGGTGTAAGTATAGTTATCCCTCTCTGTTTTGTATCCAATTTGCATTGGATCCCATTTTCTACCCATAAACGTCGAACCTATATTTATCTTTGGAACTCAGATAGAGCTCTTGGAGAGATCAAAGGTTTTTTTTTGTTTTGTTTTGTTTTTGTTTTTCCTTGCTCTGGTCCAACCTTGTATGTGGTGTCTTTTGATTGGTGAGTTTCAGTCTGTTTATATTTTGGATGATTATTGAAATTTCAGAGTCTACTATTGCCATTTTGTTTTAGTTTTTTGGTGTATCTATTTCCGTTTTCAGTGTTTTGTTTTGTTTTGTTTGGTTTTGTGTGTGTGTGTGTGGACGTTCTCCTCTTTGATTTCAGTATTTCTTCAAGGGGAGTTCTAGTATTTGCTGGGGTTGAAATATTCCACCTTTGTTCCTTTCACTTGGAAATTTGCCTGCTGGGATCACTGAGCACAAAGGCTCCTCCATATGTATCTCCCCTCAGTTTGTTTTGTGTGCACACAGCAGGGCTCTCCCTTCTTCAGGGGCACTTGCTAGGCAGAAGAACCATGGCTTACAAGGTAACTTCCTGCTCAGAACCAGGATTTCCAAGGGTTTCAGTCACCCTTGATTTGCTTAATGAAGCATGAATCTCTTCAGTGTCATTACTGGTGTTGCCCATTCTGATCTCTGATGTCCAAGAGGTGTTCCAGTGTCTCCCCCCACCACCCACACTCTGGGTGGAGCACTCATCTGGGTTAATTTTTAGACTATTCTCTCTAATTAACTTTCAAAGTAGTAGAATTTTATCATTACCTCATGGCCTCCAGAAAGAATTCTTTTGAATGAACTTGTAATTCCTTCAATACCCTTACCTTAATAAGTTGAGTATCATTTATTAAATAAAGTGTTCTGTGATTAATTTGTTTTTCCTTATATTTTAATTTGATACTGGAAGATTAACTAACATGGAATTTCACCATCTGGGTTTCGCTAATGTAGCAAGAGGCTTTTCAATATTTAACAAATACATACTGAGTGCCACTTTTGTGCCAATCACAGGACATGAAGTGATAAATAAGAAGGTTTTGGGTACTGCCCACACATATCCACATGCATCTGGCAGTCTCATTGAAAATAACTGAGCAATTTGGTGAACAGTTTAATTGCAAGGTTTAATTCTGCTATGCACATTACCAAGTTATTTAAATATTTTAAATTTCAGTTACCTCATCTATGAAGTGGGCACACATATCTGCTAAATATAAATATCCTGAAGATGGACTGAAAAACTGATATAATTTCAGTGAAAAGTCTAGCACAGAGGACAGTTAAGTCGTTATTTTATTTTTCTCCTATATCATCTTAGAACAGTTGTGTTCAGCTTAAATCTTCTTAGCACCCACACACGTACACATGTCCAACTTTCTAATACCTGGGGTTTCCTCTGAATTTGTTCTTGCTTTTGTCTTTACTTGCTATTTCTCACTTCTGGCCGTAATCTGCCTCTTGACTCTTTCCAATTTGCCCAAGCTTAGTTACAAGCTTCAACCATATCTCCAATTCATACTAATTTCTAATTTCAACCACCTAGTAAAGACTTAAGTAATATATTTTTACCACTTTCAAAGGTCAGGCTCACATGTCCCAGTGGTGTGCCAGCCCAGCTCAAGTTAGTTTTTTTCCTGCTAATGAGAGTCAATTATGTGAATTTTCCTAATTGTGGTGTGATATTTAAACCGCAGAAATTTTCCAATACTACACATCCGATTTTTGTTTTGTTGTGCTTTGCCCAAAGGAGCTGTTTTACTGGCATACAACTTTATAGCACTTAGCACTTAGCAGGAAACTGGTTTGTTAATTAAGACATGACCTTGATATTAGGGTGGATCAAACAAAGCCAAGCACAATGCCATTGGGTAAAAGGTGAGAGAGCACTCAGATTCCACTTCAAATAGCTTACACCTCCCATTTAAGGCCACAGAAGTCACTAGAAGGTCTGTATAGGTATTGCCTACTTTTCAAAATTTGTTTTAATACAATTCACTTTTACAAAACACCCACATTAATATCTGTTTTACCTACGTTAAAAAACTCCAAAGGTGATTTTTCTTTTGTAATAAAAGGTAAAATGTGAATGTGTGGTCAGTGTTTGTTTTACGAAGAGCCTTTACAGAGGCAGAAACCCCCTGAGCAGCAAGAATAGAATAACCAAACACCTTTCCTGGAATTACCTTATATAGATTGTATCTATTATATCAGTCATAATTTTTCTTTATATTAGTGTGATTTTAGGTTGTGTATGTTATTTGATATGACTCAGCAGGTTTTTAAAAAATTATTGAAATAATATTGGTTTACAGCATCATGCATTTATATCTATGTATCATACATTATTATCACCGCCGAAAGTCTAGTTTCCATTCACCACCATAAAAATTAACTTCCTTTTTTCATTTTACCCAACATATTTCAACCCCCCTCTCTCACTGGTAACCACTAATCTGTTCTCTGTATCTAAGAGTTTTTGTTCTGTTTTGTTATTTTTTTCCTTTGTTTCTTTATATTACATGAGTGAAATAGAAATATTTTTCATTCACAAATCTGATTTATTTCATTAAACCAAATAACTTCAGAGTTCATCTATGTTATTGCAAATGGCAAGATCACATCTTTTTATGACCGAGTAGCATTCCATTGTGTTTATATTCCACATCTTTACCCAATTTTTCACTGATAGATAACTAGGTTGCTTCAATATCTTGGCTATTATAAGGGATGTGACAATGGCCATAAAGGTACATATGTCTTTTTTAATTAGTATTATTGTATTGTTCAGATAAATAGCAGTATTTATCAAAAATATTTATCAAAAATATTTATATAAATTAATGGAACTGCTTCTTTGCTTTATGTGACTTTAGTTCATGAAATTTTTCATACGAAAATTCTATTTTTGGATAGTGGAGAAGCCTATAAAAGTAAGGGTTAGGAACTTTACCTCTGGTTTCCTTTTATTTATTTATTTTCTAAGATTTATTTATTTATGCATACAAGAACTGGGGTGTAGGTCAGAGGTGTGGGAGGGTGAGAGGATTCTGCAGAGACAGAGTAGGGAGCAGAACAGGCGGATCCACTGAAATGCACTGCTGAGGGGAGCAGCGGGGGAGACAGGAGAGGTCTGCTAACCCATGTGGGTCAGCATCCTGGTGGGGGATTGAATTAATGCAGCAGTGGCTGCTGATAGCTTCATAGTGCTGAGACTTAACCCCTTGTGCCACCTGTGTTCCTTTTAAGAGAAGTTTCATGGTTATATAAAGTTTGGCTTTTAGACAGAGCTAATCAAAGATCAAGAGGTGAATTCTTTTAAAAAATTTCCTGAAACAGTCTATGAGCTATAGAATTGCCCGAGATAATTTTGGCTCCTGGATCATTTTGAAAATTATTTCTTGATCTTTCATTCTGATTCTCAAACAACAACACATTTTCCACCATGAACTTCCAAGAAGGTCGACCCATTTCCCAACTGTCCCTCATGCTTCTCCGGGAGATAGTTCACTGTCACCACCTTATTCTTGTATGCTTATTTCAGAAGGAATTATCCAGTGCTGTTGTTGCTATGAATATATATATAGGCTATATATAGATACAGATATGTATCCACATTGGGGTATCAATAAATATCATGGGATGTGATAAAGTTGAACAAATTATCATAATCAGTATCACTGAGAATTACAGAAATATAGATGGAATAAAATTAACCTACTTTATACTATTTTATTCTTCATGTTGAAAAAATAATCTATACTTTATATCTCTTTTATTTGTCTATATTTTGTTTATCTATTTTATTTATTTGTCTATATCTAGGATTCTTCAACCAAATATGGAACTACATATGTATCTACTTTTTTTTAGTTTATAAACAGTCTTTTTTTGTCTTAAATCGAGGTGCAATTGACTTAAAGCATTGCATTTTATTAGCTTTAGGGCATATCTAGTGATTTAATATTTGTATATACTATCAGGTGATCAGCACAATAAATTTAGCTAGTATGTCACCATATTTAGTTGAAAACTTTTGTTTGTTCATGATGAAAATTTTAAAAATCTGCTTGCTTAGCAACGTTCAAATATGCAATACACTATTACTAACTATAATTACCTTGATATACATTATATACCATGATTTATTTATCACTGGAAGGTTGTGCCTTTTTACCCCTTTAGAGTAAGTGAATTAATCAGGCTTTCTACGCTGTTAGCCTTTGTGGCTATCATTAATTTGATCGTGATAATATAGAAGGTGCTTGAGAACATGGGAATGGGGTGTGCATACCTGAGTATGGACACATGGACTATGGGTGTGTGCGCATGTGCAAGTGTGAACAGCTGAGCCTAGAGGCCAGAGATATAAGGGAGGATGGCTATGAGAGGACGAGCTGTGTGACTACAGAGAGGCAAGGCTACAAGAGAATACTAAAGAGAGCTCAGAGAAAGAGTAAGATTTGTAGGGGTCTGGGAGGCTGCCCCTTGCCTTGCTAGCACTAGAACCCTCTTCACATATTTTGCCACCACCCCATAAACATTTTTTTTTAAGATTTATTTTATACAAGAACCAGGGTACAGGCCAGATGCACGGGAGGGTGAGAGGATTCACCAGAGACAAAGCGGGGAACAGAACAGGCAGACTGACAAAATACACTGCTGAGGGGAGCAGCGGGCCAGACAGGAGAGGTCTGCTGCGCCATGTGGGATTCTCCCCAACCGGCTGAGATAGAACCGGCGCTGCTGAGGCTGTGAACAGCTTCACAACACTGCGCTCAACCGCCTGCACCACCAGGGATGCCTCCCCTAGACATTTTAAGTCTCCTTTTTGGTAAAAACTGATCAACCATCCAACATACTATCCCCTTTTTTCTGCTGTGCAACCTCTAACTAATGCACCTATTGAGTGCAAACTAATGGTGCCCTACCACCAAAATGTTGCTTCATCCTACCTTGATAAAGTTTCCTGAAATTCCAGTTTTATCTAGTCTCCACCCTATAAAAATCATTAACTTCCTATTTTAAATTCAGTGTTTTACTCCTTCATGTAGTTAATGTCTTTGTTTCATTGAGACTCCTTACTCTCTGAAGGAATTTGTATTTGCACTTGCCCAAAAAGTTCTTCCCTACCCCCCAGGTCAAACTTCTCATCATTTGGATGTGATTCTGTCACTGGACAAGGGGTCCACTGTGGCTCTTGAAAACCTCTAGTCAGGAATAAAAAGGACTCCAGGCATCAATGTGGAATTGTAGTGTCAGCAGGAAGGGCACAGGGCAGGATCTCTATGATCCGAGCCGGTGGGTGAAGGAGGAATCCTGGAGCCCTTGGTGACTTTTTCAGGGTTTTATTGGGATTTTACCAGGTACATGGCAGGCAGGGGTGCCAGGGAACCGGGGGCCAGGAGGCTGGCAGGCTTCCAAGCCTCCAGCAAGTCTTCATTTTTTTACTCTCTGGCGTTCTCTCGTGGCCTCTTCTCCACTGGTTCTGTTTCGCTCTCTTGCTTGTTCTCCTGATTCTGTTCCACTCTTCTGGCATCCCAAGATGCCGCCCTTATAAGCCCAGTTTTTCAGCCCAGGTGTACCCACCTACACATGCCCACATCCTACTCCAGGTGCCTGCCATCAGGCATGCATTCAGGACTGTGGGGATCCATCACCAGTCCTAGTAGTGGGAGGGCAAAAAGCCTGACAATCATTTACCCTTCAGGAATGCAAGGAATCAATATTTGTTGATTGGGAGGATAAGAGATCTCCAAGATATCTAGGGATAACTCCTTTTACCAGGGTGGCTCCCCAAACAAAAAACGAGAATATATGGTGTTATGGGTGTCAGCTCCTATGTGAGTTACTGTGATTTAAACAATCAAAACTTTCACTTCCTTCTTTCTCAGCCACTGGGTACCAGATGAGCTGGAAAGAGAGCTGTGTGTATGGGTTAGAGGTGCACATAATTATGTTTTGTCAGCAGCAGAAAATTGATTGTCTTTTATCAGCAGCCTGAGACAGACTACATTTTTCAGGGGGTTGTAAGTTATTTTGACATTTGACTTATTTCTCCATTTGTGGGTAGAGGAAGGTACAAAAAAAAAATTTAAATGTGATCAAAGGACTTGCATCCAGGTACTTTAAATTTCTGCAAAAAAAAAAAAAATAAGATTGCTGAACAAGGTCTAATGTTTGATTATTATTTTGGTTATTTATCAGCTAAATCCTGGACCCATCTGTAATGGCAGGAAGACACAGGGCAGGATCTCTATGACCCTATGCAGATGAGTAGAAGAGAGTCATGGAGCATTAGTGGCTTTTTTCAAGCTTTTATTGGATTTACCAGGTGCAGGGCAGGTAGGGGTGCTGGGGGGCCTGGAGGCTGGCAATCCTTCCAGCCCCCAGTGAACCTTCACTCTTTCTGGGCTCTCTGACATTCTCCTGTGGTCTCGTTCTATCTCTTTTTTCTTGCTTGTTCTCCTCTCTGGCTTGTTCTATTCTATGCCACCACCCTTATAAACCCCATCTCAGCCCACGTGAATCCCACCTACGTATGCTCACACCCTATTCCCGAGGCCCGCCATCAGGCATGCATTCAAGACTGCAGGATTCCATCATCAATCCTAATGGCAGGAAGGCAGAAAAGGCTGACAATTATTTACCCTACACCATCCTATCTCAATCTATTTAATAATGCTTCCCTTGACATTCTTGTTAAAATTATTCCTCATCACCCTCTACTATATTGCCCTTTCTTTGTTCTCTTAGGATATAGCATAACCAAGTGTTTTCTGAACTGCTAATGTCTTCGTTCAATTTTTCATTGTTAAACTCTCAGCAAGAAAATAAAGCACTGTAAGAAGGGATCATTTGTATTACATTTCCCTCATACCTTCAGAAATTAGAATATAAACGGATGCTTATTGGAAATTGAAATAATTATCATTTTTTCCCATCTTGGTCATTAAGAGGCTCTTTAAGTTGGCTTCTGAGTCCTTTAGCATAAGCTTAGAAGTCTTTAATGATTTCACTCTTCTGTAATATGACAAAATCTTTCATATTCATCCTATTAACATTCTCCATTATTACATTCATTGAATTTTATATTTCTGTCTCCCCCTTTTATTTTTTACCTACTTCTGTATGTGTTTTAATCATTGTTCTTTGAAGATGTATTTTTTAGCTTTTAAAATGCTATTTAATAAAAATGTCTAAAAGGAAGGATACTTTAACTGGAGGTAACATTGGTTTATATTACTGTGTATGACTCAGAGGTACAGGATCACACTTCCTCAGATGTGTGTTACCACACTTCTGCCACCACCTGAGCTCTAATAATCCTTCCACATATGGTCTATTGGGCTCCCTCTCCAGTTTGCTCCCTCTTTGTCTTTGGTAACCTCAATTGTGCAGTCATATTTCTAGGATGTTTTGTTTCTTTATATTCCACATATGAAAGAAATCATTCATTGGTATCTGTCTTTCTCTTTCTGACTTATTTTACTTAGCATATTCTCTTCCAGTTCCATCAGGTTATTGCAAGAGACAAGAATTAATCTTTTTTTTAAGCTGAATAGCATCCACATTTTTTTAAAGATTTGTTTATTTATGCATACAAGAGCTGGGGTACTGGCCAGAGATGTGGGGGTGAGGGGAGTCACCAGAGACAGAGTGGGGAACAGAACAGGCAGACTGACTGAAACACACTGCTGAGAGGAGCAGTGGGCGAGGCAGGAGAGGTCTGCTGCACCATGTGGGTTTCTCCGTGGCCGGCCAGGGATCGAACTCGTGATGCAGAGGCTGCAGATTGCTTCATAGTGCAGTGCTTAAACCTCTTGCACCACCAGGGAGGCCCATATCACATCTTTATTCTCTCATCTGTCATTGGGCATTTGGTTTGTTTCCATGACTTAGCTGTTTAAATGGTGCTGAAAAGAACATTCATGTGTTGCCTTTGAATTAGTGTTTTGTATTCTTCCAGTAAATTCCAATGAATGAAACTGCTGGATCATATGGTAGATCTATTTTTAGTATTTTAAGAACCTCCATACTGTTTTCCATAGGATCTAGACCAGTCTGCATTCCCATTAACTGTATAAAAGTGTTCCTTTTTTATCCACACCCCTGCCAACACTTGTTTCTGAATTTTTTGATAAGAACAATTTTCATAGGTGTGAGATATTATCTACTTATGGTTTGATCTGTATTTTCTTGATGACCAGTAATGATGAGTATTTTGTTTTGTACCTGTTTCCCATCGGTCAGTCTTCTTTGGAGAAGTGTCTGTGTAACTCTTCTATCCAATTTTTGATTGAGATTTTTGAATTTCTTTCTGTTGTGTTGTAAGTATTCTTTTTAGAACTTAGATATTAGTTTCTTATTAGATGTATGATGTGCAAATTTTTCTTTCATTTGATAGGGTGTCTTTTCATTTTAATGATAGTATTTGTCATAGAGCAGAAGTTTTGTAATTTATGTGATCCAATTTGTTTATTTTTCCTTGCTATTGGAGTCAAATCCCTAAGGACATTCCTGAGGTCAGTGTTGCCTATATTTTCTCTTATGTGTTCTATGATTTCAGGTTTTACATCTAAGTCCTTAATCCACTTTGAGTTAATTTTTATAATATGGCGGGAGATAGTGATCTAGTTTCTTTTAAAAAGGGCTGTTAATTTTTCCCACATCATTTGTTGAAGAGATGAGATTTGATAATGTTATTTTTAAAATATTAGCCAAACAATGTTAATAAGCATGTATATATTGTCTAAAAGACTATTTGTTAAATTTGGGGAAACAAATAGATTTTCCTTTGCACAGACTGTGTTTTCTTAATCTAGTATGCAATCTTGTTCTAAACTTTTTTTTTAATATTGACTTTGGAGACTACAAACTTATAAATGTAAATGTAATCCTGGCAGAACTATGCTTCACTTTGATTAAATTTCTGTTACAATAGCTTGACAATTGTATCACCCTTTAGACTATATGTGCAGTTAAATTAGATTGTAAAGCATTTGAAAATTTGTTAAAATATTACTCTATGGGCCTCCCCGGTGGCGCAGCGGTTGAGCGCTGGGTTGCGAAGCTGCCTGCAGCATCTGCAGCACCGGTTTGATCCCCGGCTGCTTCCTGGCCACCAGGGAGGGTCCCACATGGCACGCAGACCTCTCCTGAGCCAGCTGCTCCCCTCAGCAGTGTACTTTGTTCCTTCTGCCTGTTCTGCTCCCTGCTCTGTCTCTGGTGAATTCTCTCACCATCCCGTGCTTCTGACTGTACCCAGTGCTTGCATCAATCAATCAATCAATCAATCAATCAATCTTTAAAAAAATATTACTCTATGCCAAGGCAAGTGACTACTCTGGCACATCCTTATTATTTTTACTATGAACACACAGTACTATGCCACTAAGCATTGCATTTAGTATATCATTATAAAATAAAAGCACCCTTTTTATTTTATCCTTTATACCAAAACAAACAAACAAAAAAACCCAGAATAATGCATTGTGTGTTTCACGCTTAATGCTAAATTCAGTTGTTACTTACTAGGTTAGTAGCACTAGCTAGTATCCCTAGTGGAAGTGGCTGGAAGTCTATTTTAACTGATTAGTATTTATGCTCTAGTTTTGTTTTTTTTTTAAGATTTATTTATTTATGCGTACAAGAACTGGGGTACAGGCCAGAGGTGTGACTCCAGAGGAGTCACCAGAGACAGAGTGGGGAACAGAATAGGCAGACTGACTGAAAACACACTTGAAGGGAGCAGTGGACAAGACAGGAGAGGTCTGCTGTGCCATGTTGGTAGCTCCCTGGCTGGCTGGGGGATGGAATTCATGCTGCAGAGGGTGCGTTTAGCTTCACAGTGCTGTGCTTAAGCCCTTGTGCCACCAGGGAGGTCTCCTTATGCTCTATTTATTGTATATTTTAAATAACTATTATTCATTTAAATTATAAATGGTCATTAAATATTAAATATTTTAACAAGTCCCCTGCTTATGTTAACCCATATATAGTTGGTCTTGGTTAAGTAGAATCATTTTAAGAGGAATTTGAAAATGTGATCATTGATTGGTGGTGTTTGCCACAGGATGGGAGGAGGGAGTACTGATTTCATGCCTCAGTACATTACGGTTTTCATGATAATGTCCATAGAAAGCTTTTGGGAAAAATTAAAAATGAAGTACTAATGAAATTCTAACAATCTCTGAATTCTGAACTCTCCATAAATATTACTATATCCATGCTTTTATAAAGGAAAAACAGTAAACATTGGAGATCATTTTGATTTTATAAGATTTTTTTAAAGAGATAAGCCCTTTAATTTAAAGAGGATTCAAAAACTAGATTACATGAGAGAGTAAATTTCTAAAGCAAAACTTGTATTTAGGTGAATAGTATTTCTGATAATACTGTATTTTGTCAGTATGAGAACTGCTTCGGTTTACCATTTATGAGTTTGAGTAGAAAATTGCTGTTTTAGTCAAAACAGGCTTTTCAAATAGTGTGTACATTCAGAATTTGTCAGAGAACTAGGAGGATTCAAAGTGATTGAATGGCTAAAAATGTGAACTCTAAAAAAATTCAAAGGCTATATCATTTCATAAGTTTGAATAATTTTGGTAACTCAGGATAGAGGAAAAGCAGGCACTGGATCACTCCTCCCATGGCACCCCAGACACCTTGAGGATGACCCCCACAGACACTTCTCTCATCTACTTACTTTCTACGATTGTTCTCTTTATGTATGAAAAATTATCAGGAATTGATAATTCTGCTCATTTCTTTTAGTTATTCCCTGCCATTGCTTTTGTTGGAGGTAGTTTACCCATTTTTAAACAGAACAATAGAACCATTGACTTAATAAAATGTTACATTTAATGGTTTGATCGTTATTTTTCGGGTTAAGGTTGCTCTAATTACAGATTTTCCCATAGATAGAAAATAAATGTATATTAATGTTTATTTTTTATTATTAAAGTGTGCCTATCTTCTTCTCACCTGTTGCTATATGGCCACTACTTTATGTTGTCATCCTAATATTTTTTAACAATATAAAATACATTTTTTTCTGTTTCAATTACTATAATTTCAATCCTTTGTTCTTAGTTCAAAATTATTGAATTTGAATAAAATTTAATGGTAGGGTTTTTTTTTAAGATTTATTTATTTATTTTATACAAGAACCAGGGTACAGGCCAGATGTGTGGGAGGGTGAGAGGATACACCAGAGACAGAGTGGGGAACAGAACAGGCAGAGTGACGAAATACACTGCTGAGGGGAGCAGCGGGTGAGACAAGAGAGGTCTGCTGTGCCATGTGGGACCCTCACTGGCTGGCCAGGATCGAACCCGGGCTGCAGAGGCTGCTGAGAGCCTGACAGTGTGGCGCTCAACCACCTGAGCCATTAGGGGAGGCCCAGGTTTTTTTTTTTTAATAGGACTAAGTTTGACTTCACTCTGTATTTCTCAGTTATTCTCTTATGCCTCAGGAAAATTCTCAATGGAAAAATTGTGATGCACATGGAGTGAATATTCAAAAAGTACCTAGATTCCTGCTCATTTGACATTTCCCATTGGGAATGTCAGATGTGTCTTAATCCTTGGTATTTGGACTTAATTTAAACATTGTACTTTAGTTGGTTGAGTGGACGATTTTCTAGAATGACAGAACGAACACAATAAGAAAAGAGTCATTGTAGAAACAAGAATGTGTGGAAAGAAATGGCTTGACATTTTATCATATCATTGTATATTGATTTGTGTCTCAGAAAAAATTAAATGTGCTTTCTTGCAGCTGTGATTTTCAGTTTGCCTGCAGGTAAATAGGACTTTCAGAAAGGACCCGGTTCATAGGCATTCTTTGAAGACAGTAGATACATTTTTATTATCACCTGTCAAACCACCAGAACATTGAAACTTCTTTAATTATTGATTTTTTAGTACATAGGCTGCACATGCATAAGCCAAAATAAATTGATATAATGATGCCTGTGTTATAGAATATTTTTCTGAAAAAAATCTTACATGTCACAATGCTTAATCTATTGACATGTGGGTTTTATAGAAGATGGGCTGAAAAGCTTGTTATCTGAAATTGCCATTGTTGATGCAAGCTATTGTTATTTTTCAATAATGTGAATTCTTTTTACAGAATTGATATTTCTATAACTGTCATAACATTCTGGTACACACACAAAGAAAAAGTCAGTATCTGGCCTATGCCCTCTCAAATCAGTAAGGTATTTTCTTTCAACCTTACTAAATATAAAAAAAAATAATTAATATTTCCAATTGATTATTAGTCCTGTTTTAATATGCTGTCAGTGAATCACAAATGATTCAAATTTTAATAAAAATGTGAATTATTTCATTTTTGCAATGTGATCATTAGTATAAGATTGTTTATTTAATCAGAGTTTTAAAAGAAAGATCAATAGTTACTTATATTCTAGTGGTATCAGCAAACTCAAAGATTGTATTAATGAGACACTGGTAATCACATTTTACTAGGAACACAGTTAAAATAAAAAAAAAAAAGTCACCTGATAGAGGGTTATAAACAATTAGGTTTGCTTGGAAAAACCAATTAAAAACACAGCTTATGTTTATACAGATACAGTATAAATTGCAGTCATTTTGACTCAAGACCAATAAACTAAAATATATGTGTGTATATGTGTGTATATATACACACATGCCATACACACATCATACCAGATACCGAATGACATGACCTTTCTCTATACCAGCAGACAAATATATATGTGTAAAAAGGCAGGACCAATAAGGCACTAAGGATTTAAAAACAGAAACATTACTCTGGGATTCAAAGACGAGAAGGCCATATATAATTGGGAAAAGGGAAATGCAGTTCATCAGGTAGGTAATTTGATAAGGGCTTTAATGTATTAGCAAGTGTTTTACAGATGCAGATGAATGTAATATCTGAGGAAATATTTTATCCCAGCAATGTTTCTGATAACAAATTCACTGACCTCTTGCTGGTATTCACATATTCTTCTAAAAACAAAATTCTTTATTCAAATGAGTCTTTGATGGAACGCCTTAGTATAAAACTCTTTTAAGTACATTGAGAAGGATAGGAAGCTACAGTGTGGGATTCTCCATCTCCAATCCTTGAGTATTTTCCATGATTTCTCTTGCATTTTGTCTTATAATAAAAATTTATCAATAGGAAACATACCAACTATTATTTTAATAATAGAAATCATTACATAATTAAATAGAATTCATTTGACTGTTAGGATTTATGCTTAATAGAACCTGCAGTGCAGTATTTTTTTGTTTGTTTTGGTTTTTGTACTTTAATTATTTATTTGTTTTTTAATTTAATATTTTTTATTTTATATATTTTACATCATTTTTCATTTTTGCACAATGTATACATTTTCATCTTGGTTATATTCCCCAAATAATTCCTACCTCCCTTATTTTGACCCTATTCCCTTCTCCCCCCCACCCTCTAGTGTGTCTCTCTGGTTTATAGTTGCTTGTTGAGTTTGATTTTTACTTTATTATGGTTAGTCTTTTTCCTGGTCCTTTATAAGGAGAAAAAAAAGGACAGCTGATTCAGAGGATTTCTAGGTGCCCTCCAGAAAGGAATGCAATTCTCATATTAATTAAAAGAACTTTTAAAAATGAAAAATATGGTGTAGAACATAAGAACACTATAGGGGGTGGTAGGAGATGTGACAGAAATAGCAGTTTGGGAACATATCCCAGTCTTTGAATGTCAATCTGGTATATATGGTTGTATAGATTGTATTCCTTGCAATCCAAGGGATTGTCAGTCACAACTGGTTAAATGCAGAACTTGAACAGCTGTGATGATGGACTTTGTAAATTTACATAGTCTTTTAGTTGTCCTCAAGTCTATGAATGCTATGATTGTATTGTAGTTGAAACTTAAGAAAATTAATCTTGCAATATTTTATAAAATGACTCACATTTCAGAAAAAATGAATGTAGAATATTCAAATCCAGTTGTCTATTAAAGGCTTGAACTGCTTTTAAATCTATTCTGAAGGAAGATGGCAAAATGAAAATGAATTTAACTTCTTGAGTGACCAAAATAATTGTATCCAAATAGGAACAGAATGTGAGTGTTTGTAGTGATTGAGATGTAGACAAAAATATGTTTTCCTTTGATTTCAAATCATTATAAATGATTCTGCTATTTTATTTTATTTTTTTAAAATTTATATATTAATACAAGTGCTGGGGTACAGGCCAGAAATGTCGGGGGGAGAGGATTCACCAGTGACAGAGTGGGGAACAGAACAGGCAAATTGACAGAAGTACACTGCAGAAGGGAGTAGCAGGAGAGTCAGGAGAGGTCTGTTGCACCATGTGGGTAGCTCCTTGGCTGGCCGGGGATCAAACTCGTGCTGCAGAGGCTGTGGATTGCTTCAAGTGCAGTGCTTAACCACTTGCGCCACCAGGGAGGCCCTATTCTGCCATTTTAAATGAACAATTCATCATTTTATTTTTCTTTGACTTTTCTTATCTTTAGGCTGAAGTCATTGATGTGAGCTATGGAAATGCAGAGGATTTAAAAAGGATTAAAAAAATGAAAAATACAAAGAATCAGATTGCATTCCTGAAATTAGGAAAATTGCCACTACTTTATAAGGTTGGTCCAATGACTGTTTTTTCAGGGGTGGGGTGAATTGAATATTTTGTTTTGTTAGAATTATAAGTCTCTGTGAGTGTGGAGAGAGTGTGTGTGTGGGGGGGGGGTGGGAAGAGAGGAAGGGAGGGAGGGAGGGGAGAGGAAGGGAAAGGGGAGAGAAAAACAGAGCCACAGAGAAGTGGAGAATGTCAGAGGAAGATGGTTTTCCCAAAATAGAACATTTTATTTTTTTTAAGGTTTATTTTTATTTATACAAGAGCTGGGGTACAGGCCAGAGTTGTGGGAGGGTGAGAGACAGAGCAGAACAGGCAGACTGACTGAAACACACTGCTGAGGGGAGCAGCGGGGGAGAGGTCTGCTGCACCATGTGAGTTGCTCCCTGCCTGGCCAGGGATCTAACTTGTGCTGCAGAGGCTGTGGCCAGCTTCACAGTGCTGCGCTCAACCCGCTGCGCCACCATGGAGGCCCCAAAATAGAACATTTTAAATGAATGTCTTTAAGAAAAACAAATTGATACTTTCATTATTTAATATCAGAGGTAACTAGGAATTGGTGAATTTGTGGGGCCTTTGTAAAATTGGCACACTCTTCATAATAATACGTACTTGGAGTGTTAAGAAATGAATGCCACATTGTCCTCTTCTTATCACATAAGTGAAAATTCTAATCTATTATTAAAACTGGCTAACTACCATATATTTTATGTTAGAATATTATCTATCTGATTTACACTCTTCAGTGATTGATTTTGTTAACTGTATAACTTCACAGCTACTGATTGTGCTCAGGAATTTAATTAAAATATAATATGCTAAGGAGAAGCAGAATTTTGATTTATTTTATTTAAATAGAAGTTTATTAACACTCAACCACTAGATGCATTTACATAATTAAAGCAGCTCAATCTAAGTATCTCATAATGAGCCACCACAATTGACAGCCAGTGCTACTCATTTTTACTTCATTTTCTTTTACTGTTAAAATAGAATGGTCAGTGTAGTCACATCACTGTAATTCTCTGCTTCTGGAGATATAATGGATTTTTCCTCACACAGCCCTAAATGAGCTTTGCTAATTTCCAATTCCAAAAATGTTTCCAGAAATCTTTGCACACTCTATAAGGAGACAACAGAACAACATTTGCCTGGTTTTTTTTTTTTTTAATCACCTTTCAAGTATACTTTACTTAAATTATTCTCATAGTAGATAACTGGTCATAATCTTAAGACAGCCTTGAATAAGGAATGCACAGTAATATTAATTTTGGGCAGGATAATTTGTCAATATGTATTAAATGGCTTTAAATAATCACATTTTGATCCAATAAATTCAGTTCAGATAGTGTATTTTAATGGGAAAATAAGTCAAAGATGATAATAAGCATGATGACAACCAATGATGTCACAAAATACTCAAAACAGTGCATATGCCCCTGTTTAGTATTAAAAATTGTGCTACAGTTATATAGCTGAATATGTACAACAATGATTTGAAGAGGAGTATTTAATAATGTAAAAATCCTCTGAAGTCAAATTTATAATTATTATATAATAGTGACATTATTGTTACTTCCAAAAGAAATATTGTTAATACGGGCAAGGATTTTTCTAAACATATGTATATATTAATAAATTAATATTCACAGTAACCACATTGCTGAGAACTTTTATTACTTTTAATTTATAGGTGAGGTAAATAAGGCAAAAAAAGCTTAAGCCACTCTTCAGCATTTAGACCCATGCCATCTCATCTCAAATCCTGAGTCTACATAAACGTGTATATGTGCATGTGTGTGTTTAGCTAGAGTAGACTGGTAGGTATATAAATAATTATTCAAAGTGTTAACGTGGAGTTTGGCAAAGGCTCTAAGGTTAAAATGAATGGATATCTCAAAGTGAGCTCCACCCAACAGGAATATGTAAAAGGGAATAATTAGAAACATGTTAAGCTATAAAACTCCTCTCTCACATCTAAATATAAAATATTTAGAAATTGGAGGAGAGGATTTTATGAATAATAATTTGATATAAGTATATTTTACATTCCACTGCAAGTCTGGTAACTGGGACTTTATTGGAGCAACAAGGGATTAATATATGTCCTGTGCAGTTGTAAGGGGTTTAGTAGCTTGCGCTGACTTTAAATGAGAAACAAACACAAAAATGATGTCTGTATTGGGGTTGTCCTGTGTACACACAGCTGATAGAAAAAAAATGCACATATTTCCCATGGACTGAAAATGGACACACATAACAGAAAGATGTTTGGTTCACTACCTCATGAGAATTACCTCGTGGAATGGTGAGCTAAGGACCAGCCAGATTAGAGTATCTTTGTCCATGTCATGGAAACTACAGGGTGATCATTCTTGCATCAAAAAAGCGTCTGCCGAATTCAAAGGTAGCTAAAATATCTGAATACCAGATGTCTACTTTCTAAGACATTTATAATCTTAAACAAAGATTAAACATTTTATTTTGAAAAAAATAAAAGACACTACTGAACGGGAGAAAATATCATTCATCTATTAAGGGGCTAATATCCAAGATCTATAAAAAACTCCTACAACTCAAAAACAAAAAATACTAATCAAAAATTGAGTAGAAGAGCTACATAGGCACTTCTCCAAAGAACACAGACATATGGTCAACAGGTGGAAGAAAAAATTCTTCAGCTTCACTTATCAGGGGAATGCAAATAAAAGCCACAGTGTGAGAGCAACTCACATTTGTGAAAATGGCCAACATCAAAAAGACCAGAAACAAGTGGTGGTGCACACGTGGACCATATACTGTTGGTGAGAATATAGACTGGTCCAATTCCTATGGAAAACAACACTAAAGTTCTCAAAATATTAAACATAGATCAACCATGTGATCCAGCAGTTCCATTCCTAAGTATCTACTGGAAGTATACAAAGAGTAATTCAAAGGGCTATGTCCACTAATATGTTCATTGCAGAATTATTTACAATAACCAAGTTATGGAAAACAAACTAAGTGCCCAATGACAGATGAGTGAATAAAGAAGATGTGGCACATATAATGAATGGAATACTACTCTGCTATAAAATAAACAACTGCAAACACTTTTGTCATTTGTGACAGCATGGATGGAACTAGAAGGGGTTAGGTGGGTTATGGTAACAAAGTAAGTCAGAAAGAGAAAGACAAGTACCAGATGATTTCACTCCTCTATGGTATATGAAGAAACAAAATAAAGGGACAAACAAAAGTAAACCAAATAAACCCTAGAGATCTGACTGCAAAATTGAGACTGGTGGGTATGATGGGGTAACATACAGCTAAAGAGGTGTGAACATATTCCTCTAAATCATATAACCTATTTTATTTTATTTTATTTTATTTTATTTTTATATTTCCCATACAATTGCAACCCCCCCATTCTGACACCAGTCCCTCCCCTCCCGCACCCCACCCCCCAAAAAGTGTCTCTGGTTCATAGTTTTTTGTTGATTTTGATTTTCAGTTTCTTATAGTTATTCATTTTCCTGGTCCCTTATTTAAGTTTTCTAGTAAATCATATAACCTATTTTAAACTAATGTTGCCTCAATAAAAATTATACAATTAAAATAGAGATATAAAATAATTTTAAAATAATATCAATTTTTAAATCAAGTGTAGGTTTTTTTTTTTCAAAGAGGTACCAGTTTTGTTGCATTCCTTTAGTTCTCTCTCTCTCTCTTTTTTTTAAGATTTATTCATTTATTTATTCAAGCACTGGGTACAGTCAGAAGCACAGGAGGGTGAGAGAATTCACCAGAGCCAGAGTGGGGTACAGAACTGGCAGACTGACGAAATACACTGCTGAGGGGATCGAACTGGTGCTGCAGAGGCTGCGGGCAGCTTTGCAGCCCAGCACCAGCCCTCGACTGCTGTGCCACGGGAGGCCCTCAAGTGTAGGTTTGGATCTAGACATGATATTCACTTATTTATTATTGTGAACACATGTTGATTATGGAATTTTTTATTGCCAATGAACAGAAGTATTTATCTAAGTGTTCAAGAAAGAATGTTCATTTCTAGATATATTTTAAAGGGCAACAATAGATTTAAAACAATAGATTTAAAACAATAGATTTAAAACAATAGATTTAAAAACAATAGATTTAAAAGGGCAACAAGGTAATACTGTTTTGGGTCCACTCCATGAAATCCACTTGCTTGACCCATCAGAGACACATATGACTAAAGTTCTCTTGTGGTAGGGGGTCACTTATATCAATTGGATAGATGGCCCATGGATAATTTCTACTTCTTTATATTTTCCTGAAATTCTAAATATTCTATAACGACTGCATGTATGTTTAGTAAGCGGAAATAAAAACCTTTAAAAATCCGGTTCTAAGGGGTCTCCCTGGTGGTGCAAGAGTTAAAGACACAGTGCTATGAAGCTATTGCCAGCCACTGTGACCTGAGATCCATCCCCAGCCAGGGAGCTACCCACATGGCATGGCAGACCTCTCTTATCTTGCCAGTTGCTCCCCTCAGCAGTGTATTTAAGTAGCTATGCCTGTTATGCTACCCACTCTATTTCTGGTGAATCCTCTTACTCCACTATACCTCTAGTCTATACCCCAGTTCTTGTATGTGTAAATAAATAAATCTTAAAAAAAATCAGGTTAAGATAACCATTTAAATATGTTTTCTAACAGAGGTTACAGGTCAAGTACTAAAGTTTCTTACCAGTAGGTAAGTAAGTCAAAGCAATTTTGTATTTGACTACTCATAAAAATATATTTTTAAACACTTTGGCCATATCTACAAAGTAGTAAATTAATGGTTTATCTAGAATTGATCACACTATTAAGAGCTTGATTTAGTTGCCTTTATATATATATATATCTATATCTTTATCTATAGATATAGATATAGATATAGATATAGTTCTAGGAATATGTTTAAGAAAGAGTTCAAGAAGAATTCAGCAGAAAGCTTTGTCACAAATATGGCATTAACTTCTAAGTAGAAGAGACAGGGAATCCTTTCTTTAACCGTTAAATTCTACTCTAACCAACTCTGTTTTCTGTGTATTGTGCCAAAGATTTGAGAGAATCATTGATACTCTATTAATACATACTCATATGGTAAAACTAAAGGAAGCATGGATTAGACAAGTTTACATTGTATATCTGAACTTGCCTCACCTGTCCATCAAACACATTCAGGGAATTCCAAAGTAGGGTAAGACAGTGACATGGATGGGTTGAATAAGCCAGAGGACCAATTGACTTCTATGGGAATTACCACCATTATTCATGATTCTAAATGAGCATCTGGACAGGAAGCTTGAAAAGTTAATCTTATATTAGCTGAACAGTAGTTACTAAATCATATTTTAAAAATGGATTTGGGAAGGAATCTATCTGAGATTGGAAGTACAAAGGGGAAACATAATTTTGATATTACATTATCTCCTAAAATGAGTAGAAAAACAATCTGCAGTAAATGAAGGAATCAAATTAGTTTTATTATAAATACTATGAACATTTCTGATTTAGTCTCCAGGAAGGGATAAATGAAAAATCCCCATATTGTTTAGCACAGTCTGAGAAAAGCAGATGGCTTTTTGATACATACTTTGACATCCACACATTATTGTTGCAGAAAAGAGCCAACCAAATTCTCTAGAGCTGGCTTAGTGTTACTTAAAACTTGAAGGAAAGACTGTTAGGTTAATTTTAACTTTGAATATGTAGGGTTTATTATATGGGAAGGTTTTTTTTTTTTTAAGCTTAAGGTAAAATATCCTTTTATATGTCGTAATGGATTCATTTAGATTTCACTGTAACAATCTGAGACATAGGAAAACAAATCCAAGACCTCAAAAATTACCAAATTATGAGACAACTCTAAGTTTGACATTCATTATATAAAATGCAGTAAGAGCATTTACCTTTGTATTTGGAGTCATTTTCAGGAAAAAAAAATGCTAAAAGGATCACTATGTGTTCATGACAATAGGAAATCAAGTAAATTCCACACTGAAATGTGGAGCAGGACCAATGTTTAGGTCCACACCACATATCAGCCAGACATATTGTAGGAGTCAAATTTGTATGCAGCAAAATTACAAGTAATTAGATATCTTAATGTCTTTTGTGCATAGCAACCTTTCACATAGAATTCACAGATGCTGTTGCTATTTTTTTATAAATGAAATAACACACAACATATTTCTAGTACTCTTATATTATAAATTATCAGCAAATATTAACTTGCTTTTTCCAATCCATACTCAACAAATGGACAGTTAAAAAATTAATAAATCCTCTACTGTACATGGTAAAGGTTATGTATTAATATTACATTATATATTTATATATTTGATAAAGCTGTTTTATATCATTGTGTCTGTTTTAAAGGTTATAAATTCGAATTTGTACAAATAAATGTTTTCACACCATACACACCACCAAAACCCCTATAATGCTCCACTATGTTTATTGGGTCCCTTCCCTCCTTGCTCCAACCCAGCCACACTTCCCTTCTGGTTGCTTCAGTTTCGTCATCACATGGCAAGGATTTATTATTGGTTTGGTTTTGTCTGACCCCTTGTTTTGTTCCTCTATAATCCACATATAAGTGAAAGCAATCATTTGTTTTTCTCCTTCTGTCTTATTTTGCTTACCATTAGCCTCTCCAGTTCTATCCATTAAAATGTATTTTGAAAACAAATTCACATGAATCATATAGGTGTTTTAATATGTGCTGAACTATGTTTAACAAATCTATTTACATGATATTCTATGGATATTTCAGATGAACAAAATGTTTATTTTAGTGTCATCATGTGATATTTTAAGTTTGATTCCTGTAGAGTAAGGAAAACTTGATTTTTCTATAAGGCAATTTTTTAAAGTATTTTATGAACAAAAATAAAAGTGAATACTACTTGATACTTAAAAAATGCATGTTTGTTCTCTGAATTACTTAATGGGTCACTTCATACCCTGTTCTCAAAATTAATTGCAAAAGACCAGTGTTCCATAGTTTGTAATTATAAAACTCCAGAGTGTCTCTGCTAGTCATGGAAATTAGGGTCAGAACTAGAACACAAAAATCAGAAAATAATGGTTTAATGGCTGACTTTGGTTATTTTTGTAAATGATTAGACCAAATACAACCATATCTACAAAAGCAGAAATACAGCTTCAATCATAAGTTATGATGAAAAGACTTTAAATAGTGTCATTATTCTGCTATTTAGCACAGATTTTAAGAAAATGAATTTAGAGCAGAATAATTGAATGTTTCACATCCTATTGCTGATACTGTTTTTTATAACTTAAAGCCAAGAGTGTGTCACTTTTCAGTCTTCATGAATCCCATAATTTGGAAGTAATACTTGTATTTACCTACATAATAATATAGTTTAATTGTAGTTATTGATCATTCAAATATTATGATATAATAAGTGACAGCTTGTATCAGAAGTATTGATTTTTTGCATGTATCTTATTCAATATTGTTAGCATACATAAATTCCATTCCATCATAATAGGTTGGTATCATCAGTAAAGGTACAGGATATTTTATTTCTCCTGTTATCTATCATAAGAAAAGCAAAAAAAAAAAAATCAAGACATGAAGTGAGAAAGGGAGAAAGATAGAGAGGAGAAAGGAAAGGAAAAATAATGGCAAACAGCAATTAATGCTTTCTAGTTTCAATCCCTAAAATTATCCATATTTTAAAAGTCTTTTATTTAATATATTGTACTCTAAAATCTGAAAGAGTAAACTATAGACGCAATCAACTTTTATGCACTTATTTGGACTCATCAAGATATATAATGTATTTTGTTTTTGCTGAAGTAATGTTAATTTATAATATTGTAAAAGACTCAGAGGCATAGATTCACGCATCTTTATATGTATGTCACCACACTATTCACACAAACATAGTATCAAACTCCTCCTCCTATAGCTCCCCTTCTGTGTATTTTGAATTCGACTCGAACCCTATGAATCTGAATTGTAGGAACTTGTTTTAAATAATGAAGAAAAACATGGCAGAGTAAAGGATGGTAGCACAAGTCCAAACATTTTTGCTTGATGCTTCAATGACCTTAGAATATTATCTGACCCACTTGATGCCTTGAGAGTATTTTTTCTTTTAAAAAATCTCTACAATGATAATAGAAATAATTCTAGTTTGTAAGGTCATGTTAGCAATAAATCTGAAATACATGCATTATAAATCTTTAATATATATTAGTACTTGTTATTCTTGTTAATATCATTAGTATTTCATTGAGATTACAAAGAGAAGGCTGTGAATTCAAAAATGTAGAAATGACAGTCTTTTCAAACTTGCAAAACTAAACTGAAAACAATAATATACTCATTAGATGAACCAGTTTCTCAAAAATTGTCTCTCAAGATTGAACTTTTGCATTATTTAACAAGGATTAAATTGGCAATGTATAGCATAATTTCAATCTAAGTTAAACAAAAACATTAAAGTCACTTTTCAATATTTTTTCTGGAATAAATCAGATAAATAAATAAATACTTATTTCTGGAATATATCAATATAATATATTGATTTATAACATATAATATATAGAGAAAAATATTAAAAATAAATGTATCTTGACTTTTAGATAAGAGATGAATATAGATAAACAATGACCTAACAATATAAATAAAACCCATATAAACAATATCACAGGACTTAGATTTATACATTCTACATTTATTTTTGTGCAGAGATTTTTTTCTGAAGGGTCAGAATTATACATTAATAGAATATTATTTTAGGAACTAAAAACTATATTGCATTTACAAAATAGTATAAATTTCCAGCTGAAATTTAAAATTTATTTTGAAAGTTGAGTCATCTTGTACATGTTTAACTTTGAGAACACCTTGTAATTTACTGCATCACAAAGTTGTAGAAATTAAAGTGAGTCTGTAAGTACTCAATACAGTGTCTGGAACATACTCAATACTCATAGAAAATATGAGCAAATATCTGATTTAATTGCACTTGAACTACTATGTTTTCTCCTTGCATCCCATTTCTATCTGGTCACCATTCTTTGTAGTCAAAAGCTATCATAATTTGCTAAATTACATAATCTTTTTTCTTGAGAAGCTAAGAAAAAGTTTAATTATTTGACTTCAACATCAGGGGAAACAAAAGAAAAAGTAAACAAATAGCACTACATCAAACTAATAAGCTTCTGCACAGTAAAAGAAACTTGCATCAAAATGAAAAGACATCCTATTGAATTGGAGAAGATATTTGTGCATGAATAACCTATCGAGAGAATCATATCCAAAGTATACAAAGATCTCCTAAATGCAAAATAAAATTAAAAAAAATTAAAACTGGGCAGGATATCGGAATAGTTTTTCAAAAAGAACAAGAAAATTGGAAAAGGTGCTCATTGAAAAGATAGTGATTATCACTTAATATTAGAGAAATGCAAACCAAAACAACTGAGCTATCACCTAACACCTGTCAAGATGGCCAATTGTCAAAACACATGAAACAAGTGTTGGAGAACAATTGTATATAAGCGAACCCTTCTATACTGTTGTCGGGTATGTAACATGGTGCAACCATTATGGAAAGCAGTTAAGAGATAACTCAAAAATGTAGAAATCTAATATGTTCCCATTATCCCACTTGTACTTATCCAAAAAAAATGTGAAAATACAAATCAGAAGAGATATGTGTACCCCCAAGTTTATTGCAGCATTATTTACAATAGCCAAATGGCAAACAACCTAGTACCATTTACTGGTAAATGGATAAAGAAGTTGTGTTATAGCTGCATAAAGGAATATTCTTCAGTTACTAAAAAAAGTTCCATTTGCAACAACGTGTATGGCCATTGAACTCTTTTCAGGTATCCTGAAATAAATATGCATAAATATCAAAAATAAAATTAATCCATCTCTTTAAGTAAAGGTTCAGTACTTCAGTAAAGGGCTTAAGCTATGTGGAAATGAGTATGATATTGAAGCTCAATCCAAGATTCTTACATTTATGAGATTAGAATATCTTAAAACTCACTCTAAGTTTTTCTTTGTTTCATTCATTTCTCTATTGATATTTTTATAAAAGTTGATAGGTATTAAAGAATTTTTTACATAAAATTAAATAAGCCTTTGGCTCTATACTAGCAATGTTTAAGAATAATTCATTTGATGTCTAATTATTAATCACTATCTATATGCTCCTAATTTTTTTCTCCCTTATTCTTATTCATATTATATTATAAAAATGGTTGGTAAGCCATCATGTTTAGCAGCTGGGTTTTCCTAATCTATTATTGTTTATAAATTATATGGAGACAGAAGTAAGCTTCTTTTGGGAAGAAACATCTCTGAAAAAAAATAACAATATTTGGGGAAAAATTACCTCTCCCAAAAATATATGTAATTAAAATTAAGGCTACACAATGTTGAATATAGTTTTAATTCAACAGACATCCTGTTTTTATAACAAATTAACCTTTAATAAGCAATAAAACCTTAATGAAGCTACATAAACTTAAAATATTCTCACTTGAACTTTAAAAACAATATGTATACAATAAAATATTATTTTAATATTTATTATTAACATATAAGTTAATTCATTATTAACATATAAGTTAATTTATTATCCTCATAAATATTCATTAAGTGCTATTTAGCTGAAGATATATATTTACTGTATTTAGCCAGAAGCTATTGGGGAGGTTTTATAGCCCAATGTATATTATAGTTAAGAATAAAGCTTTTAAGGATTTAATAATGAATATTTTGGAAAGGAATTTCTATTATTTATGAGATTTATATTTTTAAATTTCATTAAGTTTACATAAATTTTATTTTATATATATTCTCTTCCATTGTATTTTAGATTAGACCTAGTAATCTCATTTAAAATAATGTTTCTTATGAATTTTCTGAATTAATAATAAATACATTACATTATTATTTGACTGATAGTCAACTAATACTAAATTTTAAAACTCTTGCAGTATAATAATTCTAATCACAATAGGGATAATTCCGCATTTTTTACATGCTAAAACAAAAAACCTATTTATTTTCTATTTATTTTCATTTTATTTTTTCTTTTCCTTTATACTTTTTTATTCCCTACATCAAACTACCTGTGTCCATATCCAATCTGCCTCCCTTCCCTCCCTACCCTTTCTGTATTCCCCATGGAAAACATTATCTTCTTTTTACCATCCAAAATATGTCTTTCATTTTTTGACTGATTTCGCTCAACATAATCTCCTTAAGAACCACCCATTTTGTCTCACATGCTACCATTTCATCTTTCTTCATAGCTATGTAACATTTTATTGAATATATTGTCCACAGTTTCTCTATCCATTTCTCTGTTGAAGGGAATTTGGGCTGATTCCATGATTTGGCAGTTGTAAACAGTGCTGCTATATATGGGGTTGTAGATCTTTTTGCACCAGACATGACATTTGGATAAATACCTTCAAAAAATATTGCAGGGTCAAATGGAATTTCCATTTTTATTTTCTTGAGAAATCTCCACACTATTTTCCACAGGGGTTGTACTAGCTTGTATTTTTATTGACAGTGGATGAGAGTTCCTTTTTCAATACAACTTCACCAATATTTGTTAATTTGTTCTTTTTTGTATAGACCATGCTTTTCTCTATAATAAATGATGTTGAACATTTTCTCATATGTGTGTAAGCCATCTGACTGTCTTTAGAGAGGTATCTTTTGAGGTCTTTTGCCTAATTTTTGAGTAATCTGTTATTTTGTTTTTGAATTATGTAAGTATTTTGTAAATTTTGGAGATTAACTCCTTGGGAGATATATAGTATGATTTTTCTCTCAATCTGTAGGTTGCCTTTTTATTTTTGTGATTGTTTCTTTTGAGGTATAAAATCTTTTAAGTTATATGTAGCCCACCTGTTTATTTTCTGTTTTTGTGTTTCTCTTGATTTGTGGGTTGTATTCCCAAATACATTTTTGTGGTCCATGTCTTGTAGTGTGTGTATCTGCTATACTTAAGTACTTTATGGTTTCTGCCCTTATGTCCATATCTTTAATCCATTTTTAATTTATTTTAATGTATAGTGTTAAATATGGGTCTTGCTTTACCTTTGCACTTTCAATCAAAACTTCTCTAAGAACAAAAGCCAAGACCAGATGGCCCTGCCAATAAATTGAACCAAACCTATAAAGAACATTTAATACATATCCTACTCATATTCTTCAAAAAAATCAAAGTGAGGGAAACTTCCTAATGCATTCTCTGAGGCCAACATTACTTTGATTCACAAACCAAACAAAGATACTACCAAAAAAAGAAAATTATATACTAATACCTCTGGTGAACATAGATGTAAAAATCCTAGCAAACTGAATAAGCAACATATAAAGAGAATCATCCATCCAGGGATGCAAAGATGATTCAACATGCATAAAGTAATCAACGTCACCTATCAGAGCAACAAAAAGAAAGACAAAATTATTTGATCATTTAAATAGCTGCCAGAAAAGCATTCAACAATGTCCAATATCCATTTATGACAAAATCCTCCCCAAAATAGGAATAAATGGGCCTATATAAATAATATCAAAGCTATATATGACAAACCTATATTCTTGGTGAAAAGCTGAAAGCAATTCTTCTAAGATCAGGAATAAGACAGATATGTCCACTACCACCATTGTTATTCAACATAGGCTTGGAAGTCCTAGATGAACAATTAGATAAGAAAAAAAGACACATCATGAGTCCAAATTGGAAAAGAAGTGAAACTGTCACTATTCACAGATGACATGCTAATATATATACTTAGAGAAACCAAAAGATTCTACAGAAAAACTTCTAGAGATAATAAATGAATATAGTAAGGTGGCAGTATACAGAATAAATATGCAAAAATCATTGGCATTTCTACACATGAATAATGTGTCAATAGAAAGGGAAATAAGGAACAAAATTCCATTTATACCATGCCAAAAAGAATAAAATGCATGGGAATAAATTTAACAAAAGAGATGAAGGACCAGTAAATTAAAACTATTAAAACTCTGTGAAAGGGCATAAAAGAAGACATGAAAGAATAAAAAAGATACCCTGTGTTCATGGGGGGGAAGGATAACATCATTAAAATAGCTTTATTACCCAAAGCAATTTACATATTTAAGCAATAGCTATTAAAATAACAATGGTGTTTTAAAAGGAATAGAACAAATGATTATCAAATTTATATGAAGCCACAAAAGGCCCTACATTGCTAAAAGTCTTCAGAGAAAAGAAAAATGGAGGCATCAAACTCCCTGACTTCAAACAATATTACACAGCAACAGAAATCAAACAGTATAGTACTGGAACAAATACAGAAATTCAGATCAAAGGAACATAATTGAAAGCCCAGAGATAGGGCCTCCAAGGTGGCGCAGCGGTTGAACACTGGGCTGTGAAGATGCCCGCAGCCTCTGCAGCGCCAGTTCAATCCCAGGGCGCCTGCGAGGGTCCCACATGGCGCGACAGACCTCTCCTGCCACGCCCACTGCTCCCCTCAGCAGTGTATTTCATCAGTCTGCCTGTTCTGTTCCCTGCTCTGGCTCTGGTGAATTCTCTCACCCTCCTGTTCTTCTCACTGTACCCAGTGCTTGTATAAACAAATAAATAAATCTTTAAAAAAAAAAAAAAAGCAAGCCCAGAGATAAATCCATGGAAAGATGGATAGCTAATTTTTGACAAAGGAATTACAGCTATACACTGGAGTAAAAACAGCCTTTTTAATAAATGATTCTGGGAAACATATTAAAAAGTAGGAATAATTTCAAATTTTAAATCAACTTTATATTGAAAACTTTGGAAAGATTAAAGAGGATCTGTAATGCAAGAAATGTATGCAGTGTAATGGCAGGTTTAATGTTGTACACACTATTCACAATCTAGGAAGAAATATCAACAAATTCTATTTTTTAAAGATTATTTATGTATACAAGAACTGGGGTATAGGGCAGAGGTATGGGGGGGTGAGAGGATTCACCAGAGACAGAGTGGGGAGCAGAACAGGCAGACTGACTGAAATACACTGCTAGGGGAGCTGCGGGTGAGACAGGAGAGGCCTACTGATCCCGCTCCCTCTTCCTCCCCTGCAGGATGTCTCTGGTTTATAATTTTCTGTTTATTTTTGTTTTGTTTTGTATTATTATTATTTTTTCCTGTGATGCCTTATTTGGTTCCCCTATATTCCTCCTATAAGTGAAACCACCTGATATTTGTTTTCTTTCTGATTTATTTCACTGAGCATAATTTCTACTACCTCCATCCATGGTGCTGCAAATGGCATTAGTTTATCTTTTTTGATTGCTGAATAGTATTCCATTATGTATGTATACAACATCTCCTTTTAGCCCCATCTTCTGCTCTTAGCCCTGGGGCCTCCAGATATGTTATTCCTATCAGTTTTCCAACACTAAGGATACTAAATTGACATTAACCTGATATAATTACCTTTCAATACAATCTTTAGTATAGTGACATTTTAAAAGATTGCCCAAAAATAGATTAAGTAAGATCTTAATTTCCAGCATTTGGTAAATATGATTTAGGCCAGAAAGACAGTTGTCAAATTTCTCAAATCAGATGAACATGGTATCACACATGTGCCTGTGTGTAAAGTGCAATCTAATGACATGACTCTCCCAGTCTCAGGGCAAAGGGCTATAGGATTGTACTTTCTAAAAGTTCAGAATTGTAAACAATGTAAAATTAATTATAAAACAAAATTCTTTCCTGACTTAATTGCCTGATCTATAATACCTTATTTTTAAAATGCATTGTATTTATCTGTTTTTTAGTCAATTAAAACACACACGTGATGGAGACAGACAACATATAACCTACACATTTAGTAAGTCATTTGGAGTAAAAAAAACAACTCAAGGAAAATGTTTTATATACATTTTTTCCAATCATGTCATGTCCATGTTTTAATTTATTATTTCTAAACCTGTGCTTCTATTACTCTAGACTACTCTGCTTCAGATTTTGAACAAGATACTTTGTCATTTAACTATCTGTGTAAGAAACACAGAAATTGAAGTATCTAGAATATACATAATTTTTTTTAAATTTAGAAATTGGGGAGAAAGTAAATCATTTTATTAATGATATCATCAATAATTCTTTTGATTTACTCACAATCCTATCCAAGTATTTTCCCTTATTTTTGACCTACTTCCAAATGCATTGAAAGCAGTGCTAACAAATACTAAACACTATATGGGAAAAAAGATAAGAGGATAAGTGCAAATAATGCTAAAATAGAGGTACATGTTATGAATCCTGGTTCAGTCCACTGTCTCAACATTTTCCCATGAGAAATGTTGAGTGGTTACAAGATATGCTTTCCATTTGGACAAGATTTTCTTGCTAAATGTGAGCAAATATTGCATATCATACATTTGACAAAGGACTGACATCAAAGCTATACAAAGATCTCATAAAAATCTATAAAAACAAAACAAATAACCCAATCAAAAATTGGGCCAAAGAAGTAAACAGACACCTCTCCAAAGAAAACTTTCAAATGGCCAGAGGCAAATGAAAAAATGTTCAGATCACTTATTACTAGAGAAAAGCAAATCAAGGCCTCAATGAGATACAATTTCACACATGTGAGAATGGTCAATATTGAAAATAACAAACAAGTGCTGGTAAGGATGTAGAGAAAAGTGTACCTTTCTACGCTGCTGGTGGAAATGAAAACTGTTGCATACCTTATGGAAAGTAGTATGGAGGTACCTCAAAATGACATCTGTCGTTCAACCAAGTAATTCCACATCTAGGCATCTAGTCCAAAAATTCAAAAACACTAATTGGAAAGGAAACTTGCACTCTTATGTTTCTGCAGTACTATGTGCTACAGCTAACCTGGAAATGTAGCTGTATGGAAATTAACCTAAATGCCCAAGAACAGATGAGTGTGTCAGGAAGATTTGGTATATATATACACCCAATGTAATACTACTCAGGGATCAAAAAGGATAAACTCATGTCATTTGCAGCCGCATGGATGGAGCTTGAGAAGATAATGCTAATTGAAATAAGTCAGAAAGAGAAAGATAAACACTGGATGGAGTCACTATTGTGTGGAAAATATAGTAACTCAATAGATAAAAATAAATTTAAAAACTAACTTTTGATAACTGCATAACTGCATCAAGGGGGATTAGGGATGGGGGTAAGAACAAATAGGGAAGGAAGCATAGCAGTCTATGGTAATAGAATATTGGTGAATTGGGGCCTCTTTGGTGGCCTAGGGGTTAAGTCTCAGTGTTATCACTGCCCTGGCCTGAGTTCAATCCTGGCCAGGAAGCGAACCCACATATGGTGCAAGAGATTCTGATCTTGTCTGCTGCTCTCCTCAGCAGTATAGTTCAGTAAATCTGCCTGTTCTGCTCCCCACTCTGTCTCTGGTGAATCCTCTCACCCCCCTCCGCAACTCTAACATACACCCCAGTTCTTCTACAAAATTAATATTTTTTTTAAAAAAAGCAAAAACAAAGAGATCTACAAGTGTTTACATCTCTTTAAAATAAAAAAAATATATATTGATGAATTGGTGGTGGATGCACTATGGTGGTAATACCAGATGAGGTACCCCAGTATTACCTTAGTTAAAAATTAATAATAATAATAAACAATTTCCTCATATAAAGCCATTTAGTAGACCTAATAATCAGAGGATTCAGACTTAA
This sequence comes from Talpa europaea, assembly GCF_964194135.1. Classification (NCBI taxonomy): domain Eukaryota; kingdom Metazoa; phylum Chordata; class Mammalia; order Eulipotyphla; family Talpidae; genus Talpa; species Talpa europaea. The sequence goes on along the minus strand of NC_140070.1, from coordinate 123,678,322 downwards.
CTGTCAAAATCTGGCCTGAGGGTAAAAAATATCACCTAAAAAAATCTCCCTGCAAAATGTAAAAATCAACCGGAGTATCGGAGGTGGTCGTTACACTTAAATCACTTTTCATCCTCATTGACTAAATTTTTATATTTTTATCAGATTACTGACATCCAGGAAGACATAGCCTCAGGTTCCTAGACAAAAAGAAACCAAATGTGAATAGGTATTGATCTTATTCCTAATAAGAGTACCTGGTAACATCATAGGGCATTTGTATATCTGAGCTCATTTAATATTAGGGAGGAGTTCTCATTACTGCTTCAGGAAAATGTTGCCATTAGATTTTATTTTTGAATGAGAAGAATTTGTAACTTGAAAATGTTTATGAATCTTTCATAAGAATCTTCTTAGGGTGCACACTTGTATGTGATAGCCTGGCACAGGGTGACAGTGGAATATTGTAAGGACTTGATGGATGCATAGGGAAAGTTTAATGGAAAAGTGCCTGCTGGGCAGCTGTGAACATCTTCCAGTGTTTTACAGATTTTTGTTGAATGTTAACAGAATCCACACAGAAAATGATAGTTGCTAATTAATGAGTGGAAATGACAGAATTATTTTATTGCCCTAAATAGTACCCAAGATAGGTTTGGGTAAAGGTTCTATGATTTATTCTTTATTTTTGTATAAGCTCTTTAAAAATACAAAATCAAGCAAAGCAATTCTTAATGAGTAGGCACATGTTTCTTTTCATGTGGGGGCCCTATATAAATTTATTCTCTTATCTTTTTGATGTCTCAGGATTACAGAGAAATTTCACAGTTATAGAGTAATAGAAATTATTTGGCCCAAAAGCAGCAAAGGTCAGGAGATAGCAGAACAAAATCATTAAAAACAAACAAAATTTGATAGGTTAATTTTAGTAAAGGAAAGGCAAGCAAAAGTTGAAAAATCTGGTCCAAACACTGTTTAATTACCAGATTATCAGGCTGGGTCTGGTTTGCTAAATTTAAAATGATAGAAAAAATATACCAGAAATGACTGGTAGAACAGGAGAATGTGGTTAATTATTTAATTAGAAGTTATTTACTCTATTGGAAAGAAAGCTGAAGAGAAAGATATATGCAGTTTTTAAGCACATGAAGCACATTCATGTATTATAAAATTAAGAGCTGTTCCATCTCTACAAAGATTAAAGATCTAAAATGTGATCTTAAATTACAGCAATGTATATCTGTTACACATAAATAATTTTATAAAATGTGACTGATTAAATCTAGGAAAAGCTTTCAAGCACAATTGTCCCTTTATGATTTGAGAGCTTTCATATTTTTCTAAAAATTTATTTATGCAGACAAGAACTGGGGTACATGCAAGAGGTGTAGGGGGTGAGAGGATTCACCAGAGAGAGAGAGAGAGTGGGGAACAGAACAGGCAGGCTAACTGAAATATACTGCTGAGGGGAACAGCAGGAGAGACAGGAGAGGTCTGCTGCTCCATGTGGGTAGCTCCCTGGCTGGCTGGGGATCAAACTCATGCTGCAGAAGCTGTGGATAGAGTCACAGTGCTGTGCTTAACACCTTGCGCAACCAGGGAGGCTGATTTGAGAATTTTTAGATTACCTATGTTTTATGTTTTATAAACAAACACACACACAAATATATACACACACATGATATATGCATCATATTTTTTGAAAGTAACATTACACTATTAGGTATTCAGATGTTAGTCATTATAAGTCAACACGTATATACTTCATTAAGTTCTCCACTAAAAGTCCAATTTTATGCTTCAAACAATTAATTTCATTTATTTGGTCTACCTCCCTTTCACTCCTACCTTTTGATGGCCCAAATTTAGTCTAAAGTTTATAAGCATTACTTTTATTTAGTTCCTTTGTTTATTTTGTTTAAATGTTTATTTTTGCGTTGAAGAACTGGGGGTTCTTTATTTTTGTGTTGAAGAACTAGAGGTACAGGGGTTAAGAGAAATCAGTAAAGACAGAGTGGGGCACAGAACAGGTAGATTTACTGAAATCCACTGCTAAGGGGGGCAGTGTGTGATACAGGAGAGGTCTGCTCTGTTCTGTGTGGGTTAGCTACCTGTCTGGGGATCAAACTTAGGTCTTAGTGGTAATAATGCTGAGACTTAACCCCTAGGCCACCAGGGAAGGCTTGTTTATTTTGTTTCTTTATGTGTTTTTTTTTTTTTATCTTTGACATTTGACTGCAAACTGTGAAAATGTATTTACATGTATTATATTCGTAGCTGACTACCTTGCTCTCTACACCACTTTAGTCCCTTGTGAGAAAATTTTCTAACAAAAAAATAATACTACCACACATTAGTAATGGTTTTGTGCTCTATGAGACAAGTGATTTTATCCTTTAGGAAAGCAGATACTTAACACTTATGAACTCATTTAAGTCAGTCTCGTAAAAAATGGTAGATATTGGACTTTTCCATTTAACTTAAGCATTTTTTGGCTTTTTGATGAGTCCATTCCTGAAATTACTGTTTGACATGTGTCTTTATTTTTAAAACTTAAAGGACATTTGTGTGTATTTTGTTAAGAAAATTAGATTAGCATTCTGTATTTTTAATCAAAATATATGAAGTATGAATCTTACCATGAAAAGAGGGCTGCTAGGTGAATTATTTTCCTTAATGAAGCTGACAGGTGTCTCTGCAACTCTGGCAAATATAAACCCTGTTTGGACTATACTGGCTCACCGAGGGAATACTGCTATAGCTTAATGCTGGAGTCTTAGCATGACCTGCAGGGACCTTTTGTGAAATCAGACTTAAAAATGTTTATCTGGTTAAAGACATTTGTAACTTTACCAGAGTCAAAATTGGTAATTTTCAGAACTATCATATTATGTTATGAAAACAATCAGTTATTTTGATAATTACATGATACTCTGTCTGAAAGGGAAGCGGCCTAACAACATACTGCTATGCAGATTCCCAAAATAGACCATAAACAGTAGAGAATATTTAATCCCAGGCACCAGGGCTTTGTCTGTCTCTTGTTTACCACATCAGAAAAGCAGGGCCACATCATTTGAAATGTGTTACTTATGCTTTATGCTATCATTACAGTCTCAAGGAATCTTTGTGTCAAAGCTTAGATTAATTAGCTTATTGGATCTGATTACTTTAGACCCTGATTTCTGTTAATAGTCGTGTTTATCATCTTGATGTCAAATTTGTTTCTAGCAATTTACTTGATCATATAAATGTATGATGCATTGAATCTGCTACATTTGACATCAGATAAATATTGAGGGTTGAGAGGCTTATTTCAGTTATAATATATCATTCCTGGTATTGCACTCTCTGTCCCACAAAACAGTTTATATTATTATTATTTTTTTTTTGGTGTAGAAAATGTATAAGGGAGGACTTGAAAATCATAAAATATACATCACATCCCATTTCTCATCAAATCAGTGATTCTAGGTCTCCCCAAAACTGCTACAAATTATTTTAACTAGTTCTCGGAGGTTATTTATCTGACTAAAAGGTAAGACACTGATATTTTACTTTTAAGTAGATTTTTTTCTGAAAGGAAGAAAAAATAATGGTGAAATAAAAAGTGTGAGAATAGTAAATATCACGGCATGTTAGCATTAGCATAGCAATGACAAAAATAGATTACAGATCATAATAAAAAATGAACAATATTTGATTTATAATTTTATAATTCAGCTATCAAGTATCCATTTAAATAGTTTTACCTTTAAATATTTAATCTTTTTAAAATCACATCTTATGTAATTTAATATTAGAGTCCCATAATGATTTTTGTATTTTTCACTTTAATTGCAAACCATGAAACTTCATGAGAACAACATCGTTTATTATTTGCCTGTAGGTTCATGAATATATATGAACATGTTGCTTATTGTAGATTGTATCATAATGCTTGATAGAATGCTACTGTTATTTATTTGTGTGTTTATGTTCTTATCTTACAATTTATCCCTACGCATATGTCTATAGACATGAAAAATTTGCATACGTTATTCAACAGATTTTAATTTGGTAGCATATTTGCAAGTAACAAAGGTAATTTATCTTTCTGTAAGTATTTCATTTTAGAGTATTATAATAAAAAATGTATTCATAAACATTGCCAAAGAATTTCAGTTGCTGCACTAAGCTATCTTCTATTACAGAATTTTGTATTTTTCATTCATTTAGGAAAGATTATTACTAAATATTATCTATAATAAATTATTAATTTTCAGATGATATACAAAAAGGTCAAGAAACCTGAATATGTAAATAGTTGTTGCATAGATCAAAAAGACCATTTAGTCTCCTTTTGAATCCAATGTAAGAATATATCATAATGAATACACTATGTGTGTATATGTGCATTTCAAACATATTTTCATCTCATTTTGTTCCATTCTGCAGGGTATGCAGGCTTTTAAAATTTATTTTTAATACTTTTCTGTTCATTCAAAGTAATTATCAATTGGCATATGCTACTACAATTATATTTAAAAAATAAATAATTATCCAAATAAAATATCTCAAATAAACTGAATTATTTGAATATTTTATATTAACTGGGTATATATTTCTATAATTCTTAATATATAAGAATTATTTCTCAAAATACTCAAAATAGTATAATCTTACAACAAAAGAAAATAAGTATATAATAATCAGTTTCAAATTTTGAATACTATTCTATCAGTGAGAAGTTATATGGTCCAGTTTTTGCTGATTACTGATTTTTTAAATTTTTTTTTATAATAAATTTTATTTTTATATTCCCCATACAATTTCAACCCCCCCATTTTAACCCCAATCCCTCCCCTCCCTCCACCCACCCCCCCAAAATTGTCTCTGGTTCATAGATTTTTGTTGATTTTGATTTTCACTTTCTTATAGTTATTCATTTTCCTGGTCCCTTATTTAAGTTTTCTAGATTCCTGCTATGAGTGAGACCATCTGGTATTTTTCTTTTTCTTTCTGGCTTACTTCGCTGAGCATGATCCCTTCCAGCGCAATCCATGTTACTGCAAATTGCATGTGTTTATCTTTTTTGAATGCTGAGTAATATTCCATGGTATAAATGTACCACATCTTCTTGATCCAGTCATCTATTTTTGGGCATTTGGGCTGTTTCCGAAGCTTAGCTATTGTAAATAGTGCTGCTATAAACATAGGGGTGCAGGTGTTCCTTGGAATTGATGTTTCTGTGTCCTTTGGGTAAATACCTAGGAGTGGAATTGCTGGATCATATGGAAGCTCTATGTTTAGTAGGTCCAGAAATCTCCACACAGCTCTCCATAGTGGTTGGACCAGTTTGCACTCTCACCAACAGTGCAGAAGAGTTCTTTTTCTCCACACCCTCGCCAACATTTGTTGTTGCTAGTTTTTTTAATATGTGCCATTCTCACTGGTGAAAGATGGTATCTCATGGTAGTTTTGATTTGCATTTCCCTGATTACAAGTGATGTGAACATTTTTTCATATGCCTGTTGGCCATTTGCATTTCCTCTTCAGAGAAGTTTCTTTTTAGCTCTTCTGCCCATTTTTTGACTGGATTATTTTCTTTGTTGTTGTTGAGTCTCATCAGCTCTTTGCAGATTTTTATGATCAGTCCTTTATCATTAGTGTTGGGTGCAAAAATGTTCTCCCAGTTGGTGGGGTTTCTCTTTGTTTTTGTTATTGTCTCTTTTGCTGTGCAGAAGCTCTTTAATTTGATGTAATCCCAGCTGTTTATCTTTGCCTTCACTATCACTGCTTTGGGTGATGTGTCTGTAAAGATGTCTTTGATGTGCAAATCATGTAGTGTTTTGCCTATATTTCCTTCTATGTATTTTATGGTTTCAGGTTTTATGTCTAGTTCTTTAATCCATTTTGAGTTGGTTTTTGTGTATGGTGTGAGGTAGTAGTCAAGCTTCATTCTTTTGCATGTAGCGGCCCAGTTTTCCCAGCACCATTTATTGAACAAACTTTCTTTGCTCCAATGCATGGTCTTTGCTCCTTTGTCAAAGATTAGTTGACCATAAATCTGTGGGTTTATTTCTGGATTTTCTATTCGATTCCATTGGTCTGTGTGTCTGTTCTTGTTCCAATACCATGCAGTTTTGATGATTATGGCTTTGTAGTATAGCCTGAAATCTGGGAGTGTGATGCCTCCATTCCCTTCTTTTTTTTTCAGGATAGCTTTGGCTATTCGGGGTTTTTTGGTGATTCCATATGAATTTCATCAATAATTGTTCTATTTCTTTGAAGAATATCATTGAAATTTTTATTGGAATAGCATTGAATTGGTATATTGCTATTGGTAGGATGGCCATTTTAATAATGTTTATTCTTCCAATCCATGAGCAGGGGATGTCTTTCCATTTCTTTGTGTCTTCTTCTATTTCTTTTAACAGTGTTTTATAGTTTTCTTTGTAAAGGTCCTTTACCTCTTTTGTTAGATTTATTCCCAAGTATTTGATTTTTTTTGTTTTGATAATAAAGGGGATGGTTTTTTTCATTTCTTCTTCTTCAGATTTATTGTTAGTGTATAGGAAGGCTTCTGACTTTTGCATGTTGATTTTGTATCCTGCCACTTTGCTGAACTGATTGATTAGTTGAATTAGTTTTTCTATGGAGTTTTTGGGGTTCTCTATGTATATTATCATATCATCTGCAAATAGTGATAGTTTGACTTCTTCTTTTCCTATTTGGATTCCTTGTATATCTTTCTCTTGTCTTATTGCTCTGGCTAGGACTTCCAGTATTATATTAAAAAGCAGTGGTGAGAGTGGACATCCTTGTCTTGTTCCAGATCTTAATGGAAATGCTTTCAGCTTTTCACCATTGAGAATGATGCTGGCTGTTGGCTTGTCATAGATGGCCTTTTTGATCTTGAGGTATGTCCCTTGTATTCCAAGAATTTCAAGGGCTTTTATCATGAATGGGTTTTGCACTTTGTCGAAAGCTTTCTCAGCATCTATTGATATTATCATATGGTTTTTATATTTCTTTTTGTTGATGTGTTGGATAACGTTGATTGATTTTCAGATGTTGAACCATCCTTGTGTCCCTGGAATGAATCCTACTTGGTCGTGGTGAATTACCTTATGGATTCACTGTTGGATTCTGATAGCTAAAATTTTATTGAGGATTTTTGCATCAGTGTTCATTAGGGAGATTGGTCTATAGTTTTCTTTTTTTGCGTTGTCCTTGTTCGGTTTTGGTATTAGTGTAATGTTGGCTTCATAGAACGTGTTAGGTATTATACCTTCCTTCTCAATTTTTTGGAAGAGTTTGTGAAGGATAGGCACCAATTCGTCTCTGAATGTTTAGTAGAATTCATTTGTAAATCCATCAGGTCCTGGGCTTTTGTTTTTGGGGAGGTTTTTGATTACCATTTCAATTTCGCTAATTGTAATTGGTCTGTTTAGGTGTTCTATTTCTTCTTTATCTAGCTTTGGGTGATTGTAGAGTTGTAGGAATTTGTCCATCTCCTCTAGATTGTTGAACTTGTTTCCATATAACTGTTCATAGTAGTTATTAATTATTCTTTTGATTTCTGCTGTGTCCGTTGTGATTTCTCCTCTTTCATTTGTTATCCTATTTATTTGTGCTTTCTCCCTTTTTGCCCTTTGAGCCTAGCTAGGGGTTTATCTATTTTATTAATTTTTTCGAAGAACCAGCTCTTGGTTTCATTGATCTTTTGGATTGTTTTTTTAGTTTCAATTTCATTTATTTCTGCTTTGGTTTTTATTATTTCTTTTCTTCTACTGGTTTTGGGTTTTTTTTGTTGTTCTTTTTCTAGATCTTTGAGCTTTGAGATTAGGTTGTTTCTTTGAGTTCTTGTTTCTTGATGTAAGCATCTATTGCTATATATTTTCCTCTTATTACTGCTTTTGCTGCATCCCACACATTTAGGAAATTGGTGTCCTCCTTGTCATTCAAGTCAAAGAATTTTTTAATTTCTTCTTTTATCTCCTTGTTAGTCCGGTGGACTTCCAGTAGTGTGGGTTTCAATCTCCACGAGGTAGGAGAGTACCTTGCCTTCTTTTTATGGTTTATTTCTAGTTTGATGCCTTCATGGTCAGAAAAGATGGTTGGTATATCAATCTTGGTATATCTGTTGATGTTTGTCTTGTGCCCCAGTATATGATCGATCCTAGAGAATGATCCATGTGCGCTTGAGAAAAATGTATACTCAGATTTTTTTGGGTTTAGTGTTCTATATATGTCTGTTAAGCCCAAGCACTCTAGATCCTTATTTAGAGCTTTAGTGTCTTTACTAATTTTTTGTCTTGTTGATCTATCCATTGTTGATAGTGGTGTGTTGAAGTCTCCCACTACGTATGTGTTTTCTCTGATGTCTGTTTTCAGAGATGCCAATAGTTGTCTGATATATTTTGGTGCTCCTTCGTTAGGTGAATATATGTTAATGAGTGTTATTTCTTCTTGAAGTATTGTCCCCTTGATCATAATGTAATGACCACTGTGGTCTCTTTTTATCTTTTTAAGTTTGAAATCTGTTTTATCTGATATGAGTATAGCTGTTCCTGCCTTCTTTTTTGGTCCATTTGCTTGTAGAATTGTTTTCCATCCTTTAACTTTGAGTCTATTTTTATCTTTTGCAGCTAAATGTGTTTCCTGGAGACAGCAAAAGGTTGGGTTTTGTTTCTTAATCCAGCCTGCAACTCTGTGTCTTTTTTATTGAAGAGTTTAGTCCATTTACATTTAGAGTTAGTATTGATATGTTAGCATCTGTGTTTGCCATTGTGTTTGTCTTTCCTTTGATTTTATTTATTTATTCTTTGAATAACTTTTTTTTTTCTTTCTTTCATTGTTATTCGTCTCTCTGAGGTTCTGGCTTTAGGACTCCTTGTAGTATTTTTTGGAGTGGGGGTTTAGTCGTAATAAAATTCCAGAGTTTCTGTTTGTCTGGGAAGGTCCTTATTCTTTGTTCAAGGAGGAAGGAGAGCTTTTCGGGATAGAGTGTTCTTGGTTGGCATCTGTTTTCTTGGAGTCTGTTGACAATGTCCCTCCACTCTCTCCTTGCCTGTAGTGTTTCTTCAGAGAAGTCTGATGTCAGTCTGATTGGTTTCCCTTTGAATGTTATCTGTTTCTTCCCTCTTGTTAGTTTCATTATTTTTTCCTTGTCTTGGATTCTTGGGAGCTTTACTATTATGTGTCTTGCTGTATTTTTCCTTTTGTCATGGAAGTTTGGTGTTCTTCTTGCTTCTTGTATATCAATTTTCAGCTCCTTCTTCGCGTTTGGGAAGTTCTCTTCAATTATATCCATGAATATTTTCTCTGTTCCTACATCTCTCTCCTCTCCTTCTGGGATTCCTATAACTCTTATATTTCCTTTCCTCATGGAGTCAGATAGTTCCCGAAGTCTTTCTTCGGTCTTTTTCCTTCGTACTTCTCCTTCCTTTTCTGTTTTAGTTCTTTTTATTTCTGTGTCTTCAAGAGTACTTATTCGTTCTTCCATTTCATCTATTCTGCTTTCATTGCTTTTCCCAGAGTTCTTTAGCATCTCCATTAATTCTTTGATCTCCTGCATTTCTTTTACTTCCCTCTTTAGGGACTCAATTTCATTCTTCTGGTCATTAATTATTTTCCCCTTATCATTGTTTTCCTTTATGACTTCTGTCAGTTTTTTAATCACAGCAATTCTAAATTCTCTATCTGGAAGGCTCAGAAGTTCTTCCAAGTTACTGTCGTTGCAATCTGGTAGATGGTTTTCTTTTTGCGGTGTGCTTTTTTGCTGAGGAATTGCTGGGTTGCATGTATTTTTTCTACTCCCTACTGCCTGTTTTCTAATTTGCCGTATTCCTTGTGATACTGTGTTGCTGGTACTGGCCGGCATCTTGGGCGACCTTCCCAGCTCACCACTGGCTCCTCTGGGGAACTTCTGCTGGGTTCACAAGTCTCCAGCAAAGAAAGGTCCCTGCTCTGTCTCCTTGGTGAGCCTTCTGCTGGGTTCACACAGTCTCCAGCAAGAAAGGTCCCTGCTGCAAAATGCCAGTGCCGGGGATGCGCTCCCCTGCACGCCCGGTCTGCCCCAGCGGTGGGTGCTGCTCCCCTCTGGGCTGGAACTGCAGGCTAGAAGGCGCCCGGCATGGGCAAGCCTCCCAGCTTACCTCTGGCTCCTCGGTGAGCTTTCTGCTGGGTTCACGCAGTCTCCAGCAAGAAAGGCCCCTGCCGCAAAATGCCAGTGCTGGGGACGCACTCCCCTGCACACCTGGTCTAGTGATTTTTGTTTTTTTAATGTGATAGAGCTTATGTCTCCCATTTAGGATAGTTAGAAAAATAAAATTAGCAAAAGAGGCAGGGAACTTAGTACTTACTGTCATAGCTCTGGAATTAGACATTTTGGGTCTTAAATCTTGACACAACTTACTACATTGTGAGTATCTCTTCAACACTAGTCTGCTCATCTGTAAAGTTATACAATAATTCTTGCCACAAAATGTTCAGTGAACTGAAAGTAAACTAACTCTCTAAGATAACATAAATCCATTTTCTCAAGTGAGTGTAAGTAAATTAGACTCAATTTTAATGTATTTAATATTTTGATTCCACTGGACATAATTTTTTTTATGCTTTCGAAGATTATTCATAAAAAGGAATTATGTGTTTGAGAACTGGTCAGAGTGATGAAGCCTAAGAAATAAACACTCATGGAATTTTAAAATTTCTGTTATAAAACACCTCCTATTTGTGACCCTATATCTTATTAACCAGAGTTCGAAAGTGCTCCAGCAAATTTTACTGGCTAAAGTTACCCTACCTACACATTTTGAAATTGTGGCAGTGAATATATTTTAGGACTGTAAAGTTTTTCCGATATTACAGAGCAGCCAGAGTACAATGGAGCTAGAAATAAATGTGAAAATTAAAGGCCATTACAATTGTATTATTGTAAACAGTAACATCAGGCAACTTTGAAGAATGTTCACCCAAATAACTTGATTAAGAGTATATATATTCCTCTGAAAGTAGCAGATTACTTTGTAAAGAGATCTTAAGAATCTTAAACATTAAATAAGAAAATTTTTCTTTTATATTCACCAAACTCTAAGATCTTGGAAGACCTTTTCATTTATACACAAGTCTGGAGTTCTTGTATCAGGTCCATTTCATAGAGTGAAATGTTCACTCTGTTTACATCTTTTAAAAAGCAGTTCCACTCCTAGTTATCTACCCAAACAACACAAAACCACAAATTCAAAAGGAGGCCAAAAGGAGAAAGAGAAATACTAAGTGGTTTCACTTATATGTGGGTTATAGAGAAACCAAAAAGGATCAGACAGGTAGATTTTAAATTGACCCTTGAAATCTGACCATAGAGCATAGGCATCCAGAAGGTGAGGGGGAGAGTGGAGAGGAAGCAGAGAAAATGAGGTCAGGAGGAAAGCGCAATGAACTGTGGTGGATGACTATGGGTGCATTGGTGGTGAGGAAACTATAATGACTACAGCTAAAGGGAGAAAACCTATATTGTGAGAAAACAAGTAAGAGTGTAAAATAATGGTATGACTTTAATTTAAAAAAAAATGTATTACTTTTGTTGAGGAAACATTGGTTTAAACACTGTATATTTTTTTCAGAGTCCAGTCTTACACCTCTTCAGATGCATGTTACTATATCCCACCTACCACCAAGGCTACATAGTGTTCCACCATAATCCATTGAACCTCTTTCCCACTTCCATCACCTTATCCTTTCCCTCTGGCGGCCTCAATTGTGTAGTCAGATATCCAGGGTTTATTTAGTTTTTTTTGTCCCTTAATTTTGTTTTGTTGCATACCATATAAGATGAAATCATCTTTTATTTGTCTTTCTCCTTATTTGTTTTGTACAACATAACCCCATTCATTTCTATCCATGTCATTGCAAATGGCAAGTTTATATTTTTTATAGCTGACTATATTCCATCATGTGTGTGTATACATATATATATGTATATACACATATATATGTATACACACACACACACACATATATATATATACATACACACACCATGTTTTCTTAATCCACTCATCTGTCATTGAGCACTTAGGTGCTCAATGCATCAGTCGTTTGCATAACTTGGCTATTTGATATAAGATTGCAATGAACATAGGAGTGCATGTATCCCATTGAATATGTGCTTTTGCATTCTTTGGGTAGATATATAAGCATGGAACTGATAGATCGTATGGTAGATTTATTTCTAATATTTTGAGATAGCATCACACTATTTTTCTATGGGGGTAGACCAGTCTTAATGTTCCCACCAGCAGTGTATGAGGATTTCTTTTTGTACACACTCTTGCCAACAGGTTTTTTGATAAAATGGTCATTCTCCTGGGTGTGAGGTAATATCTCATTGTGCTTTTGACTTGCATTTCCTGATGATAAGTAATGATGAGTATTTTTTCATATATCTGTTGGTCATTTGTACATCTTCTTGGAGAAGTGTCTATTGGCTCTTCTGCCCTTGATTGATTGATTGTTTTTGTTGTCTTTTTTGCTGAGTTGTATGAATTCTCTGTAGATTTTGGCTATCAGCCATTGTCAGATACATGATTAGGAAATACTTTCTCCCATTAAATAGGTTGTCTTTTTTTTTTTTTAAGATTTATTTATTTATTTATTTATTTATGCAAGCACTAGGTACAGTCAGAAACATGGGAGGGTGAGAGAATTCACCAGAGCCAGAGCAGGGAACAGAACATGCAGACTGACGAAATACACTGCTGAGGGGAGCAGGGGGCACGGAGGAGAGGTCTGCGCGCCATGTGGGACCTCTCCGGTGGCTGGGGATCAAACTGGAGCTGCGAGGCTACCCGCAGCCTCGCAGCACAATGCTCAACCACTGCGCCACCAGAGGAGGCCCTAAATAGGTTGTCTTTTCCTTTTAATTATAGTTTCTTTCTCTATGAAGAAGATTTTTGGTGTGATTTGTTCCCATTTATACATTTTTACTTTTGTTTCCCTTGCTGAAGTCAAGTTCAGAAAGTCATATCTGAAGTCAATGTCACGGAGTTTTTTGCCTGTTTTCTTTTATAGAGTTTATGGTTTCCAGACTTGTAATCCAGTATTTAATCCATTTTGAATTAATTTTGTATATGCTTTCAGAGTTGTCTAGTTACATGGTTTTGCAATGATGCCATTCAGTTTTCCTTCCACCAATTGTTGAAGAGACTTTCCTTTCTTCAATGTATATATCATGGTTACTTTGTAATGAATTAGTTGTCCATGAACAATAAAAAACTATAAATTTATTTCTGAGTTCTATGTACTATTTCATTGGTCTGTGTGTCTGTTTTTGTTCCAATATTATTCTTTTTTAAATTATGTAGTATAGTTTGAAGTCTAGGAGTGTTATACCTCCATTTTATTTTGTTTTGCCAGGATTGCTTTGGTTATTCAGGGATGTTTTGTGGTTACTTATAAATTTTAGTAATGTTCTATTTTTTTGAACAATGCCATTGAAACTTTGAGGGAGATAATATTAAATCTGTATATTGCTTTAGGTAAAGGGGGCATTTTAACAAATAAGTCTTACAATCCATTCCATTGACAAAGAATATTTAAATTCCTTTTTAGCCTCTTTTTTTTTTTAACATTGTCCTATAGTTTTCCTTATGCAGGTCTTTTATCTCCTTTGTTAAGTTTATTCTGAAGTATATAATTATTTTTATGCTATTGTAAATGAGAGTGTTTATTTCTTTCTCTTCTACTTGATGTTTTACATATAGGAAGTTAACAGATTTTTTTTTTTTTTTTGGTATTTTAAGCCTAAAACTTCACAGTACCAATTACTTTGTCTAATCATATTTGTAGTGGAATCTTGGAGTTTGATATGTATAGTATCATGTCATCTATAAATAATGATAGTTTTATTTCTTCTTTCCTAATTAAGATTCCGTTTGTATCTTCCCCTTGCCTAGTATCTCTAGGTAGGACTTTCAGTACTATGTTGAATAGTACAGATTAGAGTAGGCAATATTGTCCTGTATCTGGCAAGGATTTTTTTTTTAGGAGACTTCCATTTCTTGTCTTTTTTGGGGGGAGAGTTTCATTTGAATATCATTGCTTAAATTGGTTTGCCAGGTTTTCTATTTCTTTGTGATTAAATATTGAAAAGTTGTATGGTTCCATAGATTTCTCCATTTATTCTAAGTTATCTAATGTATTGGCATAAAGATATTCATGGTGTATCTTCTCATCATTTATATATCTGAATGGTGTTATAATGTCTTCTCTTTCACTTATTAGTTTTCTTCAATTTTTTTAAAGAACTTAGAGGATTGGCATTTTTTAATTTTTTAAATGAACTTGTTTTTGGTCTCATTGATATTTTTGTACTATCTTTTTGATTTCTGTTTTCTTTATTTCCACTCTAATTTTTGTTATTTCCTTCATTCTGTTGGCTTTTACATTTTATTCAGTAACATTAATACATAAACATAAAACATAAACATAAATATAAGGAATTTCTCTATTATTTACAGTCATTTTCTGGCTTATAGCAATGAAATGTTTCATAATATCAGTATATAAAGATAAAATTTAGCCAGATTGAAATCAAATATCTTGTGACTACTTGTCTTACATACCTCTGCCCTTATGATGTCTACATGCATATTAGTAAGACCTCAAAACTTAATCAAAAATAAAATTATGACATTCTCAAATCATAAAGTACAAAAATCAAACAGGGTAATGCATACAATGCTAAATATCATGCTTAGGGTTTCAACAAAATATATTAATACTCAATTATTATTAAACATAACAATTATATGAGACAATTAAGAATATAATAATTTAAAAAAAAAAAACAACAATCTTAGGGCCATTTCCTTCTAGGATTCCTGATGGAAACTCTGATATCCTTCAGAAGTTAGCATCGTCTGTACATGATATAGGCCACCCTAATGCAGTTTTTTCTTTAGTAGTAAATAATGAATTTCAATAAAAATGCACACATGAACATTTGTTTTAGTTTTTAAGAAAACATACTGTGGGCCTCCCTGGTGGGGCAGGTGGTTAAGCAACACACTCTGAAGCTGTCCGCAGCCTCTGCAGTGAGGGTTCGATCCTGGCCAGCCAGAGAGAATCCCACATGGCTTGGCAGACATTTCCTGTCTGGCCCAAATGCTCCCCTCAGCAGTGTATTTCATCAATCTTCCTGTTCTGTTCCCTGCTCTGTCTCTGATGAATCCTCTCACCCTCCCAGGCATCTGGTCTGTACCCCGGTCTTGTATAAATAAATAAATATTTTTTTAAAAAGTAAAATAAATAAATAAATAAACAATACTTTAAATATGTTAGTATTTATTAGATAATTTTTTTATAACATGCGTAAACCTAAGTAAAAGTACAAAGAGCATTACTTACTACAAATAGGGTAGTTTTTGTCTTTCATTTGAGCCAAATCAATTAATTATTGACTTTACTCACTAACAAAGTCTCCTTTTCTCTTTGTGGTATAGTTAATAAATAAATCTTGCCCTAGTAATACTTTTGAGAATTCCTTTGCAAATGCATTCTTTAACCCTACAGCTTTCAGTAGCTTTGTCAAGAAGGAAATTTTAGCAAGGCATACAAAGATGACAAAGCAAATATTAAAAAAAATCAAATAGAAATTTTATAATTGGTATACATTGAATTAGAACTCTAAAACTAAAATACACACACACACACAGAGAGAAATAAGGAAGCTCAGTTTTCATTAACATGAAATTCACTTCTTTAATCTTCAGGTTGTGTAATCACTAACTAATACTGGTTTTTGCATCTCACCTCACCTTTCCACACCATCTCCATGCTCAGTCCCTAAGGCACTAAGGTATTAATGTTCGGACCTAAACTTTAATCAGCAGATGAGATTTCATTCTGAAGACAACAATTAGGAAAAATAACATTCATAATTGTGTAAAAATCTCAAGTCCAAGAGTACATAACCATTGAAACCAATATATTTTAGTATTGCTATCTTGTATGGTATCACAAACTGAAATTTGAGTTTGATTTGGATTTATCAAAAATTATTTTAACTTTGAGATCAAAAAGTTCCCATATTTTAACTGAAATATCACATACAGAGAAAATATTATATAATGAGCTGATAAGACAAAGTACCTCACTTGTTTTCTCTTTTCTGAAAATAAGTTTGTGGCAATGCTGAAAATTTGAAAACCAATACATGAGCATTAGATGATTGTATTCAATGTGTTAACTCTAGTACAATTGGCCATATTTTTATATATGAAATGTCTTTATACAGTCTTATTCATTTTTAGTCTATCTTTTATTTAACCAGCAAAGTGATCCTTTTCTGACACAAAACTCATCATATCAATCCATGCTTCAAATGTTTCAGTGGATTCTCATTGACATAAAAAATGTGTTCCCCAGACGTAAATATCAAAATGCTTAGTGTTACAACTCCCTTGTTAATCTGACATTTGAAAAACTCACCTTGTACTTCATTTTTTGTTAGCACTTTTACTTTCTAAAATATAACATTTGCCCATTCAGATCAGTATTTTATTCTTTCAAGTTTCTACCACCTGGATTGTTCTTCTCCTAATATGTTTCTTAATTAAATATATAGCCCTTCATAGTGTATATTATTACTTACTTAGATAATGCTGCCTTGATCCCATGGGATAGGCCTACCATTCTGGGTAAATAATTCTTTTTAGTTAAGAGACATCACTGCTTGTAAGTTAATGTATACAAATATCAGTTAGTGTGTGCTCTGCACACAAGATGATGTATTCATAAAGGAAAGATACTATTTATTTTCACTATTATATCTTCAGATTTTAATGCCATGTGTAGTCCATGATGCATGCTATTTTTCAAAAATTGTATATTGAGTGTGTGAATAAACTTAATGAAGATGTCTGATTAATATATCAGAAAGAGATTCCAAATCTAAATCTATTTTTAGCTCTAAAAGCATTTCATATAAGTTAATTGAGTAACTAGCTCTAACCATCTTCTATAGTTAAAGTTCAAGGAGACAAAAGAAATCTCATCAGAGTATGTTTAGTCACTCCCCGGCCACAACACTTTTGAAAATAGAAATTTATCCACAATATGCCAACTTTTGTATAGATTTGCAACTCTATACCTTTCTTTTTTGTTTCCTACTGTTCAATATTTTTCTACTACACTGTTTTCTAGGCATTATACTCACTGTATACAGGAATAAAATGAAGTTCTGAGGTTTTCTTTTCCTTTTCCTTCTTGCAATCATACAGTTTAGTAGATAGCAGAACTTTAGAATGGGCATTTGGAATTCAGCACTGGAAATCTCATCCTCTTTTCCTATTTCAAGTTGTTACAATTCCATCTAGATATTCGGGGAAACTTACAAAATATTTATCTATCAGGCAGAAACTATCAACTTACCAATTCTAGAAAAGTAACATTCTGTTTTTGTTGGGCTGCTTTATGCAATAGTTTCACGTTCCAGGTAGGGTGAGTGTATGTGTCTTGACTCTTGCAGAATTTCACATTGTGTGTCCTTCATCTCAGAAGATTTTCGCTCTTCAACTATATCTACTAATTGAAATTAAAGCTTTATTTTGCTCATAAAAGTAGATAAATGTTGAGACACACACCCTAGCAATAATGTACCATGGACAGTGACAAGTCAGATGCAAAAGAAACTTTCAGACTTGAATTTGTTTTATTTGGAACCCTAGGGTAAGAAGAGATTTAATCTAGGCTAACTGCAGAGATTTATACTTATCATTGCATATATACTCATTGAAATTAGTAAAATATTCTAGCAACAGCTCTAGGAAAAGAAAGCCCATCCTACCATCTAAAGAATTACTGCTCGTAATTCTGCCTGAAAGCTAACCCTCCTTAATGTGAATTTTAATGTCAGGTTTCATATTAGATCCATATGTAAAGTGCTGAAGCTTTTAATTGAAAATACACCTTTAATTAAAAGAATAGTGTTTTGTTGTTATTTTTTAAACTTCCCATTTGTATTAAAACACAGTAAAGCTTTTGCTTGAATGCATTCCGGGCATAAAATCATATATCATATCTCTTCAAAACCACATGCTTTAATACTTAGTTTTAACCATCTGGGCTTTTTTATGTCAGCAGATATTATATAATATTTTATTACTTCCTGAAATGGGAAAGGGGAGAATGATATAGTGTGATGGTATCAGGAAGACCAATATCATAAAATATGATTCTGAACTTTACAACTATCTCTAAAATAAAATCCTCTATGTATATATTATAAAGATGTGTATTACAAACTTAAATATCAAAATATATCAATTTTCAAATATATACTCATTATCAAAAACAGGTGGTTATGAAAAGTAATGACTCAATAGATAAACAATATCCTAGAATTTTAGGAGCAAAAAGCAATGCAAATTGATGTTAGGAAATTGTGCAAATAGGATTTTTTTTCTTGTTTCTTTAAATGAATTAAACAGTTGTATTTTTTTCACATCTCCTTTTTAATGCTACCTTTAAATATTATCCATACTATCCTTTTTTTAAGATTTATTTATTTATGAATACAAGAGCTGGGGTATAGGCCAGAGGTGCCGGGAGTGAGAGGATTCACCAGAGACAGAGTGGGGAACAGAACAGGCAGAGTGACCTAAGTACATTGTGGAGGGGAGCAATGGGCGAGTCAGGAGATGTCTGCTGCGCCATGTGGGTTGCTCCCGGGCAGGCGTGGGGATCAAACTCCTGCTGCAAAGGCTGTGGACAGTTTCACAGGTTGGTATTAACCCCTTGGCCTCCAGGAAGGTCCTAAATATTATCCTTGGTTTACAGAAGAAGGACCTGGAAACATTCTCATGATCAGTTATTTCTTGTCTTCCTCATATTGGATTGTTGAGGAATCTTTGTCTTGTTATTTTACTATTTAACTTGTTATTAATTCCTGGTCCTTAGAGTTTATCTTGGATCCTCATTTTTCTCTATTTGCCATTGCCTCCATTTGCCATTGATTTCAAAATATTTCTACTTTAAAAAAAATATACTTTGAGGATGGACCTACTTTGAGGCAGGTTTTCCCTCCTCCCTTAGTTGATTCCATATAACCATGAAAGATTTGTGAAGTTCATACACTCAATGGAAAAAAAAATAAAACTTAATGTTGTTAGTTTGTAATTAATCTCTTAACTCCTTTACCTTATAAATTCATAGTCAGCTCTATTTGGAAAGAAAAAATTCTATTGCCCTTTACTAGGAAATAACAAGGGTATATGATTAAGTAGGTTGTTTTATCAGTGATAACTATGGAGATGCTAGTTAAATATTTACCCCTAAAACACTATGATTTTATGATGAAATTAGGAGTCTTTCTAGGAAATGAAAAAAAATAAATTTATATGTGTGAGAACCAAATTGGCCTTTCTTCTCCCTGATACACTTTGTTGTTTTGTTTTTATTTTTTAATTGAGGTGACATGGGGATACCTCCATCAGGTATTGTCTCCATAGTGCACCCACCACCAAATCACTCATCATCAACCAGTGTAGTTCCTTGTGCTGCCTTTCTCCTGATTCTACCTCTCTCCATCTTCTACTACATAAATTCAGTGTGCATATTTTGATGCTTAGCAGAAAAGCAGGAAAACTTTGCTTCATTTGTTCAAATATAAATTGATGTAGCTAGTATGGAAAAATATATGGCTGTTCCTCAAAAAAAAATTCCATATGATTCTGCTATCCCATTTTTGGGTATATATTCAAAGGAAATAAAAACAGGATATAGAAAAAATATATGCACACCCATGTTCATTGCAGCATTATTCACAATGTGCACTAAGCAAGATATGACAACCTAAATTTCCTTCAAAGGATGAATGGATAACAATGTGGTGTGTATACATGCATACACACACACACACACACACATATAAAATGAACTATAATTCAGCCATGAGAAGGAATGTTCGTAGACCCTATTTTAGTTTTATTTATACTTTTAATTATTGAAGGACTCATTTGTAACAACGTGGATGGAAACTGGGCATTTTGCTAAGTGAAACAAGCAAAACAGAGAAGGACAAATAGTGCATATATCACATACTTGGAATCTAAAATTTAGAAAAAGGTCAAAGTCAAACTCATAAAAACATAAAGTAGAAAGTAATTGCCAGAGACTGGAGACTGAGGAATACAACAAACAGAGATAGATTGATAAAAGGTAACAGGCTTTCAGCTATGAAATTGGGCTGAGGATCTAAAGTAAACAATGGTTAGTGACTATAGTTGGTATCACTACATCTTATCATTGAAATCTGCTAAGAATAGAATTTAAATGTTCTCACTTTGGGGAAATCGATAAATGTGTAAGTTGATAATGTGTTAACTAGATGGGGAAATCCTTTCCCAATGGTTTTGTGTATCAAATCACTATGATGCAAGCTAGAAATATCTTATGATTTTCTGTCAATTATACCTCAATAAAGTAAAAATTAAAAGGCAAAAGAAAACAGTGTTTGCTAATATAATGGATATGTGCTTTGTCCCCACCAGAGCTCTTGGTGGAAGAGACTAGAGCCCTATTGACATTAGCCAAGTTATAGAAGCAACATAAGTGCCTAAATACAGATGAGTGGATTAGAATAATGGTTTTATATATATAATATTAATATATATATATATATATATGGAATACTGTATTTGCAGGCTGTGGTGTGAGCCAAAGTGCTCATTAAGGACATGATATTTACCTAGGAAGTGAGAAGGGATTTTACAGTGGAGACTCAGCAGAACTGAAGGTTTTCATCTTTCTTTTTCTTTTTATCTTTAATGTTCTTTTATTATTTTTATAATTAAATTTATTTTACTACATCATTGTTCATTTTTTGGACCATATTTGATTTCTCCCCACAATGAAATAATATTCAGCAATCAAAAAAATAAACTCATGTCATTTGATGTAACATGCGTGGAACTGGAAGGGATAATGCTAAGCAAAATAAATCAGAAGGAAAAAGTTAAATATCCAAGGGTTTCACTTGCATCTGGAATATAAAGAAACTGAACAAAGGGTCAGGAAAAAGACAAAAATTACAAGAAGACCATAGATCTGAGGTATACAGCGAGGGAGGGGATGTGAGAGGGGTTAAAACAGGGAAGGGAAGAGCATAAGAGAATATGGAGAGTTTCATCCTTCTAAGATACACAACATGAGCCAGGTCTCTGAGAGCCATTCACTAAATTTATTCTTTCCTAAGTGTTTGTGGGGCCATGTCTATATATCTATCCACTTTTGGATTATTTATTTGATTGTTTCTACAGCAATGCTACACCTTTTTTAAAAAGATATTTTATTTATTTTTACAAGAACTGAGGTACAGGCCGCAGGCAAGGGAGGGTGAGAGAATTCACCAGAGACAGAACAGGGAGCAGAACAGGCAGACGACTGAAAACACTGCTGAGGCGAGCAGCAGGTGAGGCAGGAGATGTCTGCTGTGCCATGTGGATATCTCCCTGCGTGGCTGGGTCTCAAACCTGCACAGCAGAGGCTGTGGACAGCTTCACAACGCTGCGCTCAACCTGCTGTGCTACTAGGGAGGTTCAATGCTACGCCTTTTAAAAACAATTTTGTAATATGTATTTACATTTAATAATTCCTGTCTTCTATCTTTTATTTCCAACTTGTTTTAGTTGTACTTTCCAAATGTTTAGAATATTTAAAACTTATTGCATGGGAAATTGCTATCTCAGACCATTAAAAACTGCAAACACATTCAGCACTTATACATCAAGCACTGCTATACTTTTACATGTGTTAACTTAATAACATGCCTGACAACACAATGAAAAAATAAAATTATCTTGGTTTATACTAGAAGAAATTGAGACAAAGAGGTTGCATAACTTGCCCAGCTTACACAGCTAATAATTGTGGTATTTTGAATTTAAATCCATGTGTGTGGCTCCAAAGTATGTGCTCTTTCCTATGGCATAATGAATTTCTAAATGAGGAATTGATACAGATAGAGTTAAACTTTCATCCACAAACCCTTACATTTTGATCTGGTGGGGTGAAGTGGGAAGAAGTGAAACATGGCACAGGCACTTTTGTCTTTAAATCCCCAGTGACTAGGACAATGCCTGGGCTAGGATCCATTCTCAGTCAGTGTAGTTTGAATAAACTTATCATTGCTGTGACAAATGAATTTAAAAAGTAGAAGAATTTGATCCATGTCTAAAATTTTCCATAATACTGATATTTTCATATAATTAACTGCATTCATTTGTTTCTTTCTGTATTAGCATTATGTGGATTTGTTCTCATACAGGCATATCAAAATGCATCAGTTAACCAATTTTAATGTGTAACTTACCAAGATTTAGCTATGACCACCCCTGTACTTTCTCGAATTTTAGGAAAGAAGTGATAATATTTATATTACAATAATTCATATAGATTTGCCTAAATTCATACTTTCTCTTACCTGGAATATTTATACATATTTTAGAAGAGTTCTCCAGAAAAGCAGAATCAATATGTATGTAAATGTGTGTATACATGTGTGTGATATATGTATATGTATACATGTGTGTGTGTATATATATATATATATATATATATATATTGTACACGTACACACATAGAGAGAGATTTATTGTAACTAATTGGCTCCTGTGATTATCAAACTTCCTAATGTCCCAAGATCTGCAAGGCAAGTTGGAAAGCTGAATACCCAAGACAGGTGATGGTACAGCTTTAGTACAAAAGTCAGTAGGGTAGAGCTTAAGGAAGTGCCAGTGTTTGAGTTCCAGAACAGCCTAGTTCATAGGTTGTCAGGTAGTTGCAGTTCACTTTTGGAGGGCTGTCAGACTTCTTTCTGTTCAGATCTTCAACTGGTGGATAAGGCTCACCTTTGTTATGGAAGACAAAGGTCGACGTATTTAAATGCTAATCTCATGCATTAACATCCTCACAGAAATGCCCAGAATAATGTTTGACCTAATATCTGAACATTTTGTGGCCCAGTCAATTTGACACATAAAATTAGCCACATAAGACCTCAGATAAACTATTTGCAGATAAATTGCATAATTCTGTAGCTTATCCATCCATTCATCTAATCAGCAGCCAGTCAGCCACAGAGCCAGCCATTGTTTTTCTTGCTATTCCTTAGTAATATTTCTGTAGATTGGTATCCAGGTGGTTACAGTCAAAGCATTCAAGTATAACTAAGCCTGTTCCTTAAAATTTCATTTGATATGTTCCTATGGTATGAGATATTTAAATATTTTTCATAATACTATTGAATATAACCTAGACATAATACTATTGAATATAACCTAATACTATTGAATATAACCTAGACACTAACATTCTGTATTCTTGTGGGATGCTTAGTGTGATATGGGATTGTATTTTTGCCAGATGATATCAGTTACTGACTCTCTTCTCTTCAAACATTTGAACTCTGGATGTCTTCCAAGAAGATTTTGCTACTATTTCATTTTGGTAAAACTAGCTACTTAGGAGGTCAGAAAAGAGAAAAGTGCTGATTTATAGGTCTCTTGAGAGCATGGTTGACAAAATAAGTTAGTGTGTACACCCTGATAAAATTGATATGTTTAGAGATTAATATATTTGTGACTCTTTCTAAATTGCGATCTAGATCATTTTTATAGGGTTCATGTAAAATTTTTAGTTCTCACTTAAGGCATTAAACATTATATTTGTAATCTCTTTATAATAATTGGCCAGAAAAGGAACATCTTTATGTATCTCTTTATAAATATCAATTAGGAATTTGAATAGACAAGTTGCTCTGTGAAAATTTTAGAATTTAAGGAATAAGCTGATATTCTATCAAGCTACAAAAGACAATAATACAACATATATAAAAATTATTAAGTTGAGCAAAATAAGCCAGATCCAAGAGTATACACTGCATAATTCCATTTATGTAATTGTTTTTTTTTTTAAAGCATGTTTCTGTTACAGACCAGGGAGAGGGGCACCCCAGACCCAGCAAACCTTCCTGCTCTAAATAGGTTCTGCCATCCACCTCATAAACACAAAACATATGAGACTTTAATGAAAAGGAACTTTAATACAATTATAAACAATACAGGAAAGGCAAAAAATAGAGTTTCTAAATCAAACACCCAAAGTTACCCATCCCCTGTGGGTGAAAGTCCACCCAAACGGGATTGGCCCAGAGCAAGGCCTGAAAGCCTGCCCCAAGTCTAAAGCACCTTCCAGTGGGGATCCACAGAAAAGGATCAGAAACAACCAGACAAGTCTGGGAGGAGAAGAGCAAAATCAAAATCAAGATAAAAGCTGCCATTGTTATCCTCCCTCAGGTCTCTCACCCACATCTTTTTCACCCAGTCCATGACCAAAAGGCAAATACAACTTCTTCACATGTCTCTCTGCTCCATGTGCCTCCTCCAGGTCTCCTTCTGGCTCTCCAGCCTGCCTCCTTCCTTCTTCTGTCTCCTCTGCAGCTTCTTTTCTCTTCAGCTCCACCCTCCTTTGGGTGGGGCAGGGAACCTGGAACTTTCCCTTTTCCTGGGGACCACCCTGTTACATTCCTACTTATCCAAGCTCTTTCATCTTTTTGTCTTCTTTGTCAAACAAAAGTATATGACTTTAATTCAGTGGATAAAAGATATCTTGAACTTTGTCTACCACTATGATGATTTCTTCAAAACAATTGCTTTCCTGGGGAAAAAAAAGGCAATATAAATTCCTCTGGGCTATACAGTAAATGTGATATATTCTTAGATCTATAAATGCATATTATGTATAAGCACATAAGTAAGAATTATAATAAAAAACATTTTTTCCATCTCTCCTCTGCTGCTAATTTCCTTTTGGTTTATTAAAAGAAATGCATATTGACAAATAATTGAGTAGAAATATATCACAACTAATTTTTAAGCTTAATGAAATTGTTTATTTACTCTGAATTCTAAGGGATGTAGTCCCCTAAACTTTCATATGTTTTGCAAATGTTTGTTTTCATATATAAGCATATTCTACCAAGGGTGAGTTTACTTATATTAGATATTTTCACACTGCTGTTTTATTACCAATTTGTATGCTCTTCTAATAGGAATGATAAGTTTATGTTACAATATTGACTTACTTGAGATAAGCTTGAACAAGTAATTAAAATCACATGT
Source organism: Talpa europaea (assembly GCF_964194135.1). Lineage (NCBI taxonomy): Eukaryota > Metazoa > Chordata > Mammalia > Eulipotyphla > Talpidae > Talpa > Talpa europaea. The sequence continues at coordinate 123,653,174 of NC_140070.1, read as the reverse complement.
CTAATTTTGTAAGTGAATGTAAAATATTAATTGACTGATTAATTTATTCCAACTCATATAAACTTAATATGCCTTGAGTTGCATGCTATTCAAGCTAGAAATAATGAAAACAGAACAAAGTTTAAATGTTTTCCTAAGTAATGCATTTTATATGAAATACTAGTGAAGTGTAATGACAATTTTGAACTGGTTTGGAATGGTGACACACAGAAACTTCATCGAAAGGAATGAAAAGACCTGAGAATTCATAGAATTTCATGTGAATAATAGAATGTCCATTAATGCAATGCCATTTATGCAATGACACAATGAAGAGAGAAAAGGGAATCCACAAAATAAGACTGCTGAAAACAATTATATATAACACATCTAATAGAATTTCAAAGCTACAATTATCCAGTGTAGTAAATGTGTCTTCATAATTAATCGCTAAGGATAATTATTATTTATACATCTTTGAAGAACATATACTAATAATGGCTCATTTATTCATAGATACAAAACAAAAACTTTCTAATTTTTTTCAATCACTTATTAGTCTTCAATACAATTTATGTATGAACTTTGCAGATAGTTTTACAAAATTATTCAGAGAATGCCATTTGAATGACAAAATTTTCATAGACTTATTTTACACATATTGAAATGTGCTATTTCTCTCATCCACATTATATATCCTTCTTTTGATGCCTAACATTTGAATAAAAGCTCCAGATTTTGGCCTACTAGTTATTGAGTTTGCCACCTGACATAAATTCCCATATCAATTTAAATGAAAATGAGCAAAAATCAAAAGCAAAGACCAACAAATGACTTTTAGGCAGTCTGGAAATTCTACCCCAGGCCTCTTGTCTAAAGTCTTTGAGGATGCTGATGTATAGTTTTAGGTCATGAGAATATAAATTAGTACTTTTCTTTGTTTCAGCTTTTAAAATACCTGCACTTGGAGAGACAGGTTTATGATATGTTTGTGTAGAGAGTGATTTTGTGGCCTGCACAAAATTTCATATTTTGGTAAATTCTTGCTACAAAATGTTTAACTCTTTGATTTAGCCCAGAGATAATTATTTTCATAGTCTGTCAATGCCACACTATCAACTGAGCTTTTGCAAATTATTGATCAGTCATCCGATCTGCTCGAGAGTTGTCAAATAACCTTTGACATCCTAGGGTTTTCTATTCTCATTTACCATTCTGGGTATTCTTGGTTTACTAGAATCATTCTGCTAATTCAGTCATCCACTTAGCAAATGTTCATTGATCGCCAAGGGGTAGGCAGTGTGTAAGGGTCTAGGGATATAAAAATAAAGAGGATTTGTTTGCTTACTGAAGTGAGAGTTTACTTTTAATTGTGGCTATATTCAGCCCAGCAGCAGAGGCTGTAATCCTTTTAGGACTGTAGTCCCAATTAATTCCTGTGGAGTAGAGCTTGTTTCTATAGGCAGGTGAGCATGACAGAGAAAGAGCTGTCTGGTAGACATCAGATAGTCACAGATCTATAGTCATAGCTCTGAGTATCAATAATAACATCTTCTGAATGGAGGGCATAATATCCATTATCACACATTTTTCAGTATTAAATTACCTATCTCAATGCAGTCAATAGCAAACAGTTCATAATTAGTATATTAAGGAGTACCTATTATTATCTCTGTGAATATAGAAAAAAAGGCAAGGTAATGTTTTCCTGTGTGTGTGTTTGTATGTGTGTGTGTGTATGTATGTATGTATGTGTGTGTGTGTATATATGTATAGAGAGAGAGAGAAAGAGAGAGAGAGATATCTGGCAATACACAAACTTTTCAGGATAAAATATAGAATATTTTCTTGAACAGCCCAACATGATGAGCTCTGATAGCTCATCTATACACAGACCTAGACTTGCAAAGGAGGGTCATAAACAAGGCCCTAGGGCAAAGCCTGTCCCTGCAAGACAAATTTCCTCTAACAGCTCAGTCCTGATGCTCTGAGTGAGTTTTCAACAGTACTCAGGAAGTGGGAAAAAAAAAGGTAAAATGAAATGCTAGCAAGGGATTTGATGGAGTATATGGGAGTAGGGTTCTGAGATGTTCCCAAAGAGCCTTGAACATTCTAGGATAGTCAGAGCTCTTAAGCACGTCACACCAGCTCAGACAAAAAGAAGAGTGTGATGATTATTTTTCTTATTGCATATCCCCCCTTTTTTAAAGATTTATTTATTTATGCATACAAGAACTGGGGTATAGGCCAGAAGTGTCAAGGTGGGGGGGGGTGATAGGATTCACCAGAGACAGAGTGGGGAACAGAACAGGCAGATTAACTAAAGTACACTGCTGAGGGGAGCAGCGGGAGAGACAAGAGAGGTCTTCTGTGCCATGTGGGTAGCTCCCTGGCAGGGGATCAAACTAGTGGTGCAGTGGCTGTGGATTGCTTCATAGGTTGCATCTTCCCCCCTTGTGCCACCAGGGAGGCCCTGCATATCCTTTTAAAGTCAACTATAGATATGAACTGTGGCTTTGAGAGATTGTAACGATTTGTTCTGGATCATATCACTTGTAGATTTAAAAGCCAGGATTCAGACCCAAGTCTAAATCCAAAACTCATATTGAGAACCACCCTCTCTGTTTAAAAAAAAAAAAAAAAGAGATCTTTGTGTGTGTGGAACTAAAGGAAAGGCAATTTATGAATTTATGAAGATAAATTTATGGGCAACTTCTCATGAACATGCATAAAGAAATAAGGGCAAGGCATATGTAGTGATGCTGGCCCTTTGTCTAGTAGAGAAAATGATTCTCAGAGACTTAAATATTAGGATCAGTGGAGGGTCTGCCATCCATGTGAGTTACTACTGTGTGGTAGACCCACTGAAGTCTACCGTAGTCAACATGGTTTCCTTTTACTAGCTATGCAACTGAGTAGATATTATAACATGGTTAGCCTCTGTGTGTTTCAATTAATCCATATTTTAAAACTGAGATCAAACGTGTAGTCATGTTGAAGAGTGAATGGCACAGAAAAATGTTCAGCACAATTAAATTTGCTATGTATTTCCAGAAATTCAGGAAAAAGAAAACATATCCAGAATATCTTGTCATAGATAATAATATCCTATGAAGAAGTAATGATCTGTTTATCTGTAGTCTTTGCATATTTACAGAGACTTTCAAAGACTTCATCAAATAAAGGACAAGTTTTGACATTATAACAACTTCTGCCAAGTGGGAGATGGTTGTCCATCAAAATACAACCTATTGTGTGTTGGACAGTCCTACTTAGATGGTTAGAGATGCCTTAACTCAAGATAAATAAATCTGAACTCTTTTCTCTGAGCATTATCCAATTTTGTATTTTTTTCTTTTTTTATCCTCAGTGAGTGTTAAAACAATATACTGTCTTACATGGGCTAGAAATCAATGTCGCCCTGGATATTTCAAATCCCCTTTATTTCTTTTCTATTTACAATATTAATTAATTAATTAATCAATTAATTTGGTAGACAAACTGGGATGTAGGCCACAGGTGTGGGGGTGAGAGGATTCACCAGAGACAGAGTGGGGAGCAGAGCAGGCAGAATGACTGAAATACACTGCTGAGGGGAGCTATGGGGGAGACAGGAGAGGTCTGCTGTGCCATGTGTGTTAGCTCCCTGGCCAGGGATTGAACCCAGGCCAAGGGGATGATAGTGCTGAATCCTAACCCCTAGGCCACCAGGGGGCCCCCTTCCTTTATTTCATAGTACTAAAAAAAATAGTCTGGTAACTTTTAATCATTGCAGTTTTTTTTTTTTTTAAGATTTATTTTTTTTTTATTTATACAAGCACTAGGGTATAGGCCAGAGGCACGGGAGGGTGAGAGGATTCACCAGAGACAGAGCAGGAAGCAGAACAGGCAGATGAATGGAAACAAACTGCTGAGGGGAGCAGCGGGCACGACAGGAGAGGTCTGCTGTGCCATGTGGGAATCTCCCTGGCTGGCCAGGAATCGGAATCGAACCCAGGCTACAGAGGCTGCGGACAGCTTCAGAGTGCTGTATTCAACCCGTTGTGCCACTGGGAAAGCCCTAATCATTGCAGTTTTAGAAGTATAAATCTTTAATACTTTTGTCCTTTTCTTCTCTGCTTCTGCTCCCTAGGGCAATGTTCCCTGGCCCCCATCTACCCTCTATTACATGCATCCTCCAAAACCACTGCCAGAGCATTGTTCAAAAACATAGATTGACAGTAATGCTCCTCTCCTAACTTTTAGTCATGTTTATACATACTGAGATACAACTTTATTTTTATTGTTTGACTTGATAACTGTGTTTAACTCACATTTAAAATGGCCATTATTGTTCATGGAGTATCATATTAGCCCTCCAGCATGATTATTAGTCCTAATACTTGATGTTCATATAATCACTTATGGATTTGATTTTGTTGACTTTTTTGTCAGTGGCACTGACTCACAACAATGGAGATTGGATAATTTATCTTGCAGAACAGTAATGTGAGAATTTTCCATTTTATTTATTTATTTAAGATTTATTTGTTTATTTGTACAAACACTGGGTACAGTCAGAAGCGCTGGAGAGTGAGAGAATTCACCAGAGGCAGAGCAGGGAGCAGAACAGGCAGACTGATGAAGTACACGGCTGAAGGGAGCAGCGGGTGACAGGAGAGGTCTGTATGCCTTGTGGAACCCACAGCAGCTGGGGATCGAACTGGTGCTGCAGAGGCTGCAGGCAGCATTGCAGCCCAGTGATCAACCGCTGTGCTCCCAGGGATGCCCAGAATTTTCCATTTTAAAGGATATTATTTATTTCCATATCTTCTGTGTGGCAATCTGACATTGCCATATGTGTGGACTCTAAAAATGTAATGCCCATGGACATGTCTTCCCCTACAAGAGTGACTGGAAATAGGCACACTTGTATCCTAACTTTTGTGTTCCAGACCCTGGAAGATCGCTTAGCATATGGGGGCTTCCAGTAAGTATATGCTAAATAATGGTTGAATTAATGAATAATTCATCTTCTTTTTATCATTCTTTTTACAAATAAGACCTGGGGAAAGAAGCCACAAAACACCATTATTCAACCACTCAATTTTCCAAGTGTCTTGTTGACCTTTTTGTAAGTTTTTTATTACAACTGTTACCCATTTAAAATCAAGTTGTGATAAAACTCTGATGATTTTGGAATTAGAAGTTTCATTTAATTATTTTGTTAATGTAAATTCTTAGCCATGATATTCCTGAGCGAACACTTTATTGTCACATATCAGTTACAACTTTGTGGAGAATCCAGATCACTCTTCAAAAACTTGATAAAACTAAATCAATAGACTTCTAAAATTTAATAGTTTTCCTTAACCTTAAAGTAGGACTCTCACAATGGAGAGCATACAAAGGAAATCCTTAAGGCCTCCCTGGTGGCCTAGGGATTGAGTACATTCCCTGGCCAGGGAGCAACCCACATATGGTGCAGCAGACCTCTCTTGTCTCACATGCTTCTCCCCTCAGCAGTATATTTCTGTAGATCTACCTGTTCTGCTCCCCACTCTATCTCTGGTGAATCCTCTCACCCCCACATCTCTGGCCTACACTCCATTTCTTCTATGCATAAATAAATAAATAAATTTTGAAAGGAAATTCTCTATCCTTTTCTTCAAACTTCATGTTTCCTTGGCTATACTGTCAAATCTTTAGTTCAAACAAGCCATAGAGTTTTCAAATCTGTTTGCTGAAATGCCTTCCCCCAAGGGGCACCCTGTTTCTCAGCATTGCTAAATTTTTACCTGTCAGCATTGTGATTTTATCCCCAAGTATCTGATTATCAGTACTTCACTTTCTCTCAGTTAACTCCTTTCTGCATTTCCTTATAGCAAAATTATTGGATGAAATATTGGTCAAATATTATCAGGATCCTTTAAGTTTCAGTAAATATTGGGCAATACACGATTATCTGTAGGGAAATCTTCCCTCAGATTTCTGTTGCTTTCCTTTGGAATTGCAACTCTTTTAGACCAAACAATAATATTGGAGAACTTTTGACAGATTCATAGTACCATTTCTAAAATAAGAGGATGTTGCCTTTAATGAGACCAAAGCAAATTTGTGGTAGAGCAGAAAGTATAAATAGATCAAATAGGAGTCTCCTTGGCTGTGTGTTTTTTTTGAAAAAATTCAAAAATGACATTCTCCTTCTTCACTAAAGAGTAGTCTCCATTAGTCTCTTACAGAACAGGATCTTCTTACCATTGGAATTATTCCTTTGGAGAAAAGCTTTGTGCTCAGACACTGTAATTAACTATTATTGTTACCTGGTGATAGCGAAGGGGTGGGTGGGGTTGGTCTAAAACTTAATAATAATAAATTTAAAAAAAATAAGCCAGTGTATAGCTAAAATATTTGAAATTGAGTAGGAATCAGTTTTTAAAAAGATCAACTTCATTTACATGGAAAATATATGAATGCCTTGAATCTTAATGAGGTGCAAATTACTATTTATTTTTATCTTTTTGTTAGATCTTTGTGTTTCTCTTTGAGGCTATTTATTGTGACATGCAAGAAAAATGAAACATGTTTTAATATACTTATTTATTGAGGTTAAATTTTAATTTAAGTTTATCTAATCAAAGTAAGGACAACAGTGTGAGCATCAGCAAAGTGGGTGAAACAGCTTAGATTGAACTACAAAAATACATGCAACTGTCTTTTCTACTTTACTTTCTTAAGCACTGTTAATTCCAGTTTCTCCATTACACATTTCTGAATCACTGAATATGAAAACTCATACTGGAGTTCAATTCAATTAGCTGTGATTTAGTCTGTTGATGTAATAAGAATGGGTGAGCAAGAGAAAATAGGACAAAAATAATTACTCAAATATAGCGTTTGGGCAGGATTGATAACTAATGATGTGTACCAGAAAGAATGTGAATGATGAAATGATCTGGACCAAAATAATCCTCCCCTTTTGTTAAGTAAAGAATGGCATTTAGCTCTAAATTATAGCATCGGTCACAGTGGACGTTCATTGCGGATTACTCAATAATGTTGATGCTTTTGCTGTCTGAGGATCTGATGCTCTTTGCCTTGAATCTGACTTGAGGCAAAATACAAGAAAGATGTACAGATACGGTAAATCCAGTTGCCCTTCCAGAGGGGGACACCTTTAACTGATTAAATCTACTCTTGTGACTGGCCAGCTGTTAGCCAAGGGCATGAGGAATGGTTTAATTTACTTTAAGAGGATAAAGTGTAGAATGAATTTGATCATGAGGATACAGAAAGCAGTAATTGATCTTAAGGTAAGAGGAGCAAGAAATAATTTCTCATTTTTTAATGTGGGTGATTATTTAAGCACTGAGTTATCCAATTTATAATTCTCTTTTAAATTTTATCCTACTGAGCCTAAGTTATTAACTACCACAATATTCAAGGAAGTATAGCTTGGGCTATGTCACATCAGATTCTCAAAGTATTAAGTAATACTTTAACAAGAAAGAAGCAAATTAATGATCTGTTTTAGGTGAGTGGTAGACAAGAATGAACCAAAAGCAAACATTTTGCTGACACATGTATTTCACCAGATTTACTTTAAGGCCATTTTTATTTGTCTATCTTAATTAAGGATAGTCCATCAGGATGTAAGAGATTTTAGAATAACACTTATGATTCAGTAACCACTTTTTGGGATAGCAAACTTTTCTTGCTATTTGAAATATGTAAATTTTAATCTATACCTCTTGTAAGAAAATGCAAATAATATATAAAGTCATCGTCATATATAGATTGTATTAATAGAACATACACTGTGGAAAGGTAAAGATTATTTTAATATATTAAATATGTTGAATTATTAAAAATAATGTGTACTATAACTTGAAATTTTCTAACATAGTATATGTTAGTATGTCCTATTGAACATGTACTATCTTAAAAAATGGCATGTAGCAGAGTAACATTTTGTAAATACTGGATCAAAAGTCTGATACTTGCTCAAATTAAATTTGGTGACAATTGTTAATGTGTATGCATGTAATTCAATTACATTTTTTATAAATATTTATGTTTAAATAACAGTATATAAGCAAATTAAAGGACAGGATCAATTAAAAGGAAATACTAAAATCAATAAGAAAATTAATGAGACTAAAGGCATTGATAGGAACTATGGCTAATCTGTAAGCATAGCCTTAAGGAAATCATGTTTTCCTTGAGATACTTTTTTTTAAAACAAGGACTCTATATCTATGCACAATAAGAAAGACATGGATTTTGATCAGATACAGATGTAGTATTTTTGTTTTATTTTTTTCCCTCAGCTCCACCACTTTGTACTAAGCAACTGGACACATTGCTTGAACTTTTTAATCTCAATTTCCCTGATTGAAAAAATAAATTAACACTCATCTTTTTTGCACTGTTGTATAAATCCACCTACAAGTTATATGTCAGGATTCAGGCAAGCAGCAAATGACAGCCATAATATTATAAGGATAAAATCTAGTCACCAATAAATGTGTTGCATGGAAATCATGTAAATTTTAAAACTGCTGGACTAGCTTCATAATTTAAGAAGCTTTTGAGATTTGTATAGTTTGAACAAGGAAAGTGCTGCCAGGAATATTGGTTCCTTTATTTTAAATTCTAATCTCAATTTTCTAATTTTTAACCCCTAAATGTATAGGAAGACCTGACATGAGTGTTTTAACAGATAATCTCATGGCCCTATGTTACTAGTTTTCTTTTAAGATTTTGTATAGCAATTGGGTTCTCACACTTTCTCTTAAACTACTCCATAGTATTTCTGGATTATTTGGTCTCTATTCACATTAAGTTTTCCTCATGAATCTTACTTCTGGTGAAAATAGAGAATATCAGTGATTCTGGTAGATATTTTTCTAATTAAATATGAAAACTACTGTAGTTTCTGTGGAAAATTTGTGGGCTTGAAATGGTCTGGCTTTTCACTTACAGAATTTTATGACGATCTATTGAATTGTTTTTTTATACTTCTTTCTAGGTGTTAGTTTTGAAGCCAATAGGGTGACAATGTCTCCTGGTTAGTATGGGTTTTTCCTTCTTTTTCCTGAAATAATAAAATTTTACATTAATACCCAAAGGAATTCTTAGTGGATAGCTTCATAGAAGCAGGGATTTTTTTTTTTCTCTAAACAAAGATATGAAAAAGATTAGCAATAGATCTATACAACCAAATTCAGACAGTGATTTTTCTTAGTCTAATTTTACTTTTAATATTTTTAAGGATGGATAGATATTGACTATGATTTTGATTTAAAAGAATTACTGTTTGTCTAAAAAGGGAAAGAAGGGGAATTAAGGAGAAAAGCTGCTTAATTTGAGCGATAACATCTAATCTGGTTTCTTTCACATCACTGTCTGTCATAAAATTAGGTGTATGAGAATTTTTGATTTGCAGAATTTAACCTGTTCAAGGGTAATCTTTTACTTCATCTGTGCAGATATGGAAAGAACTGTCCCTCTTTCATTTTTATTATCTCATATTCAAAGAGGTGAAAAATATGCAATGATGTGTATAAGATCATGACCTAAATATAAAGCATTTACTATAGTCTATTATAGTCTGTATGTTATAACTTCTTTCTTGCAGATTTGACTTTTTTAATTGAGACAAAATGACACATGCTTATGCTAAATTTCTATATTAATTTGGCATTATTTCTACTCATTGTTGGCTTTATTAAAGACCCTTCCCCTGGAAGCCTTCTCTTTAGTTGCCAAGTGAAGTTAGTGCTCATTTCTACTCACAGTGTGTGCTTAGCAGCTGCTGGACCAGATGTTCAACTGCTGGATGCTTTGTCTGATTTGAGTCTAGGGACATGGTCAGGCTGCTTTCAAAATATTTAATTTATCCAGATGCCACAATCTTCAACTGTTGTCAATTGTAATGAATTTATTCCATACTTAATATCTGCAGATAATACAACATACAAATAGAACTTCAGATCCATACATCAGACATTTGCATGCTTTTCTCTTTTTTGTTTTCTATTTCATTATTTTTAGTTTTTATATTGAATAATTCCCTCACATCCTAAGTTTGTTTTTTTTTTCCAATTTGTTTATAAAATAACTAAGTTCCTAAGTAAACTTAATGTCAACTATACAAACTATAAGGTTTTAGCTGAACCTAAGTTCCACTCTTATCCCCAAAGTGTCTTTGTTTCACTTGTCACTTTGTTTTCACTTGTCAAATGCTTTTCACTAGTTCCGTGATCTACAATTATTTGTAAATAAATTAATTTTGTTCATGGTTCCTCATTAATTTCTAAATAACTGGATTATGGTAAATAATATGTCAAAAAATCTAGCTTTTGGAATTTTTAAAAATATTTTCTTTGTGTTCCAATCCATATAAATAATTACTTGTGAATGTGCATGTGGGTGTGCTTTGTGTATTTCTCTCTTATATACATTATTGATTATTTAATTCCTATAAGTTCTTACAATTTTGGCTTTCAGAATTTGTTCAATTAGGAGAGATCTGCAATATAGTTATATTTTTAGAATTCTATCTTGCTTTCTAATACATTTTCATTTTTGCTATTATGCATTTCAGTGCATTCAGATTTCTGGCATTTCCTTTACTTAATGTTTTCACCACTCTATATCTTTATTATTTCTATTTTCAGGTATTTTATATAAATTTGTTTCATCTGACTTTTTAAATTTGCCAGTTGTAAATTCACTTGTCATTTTTTCCATCATGATCATTTTGTTTCAGTAAGTTTTCTTAAAAAACTATTGTAGAGCTTCAGGGATTCATTTCCCTTGATTCATTTCAAACATCTCTGATTTAATGGAATAATTCATCTGTTTTCTTTTAGTGTAAAATTTTGTAAACTTTGTTTTTTTCTTCTATATTCATGCCATTAATTTGGTTTTTTTTCTATTTTCTGATTTGATTTGATCAACCAACATTATTACATTACACATTTTTATTCTGTTAAACAGTTTTGAGATCTTCTAGTAAAAGGTGTAATGAAGGATTAAGAATGACAATGATGTTTTATATGTGGTTATTACAAAGTATTATCATATACTATCTCACATTTATTTGACCTATACATAGCAAGATTTATTTCAAAAGTGGATTTAAAAACTACTGTCTACCTACTGCCAGAGTAGCTTCTATTGATTCCTTGACTGATGGACAATTCTGTACAAAAGCTACTCAAATATTCATGTTTATTTCACTGCTGGGCATCTCCATTATTGCAATGTCTGTTTTAAATAAAAATTTGTAGCTGTATAGTGATGCTGTTTAGGACAACTCTAAAATCATTACTTCTTTTGATTGAAGTAACATTGCATTATAGCATTATGTAAGTTTTAGGTATAAGTCTTTGAGAATCAATAAGTGTATGAAAGACTTTACGTTTGCCACTAAAAAGTTCAAATCTAACCTTCACATTTTCCTCTCTTTCCCAGTTTTGACCTCTTCCCCCACTTCCTATTCTGATAACTACTAATTGATTTTATAGTTCCAACTTTTATTTTTGTTTTACTTCATTTATCTGTTCATTTTCCCCCACTGTATATCACATACAAATGAATTATGCAATGTTTATCTGTTTCTTTCTGACATATTTCACTAAGCATAATACCCTCTAGGTATATTCATGTAGCCATTTTTAATTTTCTGGGTTTAGACATTTAAGTTGTATTATCATCTCAGACTGACTCCATATATAAAGCCATTGGACACACAAAGAGAAAGAGAAACATGAAATCCTTTCCTCTGCCATTAATCCAACAGCATACTCTCCACTCATGTTCAGTTTATATTTTCCATTTTTCTTACCAAAGTAATTGTTTACATTTCTATTATTACAATCTATATAGCAATAGAAAAGCCAGAACACCTTACTGAGTCATAGTTTTCTTAAATTACAACTAATTACAAACAGGAAAATAGTAATAGCAACATTAGAAACCTCCTGGGGTGGTTGTGACAATTAAATGACATTAGTCAAACACTGGGAAAATCCTTTTTAAAAGTACTAGTCCAACTAAAAATATGTAACAAGGATAATGGACTATTTATTTCTCTTTTAAAATTTAAAAAATGTTCAAATAGCTAGCAAGCATGCAAAAGTTGTGAATGAAAATGATTTGTCTTTTCTTAAATATCTTAAACCACACAAACACACATGTGATATGTAATCAGTTATGAATATTTTGGGATTAGAATTGCAAAATATTTGGAAGCATGTATTTCTTTAACAATGTAAACTTATTTTTGTCTATGAGCAATTCAATTATTTTGTTTCTGGAATAAATTAAGTAAAGCTTATTGAGTCTGATCAGCCCTTGTTTCTAGGGAATTGCAGTTCAATTTCATTTTTAATTAGAATTGAACAGTGTGGATTTCTTGCCACTGGTAAGCAAGATCCAGCAATAAAGTATATACTTAATTTGTATTAAGTTTCTAAAATTTAGTGTAGAGAATGAGCAATATGTCTGGTTAATATTTAAACATCTCACAATGTTCTGTTGAAGTTTCCATTTGTAAAAGCTGCTATTCTATAACAAATTGCTTTCACTTTCACATAAACCTGTTATCACAACATGAGCAAAACTTATTCAATTAAAACAGAAAACAATAGCTTATAAAGATTCTAAAAGTGCTCAGGAAGATTGGCTGAAAAAGATTTTTTGCTTACTATTATTGCCTTGATAAAGTATAGGTGTATTCATATTATCTAGACATTTCTATGTAGTAAACCATTCTCTTATGAACAAAGAGATACTATTGTTTCATTTTGATAAACCTGCATAGGAAGACTCCATAGATGATAAGATTAATTGTTCTGTTTCATAACTGTTTCTATTCTGTGTCTTGTTTTGTTCAATAGTATACTCTAATGTTATCCTCATTGGGACTGGTTCAAAGCTATACATCCAAGGGCATCTTTTTTCTTCATTTTTATGTACTCAGATATTAAGCTGAATGTGTTCTTTGCCCAACAACTTGTAACACTATAGAAGAGAATGAAAGTAGAGGGAAAGGTTAGCAGTAGAATCTCAGTTCCCTAAGATAAAAATCATTGAAATACTTTGAACTACACCCTTAGATATGTATAATAAAAAATGTAGCAGGTTGATTTCACTGTCAAGATAGTGTTCAAAACATAGCCCACAGCCAAAATGGACAGAGGTTTACACAGTAAAGAGATGTTGTCAGTTTTAGCCAGGCAGGATTGCAAAGGCACCAAAGTGGTAATCTATGAACTTCAAGGATGAGATACGCACTCTGACTGTTCCCTGGAAACTATAAATTTTCTAATTGGTGGCATTCGAGAGGATAATATGGGAATTATTTCTATTTTAATTGAATTTGCTGCAAATCATTCACATCAAATTTACTAGCTTAGAAAAGAAGCTACAAATAATCCATGTCCATGTAATCCTTTGGCATGCCTGGGAGGAAGAACATCCCTCAGCTGTTCACGTCTGGTTACTTATCTTATGCCTAGCTAAAATTTTAGCGTTCATATAATTAAATAAATTTACTTCATAGGAGTGGAACAATTTTGTATGTGAAGTAGATTTTTTTTCCTTCAACAAGGAAAAATCAATAAGTAACAAAAATACTATTTTTCTGGTTGTTAAAAATAACCATTATCCTTGTTTTTAAAGACACAGGTAATATTTGAAGTAATAGATTTATAAAAATTAAAAATTCTTAATGCAGTTTGGAAAGAAATTATGACTTGGAAGATCTTAGGAATTTTTTATTCATGGTTCTGTGATTCTAGCATACAAGAAACAAATGGAGCCTAGAGATATGTGAACAACAAAGGATGAATACATTTAAGTTATATGAATATTTATTTTTGGAAGTATATCCATGAAATTTTTATGTCAAGAAACATGTTTTTCTGGATAACAACCCACCCTCCAACCCCCATTGTTACCACTCCCTACCCAGACAAATACAAAGAAATGTCATTTTCTTATTATCAGCCTAGTTCTTTTCTATCTCATCTCCCTTATTACTACCACAAGAGCAAAACAAAACAAGCTCCCACATTACATAACATTGTGCCTTTCTCAAAATCATTCAGACATGTTACCCCCTTTGTCATTTAGTGGGACTGGCAGATCAAATGCCATTTCTTTTTATGGATGATGACACTGAACTGCATTGATTTTCAGGTTCATGCTCAGTATACCTCTCCTAATGGCTGGTCCAGCTCAAGGCTTCTTACTTTTGGTCCAGTGCTTTTGCTTCTGCCATTTTGCTTGTAGGCCAAGCTACAGTAAACAAAGAATTTAATACTTTCAGATGTATTACTAACATACTTAAAATACCATGAGCCACTTGTAAGCAATGCAAGATTTGAACTTTTTCCATTGTAAAAATTTAAAAGTAATTTAACATGCTTTTTATGTTAATATTCACTTATTTTTACTTTATATATTCTTTCCACATCCACCCACTATGGAGAAGATTTATATACATATTCAAATTTCAGTTAAAAACACATGGCCAAAGCTTGGCTTTTTAAATGTTCATAAAATGATTCATAATGCTATAAATAAAGAGAACATTGAACATCAAATATACATTTAATCACCAAGGTTTCTTTTATGTGTAAGGAAATTTGGAGCTACATTTTAATACTTATGTAAGCAGTTATGTGGGTAGTAGAAAAATTAATAATTGCATATCTATTAACACATTGCAAAATCAGAAAACTGGGCCTCCCCTATGGCACAGTGGGTTGAGCGCAGAGCTGTGAAGCTGTCCGCAGACTCTGCAGCATGGGTTCGATTCCTGGCCAGCCAGGGAGATTCCCACATGGCACAGCAGACCTCTCCTATCTCGCCCGCTGCTCAGTGCTGTCTGTCCGTCTGCCTGTTCTGCTCCCCGCTCTGTCTCTGGTGAATCCTCTCATCCTCCCGCACCTCTGGCCTGTACCCCAGCTCTTGTATAAAAATAAATAAATCTTTAAAAAAAAGAAAAGAAAAATCAGAAAATTATGTGTGTCAGTGAACGTAGCCAATAGCTAATTTCTGATATACCTTTAAACATATTTCATTCTTATTATCTATGCTTTTCTCAATTTAATTGGCTCCAGTTAAATATACTCTTTGGAATATTGTTAATATATAGTAAAAATTGAAAAAAACAGTAAACTTTAAAAGACTAAATGAGTGATGAACTATATACTTCTTGTCAACTATGTTTATGCATCCTAGAGATGCATCCACAGAATTATGTAGATTGTGTGCTTTATCTCCATCATCTCTCTGTTCTTCTCTCATGCTTTTACATATGTAAGCACTAATGGTATTAAGTTGGTAAATCAGAATCTTTTGTCTGTATGACTGAGTATATAAGTAGAGACGGTGCTATTGCTTCTGTTCTGTTTGAGCATGATTTGCTTTGTGTAGAAGCACAAACATGTCCACAGAATAGACAAGAGGTACATAGAACTTGTGATAGCATTATAATTACTATAGCAATTGCTTATTTTTCTCTAATATTGGCTATAACTAATACAATCATATTAGAGCAATTGCTGGAGACAAATACATTTTAGTGTTTACAATTCCTGAACTACCGTGAGAAAGGAAAAGACCCTGGACCACTATATTTTTATTCCACTCTTAATTCTCTCTCTCTCTCTCTTAATATAAAAGATTTTGGTACCCACTTTATCATGCTTTATGGTAACCACTTTAACAGGGAGTACTACATAGTTGATATACCATTGATAGAAAAGATAAGTACTACAGAATATAATGTAACCTTCTCAATATTTTAAAGCTACATTAAAGCTACAGTTGGAAAAAGAACATTTCTAAGGGTATTTATAAGATTAGACTTCCTCTATACATAAAACACTGCAAAGGTTGTCAAATAATAGGAATTTATAGAAAGTGAAATTTGCAAAAGTTGCATTTTTTTCATTATTTGGAAGCCATATAATTTAATTGGAGAACATTTTATGACACATTTCTCTAATTTCATATGTCCACGTGGTCTTGATCTAGTCATCCTAATGCTATATTACTTTATTTTGTAAATAAAAATAATCCCAGAGTGTTATTATAAGGTCACAATGAGATCTTAGAGTACATAATGTACACATGAGGATTGCTTATAAATTAGAAGACATTTCCTTCCTTTCTGCCTCTCTCCTTCCTTCTTTCCCTCGTGAATTGTAATGATAAAAGGAAATTCTTTTTCAGAATCAGACAATAGGTTTACTTTCTGAAAAACTTCAATTTTTTTCTTTGTAAAAGCAGGTCATTGTTTCTTATTAATCTCACTGGAATTATCTGAATAACTTAGTGTACATCATGTCATACAAATTTAAATCTAAATAAAGGTACTCATGAAATCAAAGAAGAATGAAGTGATTATGGCTTGGATATACTCAGTCTGATTAGAGTGAATATTCCTCTCCATAATAATTTCTTTTATTTTTGACAAAGATGAGTTTACTTCTGAAATGTAACAGAGCAAATTGGAATCTTGCAGCCTTCTTAAATATCTCACAAATCTAAGTATAGATTTCATAAAGGGCCAAATAGCTAACCTATCAATAGGGAAAACAATCTCATGAAGAAAGAATAATGAAAAATTTGAGCCCTGAATAAATAAAATTTCTGTTTAAGAATTTATCATGTATTATTGGTCCAGTATTTAACACATACCAGAGCTATTTAACCAGAGTTAGTTAACCTAAGTGGATAGAAATGTACTACAAAATGTAGTGGTATGTTTACATGAGATTATTTTTATTTTTCTGCTACTGTGTCCATGAATCTTTAATCTAAAATATTATCTGTAGTTTTAGAATGTATTATTTCCCATGAAGATACTTTGTAAAAATCCAGGTCTTTTTAGCAATCTAAATAAGCAGGCATGTAATTCACACAGTATTGATTACAATGTCTTCTCAGAAAGTAGATCACAGCAAGAAGGAGTAGATGTGTTTTATAAATTCACCCTTTAGCCAATGTATTGGTTTTTGTAGAGAATAGATGTATAATTGAAAGGAAAGGTGTGCTTTAGTGGAAAGATCATTTGAGTTGAATTCTGAAAACTTGAGTTTGATCTCTGGCATTATCCCATGTTTTCTCTGACCCTGAATCAAGTATATAACCCTCCTGAATCATAATTTCAGCTACTATAAAATGGAAATTGAAATGACATATCAAACAGTCTTTAAAAATTAACAAATGTAAATCACTATCTGGCTCATAGTAGGTATGCAGTGAGTATTTCATTATTTGGCTTGAAGTTGACTCACAAGATCTAAATTCTAATATGTTCCTGAATTTTTGTATAGAGTTTGGCTGCATTAGTGTGCTAGCATGCCATGATAAAATGCCACAGAATGGGTGACTTAAGAAACAAAAATTAATTTTCTCAATTTTGGGGCTAAAATTTAAGATCAAGGTAGCAAGTTTTGGTTTCGCCTTGTGGCCTCTTTTCTTGGCTTGCCAGTGTCCATTTTATTGCTGTGTCCCCACAAGTCTGAACTCTGCACACGAGACTCTGGTGGCTCCATCTTCTTCCACTCCCACTCATCTATTGGATTTGAGTCCACGTGTAGGACTCTTTACACCTTTGTTATTTCTTTAAAGGCCCTTTCTCCAAATATTGTTTCAGATTGTGAACTGCAGAGAAAAATAACATTTGTTTAACTTATGTGTACCCACATATACTGTTTTACAATCATTCCTTCTGTCAGTTGTGTATTAATTTATTCATTAATTCAAAAACAGAAAAAAGCATTTGTTACCAGGCATTATAGTAGGCATTGAGGATATAAAATGAAGCCATACACCTGCACACCTATGTTTATAGCAGCACTATTCACAAAAGCTAAGCTAAGGAAACAACCCAAATGCCCCAAAATAGATGACTGGATCAAGAAGATGTGGTACATACACACAATGGAATATTACTCAGAAATCAAAAAAGATAAACACATGCAGTTTGCAGCAACATGGATGGAACTAGAAGGGATCATGCTCAGCGAAATAAGTCAGAAAGAAAAAGAAAAATACTAGATGGTCTCACTCATAGCAGAAATTTAGAAAAGTTAAATAAGAGACCAGGAAAAAGACTAATCAAGCAAAGTAAAAATCAAAATCAACAAGCAACCATAAATCAGAGACACACCGTGGGGGGAGGGTGTTGGGAGAGGAAGGACTAGAGTCAAAATAAGGGGTGGGGTGCAACTGTATGGAGAATATAACCATAATGAAAATGCATACATTGTGCAAAGATGAAAATGATGTAAGAATTATATTAAATAAAATATTTTAAAAAATTAAAAAATAAAAAAAGCCTTGGTGTTCCTGTCTTTCAAGGGAATCATAATATAATTAATGCTACTGAAGTTACTTACTATATTCTTTTAAATTCCTGCAAATAATAAAGAAAAAAATTGAGGGGGGGCTGGGACTACTAAAAATGCTGTCATTTTTGTTGGTGGAATTATGACATACCTTGAAGAGACTTGATTGACACTGTACATAGAAACAGAAAATTGTCTTATTATGACTAAGGAGAGTTCTCAGTTTCTAGTACAGTGATTCTCTCAGGTAAATCAGCTACATTGGCATTTTACCACCCATAAAAACTTAGGAAAGGACAATGTTGGCTCAACACTTAGCACTTGAGTTAAATAACACTTGAGTTAAATAAAAGAGTTTGAGGCATGTGATTAGGAGACTGGCTTAGTGATTTTTATGGAAATACAGTGTAATTTTTGTGTGTTTTTTTTTTTTTTAAGGAATCTTAAACTTTGGGGGATTAGTAATTATCACTGATGAACATTTTGAAGATTCTTGCTCAATAAAATGACATAGCATTTAACTTTTTGTCTGGAAATAAAATATTGGTAGAAGTACCTATTAGAGTAGGAATATGCCCAATGGAGGCAGAATGGTGATAGTTACATTAATATAGTATTAGTTTAAACCTCCATGATTTGTTATGATTTACATATATATGCAGCATATTTTATGGTATAAACACTTTGAAGTAGTTTTGAAGCACAAATTTGTTAACTATTAATGTACTATTAAATTAGACTTTGGAAGAAAGAAAGGAATAATTAATTAACTTGGAGAGTTTTAATGTATGGCTATTAAGTATTTCAGTTTTCCTTGTGTTTTGCTCTTAATTGTAGTTTCAACTTAAAATACTGTTGTGAGAAAACACTCCATAAAACTATTTGAAAGTTCTTTATAATTAAAAGTAATGTTATTTTGCTCATTTGTTTTATTTTCATCTAATCAGAAACCATTATCTGCCTAGATATTTTTCTGTTTTCTTGGCTTTCAGAAAATATATTTGATAGTCGTCAGTATAGAAGTCTTATACATCTTTTGTCAGATTTATCCTTACATTTATCATATTGTTAATGCTATTTCAATTAGTATTTTAAAATACTGAATTTATTAACCTCTCATTGGCTGTGCAACATGTGAATATTTTCTCTCACTCCATAGGTTTTTTTCTTTTTAAATCCATTTATATTTTCTTTCACTGTGTAAATACTTTTTTAATTTTGAGGTAATCCTAGTTTATTATTTTTGTTTTTATTGCCCTTGCCATTGGGGCTAAATGTCCAAAGATATCTTTATAATTGATATTGTGAGACATATTGCTAATATTTTCTTCTATATATTTTATTGTTATTGGTCTTTAATCCATTTATAATTTATTTTTGTGCATGATGTTAGGATTTTCTATATATATAGTATCATATCTACAAATAATGATAGCGTCACATCTTTTCCAATCTGAATTCCTTTCATAACCTGTTGTCTCATTGTTCTAACTAAAACACTAAATGAAACTGAAGTGGTGACACAGGGCATCCTTGTCTTTCTTAATCTCAAAGAGAAATCTTGCAGTTCTTTAATCTTAATTATTGTATTGACTGTTGGTTTGCCTTTATTATGCTGACATAGATTCCTTCTGTTGCCATCTTGTTTTGTTTTTATCATTAATTGGTGCTGAATTTTATCAAATGCTTTCTCTGCATCTCTTGATATTAACATATAATTACTATAATTTGTTGATCTAAAGTAATAATTTCATTGATTT
The DNA here is from genome assembly GCF_964194135.1 of Talpa europaea. NCBI lineage: Eukaryota > Metazoa > Chordata > Mammalia > Eulipotyphla > Talpidae > Talpa > Talpa europaea. The sequence continues at coordinate 123,633,079 of NC_140070.1, read as the reverse complement.
ATGTTTATTAAATCATGCTGGCATCCTGGGATAAATCCCACTTGATATTATGTATAGTTCTTATAATGTTATATTGAATTCAATTTATTAGTATTATGTTGAAACTTTTTGAATCAATATCATCAGGGATATTGGTCTATAGTTTTCTTATGATATCTTTGTCTGGTTTTGGCACTAGGGTAATTAGGCATGTGCTACTTCTACTGATTTTGTGTTTGAAAATCTTGGAATAATCCTAGGTTTTTTAATCTAAGATCTCTAGGTTTCTGTTATTTTTTTTAAATATGTATTTCTTTTTTTAAAGATTTATTTATTTATGCATATATGAACTGGGGTATAGACCAGAGGTGTGGGGGTGGGGGGTGAGAGAACTCACCAGAGAGAGTGGGGAGCAAAATAGGCAGATCTACTGAAATACACTGCTGAGGAGAGCAGTGGGCAAGACAGGAGCAGTCTGCCGTGCCATGTGGGTCAACTCCCTGCGCCACAAGGGAGGCCTGGTTTCCTTTATTTCAAAGACTGATAACTTTGCATATGCTCAGATGTCTGGAACACTGATATAATAAGGGCTAATTGGTAGAAAGGAACCAGGACAGTAGGACTTTGAAATCTTGCTTCCAGTGAGAGTCAAGGGCTCAAGCTTCCTACAGTGCTACGCAAGTTGTGCAGTGGATAGTCTCAGTGGTCTCCTCCCCTAGGCCAACTCCACAACCAAAATATCTTAAACAGACTCATGCTAGCCTGAATCTCTAAGCTATGGTTGATCAATATAGGCAGCACTGAGTAGAAAATGTCATTGAGACAGAGCCACAAGCTGAGAATTGTTTTCTTGAGTAAGGAGTCTTACCCTGGGAGTTTTTTCTTGTTGTTAAGATCCAGGTGCTTTAAATGCTAATCAGTGAGAACATCCAATTGTCTGGGGCTTAGGTCTTGGTGGGGGGTAAGGCATGTATTTCACAGCCTCTTGCTGTAAACAATAGCCTGTGCTCAGAGAAGACACAGGTGATCTGATCTGCTTCTTCCTATCAGCTCATATTCCAACTGTTCTAGTTTGAAAGCCATAGGCTCAAGTCAGTAATCACCAATCTGCACTCTTATTCCTACAGTTATTCAGTAGTAAACCCTCCATTTTGTATTCTGACTCTGTGTAACCCCCGCTTGGGGGGTTGTGATATGGGGTTGTGACTTGAGTTGACAACAAAAATGTTCCATGTAGCAGTTACCTCTCCATCCTGTGGGTTGTACTGCCCCAGTGTCACTCTAATCACAGTTTAATTATGTTTTCCCTAGCACTTTCCTCTATGTGGTTGTTCTTGATGTATGCAATAGTCATTTATTTATCTTTTATGGTCTGTTGTCTTTGTTTAGTTGTAATATGGTTTTGAATATGTAGAGGAGGAAAGGCTGGCATCTTCACTTTGCTACCATCTTGCCAGAGTCCTTTGGAAATCATTATTTTTAGAGATTATATTCCTGATCAATAATTTAAAAGGCAAATTTCATATGTGTAGCGGCAGAAAAGTTACAGTGCAGGATCTCTATGATCAAACAGATGGGTGAAGGAGGAGACAGTCCTGGAGCTCACAGTGGCTTTTTGCAGGCTTTTATTGGGATTCACCAGGTTCACAGCTGACTGGGGTACAGGCTGGCAGTCCTCCCAGCCCGCAGCATGTCTTCACTCTTTCTGGGCTCTCCAGCATTTTCTCGTGGCCTCTGCTTCTCTCTTCTCTCTGTTTGTTCTTCTGCTCCCATTCGTTTTGTTGTTTCGCTCTCCTACTCTGCTGGCGTCCCCATGATGCTGCCCTGATAAGCCCAGTCTTACACCAGGTGTATACTATCTACACATGCCCACACCCTACTCCAGGTGCCCGCCATCAGGCATGCATTCAGGACCGCAAGTTTCCATCATCAATCCTAATGGCAGGAGGGCAGAAAAGCCTGATACTTTTTACCTCACCCTACAATATGTAACAATATATTTAAAGGTGTATGTCTCTATAAATGTTTTTTAATCATAGGATTAGCCTGTCTTTTTATTTAGAACAGAAAGTGTCTTTGCGAATAACGTTTGTAGAGTAAATGAATTAATCAGGCTTTTTATGCCACTAGCCTCTGTGTCTATCTGTGGCCTTGATAGTGTTAATGCAGAAGGAGCACCTGAGCCTAGATAGAGGTGGGGATACAAACAGCAGCAGTGGAAGAAGTGGGAAGATGAGCAGTGTGACTATAGAAGAGGCGAGACCCAGAGACAACGCAAGAGAGAACCCCAGAGAAGTCCAAAGAAAGAGCTTAAAAGATTTCCTGGGACCTGGGAGGCTTGGTTGCCTGCCTGCATCCCAGCCTCCCCTGCCCACCTGGTTGCCCCTTGACAATGTTCAATTCTTGCATCTTATGGTTTGTGAAATTAAGTTTCAGAAAACATTTTATTAATTGTCACATAGCCATTTAGTGTTATGGTTGATACTAAAATCTAGAACCATCTTCCAGGCTAGTGATTTTCACTTGCTGTGGTTATGAATTGATTTGCAAATAAGACAATCACAAAGGGAAAAAAGTCTCACCCAATCCAAGTGAAAGGAGCACAGCTAAGACATAGTCTATGCAAGTTACTCTCTTTTACCCTTTTTTTTTGTCAACAGTTTCCTTGGCAGGGCTCATAGTTACTATGTCCTGAAAATGCTGCTTTGCACATTTTGATTATGAACTGTGAATTTGAAACCAGAGACCCCCTCCTCCTTCAGGGCTTTGGTGCTTGGTCCCAGAGTACTTTTTGCGGGCACTGAAAGTGGCATGGGGTGGGGGCATTTCACCACTTGCCACCAGTGGTACCATTGGCTACAAGCAGAGGCCAGCAGTGATGGCGGGTGGCAGTGGTTCCCCTACCACACGGTCACAGAGCATGTAGCCCCTGGCTCAGGGCTGCAGGGATGAGCATGGGGCCCCACTGGGCCAGCTCCAATGCTGTGGCTACCTCCAGTTGTAGGCAATAGAGATCCATGGATTTAGTGCCTGGATTGTAGCACCAACTGATCAGGTGTGAACTTGATCTGATTGGGGAATGGTCCAATCAGCTATAAGATTGGAAATGGTCCAATCAGAGTTGTGGGAAGGGAATCCTGAAAGAGGATATAAGGCAGGGCAGGCGACAGCTTGGGATGCTCCGGTTCTTCAAAGGGTGTGGTTTCTGGCCTCCAAGGTAAGATACTTGCTCTCTCTGTTACTGACCTCCAAAGAAGAGAGCAGCCAAAAGCTTCACAGAGGCCAGGCCAGCCACACTTGCTTCTGGCCTACCTCTGACACTTCCTGAAAGGAGCACCAAAAGTCCCTGGCCTGGTGTCTCGAAGAGGTGTTTGTTGGTGGTGTGGACCAACAACTCACGAAGAGCTGTTGACAAGGTGTTTCTGACACCGAGATCTCTTTGTGAGTAGTGCTGCCCAGAACTGTTAATGAGTGACTGGAACTCTGTCAGGTCACCTTTTGAGAGCTGCTAATTGTCCAGCATTGCCTGTTGGTGCTGGTGCCTCCATTGCTCTGAGGTCCAGCTCTCCATCCCAACCATCAGACTGTTGCTAAGGCATAGCGGTGGGAAGGGACGGAGCAGGATATCTATGATTCGAGCAGACGAGGTAAAAGGAGAGAGTTCTGGAGCCCTCGGTGGCTTTTGCAAGCTTTTATTGGGATTTACCAGGTAGACAGCAGGGGTGATGGGGGTCAGGAGGCTGGCAGACCTCCCAGCCCCCCGGCAAATATTCACTCTTTCTGGGCTCTCCAGTGTTCTTTGGTGGCCTTTGTTTCTCTGCTGGTGTCCCTGTGTTGCCACCCTTGATGCCCAGTCTCTCAGCTTAGGTGCACCCACATACACATGCCCACACCCTACTCCAGGTGTCCGCCATCAGGCATGCATTCAGGACCACAGGATTCATCATTAATCCTAATGGCAGGAGGGCAGAAAAGCCTAATACTTTACTTACCCTACATATGGGCTGCTGCCCTGTGATCTCAGCGGCCTATGAGTGTCTCCAACTGTGGTGAGTTGAATCCTAGCCCTCTGTTTGCTGGTGTGCCATGATTTCCCTGCACCACCTTGGATGGGCAGCCTTTTGTTTGGGACTTTGGGAGATGGGAGACACTACCTGGGATGAGATAGCTGGCCATTTGTGGCTTTAAGAACTGTTTCTCCTGTGTAGTGCCAGCAAGGCACACAGCAGGTTCTCTATGGATCCAGGCAGATGGATAAAGGAGGAGTCCTGTAGCCCTCAGTGGCTTTCTCCAGTGTTTAGTGATCTTTCTACACCATTGGTAGTGAGGCAACTAGGTTCAGGGAAGGCAGGGAGGCCGGGGGGCTAGAGACTGGCGTCCTCGTAGCCCCCAGTGAATACTTCACTCTTTCTGGGCTCTCTGGTATCCTCTACTGGTCCTCCTCTGGTCTCTACTGCACCCCACCACACGGTCCTCTGCCACCATGCTCCCTGCTATAGTGCTCTCTTCCCTCCTCTCTGCCGCTGTGCCACATCCTCTGTGACGCTGCCCTTGTATGCTCAGTCTCTCAGCTCAGGTGTGCCCACTCACACACAACCCACACCATACTCTAGGTGCAGCTATCAGGCACACATGTAAGACCAAAGGTGTCTATCATTGATGCCAATGGTGGGAGAGTGGGGAACTGATCACATCTGTTTACCCTACATCCTGTTTGTTAAATAAGCCCCATTGTTTTTAGGTGAACCTGAGTGATCTTGAAATTGCATGTGTGAGTGAAGAACGCACAGATAGTAGACTCGCCTCTATTGGCTGCTATCCTTTTTGAAGCCAGCCCCCTTAAAGATCTGTTTCAAATTGATTTTGAACAGAAAAACTATTTGCTTGTGGTACTTCATGTGAATTATGTAATAATACCCCTCCAGAGTGAAATAGTCTACTGAGTCAGTGCACCACACTAGCCACTGGTCATGGTCCGCCTCTCCATGAACTTAAAACATTCAGGTCTAAAACTCACCTCTCTGACCCATTTTTTGTGTCTCTTCCATGTTTTGCCTGACTTGTGTCAGATATTGCCTTATGACATATATATTCAGTAGAAGCAAAGGAGGGCCTCCCCTGGTGGCACAGCGGTTGAGAGCTGGTCTGCAAAGCTGCCCGCAGCACCGGTTGGATCACTGGCCACCGGAGGAGGGTCCCACATGGCTCGCAGACCTCTTCTGCCGCCCGCTGCTCCCCTCAGCAGTGTACTTCGGTCCTTCTGCCTGTTCTGCTCCCTGTTCTGGCTCTGGTGAATTCTCTCACCCTCCCGCACTTCTGACTGTACCCAGTGTTTGAATAAATAAATAAATCTTTTTTAAAAAAGTATGTTTTTTAAAAAAACTCAATATAAGCAGTAACTGGGATGTAAAGTGTAGATGTTAACTAGGGTCACGCAATGAGCAGCAACTGCTTATACACAACATGGCCTTTAACAAGGTCTCCATCTCCATTATTCCTTATTGTCACCTAATTTTCTTTCATGGAAAACAAAAAGAATAACAATATTGTGTCTCATCTCAGGTAAGTCACACTAAGATAAAAAGGGTCTCATCTTCCCACCCCAATTGACTCAGCAGTATAAAACAAAAAGAACACGGGATGCTATTAAGCTCATCTGTGCTATCATGTTTACCTATTGTGATATTACTAAATAACAGGAATCTTTGCATTAAATAAGTCTATAATGATATAATCAAGGGGGATTTTCTAAATGTTTAATGAGAGACAAGATAGGAAGTAACCTTTCATATGGAGGCTCCTCACTCAGCTGTGCACATTGTTTAGGTTTATATCAGAGGTCTGGACAAGACATTTAGTGCAGAGAATAACTCAGACTGGGCTTGATAGTTGGAAATATAAAGTGTCTGCTTATTTAAATGAAAAAAAATGAGAATCCTCTTAGTTGCTTTCATGAAATGACACTTTGAACTTTTCATGCATATGATAACATTTCTAATAATAATTTGTTCTCTTTCAGCTTTCCTTGTTGGAAAAGGCTGGATTTGGAGGTGTACTTTTATATATTGACCCTTGTGACTTACCAAAGACTGCAGATATTAGCCAAGAGACCTTCATGGTGTCATTGAATCCAGGAGGAGACCCTTCTACACCTGGTTATCCAAGTGCTGGTGAGTTTTTTTAATCTTTATTACTGTTGTAAGCATTACAATGTTGCAATTTATAAGTGCTTGCTACCTAAATTAATCAAGGAAGAGAAAAATGAAAGAATTATTTACCCTCTGTATTATAAAAATTCATTTTAATCTTCTCAATATTATAGACTATTTATTTGTTGGAATAAAATATTTTTTAAAGTCAACTGTAAAGTCATCTCATTATCATTTGGTATATCATGAATAGAGAGAAATATTTTTGATTGGCAAGATAAAACAATGTGGGGGGTGTGTTCCATGTTTTTATTTGTGCATGCTTCCCATATACAAGAATGAAGTGTTTGTGGCTTTGGGGTAGGCATAATAACTTTAAATTGAGCTTAAAGGGTCAAGTTAGGGGTATAAATTAGTGGGAAACTATGCTGGAAACGAACAGTGTTAATATGGTCACTATGTCTGGCTCTCTAAAAGAAGGGGTCCCATTATTTTGGCTAATCACTGGAAACATAGTGATTAGTTCACCTTTACTTCAAACATTCTTCTCTTACTGGTAAACTATGTTCATGATTTTGGGGTCATATGGAAGAAAGAGGACAACTGTGATTTCGGCAGATGCTTGCTTCCTCATTGAATTTCTATGTACTGTATCACTGCAAATATTGTTCATGCAGAAATAGCTGAGAAAAAACTTTAGATCTTATTCCTAGATGATACTAACCTCCTAACCAGGAAACTTAGTATTTAAGCTAAAAATAGTTTATGTAATTATCCATGTATTTTACCAATATTTCCCCATTTTCCACAAAATATAAGAGGCTCTACTAATTATCTTATGCAAGATCAACTCTATATTAATTTATTTTCTCTCAATATTAATAAGCAATTAGTCTACAAGAAGGAAGAAAATTGAGTTAAATATGAGCTATAATTTATTTTGTTGGATATATCAATTAATGCTTTGCCTTTAGTGAACTTTGTACAGTTGATTGTCTCATAATAATTTTGAAATTACAATCAATAGCTTTCTAGTTCACGTTCTAGGCATCACCAAAAATCGCAACCTGTCTTTACAGATCATTTGCACTCTTTTTTTTTTTTTAAGATTTATTTTATTTATGCATACAAGGGATGGGTTGCAGGCCAGAATTGTGGAGAACAGGGGTGAGAGGATTCACCAGAGACATAGTGGGGAACAGAACAGGTGGATTGACTGAAATACACTGCTGAGGGAAGCAGCAGGTGAGATGGGAGAGGGCTGCTGTGCCACATGGGTTAGCTCACTGGTGGGGTACCTCAGCTTCAGGGAATTGCACTGGCACCTCTCTTTTTGTGGAAAGTGAAGGGGCTTCAATGTTACTGAAAAGCATATACTTATGAATACTCTGCTTAAGTTAATAAGTTGGCCAGTTGGCAGCATTTATTCTCAACATTTTTTTGACTCAAGTCATGTCATAAATATAGAATCATTTCATATCCAGCAAAATGTTGGCCAAAGTCTTAAGCAATCTCAAAATGCCTTCATTTTTTTTTCATTTGAACTAATTTCACAGAAAAGTTACAAACGTGTATAGAGACCTTTATCCCAAAATTTTCTAATATTAATAACTTACAAAATACAGTACAATAATCAAAGCCATAAAATTATCATTGAAGTTATTAACTCAGAGAGATTATTAAAATTTCCTCAAATGCTTTTACTATATTTTGTTGTGATTTCAGCATCTACTCCAAAATTCCATATGTCATTTAGCTGCCTTGCATCCTCTCCAATCTGGAGCAATCTTCCTTTTATTATTTTGCACTTGAAGAATACTCAGTGTATTTTATCGAATATACCTAAATTGAACTTGCCCAATATTTTCTAATGATCAGTTTATGGTTGCACATTTTTAGCAGAAACAATGGAGAGATGCATCCTCAGTGCATAACATGAGGCACATATAGGTATGTCTCATTTCTCATGATGTAGCTTTGATCTCTTTGTTATAGAGGTGTCAGCCATTTTTTTTTACATTGAAAAGTTACTATTTCTTTTCTTTGTAACCAGTGCATTTTCTGCAGAGATACTATAATTCTATGTAAATACCCTCTTTTATGTCATTCTTTTACATATGAATATTACCATCCATTGATGATTCTTGTCTCTTACAATTATGGCTGTGGTCTCTGGCAAATAATTTCAATTTCCACCATTACTTTGGCATACATTTTAGAGAACTTTTTTTTTTTTAACAATATGAGTAATTATCACTGACTACATTCTCATTCAAACATTCAAACAACAGTGAAATGACTCTTGAACCATTTTGGGTAAAATTATAACTCAGTTTTATTTTCTGGTTACAATTAAAAAAAAAAAACTACCATAGGAAAGTTAAAAGATAAACTTGGAAAAAAATGTATCTCATATTATGAACAAAGGGCTCCCTGATAATTCTCCTAAAAAAATAACAACCCAGTAGAAAAATGAAGCCAGGACACACATTTCACACACAGGGTATATAATTGGCCTTCAACAAATTAAGAGGCTCAGTCTCAATTCTGGTAACATAAAGACAGGTTTTTAAAAATTGGAAAGGCCTCTTAGAGTTCTTTTGAAACTCTAAGTCAAATCTTTTTTTTTTTTTTCCTTTCTGAATTAAAATCTGCCAAATGCTGCCCGTCTATACAGGTGTTTGTGTTTTTTATTTACAGGAATCACGCTGTCTTGATCTCTTAGTGTATATGGCTTTTTCCTTCATCAAAATAAGTTCTGAGATTTCTAGTGAAAGTAAGGCATCTACTTATCATTCTTGTGCAAAAGAAAAATAAGTTTTGGGCAAAGAAAGAGGTAAAGGCAGAGTCAGCTGTGCCTGCTGTGAAGAGCTCTGTAATAAGCCCTTTTGAGAAGCTTCCCCTCATCCCTGGTACAACTCACAGAAGTCTAACCAAACACACATTTCCAAACATACAGTCTTTTATCTCCTAAATTCTTGCCTTTCTTACTTGTGACCTGCCTACAGATTAAGAGATGCTTGATGCCTATCTGCAATTTAACATATGCACTAGAACATTGGGTGTGGGGGATTTTGTTTCTGTTTTGTGCTAGTTGCAAATGTAATTTCCTGCTCTCTTTTTTCTTTGACAAAACCCAGACTACCTCATCATTTGATAAAATCAAACCTTAGAAGGGAAGCACCTTGCTGGTACCGCGTTCCCTAGTCTCTTCTCCTAGATTCTGATTTTCACTTTATCTAATAATCACTTCCATCTTTGAGGCTTTCATTCCAGTTAACTAGCACCTGCTTCTAGCCCTCAGTATTTCATTCTGTAATGAAAATACAACTGATTTATCCAAGAGGTTGTTTCTAGTTGTTCGCTAATATGCACTAACCTGGCAAAGTCACACCAGCCTTGCATGAGTGTCCTAGGAGAACACAAGTCTGGAAGTGGTTTCACAGTAGCATGGACATAGTGTAACATTTTCTGGAGATCCTAACTCTGATCTAGCAGGCAATGATAGCAAAGCCCTTTTCACAAACTCCATCCTTAATGCAGAAATCTGCCTGTAGGTAAAGTCAGCCTTTTCACCCCCACTAAAGACCAAGAAGCCAGATAGAGATTTAAGAATATGCAAAGGTAGGGCCTCCCTGGTGGCGCAGGGGTTGAGCGCTGGGTTGCGAAGCTGCCCGCAGCCTCTGCGGCACCGGATCGATCCCCAGCTGCTTCCAGGCCACTGGAGGAGGATCCCGCCGCCTGCTGCTCCCCTCAGCAGTGTACTTTGGTCCTTCTGCCTGCTCTGCTCCCCGCTCTGGCTCTGGTGAATTCTCTCACCCTCCCCGCACTTTTGACTGTACCCAGTGCTTGTATAAATAAATAAATCTTTTTTAAAAAAATCAGATTGTTATTTAATTTAAAAAAATATGCAAAGGTAATCGGCCTTAACATCTCTTTAGGGCAGCCTCTTGAATGATGAGATTAACTAATGCCTGCATGCCTTCCACTCCCATCAGCATATGTTTAGGTCAGGACAATTCCCCTTCAAGTCAATGACTCTGATCCTGCCTACATATACTAAATTCAAATTTATGTTATCTGGAATAGTTTTCACAGAGTAAAATCTCTGGGACTGCTTCAGGGTTTGAATCCTCACTTTGATTAACAAATAAACTCTAGATTATATATCATTGAGAATTAGCTTTCAGTTAACCTAGTGACATTTAACATCACAAAGTTTTTGCCTCTTCAAGCTTTCATACCGAACAAAGTTGAAACCATGCAGACTAGAAACACTTTAAGGTGGTGGTGGTGTTGGGCTGGGACATGAGGAGTTAACTGGGGTCCAGGCAGGAGTAGTTGGCAAAGGAAAAGACCTGAAATAAGTGGGCAAAGGAAGAATAAATAGTTGTGCGACTGCCCTTTCTCAAGGGTAGCAGATTAGGTAGTCCCAGGCTTCAGCTGCTTTAGTTTATCTTGGAGCCCTGGAGAGCTAGCTTCACCCCAGTCCATAATGAAATGTAGGTAGCCATATCTGCTGCATGCTGCAGGCTTTTCTGGAAGTTGGCTTGGGCCTGCCACAGATAGTGAAGAACCAGGATTCCAAACCAGGTTAGAGGATCATGAGTGATCAGAGTGTTCTCTAGCTCCCAGATCCTAGTGAGACCCTTGTGTCCATGCAAAGTTGCCTCAGTGTACATCATCTTTTGTGGAGTTACGGCAACAGCCTTCCCCATCCAGACCTTTTGGAGTCTGTCCTGGGCTCTCAAGTAGAGATTGAGACCTGGGACACTCTGTGGGAGGCATAATGCGGGGAAGGGGGGGTGCCCTACCAAGTTGGTATCTACAGCTTAACAAACTTGGGAGAGCAAGAACCAGCCCTCTTCCACCCAAGAGTTCAGCATCACTTGCTTTGCCTTCATTTCTTCCATATCACCAGGCTTCTACAGAAACACGGATTGAAATTCTGCATACAGGTTGGGTACCACTATGACCTGACCACCTATAAGTTTTCTCTGATAGAATGACAACATATTAGTGCAATAAATGATGTTATATTTTGTGTCTGATTATATACTTACATAGAATGGGAATGATACTGATGTCGTTTTTGGAGTCAGTGGGTTTGGAGTGCGGAGTCCTCCTTCGGTTCACTCGGGAAAGGTTTCCCCAGAGCTCCCCTTTCAGGGACACCAGCAAGTTTCTCCACAAGACAGAGATGGTGTTTATATTCAAAGGGCAGGTTTATTAGGGGAGTGATAAAACAGTTAAAGACACTTGCAGAGACACAAGCGGGCAAAAAGAGCTTCCCCAGAAGGACAGGTTTGCTGAGAGGCCTACATGGTCGCAGGCGGGCAGCCTTGAGGAAAGCTGCCTCTGCCGAGGGAAGTCAGTGAAGAGAAATCCTGGCATGGTACAGTCTTTTTCTTTTTGGGAGGGGCTCACTCCTTGTGAGCCTTCAGTTAGTTGCTGACTTTAGATAACCATGCAGAATCTGAAAGGGGTCATAGATTCTACAGTGGGCTCAATCTCCATATCTTTACCTTTGGGCCTATGCTCTAGACACTCCCTACAGCAGTATGATACCTGCTTGGATTTTATTCTTTGTAATCTAGGCATTGGGCCTGAGGATCTTGGTTTCTAAAGCTGGGTCAGCTATTTGCTGTCCCTGTGTCAGGACTGAGCAATGATGGAATATCATGTGTTCTGGATACTCAACCTGATTTTATTCTCAATAAAATCTTACTAAATATTTGATATATATTGAATAAATAACTTGCTTTCTTAGCATGACTGCTTGAACTTTGATAAATTCTGAACTATACCCTGATTTTACTTACCTTAATTAATACCGCCTTTATAAAGTGTTTATACATTCACATATTTTTTCCTTAAATGTTTCTGCTAACTCATATCACTTCTACCACTCAAAATAGCATAAATTTCATTGACTTAAAAGTTTATATTTACAGTAGTGGAATGATAGAAGTTGAATCTATTACCTAAATTATTTCCATTTTAATTAAATATTTCAGAGATTAAATGTCTAAATTAACGAAGACTTTGTCATAGCTGTTTGCATTAACTTGCTACAAGTGTTTCAACTACATTTCACTATGTTTCAAGCAAACTTCATTCTCTAGAACTAAGTAATTTTGAATTCTAAGAGTCTTTAGGTTTCATATAGGATATTCTGCCTTCAATCATGAACCACAAGAAACTTGACCATGCCTACCAATGATTCAGGTGCATGGGGCTTAAGAACTAGTTATAATATGGGGCATAACTAGTTATAATATGTGACCAATTATAATCAAAGATATGATTGACCTAAAATTATTAATTTGGCTCCATTTGGCAATATAAGGGGAGAATCAAAATGCTGTGGGGTGAGCATAAAAATAGGGAATTGAGAAATGGATATCTTTAATGTATATCCCATTGGTTCTATGATGAAATGTGGAAAATTCTTTCCGAATTTTTAGACATTAAAATTGCCTGACATGTGAAATTTTTGTAGGTTTTAATTTTGATATTTCTAGATTAATACTGGACTAATCTATGGACTGCTAGTTAATTGAAGCCCAAGATATTTCTTTTATCTGGATTCATCATTGTTCTTCTTAAACCTTATTCCCACTCTGGTTTAAAGTTAATTGTTTATGTTCCTTCCCTCTTTATTTGATATAATCCTGTTTCATCTTATTTTTTTTCTTTGTCTTAAATTCTGGTGAGGAAAATCGTTTCAGTGGTTTTACTCTAGTGAAGTGTATCAAACAACACAGTTTATTTAATATTCCCAGTGTTACAATTCAGTGGATCTGTGTGTTGTTTACCTACTGTCTGTTCAACAGAACCACTGCCAACCAAAACCATTCAAAGAAGAAAGAATATCATTGCAATTTGTGACAAGTCTTCACCAGGTGTTCGTGGTCCAGTTACCTGGACAAATGTCGAAAGACTGACTTGACTTGGCACCAAATCAACTGAGACAATGTTCAGCTATTCCATGACTAGAAAAGCAGAAAATATAAACGTGTGCCTAGTTGTCAAGGCAAAGTGTTAGGTATTCACAGCATGAAATGCCTTGTCACTTGGATGGGAGAAAAGAAAAAGCATCTGTATTCTATTTTGTGGTACTGATGGTTGTTATGTGTCTAGAAGGCTTCAGATTTACATGGAATATTATTCAACTTAATTCTTAGAAGCATATCCTTGTTAAGATGTTTGAATTTTTCCAGAAAGTTTAATTTACACATTGAATAGAATGTTCAAAATCGAACCACTCCTTTCAAAAATGTATGCTTTTGTTTTGTTTTCCAATTGTATTATTCTTTATTGAGGTAATATTTGCTTAAAATACTATTTTTGATTTGTGACTCCCTGGTAACACAGGCGGTTGAGCACTGCACTGTGAAGCTGTCCCCAGCTCTGCAGCCTGGGTTCGATCCCGGCTTACTGGGGAAGAAACCCACACAGTGAAGCAGACCTCTCCTGTCTTGCTAGCTGCTCCCTTCAGCAGTGTATTTCACTCAGTCTGCCTGTGCTGCTCCCCGCTTTCTCTGGTGAATCCTCTCACCCTCCCGCAGTACAGGCCAGAGGTGCAGGAGGGTGAGAGGATTCACCAGAGAGAGTGGGGAACAGCACAGGCAGACAGACCGAAATACACTGCTGAGGGGAGCATCTGGCGAGGCAGGAGAGGTCTGCCACACCATGTGGGTTTCTCCCTGGCTGGTCGGGGGTGGAACTCGTGCTGCAAAGACTCCATACAGCTTCACAGCATAGCACTCAACCCGCTGCGCCACCGGGGAAGGCCCAATACATAAATCTTAAAAAAAAAAAAAAATACTACTTTTGATTTAAGGGTGCAGGCTCAACCCTCTTCAGATGTTTGTTACCAAATCTTATGTACCACAAAAGTGAACACATTCCTCAAATATAGACCATAGGATTCTCTCCCAACTTTGCTCTCCCACCTTCACTCTACAGCTACCTCATCAGGTAGCCTCTTCTGTATTCAGATTTCTAGGGTTTCTTTTGGTTCAGTTTTGTCTACCTTTGCTTGTTTCTTTATATTCCACATATGAGTGAAATCAAATGTATTTGTCTTTTTCCTTCTGACTTACTTCACTTAGGATAATTCTCTTTTGTTCCAGCTATGTAATTGTAAATGACAAAATTTCATTTTGTATCATAGTCGAGTAGTATTCCATTTCAAAGACATACCACATCTTCATCAAATATTGGCCAGTTTAGTTATTGCCATAATTTGACTATTCTAAGTAGTATTGCAATGAACATAAGATTACATGCATACGGTAGCAGGAAAATTTACTATTGATAAACTTAAATTCTCTTACACAAAATATTAGTAGAACTAATGTCATATGTAATCTTATAAAATCAATATAATCTGTTCATACATCTGCAATCAAATGATTAAGGCCATGTAAAAATAATAAAAGTTCTTTTTCTGAAAGCTATTTATCTTGAAGACTGAATTTTCCAGACAGATTTCTCATGGCCTTATATATTAAGCCTCAATGTTTTAAGAACTTGATTTCCAAATCTTCAGTTACAAATATCCAGCTGAAAAGCACCTATGGTTGAAAACTTTCAGAACTAGGAAATTATTTGCTGATCCTCAAATTATTATTTTCTAGATAGTGGTAAAAAGCAAGCATTCTTCATCCATCCACTTCCCCTCCATGAGAATCAATTTTTCAGTCAGATTTCTAGGATTTGTTACTTGTTTTGTTTTGTCTTGCCCTTTGTTTCATTTTTCTTGTAATTATCTTTCTCACTTGTTATAAACCAATGTTTATGTATGGTTCTTTCTTGGAACCAAGGATATATGTTCAAAATACTGTGATCAAAATTTATTAGCTATTTCCCCACCCTTTATTGCGGTTGTTATTTACTTAAAATATATTTATGTTCATTTGTTTCTAGTATATTAAATTTTAATATTTTTTCTGTTCTTAAGACATCTTTTAGTAAAAATATAGTGTAGTTCCAAAAATCAAAATTATTCAAAAAGGAATACTCAGAGAATTTCTACTAAATATCCTACCCACCTCAATTCTTCCATTTCAGTTTATCTGGTCCCTATTTATCTTTTATTTTCTTTTTTCTTTTTGCATTAAAAATAGATAAATGCTTACTTCCTACTTCAATTTTACATAGTATGTATCATACTACAGATATTAATTTGTACATAGTTGTGGTTTTTTCTCCTATTGAACAGTTTTTTCAAAATTTTCTCTATATCAGCTGCTAGAGATTGTTGACACTTAGATGTAGAAATAGTTCGGTTGCAGAATGTTTCTGGAGATCAACGCCTGTGAAAAAGAGAAGACATGAGTAGGATTGGGCAAAAGGAAAATTGGAACTGAAGCCCAATTCCAACCACCTGTAAATATATAGTTTATTACAATGACAATTATTGGTCCAAAGTGCCAGATCTTTGCACTTCTTCTGAAATCAGTCTTTAGACGTGTACTTGCCAAAAAGGGCGTTCTAGGGTGAAGAGTTTCTGCTGATAGCACTCTCATGAGCACTTTAACAATTGCTCCCTGGGTGGAATGGGACCTCTGCATGGGACATTAATGTGCCCACTACAGAAATTTGCATTTAACTCCATTGTTGTTAGTGAATTAGAAGGGTTAGAGCTGTGCTAACATGGTGACCACTAGCCATATGAGATTATTTAATTTAAATATAACTAAAAATAAATTTAAAAAATTGTCATACTAGCCACAGTTCAGGTATACAATAGCCATCAGTGGCTATTACAGGCATTTCCTTTATTAAAGTTCAATTTAATGACTGCCGTAGAGCTGTCTATAGCAGTGTGATATAATGCAAAATTTGATAATTATCTACTGTTTTCGATCATCCATGAGACTCTTTCTGTATATAACCTTGGAGAATAGAAGATTGTTAGTCTTTTTGCCGCTTGAATTATTTAAATTCTATTTACAAATAAGGCTCTAAGAACCACATGTTGGTATGCTTCATGAATTCTTTTATGGTTTAGTGTTGAACCAAAACATAGTTGAGTGCTCCTAAAGTAAACATTTTCAATTTCCAGAATTCTCCAAAGAGTTTTTGTATTTTAAGTATGTAAAAATAAATCTTGTAATGCTACTTTAAAGTGTTACTGCATTTGCCTCAAACTGCTGGCATTGTAAATCTCAGGCTCATACAATTTCATTTCAGAAATTCATCCTGGAAGAAAAAAATGTGTTCTGTTTTTGTTTGCTTATCAACAGCTTCTCAGTCCTAAATTTTTCAGTGAGAATGGAAAAAAATTAAATGTTTGGAATATAATTTTTTTTTTGAGAAATAACCATCTCAATGTTAGGCTTTTGAGGAATATGACAAACATTGACTATCTTTAAACATTGAAAGCCAGTCTTTGGTACCTCTTTTGCATGTAAAGTTTTGTGTAGTCTAGTGGAAACAGGTCAGGTAGTAAACTTTCTTTCCTTGACATCTGAGAAACATGAAGTGACAATGACTAAATTTACAAACTATGTGACTTACGCATATTCATGCCAAATGACTCGAATATTCTCAGGACTTTCTATTAGGTTGGGAGTTCCCACCTTTCCCATTATCCTCCAGTCATTTGACTTGATATCATGTAGGAGATGATATTCCATAAAATTTTTAAGGACATGGAGACTTTGGTTAAGCTACACAGACTGCTTTACTTAACTTTAAACCTATTATTGTAATGTGATTTTCAAAGTTCAAAAAATAATGCAGTCTATACATGTGCCACATATATATGCCTCTCTATAGAAATGTATTGTTTGCACCTCACCTTTTGTATGTTTGTAGCTTAAGATGTGATGTGAAAAGTAGAAAAGGGCAGGGCTGATTAGGTCACCTGGTGATGGCAACATTAACACCTGCAGATGTACCTGTTTATGAGTCAGCAGGAAACAAAATACCCAGCAACAAAAACTAATCTGGTTGATTGTTTAACAATTAAAGTTGTAATTAGATTTTTAATTGAATTTTTGGTATAGTCTAGAGTCTGGAAAATCAGTGTATCCCAACTAATCTTTTACTCAGCGTGATCTGTTACGGTTCATTGCTAGCCATGTTAAAAAATCTGTTTTTTTTTTAAAACACAAATTTGAACAAACCTCTTCTCTAAATTTGAATCAGTCTTCTCTAGCCAGTCCCTCAGGTGATTTTTCCCATTTCAGTGACAGACTAAAAAATGCATTGTTATCCTGGGAAAGATGATAAAAGTGACAGTTTTTAAGATAATACAGATATGCACATTTTCAAGGAATAGGCCAAAAAGATAATGTGCTTTTGGCAATTATTTCTAGAATATATCTCATTGAAATGTTCACCTGCTTCACAAACACTTAAATTGTTGCTATGGTATCACTTTGAAAGTCTGTCCTTTCAATACTCCAAGAAGGTTTTAGAATCCTTGATGAATATTAAACTGAGTTAGCCTAGGCTAGTTTACTTCAGTAACCTTATGTAGAATGATGACTGGTATTTTGGCACGGGGTATTGGTACTTCAGGAAAAACTTGACAAAAGCGGGGAGTTTTCTTTAGACTTAGGGCAACTATATAATGCACAGACCAAACAGTAAAGGGCCTTGTTATGAATAGTCACGTAAGATAATAGTTTATGGGACAATATCATAATTCTATTTATGTTGAAACTAAGATTTCCTGATAGATTTGGCCATAGAAATTATGATGTTCAATTAAGACTTGTTATGAACTTAATTGTGGCCTTCCCATCCATATTCTTTTGTTGAAGCATTAACTCCCAGTATCTCAAATTGTATTTGAAAGTAGTTTGTTTAAAAATGTAAATAAGCTAAAATGAGGACATTAGGGTGGATCCAAATCTTACAGGACTGGTGTACTTCTCAGAAGAGAAAATTAGGACACAGATCAGTGGGAAGCCAATGAGAACATACGGGCATTAGAAGGCCATCTACAAGTCAAGAAGGAAAAGATCTCAGAGAACCAATTGCAGACATACTGTTCTTAAATTTCTAGTCTCCAAAACTATGAGTATATATATTTCTGTTAAATCACCCAGTCTTTGGTACTTTGCTATAGTAGCCCTAGCTAACTAATTCAAGAGGAAATTATAAAAAACAAGTCCTTTGCATTTATTATGATAAAAACTAGAGAAAAAAATGCACGTAAGTCTATTCTCACTATAAAGAAGGAAAATGAAAAGTACTGAGTGAAACAACTATTATGGTAGCTCATTAGTCTCTGTTCCCATTAGGGCAAAGTGATTTTTATTTATTTATTTTTGCTTATGGTTTGATAATGCTATCACTTGGACTAGTTACTATAATCAGAAAGAATCTAGTACACCTGCCCTGGTATCACCTCTGATGAGAGAAGGGTATAGAAAAATGCCCAAAAAATTAATCTTGGTCCTTCATAGAAGAAATGGAACTTTCAAAGCTTCTGCACTAGTAAAGCATATAAATGAGATTTTTAGAATCGCAAAGCTATGTGAGGATTGTGACCCTATGGTGGAAACTAGAGAGAGAAGGGAGATTCTTAATAAAAGTAAAAAATGAAGTGTTCAGTGAAATCCAACAGAGAAGGACGTGATTTGAACAAAAGTCCCTTGATGGGAGCAATCTATCGATTTTTAGGTATAGTGGCAGTTAATACTCAATATTAGGCTGTTGCCTTTTGTGTATGTGATCCCAAACCTCCAAAAGCCTGCTCAAGACAATGTTCTCTGTTAAGGAGTCACTTAGGGAACATACAGGGAAAGGATAACAGTTACAGAAGGTAATGCCATTGTATAGGAATTGGGGGAAACAGGGATTGGGGTACTGCAGCAGGATCCTCGTCGCCTGAGAAAAATATAACAGAGCCCTAGTTTTATGGCAATAGAGGTTCTGTGCAGTTCATCAATTTAGGAGAGGTAGAAGAAGCAAAAATAAACCAAAAAACCCATATGAACAAAAACAGCATGAATTTCTGGAATTGGTATGAAGCATTTCAGATTCTAGGCAAATCCTGTCTCACTAATTTGTAAATAGGAGCACAGGACTTCCTCGTGTTCCTGTTCCCCTTCAATATTGGTCCTGTACCTGCTCTGGGTTGAGCCTCAAGGCCACTGTCAACAGGTGTGGAGGGAGGCACGTTTCAAGGAAGTGAATAAGGCATTGCCTCAGCTGTGCAGAATGCTGCAAAAAAAGGTAAGGCAGCAGAGTATCCGCATTGGTGGTGTACAGAGTTGAAGCGTGGTAGTTAGAAACTGGGGATGAGTTTAAAGGCGTCATCGAAACACAGTCCCAAGAACAGCCTGTGGCAATACAGGGAAACCCAACAAGTGCTGAAAAACTTGCAGGGCTGGCAAGCAGTCCAGTGCCATTTATTTTAGTGGATTTCAGGAAGGTACAGTTAAATCTCAGTCAATGCTACAGATCATGGCAGTCACATCACCATGATGACAATCACTCATCAAAAGATAGCCTGTGTGAAATGAGGAGGTTGGACTGGGTGATCCACTTTAGGTGTCTTCCAGCACTGAATTTTAAGGTTTAGTTGCCTGAATTTAGTGTGCATGTGTCAAAGGCCCTATTTTGTTTATTTTTCCCCTCCATTTTTTTTTTTTTTTTTAAGATTTAAAAGCACCGTTCTGAAGGTTGCATTTTCACTGTTTTGGTCTTTTGATGCACAAAATTATTTAATTTTGATGAAATCCAATTTATCCCTCATCTATTTGCTTGTGCATTAGTGATATATCTAATAAACTATTGCTTAATCCAATATCATAAAGATTTACAACGATATTTACAAGAGTTTGATAGTTTCATCTCTCACATTTAGATCTTTAGTGATTTTGAGTTAATTTTTGGACATGGTGTTATGTAGGGGTTCAACTTTGTTGTTTTATGTGTGATTCTCTACTTGTATCTACATTTTGTTGAAAAGACAATTCTTTACCCATGGGATGTTTTGATAATCTTGTTGGAAATCAACCATGAATAGAATATGGATTTATTTTTGTATTCTCAAGTGCATTCTTATTGGTCTATATGAATCTCCTTATGTCAGTACCATACTGTCTTGATTAGGCTAACTTTGTAGAGGCTTTTTTCAGTTTATGGGAAATAACAGTACCTCAGCTTTGTCCTTCTTGTTCTGACTATTCTGTATGCCTTTCATTTATATATGAAGCTTCAAAAATAATTGAAAGATGAATGGAAGATGACCACCCAGACAGATCAAATTTCTTGGATGAAATACTTCTGGGATGAGAAATGTCAGAAACTGAAAGGAATATAGCTGAAGTTTTAGGATAAAAAACATCTGCAGATAAAGAATTGAACACTCACGGGCACTGAGACAAAGAGAAGCAGGTTCTTTGTGATTACATGAGACTGAAACAGAAGCAGGAAGTTATATGTGTTGAGGAGGGGATTATAGGTGAGTTCAGACCACAAAGTATTTGATCTTTTAGATGGTATTTTATCCTGTCGGCAGGGAGAAGTCACTGAGGCTTATGGCAAACCTTCTTTATTGTTTTAGTGTTAAGGTCGATACTTTGCCCTGATATTTGAGAAATAGTAGCATTCTTTTCAGATACCATTCTCTTCAGATCGCTATATCTCTTGATCAATCAATTTATCAATCTATTTACCTACCGACCTATCACCTGTCATCAATTTAAGCTAATCTCACACTCTCAAAATAAATATTTCTGCTCTTAAGAATAAATCAGAGAGTACTCTGGATATTTTATAGTTAATTCCCCAAAATAGAAAGTCACGCCAAAATGTAATAGCAATCCTCGCTTCCAAATTTTGCATATTGACAAAGGTAAAAAAAAAAAAAATAACAATGAATGAAAAGAAACATCTTCCCCATTTTGCTTCTTTCTATCTTCAAATTCTCTTTTTTTTATTTGCATTGTGTTTTGGTGTTTAACCAAAACTGTTCTTTCCTCAGGTTTATTTTTCATCATGGTTGAGGGTTGAGCAGCCAGGGTGAGTGAAGCTGTGCCTAATATTTTACACTTGACCTTAGTCAAAAGGCTGAGAAGTGATGTGTACCTTATGTCTTAATCCCTATGGAAAAGTCCAATCCAATTTGGTACCTATCAGTTACAATTTTGTCTTTAGTGCAGTGAAATTCATTACACTATATTAAATTCCCCAGATTAAACAACAGATTTATAATTTTAACTCCACATTTTCTGTAACATACGTGAAAAACTCTGAGTAGTAAAATTGTTGAAGTTGAAGCAGAACATAAATAGCAACCAGTATTCATTCACTCAGTTTTCTTTTGCCAAATAACTTTACAATCAATAAATTCCAAGCATTATATGGAATTTTTCTGTTGTGCAAATAAAAAAAAAATGAGGTTGGATGAATTAGAACATTGCTTTCTCCACCTCCAACATATTTTTATATTAATTTTCTTAACAAATTTTAGATAATTATTAAAATGCTGTGCTATAAATTATAATAGCTTAAGTATCATTATGTTCCAATTTGACAGTCAAAAATTTAAATTATGAAAATTAAGCAAGATAACTAAAATAGAACTTTTTATAATCTAAGTTTTCATGGTGCTATCTATTTAATTCTCTGAAACCCCTGGTAATAATGTCTTGTGTGAGTCTTTTAAATGTATGCCAAGGACAGTGTGATTTGGTTGTGTTTTTCTTCCTGCCTGGTAATCAAACTAGAAAAGTTAAAGTGGGGAAAACTGATAAAGATGAACAGACAGTGAAAAAAGCCAGGCTATGCAGGGCAATTTAAAATATAAAGTTTCTGTTTAAAAATATTAAAAGTGAAAGAGGACAGTAGAAGGGCAGGAAAGAGATAGAATAACAAGTTGGATGAGGAGATATAATAAATGGAAACACTATTAGAGTGACCTACATTTTCTTCTGTAAAAGGCAAAGAAAAGACAGTTAAATCAGTTTTGGTTAAAAAAAAAATGCTTCCTCCTTCTGTGCTGCGAGATTTTGGAGCTTATCTAAATTCTAAAATAACTCCATTTCTGTTTCATAAAGCCAAATCTGCAAAAACACCAGTATAATGCTGACAAAATAGCTGTTATTTGCTCTGCCAGGATCATTCATGATCATGAACTGCATTTATAAAATCCAGAAGGGTCCTTCTAGTACTGAAGAAAATGGTTAATGTGTGTTGGTATCCAGATAGTTTCCATTGTATTTGGCAGTTACTTTACCAGATGCATAAAAATAACTCCATTTGACAGTACTTCCTTAAGTTTAATCAGTTACACCATTGTGGCATGACTGGTATTCAACAGTGGAAAGGGTTGCAAGCCATGCCCAATACATATCACACAATATCATGTCAATTAGTCATGTATGTTTATTCTGCTCAAAGCAAACCCATGGATGTGGGTTATAAGAAACCTGTCTTGGGCATCCCTGGTGTCCTAGGGGTTAAGTCTCAGCACTATCATCACTAAGGCCTGAATTTGATCACCAATCGGGAGTTAACCCACATGACTCAGCAGACCTCTCCTGTCTCACCTGCTGCTCCCCTCAGCAATGTGTTTCAGTTGATCTGCCTTTTCTGCTCCCCACTCTGTCTCCAGTGAATCCTTTCAACTGCCCCCCTCCCTGTACCTCTAGCCTACACCCCAGTTCTTCTACACATATACACAAAAGAACTCTATATTTTGCCTGAATTTAATCACCACATTATACAGCCAAAGTAAACTAGTTATTCATATATCATTGTCACTATTTTGCAAAATCCAATACTGAAATTCAGTTATATTCAATAATTTTCCAAAAGTACTAGTATTTCAAACATTCTGTTCTTCTAGTATTATTCTGAATCTTAATTAATATGGTAGTTACCTAAAGCCATAGCCAGCTCTTAGAAAGTGCTCAATGAACACTGTATAGCTGCTGTATATTATTTTTGGGATCCTTTTCTCTCCCAGTACTCTCCCAATCATATTGAACCCAGGATATGAATTATCAACTGCCTCTTCTTGGAGATCAGGCTTATGCTGTGACAGAAGTTATTTTCAACAGAAAAGGAACTTTCTGGGTTAAAGTGAAGAAATCAAGAGAGTGAACATGACAGCAATTTCTAGAAATATATTGGTCTCTTGGATTCTATAAAAAAACAAAACAAAACAAAACAACAAAACAAAACCCAGCAGCCATCACTCACACATGGTGATTATAGGCATTGTGCTGTATTTGGCAAAAAGATGTTCTACTGTGGCATTGAGAATTCTCCCTTAGCATTTACACAGCACGGAATGGAACCCGAGGGAGATGTGGAATGTGAGAGTTTCAAATCTGTTGACCTGGCACAGGATACCATGTGAACCTAAAATCCCATAAAAGAGAATCTTAGATGGACAATCTATACTATGCAGCTGAGTACAAAAATAAAATATTTTTTTGTATCGCATTGTAACATTGTATGTTTCAGGTAAGCATAATTATAAGAATTAGAAAATGTACACTACTAGAGAAGAAGTCAATTTAGTGAAATCTAATTTTTGGAGTAGAGTGGGGAAGAATTTATATAAATTTTTCACATCCACAGACTTCCGTAATAACTACCAATAGAATATGTAATAATCAGAACACATGAAGGAAATTGCCTTTGGGCTTGCAAAATTCTTGAAGACCCCCAACATGATCTACATGTGGATACTGCATCCACTTTCCCAGAGGACAATAAAAAGTTTCTCATTGGATACCCACTTTTAAACTTTGTTTTCCCTAAACTTTGTTTTCCCTAAAATACCACAAAGGATATATATCAAGATTTCCTTACTTGCCTATTTTGTCCTTCCAGCTATCCAGAAACAAAACAATGTGTATGTGTATATCAGTTGCAGGAACCTAAAAAAAAAAAAATGAGAAATGAGCTGTCCTTTTTTTTTGCACATTTGTGCACCATGCACATCTTTTTCTTACTGCAGAGATGTCATGATATTACATTTTTCTGTATATATAGATAAAATATAATCATTATAAAACCTCAAAAATTATGTAAAATTAAGGTCTTCTGAAAATTCATCACACTGAGATAAATTCCAATGATAGTTTAATGACTGTTTTTAATGCAACTTTACACATTAACTTATATCTGCATGTAGGTGTTTGTATACACAAATATATGCATATGTGTTATTTTACATTTAGGTTAAATGTAAAGAGACACTTATGATGTGTCTCTTCTGCACATCTACCCCAGTGTCAGTACCCTAAAACTCTTCATTTCAATCAAAGCACATAGTTTTACAATAGTTGCCTAGTGAAAATTAAGCCACATTCAACCTCTTTAGTGAAGTCAACATATACCAGATATATGTAAATGAGTAAAAATGTCTACCAAGATAACTCAATGACTACCAAGATAACTCAATGACTCTATGGAAGAATGAAAAAAGAGAACATCCATTTTCAGGTCTTGTGTACTATGGCTAAAATCATACACTATTAGATTCACCAAGACACTATTCCAATGATCTTGTTTCACAGATGAAGAAAATGAGGTTCAGAGGTTTAAACGATTTGCTCAAGTTAAATAGCTTGTTAAAAGCACAATGTGCGATATCCTTATTTGAATCCATACAAGAAACTAGAAATGCTTTAAGAGTAGAACAAACACCTTGCAAAACAGTGTCTAAGCACAGTTATCATTTATTTATATATTTTTTCAAAGATTGATTTATGTGTACAAGAACTGGGATATAGGCCAGAGTTCTGGGGGTGGTCTGGGAGGGGCAATCCTCTGGGAGGATTCACCAGAGACAGAGTGGGGAGCAGAACAGGCAGAACTACCTAAATGCACTAATGAGCAATGGGTGAGACATGAGAGATCTGCTGTGCCCTGTGGGCCATCTCCCTGGCTGTCGGGGGTAATATCTTGATTGCACTGTGTCTTTAACCCCTGCACCACCAGGGAGACCCATAGTTACTATTTATTGAGCATCTATTAAATGCCCAAGACAGCTTTAGGCCTGTAAAAAAATATATAGGTTTGCAAGGCAAATATTGTTTACACAGGTATTATTGTTAACATTTTATAAATGAGGAAAGCAAGTCACACAGAAAGCAGATCATTTGCTCATGTCAAGCAGCTCCTATCTGCAAAGCCTGTGCTGCTGTGAATGAACTGGGCTGCCTTCCAGTAGCAGCAGAGCCCGGAACCAGAGGCTGGTGACTCAGGGCTTGTTAGGCTACCCTCAGCATTAATTTTCACCTTTCAACTGATACTGCTGCCATCTCTCCCTTTTGTGAAATGATGAATTCAGCCAAATAGGTCTTGGATTGTGGCTTGTCTAATCTCTTTCCAATTGGCTAGTCCAGGATCAATTGACTGGTAAAGCAGGTTTATGCCTTGTATTTTATAAACAGAAGTAGAGCTATGCAAATTGACTATTGACTATGCACTTAAATGGAGTATTTAAAACTAAATATACTAGTTCTACCCCCAAGGCTTCATTTTATACTTAGAGTACAGAACAGCAAAACAGCAATAGAATCAGCTTTTATTTTTTACAAGAATTTAAAAGACAATCACAGGGGCCTCCCAGGTGGTGCAAGGCATTAAGACACAGCACTATGAAGCTATCCACAGCCACTGCAGCACAAGTTCGATCCCCCACCAGGGAGCTACCCACATGGCACAACAGACCTCTCCTGTCTTGCCCACTGTTCCCCTCAGCAGTGTATTTCAGTAGATTTGCCTGTTCTCCGCAATCTCTCTGGTGAATCTCACCCCCTGCATCTCTGGCCTGTACCCCAGCTTTTGTATGCTTAAATGAATAAATCTTTAAAAGAATAGTAAGACAATCACACAGTTGTGTTCAATGAGGAAAGGGAAGGAATAAAGCAGTTATTCCTAGGAACTGAGAATAACAGAGCTAAAGGCTCTAGGGAAGGATTCTTCTTTACATTTTCTGAACTTCAGTGATTTTTGGTTATCTTTGGTATTTCTTTGCTTTCAGATAAACCACTATAATTTATTTCCTATCTTTTCATAGTTATCTTTTTTCTTGTCTTGGACAATAACTTCCTATGTGACGCTACAGTGTCTGCATTTAGGATCCACACTAAGGTATTTGCCTATCCTATATTTATTTTAACTACATCCACAATACCCTAGTTCCAAATGGAGTTACATTCACAGATCGTGGGGCTTAAAACATGAAAATATCTTTTTAGGACTACAATGCACCTCATTAAATTCATTTTTTAATTAACTTGTTAGCACTATTACAGAGTAACCATTTTTAACATTTGGAAAACACAGAAGCAAAATGAAAGCATTGTTTTTTAATCTTCCCAAATACAAACATGTTCTTAATGTTTTTTTTTTTTCCTATGGATATATATATAAAGGGGCATACATATGTAGTTAAAAAAATTAGTCCTTTGTGCTAGACCTGTTGCTATGATCTGGAGATAGAGATAAAATAAGACAAGCATGGATGCCCTCATTCTTAGAAAATGAACAAGAGAGAGAGAGCAAGAGAAAGAGAATTTTGATTACACACAAATGAATCAACCTGGTGGGTAAAAGCTATAAAAGGGATGTCCAGTACAATTGGAGCCCCAGATGGGAGCCCAGAAATAAATTGATTCTAATCTGAAGTATATCTATAGATGATTATGTGAGTCAGGAAGATAATTCCTTCTAGGTAGGGGAAGAGCATGTACCAAGACCCTGGGGCAGAGGATAGTAAAGGAAAGAAGACTGATTCAGAGGAGGCCATTGAAACTGGAGTGTACTAAGTGGGAAGGAGGCACAAGCTGTAGTCAAGAGTTACATGACTTGTGGGTCATATTAAGAACAAGTGCTGCCTCATGCCAAGAAATGTAGCAAGTCATTGAAGGCATCTATTCAAAGTTTGCTTTATAAAATATAGTTTTTTCTTTGACAGAACAAATACCACTTACTCCTTTTTCTTCTGTTCTTCCTCTGTGGGCTTGCTCATGTTTTATGAACTAAGGAAAGTTTGGGGAGACAGAGATTTCATTATTTCCCTGTTTGGGGAATAAAGGATAGTCAAAACCCCACTCAATTTATGCTGTGCTAGCCATATTCCCCTCCTTTTAACCTATGTCAAGAACCTGGTGAGTTGTTCTTCTCTTTTTTTTTTTTTAATTTATTTATACAAGGACTGGGTACAGTCAGAAGCGCGGGAGGGTGAGAGAATTCACCAGAGCCAGAAATGGGAACAGAGCAGGCAGACCGATGAAATACACTGCTGAGGGGAGCAGCTGGCGCAGCAGGAGAGGTCTGTCGCACTATGCGGGACCCTCGCTGGTGGCTGGGGATGGAACCGGCGCTGCAGAGGCTGCAGGCAGCTTCGCAGCCCAGCGCTCAACCACTGCGCCACAGGGGAGGCCCAAGTTCTTGACCAAATGATTGGGAGCTATCAAACTATTCATTTGCTTTCAGTTTGGTTTAGGGGTTGGTTAGCATGTGTATTAAGCCAAGTGGAAAAGAAAACCCTGGCTCTTCCCAGAAACATGAGGACATAGATTCAATTTTGTTTTTCTTTACATTCCCCATATGCAGCTGGTGATGGCTGGTTTGTGTGCTCAGCACGCAGCCCAAAATTGAACACTGAATGCCAAGTGTTTGAAGCAAGGAAAGTTTATTTCAGGTATACAAGCAAGGAGGCAGGAGAACAAAGACACAAAAATCTGCCTTCCTTATTAATAAATAAAATGAGGTTAATAAAGATTCTTAAAATCATGATTGAAAAGAATTAAATTTTACTGGTTGATAAGAGGATGAAGGGTTAGTAAATGTGAACTGGCAAGTTACAGGGAAGTACATATATGAAAAATATGAAGAGATTTTTCTTGAGATATCTTGAGTAAGGAATTTCTGTTGGTGGGCACATACCTCTGGGTGGGGCACACTCACTCCTACATTCTAAGACTCCTGGTGCCACCTGGTCTTGGAACCCAATTCACGGGTAGTTGGTTCTGCTTTGCTCTGACTGGGGAATTTGCAGAAGATGCTATAGGAGGGAGAGGGAGACAGGGGAGAACAAGATGTGGAGCCTGGCTTGATGGTGGCTTTGGTGTGGTAAATACATCTAAGTAGGTGTTGTAAACCAATGTCACCACATTATAAAATAATATAAGATAAAATAAAATATTCAACCTCACTAGTAATACAGGAAACTCAAATCTGAGATGTTTAACCTTAAAAGAAGAAAAAAGAACATTAGATTTTTTTTTTTTTCTTTTGTGCTCTTATGGTCTGAAAGCAATTTAACCATTTAGGCTGTTTCACACATGATAGTGTTCGGGTGTTTGGCCATGTAATATAACTACTGCATTATATAGGTGGATAACTTTCCATCTGCTCTCAGAAAGAATTTTTATAATTATTAATTCCTATACCTTTTTACATATTTGTGACTTCCCAGGAAACACTTAAGGCACTCTTACAGTTTCTCATGCTTCCTAGTTACAAATTCAAGAGTTAATGAGGAAAACTAGAGATAACCTTATTAAATTTAAATGAAGTCTTTCAGAAAATATTATTGGCAATATCTCTTTCCCTTATTTTAATAAGTTGTCTTTATTGTTCATTTTCCTTTGTTACTCTCTGCTCTCTATTTTATTTTCTCATTTATTAAAATATTAGGTGAGATAAGCAGTAAGGTCAATAAAAGTATATTTCTGTTCTAGAAAACCAATGAAAATTAAGTTACCACTTAGTTAAGCCCATAGGCAAGAGGAACAAAAGAAGTGGTTATCTGTCTCCAAAGAATAGTACCTAATGGGGATTGAACAGGATTTCTTTTCCTGCTGGTTCATTCTGCTTTTTTGTATGATGTGTTGAGAATTCACTTGAACCCTTGAAATTCTGATGAGCACACATGTCAAATGGTTCAATAGCAGACAAAGCAATAATTCCACAGAGGTCTTTGGCAGAGGTTGGGGCAAGAGAGTATAGAAAAGAGAAGTGGGAAGAAAAAGATGATATCAGTGATTTCTCCTAGGAGGGAGAGTCTTCACTTGAAGACATTTGTGTGGGAGAACCAAAGATTACTGTAAGCTCTTTCCTCTACCTTGGTTCATCTTGCTAACTCAATGACCTCCAGAAAAAGATGTTATTTTAAAAAATAATTTGCTTTATATTGAAAGTTTAAATCTTAAAATAAAGTTAATTATACATTGTAAATAGAATTTTCTCTGGTATAAATCCAATCCTTTTTTCTCTGAATGGGTACTTTCACACACTTGCAGTTGGTCCTAGCTTTTTTGTAATAGACATAACCTTAGAATAACTAACTTAGCATATAAATGGTTTTCGTGAAGAGAAAAAAAAATCTTTGAAACAATAAAATGTGAATTATACACAGTTTGAAATGTGATTTAATATGTTCAGTAAATGTGCTACCAGCCTGTAACTCGTACAGCTTACCTCACATAATGACTTCCGTGAACCTTACTTGTCAAGGCCATGCAAGTGAAATATAGTAAGTGTTGAATTCTATTTTGCAAAAGTCCATTTTATTAATGTTATCTATGAAATCTTCAGTTGTTTAGAAGTAGCAGTATATTTTCTGAATAAAATAATATTCATAATCATATAAATTAACAGAGTATGTATATGCTTATGTGTAGAAGGAAAATCAGAAATACATGTATGAACTTACAACTATGTATACATATATGAATTTACACAGAAAAATAAATTATATATCCACATACATAACATCAGAGTAGTCATTTTTCATATATACTTTTTTCTCTTACATAATCAACTAGTGATGTAGATTTTAAATGGTGAATAAATCATAAGTTTTATGTTTTACTTTGGACAACAGGAGAAAAGAATTTGAATATAAGGTTTGAAGAAGGAGCATATGGAAAACATTGACTGCTATAGGTTTCCTCCACATTGGACTGGATAAAATTATGGTGAATTTACATGTGTGCACATCAATCAGGGAGGTCCCAATAGGAGTTGAAGTATCTTAAGAATATCAATGAATGTGGTATAATTTATCTAAATACAATCAGTCAGCACTGAGGAATGATGACCATGTTCTAAATGGCAAGGAAACAAAGGGAAAGTAGAGCATCAAAAATTGGGGTTTTCCCAGGAAATTCCCAGCCTTTCATTTGGAGGTGGGGAATATGTTAATCTGATCTGAAAGATACTGTGTCATTGAATAAATGAAGTATCCCACTAAACTTCCATCAAGTTTATCAGAGAGTAGCAAGGAGCGATATGCACTCTACAGTAATAGATTGACGCCAAGCCTATACCAAGAGGGTGTGAAGAGGTTCACCATTCAGATAATGAGACTTTCTGCAGAAACTAAGAAAATAAAATGACTAAAGGAGTAGGGAATAGAGTTAGGTTTGGGTTTTGGGAGGTGAGATTCAGAAATGAAGCATTCATGAAAGTGGTTTGAATTTCTAGCATCAAAGGGGAGAACACTGGGCTTTCTTATGAGCTTGCACATATGTAGAGCCTGAAACAAGAGACTTAGGAAACTATCTGAAAATGGAGTGAGATACTTGATTACAAAAAGGGATACTACTGTAGATTCAACTGAGACCTCATCGGACAAATTCACTACCCCAAAATTCCAGTTGCAGGCAGTTTAGTCCAGAATTCAAGTAGGTTTAAAGCATTCCTTCAAGATTCTTACCGTGTTAATTGAAGTAAATCAAATCCTCAAATATTTGCTTTTTGGCAATAGGATATAAAGCACTACCATCCAAGATTGATTCCTATTGCCTTCAGAGTTTTGAGAGAAGGACGTATGTAGAAAGCACAAATAATGCCTTAGCAGAGATCATTTCAACAAAGAAGTGAAGCTCAGTATTTGTTTTTGGTCTAAGATGGAAAAGAGAAAATTGTGCAGAAGCACAATAGAATAGGCACAAAGACAGGGACATTCCAAAGAATAGAAAATGATTTATCAATATGAAATGTTACTGAACTAAGTGTGTATCTGTGTGTGTCTGTCATATGTGTGTTAGAAAACAAAAAAACAAATGTTGGCCCAGATATCTGAGTGTTAAACCTGCCACTTGTTACTGGCATGCTTGAATTCAAGCAGATAGTCATTATTTCTACAGTTATCATTTTTCTGAAATCAATGAACTCAGAAAAATAGGGCATTCACACTAATTCAATGCCATTTTCTTTTAAGGCGTTGAAGGGGTGTGTGTGTGTGTGTGTGTGTTGGTTTGAAACTAATATTTGCAATCTTGGTGTATTTTATTTCCAATTAAAGTAATCTGATCCTTTTTTTCAATTTTAGAAAGTTTGAATAAGAATGTATTTGTTTATTATAGCTATGCATTTATTGGTGTTCTCTGACCCTCAAATTACTCAAAATTCCCAAAAAATCTAAAGATAAAGCAGCACAGTTTTCTTTACAAATAAATACCTAATCATAAATTACTACTGCTTTAAAGGATTTGAAAATTTGAATCACAGTGGAACAGAAGTGATTTACCCAAGGTTACCAAGCTACTAAATAACAGAGCAGCCTTGTTACTTTTCAGTCATCTGTTAATTTACTATTATTTTCAGAGTTTTAGAAACTTAAAATATTCTTAAAAAAAAACAGGCTTTATTGTTATTCAAACCTTGAAAGAAAACGATTTGAAATATAGCAATCACATATTTTGAGACATCTAATTTCCTCAAATCCCATTTTCAAACAGCAGATATTTCATGCAACATATTTTGTTGAACTGGTTAGTATATAAAAGTGACTTCTGTGTCTATGGAAGTCAAATCAAATTAAATTAAAAATGCCGTGAACTTCATGATCACAAAGGGTCCTCTGGAAATTCTGTCTCCTGGAATTATCTGATCACTGAGAGTGTGATATCATATACCTAAAACATTGGTTGTTTGCACACCTGTAGATTGTTTCCAGTGTTAAAATTAGATATATCACCTATATAAAGTTGTATACCATCCCTTTCATTTCCATTATTTATTTAAAAGTCTAATAACTTTTTTGAAGTAAATTATCTAATAAAACATAGTAATATGACTTATCAGTGACACCTTGATAATGACTGAAACTTTGATATAAGTAAGGATAAGCTGTATAATCCACCTAACCTTAACTTATAAAAGTCATTATTGGATAACAAACTAAAGGATATTCTGAATTAACTGTAGATTGCCCAAAATTCAGGTAAAATATTGACTATATGAAACAATTAACTTATAAATTAAAACTAATAGCAAGAAGATGACAAAACCTCTATAAATAACATTCAGAGAATAGTAGAAGAAAGTGTCTTCAGAATCTAATTATCTTAAGGAGTTATTGACAACTTGTAAAAAAAAATATGCTGAAAGTTCCTGCTTAGGGACTATTCTGTCCCACATATAATTTTTTTTTCTATTTTCTAGCTTATGACTTAGACTATTAAAAACAGAAAATGAGCTTCCTTTTTTTCACTGTAATAGATTTATTTAAAATTTTGTGTGTATTCCTTTTGAGACTAATTGACTTCTAGGGCGCAGTAAAATGTTTTCCATCAAATGAGACAGATGTCCACTCAATTCATCAACCAGCAATTACAAGCAGATCAATATTGTTATGCAGTATGAAAGACAAAGAGAAAATATAATACCACTGTCACTACCTACACTGACTTCAGCTTGACTAAAGTGTCAAATGAAATTATCAGTATCCATGAGACTCCCAATCTGGATATCAGAAATTTAGGATTAGGGGCCTTCCTTGGTGGCCTAGGGGTTAAGTCTCAGCACTGTCACTGCTTCAGCCTGAGTTTGATTCCCCACTACTGATCTCCTCGCATATAGCACAGCAGACCTCTTCTGTCTCACCTGCTGCTCCTCTCAGCATTGTATCACATCACATCTGTCTGTTCTGCTCCCTACTCTGTCACTAGTAAATCCTCTTACCCTCCACACCCCTGTCCTGCACCTCAGTTCTTCTACATGAATATAAAAATAAAATAAATTTAGAATTAGAATATAATGTTGATACTATATCATAAATAATGTTCTTTAAATACAGTTAATCCTGGGTTTCCTCATCTAAATTGGTAGTAATAACAACAACAACATCTACTCAGGAGGTGCTGAGGGAGGAGGTAATGTAAGCAAAACTTTAGTATATAACTTGTAATACCTTGTTGAAGTAAAAAGTAACTCTTACTGTTACTATTACCAGAAATGGAATAGGTGGACAATTAATAGTTTAATTGTGATGAGTATAGTAGTTTGAAGTGTCACATAATGTGCCCAACAAAAGCATTGCATGAAAAGGGAGATAATGAAAGACATTTTTCCTTTATGGAGATTATAAGCAACAATAAAGGTCTCAAATGAGATCTTTGAGTATAGTATGAACAGTCTAATTGGAATGGAGTGAAAACTCCATATTGGGATATCAAAAAATAATTGTAGTGGATGAGATTGATAGAAGACATTGGAAGTCAATTGAAAAAGAATTAAGTAGTATTTACCAAGTTATTTCTCATCTCTGCAGTAATTTTGGGATGGGAAGTGAAGGCTGTAGAAACAAAGAAAAGAACATTTTGAGGGCCCTTGATGAGAAAGAAATTCTTATAAAATTGCTATTAAAATTGCAAAGAATGTCAAAGACAATCTTTTGTCCCGATGGGAAAAAAATAAATATGTACATTGAAGAAAGTGTCAGAATCATAAAGAGATACCCAAAGCAGTTATAATTTGCGTTATGGTAAGAACAATTGTGCAGTAGAGTACATGATGAAAGAAAGGTGAGAAGAGGGTAGAGTCATGAAGAAATTGAAGCCACAATGAAAAAGTGACATGTAATACAAAATGAAGACCAGTGACAGGTGTAAGTTTTTGTTAAGCATGTTTTTGGATTCACTAACTTCATTACTAATGGGACTGGTCTTTTTATATATGGTCTATTTATATATGGAAGAGCTGTGAAATTGGTCATTTTATTATTAGTATTGTTAATTTTTCAGGACAGAATGTGAAAGTGTGGGGTCTGGATGGACTTAACTCAGATCCCTCAGGTTCGCTCTGGAGTCTCTTTGCTTGAAGTGTTTTTGAACTGTGCTGTTTTCCCAATCATTTCTCTTTACTTGCAGTGAGTGATGGATTCTTCTCTGTTTAAAGTGAAAAATAATCCTTTAAACATTTTTGTTTCCTTTCCTTACTATTTCTTCATTCTGCTTGGCTTACTTTAATAGACATATTCCATCCATATGGAATCCATTTTTCCCTTACTCTCTGAAAAATGAGAAAAGTAACCTATACTAAGGAATAGGTCATGAAGATCAATTGAGGAAAATGAAAGGTTCCTCTACTGTATTATTTAAGCTTGACTCATCTAAAGTTGGTTACATTTATCATGAACGACTAAGAAATTACTGGAGAAAGTTATTTTTATACTTATATAAGACTTAAACATCTGACAGCACTCTCACTCCATTGTTTTAATTTTCTGCTAAAGATAAAGATCATTCTTTTTCTTTTTGTGGAAATCTATAATTATAGATAGATTGAAAATTATGAATAAAGTCTGTTCATCCTTATAAGAAGTAATGTTCCACATATTTTTTCCTTTGTCTTAATGGCTATCATATTTTGATGTGACTTGTAATGTCAGTGGTCAGCAACCACCTTACACATACATGATCATTCATTGCTAATATGTTTGTTGCATAGTATGTGCAACCAACACACAGACATTGAATGGCTCATAGTTCTGAGCCTAACTTGAGATTCTGGCCTAAGTAGAGGAATATAAAGGATTATGCATTCTCAATTTTCTTTAAATAAAACAACAACAACAGCTTTTTGGCTGTGTCAACCAAAATCTAATGGTGAGGATGGGGTATCTACTTTAAGTATTTCCCACAAGGGCTATAATGAAGGTTTTACTGAGTCCATTATAGCTGAAATGTCAAGCAGGCCAAGTGAGGAACCCACAGGTTACCAACAATAGGGCACATTAATGCCAGCAACCAGCTGACACAGAAGCCAGAGAAAGGCTTCCAAGGGGTGAGGAACATGGAACAGGTTGGCAAAAATGGGGAGTATACCTTAAGGGAAACTGAGCAAAGGTGAGTGGAGAGACATAGTTTATGAATTGTCAAAGGAAGAACTTTTGAACTGAAATACATGCAATTAATATGAAAACCAGAATTTCTCACAAGTCAGTGGTAATTTTCCATGTTCAACTGAACACAAACACACACATACATATACACATGTGCACCTTACTATAAAACCATTTTCATTTTTATGGTATTTTTATTTTGTCATAAATTAATTAGTGCTCTTCTGAAGTTAGCATATCATTTATAGCCATTCTTCAAGAAGTCAATGTTATAAAAACACTAATAAACTATACAATCTGAAACATTTCCCATTCAATAACTAGATATTGCTGTGATTTTAACATAATTTAATGGCTACAATTAAAACATTTTCTTGTGCTGTACAATCTTTGGCATATATTCACAAAATAAAATTAGGCATGGAAAACAATGCATATTGAAATGTCCTATCAAATCTTTTCCTTAGTTAAGAAGTTGCTTTGGGTATATATACACCATGGAATATTACTCAGCATTCAAAAAAGATAAACTCATGCAATTGCAGCAACATGGATGGCACTGGAAGGGATCATGCTCAGCGAAATAAGCCAAAAAGAAAAATACCGGATGGTCTCACTCATAGCAGGAATCTAGAAAACTTAAATAAGGGACCAGGAAAATGAATAACTATAAGAAAGTGAAAATCAAAATCAACAAAAAACTATGAACCAGAGACACTTTTTGGGGGGTGGGGGCCGGGAGGAGAAGGATTGGGGTCAGAATGGGGCATTTGCAATTGTATGGGGGAATATAAAAATAAAATTTATTATTTAAAAAAAAAAAGAAGTTGCTTTGGAAAAGAACTGATTTGGCTTGAAATTTACTGGGCATAATACAAACGCATTTTCATTATCATTTCCTTGTGATTTGAATCAGTTACATTTTTTTTGGGGGGGGGGGCTAGCTGTATTTCAGGTGGAAAGGGGCTATGTGTTAGAGCACCAGTGAGTCTTCCTCTTCACCACTCCATGTAATTAGGTTTACTGAGCCAGCAAGAGAGAGGGAAAGATAAATCAATGATATCTCCCACCTTCTCATCCTCCACCTCTTACTCCTCATCTTCTTAAATATACAAGGCCCTTTGTTTTAAATTAAGATCACAATATATAAACTTTATTCTATAGACAATAAGTCAAAAGAGCAATTGCATTTTCACAGTACTAATGGTTAAAATTAAAAATCAAAAGAAGCGATTATGATAGCGTAGGAAATAGGAGACAACATAGGTGATGAAAGATGGAGCAGATTCTAGATTCTGAGAAACTGATTCAGAAGTCTCATAGTGGTGTAATTCTTTTGGGTTGTAGATTTCAGTACTTATCTACTACCCTTTATATTTTTGATTAGATTGTTCAACTTTTTCATAGAAATTCATCATAATTTGTAATAAAGATTTTTGGAATGCAACAGATAAGACACATGCTTGATGTTCCCAGTTTGTTTGCCTCCTAATCTCTATTTGTAAAGGCAAAGGGAACTGTCTTTTTAGACAAGTGTAAAATGTAGGTGAGTGTATTATTCTACACTTGGGGAAAATCATAAATTTATAATTGTATCATTTTAAGTAAAGTATAACAGTGAGATGAGTATAGGGATACATTCAAAGGACATATCATAAGTTAGCTTGGAAAAAGAGAAATATAGTGAAAATCAAGCTGACAATTTTTAACAACTATTTATGACATATTCTCTATCACTCCATCTGGTAACATGGAGAAAATACATTTCTCCTGGAAAATCTGATATCATCAGTACACTGAAATATTTCTCTTAAACTGCTAAAGGAAAATGATATGTCATAGAG
This sequence comes from Talpa europaea, assembly GCF_964194135.1. NCBI lineage: Eukaryota > Metazoa > Chordata > Mammalia > Eulipotyphla > Talpidae > Talpa > Talpa europaea. The sequence goes on along the minus strand of NC_140070.1, from coordinate 123,596,027 downwards.
CACTGCCTTCCTTATGATCTACTCCATTCACTACTCAGAAATTCAAATGGGGCAATTGGATTGATGATATATTTGTTTACATATCATTGACACCTTTGTAGAAAATAAATATAGCAAGTGAGTGAAAATTACAGTGAATGTTTATAGGAATTGCTTTAAAGTTTAGTTTACAACATGTGGGAAGAGTTGTATTTGTGAAATAATTATAGTGATGAGTTACAGTGATAATTTATTTTTTCATATTAATATAAACTAATATTGACACAGCATTCTTACAATTACATGATTCAGTTACTTTACATTTTTGCAAAACTCAGATTAGAAAATAGTATTACCCCATTTCAGTGTTTTATTAATTGCCTTAGGATACAGCACTATTAAATGGCAGACTCAGAATAGCAGTCTGTGGTTTCAAATTCTATTTTCATAGAGTAAATCTCCATGACTGAGGTCATCCTTGACTCTTGATAAATTTATATAAACCTATATAAAATTAGATTTTGTGAATTTTTCTTGAGTCACAATTATGTTATATGGTTGTCTTAATCCAGAAATCAAAATACCAGATCTGAAAGTATGTACTTCCAAATGAGATGAGAAAGAACTTTTGAAATTGAATGGCTTAAAATTTGAGACACAAAACATAAAGATATGTTTAACATTAGAAATGAGATTCTGGGCCTCCGAAGTGGCACAGGTAGTTATGCGCAGTGCCGTGAAGCTGTCCACAGCCTCAGCAGCGCAGGTTCGATCCAGGCCCGACAGGGTGCAAACCCACATGGTACGGCAGACCTCTCCTGTCTCTCCTGCTGCTCCCCTCAGCAGTGTATTTTAGTCAATATGCCTGTTCTGTTCCTCACTTTGTCTCTGTTGAATCCTCTTATACCCTCCTGCACATCTGGCCTGTACCCCGTACCCCAGTTCTTTTATGCATGAATAAATATACCTTTAAAAAAAAGGAAATGAGAGGCTGCTATATTCTAAATGGAATTAATTATAATTTTGTAAAATTTTGTGCAATTAAAATCACTGTTTTTCAAACTTGATGCTTTCACTGGTTTTTGTTTAGTCCTTTTTTAAAGATTTAATTTATTTGTGCATACAAGAACTGAGGTGTAGGACAGAGGTGTGGGTGAGGAGGGTGAGAGGAGTCACCAGAGATAGAGTGGGGAACAGAACAGGCAGACTGACTGAAATACACTGCTGAGGGGAGCAGCGGGTGAGACAGTAGACATCTGCTGTGCCACATGGGTCAGCTCCGTGGCTGGGCTTCAAACTCAGGCTACGGTGGTGATAGTGCCGAGCCTAACCCCAAAGCCACCAGGGAGGTCCCTGTTCAGTCACTTTTACAGTTTGGAAGGACTGCATACAGTGGTGTAAATATAAAATGTGTGTGTATGCATGTATATATGTGTATGTATGTGTATGTGTACCTGTACACACACATATAATTTCTATATATAGTTTCTGTGCTAGAACCAAGAGCACACTAGAAATATTTTACCTGACAGATGTGTTAAATGGAAGTCCCACGCTTCACACATTTCTGAGGATCAAAGTGAAGAACTCCAGGTGCATTAGGGAATCCTTTTTACTCCCTTCAATATCCTCCATCTCTGATTGTGTGCTAAACTTTAATAATTAACAGAACTCTCTCTTATGTAAGATACTGTTGAAATAGCAAAATCCTACCTCTGTGTCTCTGAAGTATGATGTTCTGCAAATATAAAGTTTCCCTTAACCTCCAAAGAAAAAATAATTGGGTTAATCCAGCTACCACAAATGTGAAATTGAGGAGCTACTTGCTAAGACTGAATTTAATACTGTCACATGTCATCAGAGAACTGCTTGTCTGATCATGTTGCCACTGCACAAAGTAAGCCCTGACTACAGAGGATAAAGAATGATTATTCTAATATTCAGACATATTTCATTGTCAACCTTGAACAAAACAGGGAAGAGTGTTTCATGTGACTCTTTCCATTTCCTTGAAAATGCATTTAACTGGTTACTATGTTAGTAGTTTAGCCAAGACAATGGAAGAGGTTTTTTTTTTTTAAATTATTATTATTATTGTCTACCTATGATTTAAAAGTGAAATTTTAATAATGTAGATTTTGGGGGTATTCTTTTAAAGTATCCAATATAAGAAAATGAAATATTGGAAATTTGTTTAATAAAATGTGTTTGTATATCATAAAACCATATTTTTTTAACCACTGCTGCTTCTAATCTTATGCATTAAGGGTTAAAAATGACTAAAATTTAGAATTTCTGCCAATGATTAGGAGGGATTTTATACACACACACACACACACGTAAAGGCTTTATCATTTGCTTATCAAAAGCAGGATGACTGGTGGCCCTTTTACTTGCTGTTTTTGAATCTGCCCTGTTACTGTGTGACTTTGAGAGGGCCTCTCACCTTTCTTTCCTTTTTTTTTTAAAGATTTATTTTTTTTAATTATACAAGCACTGGGTACAGTCAGAAGCACGGGAGGGTGAGAGAATTCACCAGAGCCAGAGCGGGGAGCAGAACAGGCAGAAGGACCGAAGTACACTGCTGAGGGGAGCAGCGGGCGGCAGGAGAGGTCTGCGCGCCATGTGCGACCCTCGCTCATGGCTGGGGATCGAACTGGCGCTGCAGAGGCTGCGGGCAGCTTCACAGCCCAGTGCTCAACCACTGCGCCACCTGGGGAGGCCCGCCTCTCACCTTTCTTCATAGAAAGACTGGAATGGGGCTACTGAATTTAATAATATCCCAAATACTCTTCCAATTTCAACATTCTTTGGTCTTGAGATATTCTACTTGATTATAGAGAAAAGCAATTTAAAGGCGTAAACTATTTAACAACTGCTTTTTTTTCCCCTGTGTTATTTCAGTAAAAGTTCAATGAAAGCAAACTGACAAGTTTAGGTGGCTTTCAGAACATTAAAAAAATAATAATAAAAGAGAAAGACTGTCAACTTTTGAGAAATTTTCAATTGAAGACAAGGAGAGAACTCTTGTTCTCTGTCCCTGAACTGTCATAATATGGCTATGCATAGAGTCAGTAAATGTCTGACAAGGCTGTCAATTAAGAATGAACCACTGGGTCATATTTGTTGGTGTAGGATAAAAGATAATTTCCAATAAAAGTAAAAGAGTAAATTCCCTAAAAGAATGATTTGACTTAGACAATAGTAACCAAATTCCATGCCATAACACATTTGCTAAAATTCATTCACTTGTAATCCTCTTTAAAATGCTAAATTTAGAATTCCTAAGGGATCAGCAACTAATATGAAAAATACTATTTAGAAACCATCCATATACAGCACAAATTCTTTGTATATGATTTGATACAATGGCTATCATTTATCTTTCAAAATCTCTAATACCTGGAAATTCTAAGTAACCTTTTGGGAACTAAATCCACAAAAAATGTTTTCTAGTTTCTTAATTCTTTTTATAAGAAATATTACCATACCAAGGTAAAATAGTTTTACTTCCCTAGGCCAAATTTCTGTCACAAAATGAAATAGGCAAATGCAATTAGTCAAAAGAAAGCTCAGCTATAGTATATTTGAGTTTAAAGGAATAAGCCTTAGGAATTAGCTCAAATAATTTCTTATCCATTGCTTCATATGCAGACCTCATTTAATGCAGCTGACATTTTGCCCTGCTACCTCTGCTGAACTGCCATAATACAAAAGTCACTACATTATTAGAAAGCTTATTCCACTGCCTGAAAAGGAAATTTTCTTCCATTTTTAAGGTAACATTAGTTTTCAACAATGCATAGTTTTCAACAATGCATTAGTTTTCAACAATGCAGATGTATAATTTCTCATCTCAGCACCAAAAGTTCAGTTAACATCTATCACGGGGCTCTCCCTGATGCTGCAGGGGTTAAAGTCTCAGCAATATCAAGCTATCTTCAGCCACTGTGGCATGAGTTTGATCCGCCAGCCAGGGAGCTAACACACATGGTGCAACAGACCTCTCCTATTTCATCCACTGCTCCCTTTAGCTTTGTGTTTCAGTAGATCCAACGTGTTTTGTTCCCCACTTTGTCTCTGGTGAATCCTCTCACTCCCTGCACCAGTGGCCCTACACCCCAGTTCTTGTTTCCATAAATAAATAAAAATAAAATCTTTAAAAAATAGTTACAAGCAAAACAAAACAAAAACAGCTGTCATGAACCAACAAACCAATTGACCCCCTCTACCTGTTACTTACACTTCCCCTCTGGTAATCACCATTTGTTGTCAGGGTCTAAAGTTGTGTTTTTATTTCTGTTGTGTTTATTCCTTTGTTTTGTTTCTTTATATTCCATATGAGTGAAATCATATGGTATTTGTCTTTTTCCTTCTGTCTTATTTTGCTTAGCAAAATCTCAAGATTTATTCATTCTGTTGAAAAGTGGAAAGACTTCATCTGTTATAAGGCTGATTAGTATCCCATGGTGTGTGTGTGTGTGTGTGTGTGTGTATTCACATATATGGATATTTTCTTATCCATTCATCCATCATCAGTCATTTAGATTGTTTCCAAATCTTGCCTATTGTGAATAGTGCTACAATGAACATAGGAGTGCCTCTATCACTTCAAATTAGTGTTTTCATATTCTTTGAGTAAATACCTTGTAATGAAATTCCTGGATCATGTGGTAGTTCTAATTTTAATTATTTTTAAGGTCTTCCATACTGTTTTCCATCGAGTTTGTACTAATTTATATCTCTGCCAATTATGCATGTGTTCCTTTTTCTACATATGTCCACATTTACTATTTCTTGACATTTTGGTAATAGCCATGCTATTGCATGTGAAGTGAAACCTCACTGTGATTTTGATTTGCATTTCCCTGATGATAAACAACATAGAATATCTTTTTCATGTGTCTTGACTACTGTATGCCTTCATTGGTGAAATACCTACTTAGAAACTCTAACCATTATAAAATCAGGTTATATATATTTTTATCATTTAGTTTTATAAATTGTTTATGTATTTTGTATATTAAACCTTTTGTCTGATAGTTTATAAAACTTTTCTCCTATTCAGTAGGCTTTTCATTTTATACCTGGAAATATAAAAATATAATTGATATAAATATAAATTGATATAAATATAAATATATAAACATTTATTATTTTTATATAATATAAAATATATATTCATTATATTTGTATAAATAAACATATTTTCAAATATTGTTAGGGTTAGGTTTATCCTTGTTTTCAAATATTTATTTATTTTTAAAATTTATTTTATTTTATATATTTCTTATATCATTTTTCATTTTTGCACAATGTATGCATTTTCATTTTGGTTATATTCCCCATACAATCCCACACCGCTTATTTTGACCCTAATCCCTCCTCTCTTCCCCTCCACTCCCCATAGTGTGTCTCTGGTTTATAGTTGCTTGTTGATTTTGATTTTTTCTTTATTATAATTAGTCTTTTTCCTGGTCCCTTATTTAGGTTTTCTAAATTCCTGCTATGAGTGAGACCATCTGGTATTTTTCTTTTTCTTTCTGGCTTATTTAACTGAGCATGATCCCTTCTAGCGCCATCCATGTTGCTGAAAATTGTATGTGTTTATCTTTTTTGAATGCTGAGTATATTCCATGGTGTATATGTACCACATCTTCTTGATCCAGTCATCTATTTTCAAGCATTTGGGTTGTTTCCATAGCTTAGCTATTGTAAATAGTGCTGCTATAAACATAGGGGTGCAGGTGCCCTTTTGAATTAAAGTTTCTGTGTCCTTTGTGTAAATACCTAGGAGTGGAATTACTAGATCATATGGAAGCTCTATCTTTAGTAGGTTAAAGAATCTCCACACAGCTTTCCATAGTGATTGGGCCATTTTTTAAAGATTTATTTATGAGTACAAGAACTGGGGTACAGGCCAGAGGTATGGCAGTGAGAGGATTCACCAGAGACAGAGTAGGGAACAGAACAGGAAGACTGACTGAAATACACTGCAGAGGGGAGCAGCAGGTGAGACAGGAGAGGTCTGCTGCTCCATGTGTGTAGCTGCCTGGCTGGCCAGGGATCAAACTTGTGCTGCAGAGGCTGCAGATAGCTTCATAGTGCTGTGCTTAACCCCTTGTGACACCAGGGAAGCCAGGCTTTTCATTTTAGTGATGGTTTCTGTCACTATGCAGTAACATTTTAGCATGATGTAGTCCCATTTGTTTATATTTCTTTTGTTTCTCTTTCTGTGAAATATACAAAGATATGGTTAAGTCTAATGTCCAAGAGTTTATCACCTATGCCTTCCTCTATGTATTTAATGGATTCAAGTATGCTGTTTTTATGATTCATATATTTCCTTTTCAACTTCCACATCTGTGAGTCTTATTTGCATATTTGATTGTCCCATGTCACTGAGTCTTTTTTTTAATTATTTCATACTTTATTTTTTTTCTACATACATGCTTTTGAATTATTTCTGTTACTATCATTTTAAGTCATATAATTTTTTAATATTTTATTTATGCATACAAGAACTGGGGTATAATGGCATGACAGACCTCTGCTGCTGTGCCCGCTGCTCCCCTCAGCAGTGTACTTCATCAGTCTGCCTGTTCTGTTCCCCGCTCTGGCTCTGGTGAATTCTCTCACCCTCCCACGCTTCTGACTGTACCCAGTGCTTGTATAAATAAATAAATAAATCTTAAAAAAAAAAAGAACTGGGGTGTAGGCCAGAGGAGTGGGGGGGGGGAGGGTGAGAGGATTCACCAGAGACAGAGCGTGGAGCAGAGCAGGCAGAAGGACTGAAGTACACTGCTGAGGGGAGCAGCGGGCTGCAGGAGAGGTCCTGCACGTCATGCGGGACCTTCCTCCGGTGGCCAGGGAGCAGCCAGGGATCGAACCGGTGCTATAGAGGCTGTGGGTAGCTTCGCAACCCAGTGCTCAACTGCTGCGCCACCAGGGAGGCCCTATTTTAACCATTTTTTTTCTTAAAATCCTTAAATTTGTTCTTCAACATCACAAATAAGGCATTTTGTCACCAATATAAGTCTGAAGTTTACACACTTGAAAAATTTTTTTCCAATTAATTTTACCATCTTAGGCATATATGAGTTGGTTTCTGTCATCCTATTTTTCTCCTGGTTATGTATTTTTATTGTATTTTGTGCTTCATATTTGAACTCTTTTTCATTGATTTCTGAAACTGACTGTTACATTTCTGTTCTACAGATATGGTTTTTGTTGTATTTCCTTAAATTGATTATCAGAAGGGAAGGAGGAAGGAAGGTCAGTAAACTGGGTAAACGTAGATAATTGTATGGTGAAGGATAGAATTGGACCTATAGTTCATTTTAGTGATGAACTTAATGCAGCATATAAACATCTTGATTTTCAGTTATACATGCTGGAAAATTATATGCATTAATGCAATATTCAATAAAAATAAAATTTTAATGTCCCTGACTAAATACATATGTAATATATATCATATATATATAGTATATGTTATATATGTTATGCTTTGTACTAGCAAGCAATTCAGTCATTCTTTGTGAATACCAATAGCATTTAATTTTGTGTTTTATGACAGTGAATTTTGACCTGTCTTTGTTGAGTTTCACCTTGTACATACACAGCATTGTATGCATTTGAAATCTCAAGATGACCTCTATGCAGACACCTAGAGCTCTTTATACATGAAGATCCTTCTTCACTGCACTATTTCCTGCAAATACTGGCATTCTATTACTCCTCAAACTCTGATATCCCTCTTTGCAATTGAGCACAACTATTATATTGCTCCTTCTTCTGGAGGAGTGTTTCTAGTTGTAAATGTTGGACAATCCTAAATTCATATTGGTATTGTTATTGTTTTCTTTCTTCAGGTTCACAATATTTCATTGCCAAAAATATTGTTCAGTTTTCTAATTGTTTAAGTTAGGGGGACAGTCATATGTTATGTAGTCGTGGCTGCATGTGTATATCTTTTAGGCATTTGAAAACAAGACTTCACATGTATCCTAGTATTTTTCACCTTAGATATTAAAATCTATCTTTTCCATGAGTCATTAGTTAACTCTTTAAGTTTTTTATTGGTAACATATATTCAAGTGTTCCACTTGTTTCTCTCACTTTAGGACATGGTGGTGAATTGTGGTAAAACCTGGTAAAAACGTAAATGCCACAACTGTGTGATTAAGAATGTATTTTGAGGACAATTGCCCGGATCCAAATTTTGGGGTCACTTATTAATAGTTTATGACCTAAGACAAATCATTTAACCTCTCTGTATTTCTATTTTCTTACCTGTAAAATGGAGATAATTATAACACCTAGCTTATAGGAATATTGTGAGGAATAATAAATTCATATATAAATATGCAAAATGCTTATAACAATGTTTTGTGACACATATTTAGCTATTATTAGTATTATGAACTCTAATTTTAACCCAAACTATAAATTATCCATAGTTTGTCCTCTTCTCTGTCCTATTTTAATTTACTTTAGTTTTCTGTATATATGATAAGGTTTCCAACAATAATTCTCTACAAGTTAGTTTTTAAATACCCATTTTTTTTTATAGAGGCATGTTATTTATTTATTTGTTTGTTTGTTTGTTTTTTGTTTATGCATGCACTGGGTACAGTCAGAAGCGCGGGAGGGTGAGAGAATTCACCAGAGCCAGAGCGGGGAGCAGAACAGGCAGAACGACCGAAGCACACTGCTGAGGGGAGCAGCGGGCGGCAGGAGAGGTCTGCACGCCATGTGGGACCCTCCTCCGGTGGCCGGGGAGCAGCCGGGGATCGAACCAGGGCTGCAGAGGCTGCGGGCAGCTTCGCAACCCAGCGCTCAACCGCTGCGCCACCGGGGAGGCCCTAAATACCCATTTTTTGATAAATTTTCCTCAAGGATTCTACAGAGGTATAGATTTATTCCACAAAGGTATGTCTAACCAGCTTATCATTAAGCTTCTCATTAAGCTGTGATACAACAGGTTTTATATTTCTCAATAATTTTCTATTGATTAACACACAATCAGAGACAAGGAATTCAACTTTGTAGAACGCCACCAGTTAGCAGATGGGTTGTTTGAAGATTGTATGTTGTCATCTAGAAATTTTTTTTTTAATATGTATGTTTGTGTCCCTTTTCTTTTTCCATCACTGTCCGCTACCCAATAAGATGGCCCTAGCATGTGCATTTGGAAAAGTAAGTCCTTGTGTTTCTGACATTATTTTCCCATTCTGCACAAGGGAAGAACTAACTGCAGCAGCAGAGACCTTTCTCCTGCTTGATGTTTTACAACAGCAGCCTTAAACATACATGTTTTGCTGCTTGATCATTTAGATTTCATTTTTCCATTTTGTCTGCAAAGATATAATGCGACCAAAAAAATGTCAAATTTCTTGCTGAAACTCCTATGTACAATATCTGCAACATTCTTTCCATCTACCAACTGATTAGGCTTAAGAAAATGGGGGAAAATGACATTTAGATTCTTTCATAGTGCACTCATCCTGCCTTTTAAAAATCAATCTTCTTCCTAGATACTTGGAAATCATATATTTAGTAATATACTATAGATGTCAAAGTAAAATTTTACTTTTTAGGAAACTGCTGAAGGTATATATATATATATATATATATATATATATATATACACATACAGTGGTTATACACATTTGATTTAACTGCTTTTCTTTGCCTCCCCTGTTTGCCATTTTACAGAGAATATTAATTCTACATTAGGAAAATGAATATAATGAAATCTCAATGTTATCAAATTATGTGATTTTGCAGCAGTGTTGCTTTTAAATCTTCAATATCTTTTAATGTAGGTATTTCTTATTTGTGACCAGAAAAACAGAAAAATAAGAATAGCTCACTTTACCATATAAGGCATTAGTTATGAGAATACATCTAATTTTTAACATTATATAAAATGTTTAAAAATAATATGTTTTATGCTAAACAACTTGAACATATATTTTATTACAGAAGAGAAACACTTTGCCAGCAACTTTTATGTTAGGTCAATTAAATAAAATATAATTAATATCTATTGTTATAAACTTTCTATAATTGAAGGGGTAGGATTTTATTCTTCTATTCATTCCTAATTGTGATGATTAAGTTGTTTTCCCAGATAGTAATTTCAAGTATAAATGTTTTTAGTTGTTTTCTAGGCAAAACAATTCTTTTCACTCTATATGACAATTCAAATTTTATTTGAAAGGGAAAGTAAACAAATGAAATATGTATTTTTACTAGATGAAAACAATTTAGCAATGAATAGACATAGCACTTTCTTATTTTCTAAAACTATGTCCTGTACTTGATAATTTTCAAGTATATGAATATTTATACATAAGTCTTAAAATTTCTGTATTTATTTCATGATTCATAATAATCTTCTAAAATAAAGAAATTATTAAAGTTACTAATTTTGATATCTAATTTAATCAATGAGCTTAAGCACTCTATTAATAAAATATATTTTTTAATTTCTTAGTATATCTGATGACTGTTTAAAAGGATAACATTCTTGAACTATAAATAGTATGGTCTTTCAGGTTGCTTAAATTAAGAAAACAGGAAAACATGAATAATCTGTTTTAAATGTTTAGAAATCAAGTATTTTTTATTCTAATAGGTAATTGATTTGTAAAACATAATATAAATAAGGTTCAAAGTCTAGCAGAGTGTAAGTTTCTGTTTGACATCTGTCTCATTTGTGGAGCAACAGATGACTGCAGATTTGGGACAGTGAGAACAGCAGCAGGCACTGGCAGCAATAGTGCAATTGTGGGAATTTTGATGCCACCTGTCAGTGTGATGAGATTGCTCTATTTTGAAGAATGATCCTCAGTGCCCTAGTTTTCCTATTAACCCACTTACTACCATTGTGCTCACTTGCCCTACTCTTGGACTAACTGCTGTGCCTTGTCCTATCTTTAAAACAGAATCTTAAACACTTTTAGTGAAAGCTCTTAATTTAGGATATCTGTACCACAGGAGGGGAGCGCCTTAGAGAAAAAAAGTACTGTTATATTTTTTCACCTTCCAAGATAAAAGCATGCTGTTTGGATAAGAGTTGAAAATGGTTCAAGAAAAGAGTCCTAGATAAAAATAGGCAAATAAATGAACTCAAACATGAAGAAATCTTTTCAGACAGTTCATGAATCATTATATTATTTCATACTTCTTTAAAAATTAAAGAATTTGAAGACCATCGTGGGGAATTTTAAACCTTATCTATCAAATACTGACCATTTACTATAGAACTTTGCCATCTGTTCTCTATTAAATTCAGGGGGAAAAAAAGCAATAGTACAGCACAATTACCCATGTTTGTAAAAAAAAAATAAAATCTCTCATTGAGCTAAGCAGTGCAATATTAACATTGATAGATTTAAACATTTCATGGCAAACAGCAGCAGCCTACTGCTTCTTTATGAAAATAAGCTATATTCAAACATAGTAATGCCCATTCATCTGCTTATTGCCTATCATTACTATTTTTATTTTTATTTTTTTTTTTTGTGAGACCCTCACAGGTGGCCGGGGATCGAACTGGCGCTGCAGAGGCTGTGGGCAGCCTCTCAACCCAGCACTCAACAGCTGCGCCACCAGGGGAGGTCCTGTCTATCATTACTTTTAAGAGACAATTGATTTGAGTAGTTGTAACAGAGACCATGTGTCTTAAAAAATTTCTTTTTTGATTTGGCCTTTTCAGAACAAGTTTGCTGACTTCTGGTTTAAAATATAAATTCTGAATTTATTCTAAGGAAAATGAATATTGCAAAAGATTTATATTCAGTATGTTTTGCTTAGCAATTTTGCAGATTAATAAGCAGGGTATTACTTGTGTTTTAAGGGAAATTTGTGGTGTGCTTTAAAAGAAAGAATTTTATGACTAAACAGAAAGTAAATATTTTCTTTTCCCTGTTTAGACTCATTTATAGGTGAGGAAAAAAATATTCTCAGAATTTATTCAACAAGTTAAATATTTTACATTTAAATAAAATATCCCTAGGTATCTTTAACTATCCTTTCTCCTATCATAAATTAAAAAAAAAATAATAGTAGTTTTTCATGACATTAGGTTCCTTCAGAAGTGGGTGCTAAATGCTTTCCTAAAAAAGTATGCAGTTCTAAAATGATAGTTCAAATAGCTCATTAAATGGAATTCATAAAATTGTAGATTTGCAGGAGTCACACAGTTTAATCTATTTTCTAATCTTAACAGAAGACTAGAAGAAAAACTTAATTCAAATATGCTGAACATTTTTTAATGTATGACATATGACTAATTATGAGTACCTTAAAGTTTAACAAAATACATTTAATGGATTGATTTTTGATTTTATCCACTGTAGCTATAAGACATCTTTATGCCATGCATTTTATTTTGAATATAGTCATTGTTTTATGGATCATCGATGATTCTAACATTTTAAAAAATCACATCAATTCATCCATTAAATAAATATTTATTGAAAGCTATGTATCCTAATAGAATATAAATTCCATAAATTGCAAAACCTAAGATCATGTTTTGTGTATTACTATGTCCCTATTATTTGACATTTAGTAGCTACATAAAGTCATATATTGAATGAATGAATGACTCCAAATACTTGAGATTCAGCAGCATAACGTGAAAAAGTATTAGTAGTGTTAAAAACCACATGGTACCATGTAGAAAATACCTAGTAGAATTAAGTGCAGTGGCTAATGAGATCACTTAGGAAGAACATACCCACATCTTTGAGGGGTCAAATATAGCTTCTTACAACCACTAATTTTATGACTCTATGGATTTCTCTATCCCAGGTATTTCAAATAAATGGAATATCATGTGTAAATATTTATATGTGTGCATTTATATTTATATAATAGTTATATAATATTTCTTATATACATTTATATATGCTGCCTATTGTATGCTGCCTGTTGTAACTGCTTTCTTTCACTTAATGTATTTTTTAGTGTTTGTTTTCATATGCAGCACTTCATTCCTTTTTAAGGCCAAATAATTTGCCACTTCATTCCTTTTTGTTTATTAATATATATTTTTAAGATTTATTTATTTATACAAGCATTGGGTACAGTCAGAAGCACGGGAGGGTGAGAGAATTCACCAGAGCCAGAGCAGGCAACAGAACAGGCAGACTGACGATACACTGCTGAGGGGAGCCGCAGGTGTAAGGAGAGGTCTGCTCGCCATGTGGGACCCTCGCCAGCGGCCGGGGATTGAACCTGCGCTGCAGAGGCTGCAGGCAGCTTCGCAGCCCAGTGCTTAACCACTGCGCCACCAAGGGAAGCCCCACTTCACTCCTTTTTAAGGCCAAATAATCTGCCATTATGCAATCATGATATTTGGTTCATCCATCCATTGATAGGCATTCTTTCCTCATGTTTTGGCTACTATGAGTAATGCTGATAGAAACATTTGTATATAAGTACTTTTGTGTGGCTATCTGCTTTCAGTTATCTTGGGCATATAGTCGGGAATGGATTCGATAGATTCTGTTCTATGGCAGCAATTTTATGTTTAAACTTTTGGAAGAAAATTCAAACTGTTTTTTAAATTGTACAGCTTTACTTTGCCACCAGCAATATATGAGGATTTTAAGATCTCTACACCAACATTTGTTACTATCTGTCATTTTTATTATAGCCTTCTAGCATTAATTTTTTTAAATAGAATTTGTGGAATTTCAAATACCAGTACCCTGAGAGATGAATTTGTAAGAAACTATGTTAATTAACATACGTATATTCTTTACTTGAGGAGGAAACATCTAAAAAGATGGGCTTTTGACAATAGGTTTTTAATATATGTAGACAACCAAAGATTTATATAATTGTGTTTTGAAATATATTTTAGACATAAATCATCTTAGCATTAAAAGTTATACAATTTATTCAAAAGAACACAAATTAACATTTCATTTATTTTTATCAAATTGTATGTACTGAAAAATGTTTTATTTTTCACATGTATACACTGATGTGTTCTATCAGATGTCTCCCTAAGTAGGCTGAGTCTTTTATAAAGGAAATATTTCTATTTTACATGTTTTTAAAGGTTAGGATGTATCTGAGATTTTATCCTACTTTCTCGTAACAAACAAGCTCCGCAGTTTCATGGAACTGACAGAAAACATAAATTTCCTCAGTCAGAGACAACTGACTTTATTACTCACCACAACAGAGAGACAATCAGCATTTTCTTGTACCGGTTTCTTAACCCCCAATTCATTCAAGGAGCCATGAAGAATGGCAATGGACATTGGCAATAGATCTCATCATTTGTGTTGTATCATAGGAGAATAACCTTAGATGTGAAGGGCTGTTTCTGTGTTCCATGATTGTTTATAAACTCACTTGAAATGATAGCCCAGGACAAAGGCAGTCTAGACCCTCTACTTTAGATACAAAGAAGTATAAGAGACCCACAGTCTCTGCACAGTAGCCGCTGTGCAGTATGAGTGCCTCTCAAATTATTTTGCATCTAACATGCTATCACTAGTTTCTAAGTTACTTTGTTTTTGCCATGCTGTAGATTTCAGCAAGATGAATTCGTGACAGAAATGTATATAAGTTTTTGTAATTAGACCAAATACTTCCCTTCAATAATGATTTGGCCACGATCTTCAGCCTTTCCCTGATCATTGCCAAGAGGAAATCAAGTTATCCTCATTAAAGTAATATATAATGGGCAGTCACTTTGTTGAGTATGAGATTATAAACTGAAATAAATAATATGAAATCCAACAAGCTAATTTTAATTTATTGAAACAAACTGGGGTGCTTACACAAAGCTTCTGTCAACTCCAACCCTGACATTTTTACACTTGTTTTATATTTATTTAAGAATACCATGGGTATTCTCCCCAAAGTGCAGAGGAACCATCAATACCCTTGCTCAAACTGCTGTAATTCTGTCTGTGCTAACCACCTCCCCACTGATCTATAAACAGCTGATGGGAAACTATAATCCATAGAGTGGTTATTTTCTTTCCCCTCTAACTGAACTGTTGTCAAACTGTGATTCCCCTCTCCTATACTTAGGGGATTGATTTTTTGTAGCCTAAATTCTGGAAGTCACAAATATCAGTCCTCATTTGTTTCCTGTGTTTCATACATTGCCCTTAAGAGTACTGTACAACCTATCTCTAAATTTCAGTGTATTACATCTTTTTTAATAATTCTTTCATTCATAGTAAGGTTTGCATATCTTTGTACAACTGACTGACTATAGTTCAATAGTTCATCTTATATTTAACACTCTTATTCAAAATAACTGAAATCAACATTTCTATTTTAATTCCATGTATCTAACAATTATATATTTTAATATTATTGATATTACTGTTATTATTTATGAAGAAAAAAGAGTCAAAGAATAAAAGAGAGAAAATGTGGAAAAGGACTTACGATGCTTGTATTTACTGAGCCAGTTTTGTCTTCTATGATACTTATATGTACCTCTAAATACTTATACATCACACATTTAAATAAATATAAGGAATTTTCTGAAGATGAATAATGGCTTCATTAGAATATAATTTCTTGAATTTTCTAATTTTCTTGTTTTGAAAATTCAAATATTTTTTTTTGTTGGTTCCACTGAATGTCTACAGCCTCTTCTTTCTTAGTGGAATTGTTTCCCATAGAATAGTCAATACATTTTAAAGAAATCTTTGTACCTAATGAGCCATTTTCTCTTTTAGAGAAAGAGAATTGATTTTATTTTCCCCTGAACTTTAAGAAATCTGTTTTTTTTTTTTTTAACCTGTATCAGACATGTTGGGAAGACGGTATCCTGAGCCTTGTGTTCATTACTACCTCTGCTTCCCAATTCCTTGCTGGTATAACCACACAGGAGGGAAGGCACAGGTTATAAAAAGTCTATTAAAGTCCTTGAAAGAAAATGTGAAAAACTGACTTTTACAGAGCCATTCTTAAAATGGAACTGGAGAGTCATTACAGAGAAACTGCATTAACTGTCTCCTTTGAACTGGGTCAAGACCTATGGACTGGGTCAAAAGCAATTGTTTTAAGAAACCGTCAGGCAAATAATTGTTTGAGAAGCCATCTGGATCACAAGAACTGATGATTATGGACTTTTTTTTGCCAGAGAATAAGACAGGTAACCAATTATGGTTACTAAGAATAGTTCAGCTTATTAATACTAATGAATTCTTTTCTTTTACCATTTACTTAATCTTTTTTTTTTTTTTTTCCCCTCATAAAAGCCCAATGCCTTTGTCTCTCATCAGGCCACATTTTTAGGTTTTCTACCTGAATCAAATCAAGATTGGGATCAAATTACAATTTCTTGATTCCAAATATATGTGTTCTGCCGTTCTAATTGCAAATTAAATTTAAAGCCCATTTGTTTATTATTCTATGAGAGAAGAAAATAAAAACCCAGAGCCACGAATGGTATCTGTCTTTTGGATTATCCTGAATCAAAGTAGGTGATTTTAAAATTTGAGGAGCGTTCCCAGGTAAATGGATCCCTTCAGCACCCCAAGAGGAATATAACTTGCCTACTTCTTCTTGCATCTGGGTAAAAGCCACAGAACTTTAACATTTCATACCAGAGTCTGAAAAATACATTGAACACCTTTGTCCCATGTACTCTGAAAAGTTATAAATAATGTCCACCGAAGGGAAAAAATATTTTATAGCCATTCTCTATAATACTTTTATAGCAATTCTTTTTTTTTTAATTAATTAATTTATTTATACAAGCACTGGGTACAGTCAGAAGCAAGGGAGGGTGAGAGAATTCACCAGAGCCAGAGCGGGGAGCAGAGCAGGCAGAAGGACCGAAGTACACTGCTGAGGGGAGCAGTGGGCGGCAGGAGAGGTCTGCGCGCCATGTGGGACCCTCCTCCGGTGGCCGGGGAGCAGCCGGGATCGAACCGGCACTGCAGAGGCTGCGGGCAGCCTCACAACCCAGCGCTCAACCGCTGCGCCACCTATATAATGCTTTACAGCCATTCTATATACTCTTAACAACTCTTAAAAAAATAAGAATTGTTTCTTAACTTTGAAATATGTTCATTATATACTCCTGAGTCAAAAATAATGATTCTTAAAAAGAATTTAATTTTAGAATGAAATATACATATACACATATAAGTGTATACACACACACATATGAGTATGTATATATAAAAGAGGAAAATAATCAAGAAAATTAAACCTTAAATTTTTTCAGAGATATTGTCTGGGATAGGTGGTGGTATACATTTCATTCACCATTACTTGCATACCTTTAATTCTTACATTAAAAATTCTTATTTCTGTGCTTACCATATTCTATATATTGACATAAAGGACTCTGAACTCAGTAAGCTTTATCCTTTTTTTTTTTTAAGATTTATTTATCCATGCATACAAGAGCTGGGGTATAGGCCAGAGATGCGGTGGGTGAGAGGATTCAATGGAGACAGAGTGGGGAACAGAACAGGCAGACTGAGTGAAATACACTGCTGAGAGGAGTAGCAGGCAAGACAGGAGAGGTCTGCTGCACCACCTGGGTTCCTCTCTAGCCAACTGGGGATCCAACTTGTGCTGCAGAGGCTGCGGATTGCTTCATAGTGCAGTACTTAACCCCTTGCGCCACCAGGGAGACCCAGTGAGCTTTATCCTTAATTCCATACTAACATAACAATTACTGGTAACAATTTCTATATCGCTTTCTTTTTTTCTTTTTTAAAAGATTTATTTATTTATACAAGAACCAGGATACAGGCCAGATGCGCGGGAGGGTGAGAGGATTCACCAGAGACAGAGTGGGGGACAGAACAGGCAGGCTGACGAAATACACTGCTGAGGGGAGCAGCTGGTAAGACAGGAGAGGTCTGCTGTGCCATATGGGACCCTCGCTAGCCGGCCAGGATCGAACCGGTGCTACAGAGGCTGCGGACAGCTTCACAGCGCTGCGCTCAACTGCCTGTGCCACCAGGGGAGGCCCCCCTTTTTTTAAAGATTTATTTTTATTTATGCATATAAGAGCTGGGTGCGGAGGCCAGAGGTGCGGAGAGTGAGAAGATTCCAGAGACAGAGTGGTGAACAGAAAAGGCAGATTGACTGGAGTACACTGCTGAGGGGATCAGTGGGTGAGACAGGAGAGGTCTGCTGCACCATATGGGTGGCTCCCTGGCTGGGGATCGAACTTATGCTGCGGTGTTGCGGACAGCTTCATAGGTTGCGTCTTAACCCCTTGTGCCACCAGGGAGGCCCCTATATTGCTTTCTACATCATTCTGTGTCTACTGTTCAATCTTAAAACTTATTTATTTTATTTATTTAACTGACGTAATATTGGGGTACCACATCAGGTATTACCACCATAGTGTATCCTCACTGACTCACCCATACTCCACCACCACAGAGCATCATGCCTACCTCCCTCCCTTTTCTTTCCATGCCCCTCCTCCCCTATTGGTATCTCAGTTCTTTAGTCAGCTATCAAGGGTTTGTTTTTCAGCTTGTCTTTATCTGACTATTAATTTAATTACTTTAAATTCCACATATTGGTAGCATTATCAGTTACTTATCTTTCTCCTATGATTTAGAATTCAATTAAAGGCTTTTGGATTTAGCTTTGACAAATATTCTTCCTGGTGTTTTGTAGGAAACATTTTTCTCTTCCCTGATCACTGTGTGACATCACAGAATGTGATTCTGACAAAGAAAGCATGCCCTTTGACCTGGCTGCAGAGTCAGGATTGCCCTTCACTTATCTTTCTCTTTTCGAAAGGTTTACCTTTCAGTGTCAACCCTACTTATAACATTCTAGAATTGCATTCTCAAGGCAAAATAAAATATTTTTCACACTCATTTACACAATTGTAAATATATGTTTCATTTGATAATGTTGCTCCCCTCTTCAGCATCTGGGCCTCTCTATTGCAAAACAAAGCAAATTAATTAGGGTAGAAAAATAAATCCGTAACTGACTTATTTTAAGGGAAGGTTTGAAGGTTTGAACTTTGCTTATACTAACAGCACACACAAAGAAGAGGTTGGGGAGATTATAAATGGAAATTTTGTGCGTCTAGCGTTTATTTCTTCTTGGATCTAAATATTGACTCTGCCAAATGTAGTGTTTGCCAGTAATTAGAGAGTATTTTTAAAAAAATAAATTCTATTGAAACAAATCCAATTCAATATTATCCCGAATTCAATGTAAAAATACCTTATATAGCCTGATAAAATTTCATCTAACACATTACTTTTAATCCCAATAATTTAAAGTTTCTGTACCATGGTTAAAATGTTGCTTACTCTAATTAGCTTATGGTCAACAGTATCATTAATTAGAAATATTGGTAATATGTCCCTTGTAGCATTTCAGTTAGTGTGTTTAAGGTTGCAGGATGAGTATCCTAATGAACAAGGTGATAAAAACTACCACTAAGCAGAAATGAAATAGAATACCCATCAGGGCAAACAATTGTGATTTTTTGTTTGTTTGTTTTTAATCAAAGAATGATCTGTATTTAGAATACAGCTTTATACTACCCATAAGTTGAGCCTCCCTGGTGGTCTAAGGGTTAAGTCTCACCACTATCACCACTGTTGCCTGAGTTCAATCCCTGGCCAGGGAGCTAACCCACTTATTGTGGAGCAGACCTCTCCTGTCTAGCCCACTGCTTGCCTAGCCGTGTATTTCAGTAAATCCATCTGTTCTTCTCCCCACTCTGTCTCTGGTGAATTCTCTGATGCCCCCCCCCCCCCGCCACCTCTGGCCTATACCCAAGTTCTTCTATGCAAAAATAAATTTAAAAACTATCATGATTTGAGAAGTATATCTTTGAAGCTCTATAATGAGCTGATATTGTGATTTGGTTCTAACAATTAGAGGTAGTGTCTAAAATGAGGGACACTGAGTTGTCCTAATTTTTAGTAGTATTAGTCTTTTTTAGTAGTATTAGTCTTCTACAAACTAGGGAATATTTGCTCTTAAGCACAAGTGGCACCTTGTATATATTGGACAAATCTTCCTCTAGTATGTTAATTTTACCTTTTATAGTATTTTCCTACTCTATTTATAGTTCTGATTTTATATTTTGCTTTACTGTAAGATAACTAACACAGAATGCATATTACAGATTCAAAAGCAAAACAATCCCAGATTATATAAAGATGCCCAAATATTAATCTGTTGGGAATGATTTGAGGTTGGTAGAGAACCAATCCATGAGTATAAAATTGGGTAAATAAGAATATGTTTAGGGCCTCCCCTGGTGGCGCAGCAGTTGAGCGTTGGGCTGCTGTCCGCAGCCTCTGCAGCACCGGCTCGATCCCTGGCCACTGGCGAGGGTCCCACATGGCGCACAGACCTCTCCTGCCTCCAGCTGCTCCCCTCAGCAGTGTACTTCGTCACTCTGTTTTGCTCTCCGCTCTGACTCTGGTAAATTCTCTTACCCTCCAGCACTTCTGACTGTACCCAGTGCTTGTATGAATAAATAAATATTTTTTAAAAAATTAAAAAAAAATGTTTAAACTCACTTGCTTATAAACAATTGAGAAAATTTCTATTTATAGAAGTGTTCTAGCTAATACCTGAAACAAAGATTGATAGAATTAAAATGACATGACTTTGTAATTCCCTAATGAAGTAATGAATCTCGGCAATAAGCAACAAGGGATGTTAATAATATAGAATGAGGAAGGGAGAAGGAGAGAAACAAGTATCATGTGCCTCTTGATGGAAGGACACAATACACCTATGAGGCCTTCTCTGAAAAATCTAAATTTAATTAGATCAAGATGCTAGACTTAACTGTCAGCTTAAAGTGAACACAGAGGTCAGGTGAATATTTTAAAAGATAACGTGAAGGGGCCTCCCCAGTGGCGCAGCGGTTGAGCGCTGGGTTGCGAAGCTGCCCGCAGCCTCCGCGGCGCCGGTTCGATCCCCGGCTGCTCCCCGGCCACTGGAGGAGGGTCCCACATGGCGTGCAGACCTCTCCTGCCGCCCGCTGCTCCCCTCAGCAGTGTACTTTGGTCCTTCTGCCTGCTCTGCTCCCCGCTCTGGCTCTGGTGAATTCTCTCACCCTCCCTTGCTTCTGACTGTACCCAGTGCATGTATTAAAAAAAATAATAATAATAAATAAATAAATAAAAAACATGCCTCTTTAAAAAAAAAAACCTTAAAAAAATTAAAAAATAAAATAAATAAAAGATACCGTGAAGATGAAAGCAGAAACATCCAGTTTCTTAAAAATCAATCCTGAGAAAGGTGGGAATATAGATTAAAAAAAGACAAAAGACTCCCAGTCAAATGTCCTATTGTACCTATCTGACTTCCATTCTTATTCAATGAAATTAACAATGAGACAAAACAAGGATATCTGTTTTGTTTTGTTTTAAAGATTAATTTATTTTTATACAAGAGCTGGGAAACAGGGCAGAGGTGTGGGAGGGTGAGAGGATTCACCAGAGACAGAGTGGGAAACAGAACAGGCAGACTGACGAAATACACTGCTGAGGAGAGCAGTGGGCGAGGCAGGAGAGGTCTGCCGCACCATGTGGGAATCTCCCTGGCTGGCTGGAAATGGAACCCTCACTGCAGAGGCTGCACATATCTTCACAGCACTGCACTCAACTGCTGTGCCACCACCGGGGCCCTGTTTTTTTTTTTTAAGATTTATTTATTTATGAATACAAGATCTGGGGTTTAGACCAGAGGTGTGGGGTGGGGTGAGAAGATTCACTAGAGTGGGGAACAGAACAGTCAGGTGTACTGAAATACACTGCTGAGGGGAGCAGCAGGCTAGTTAACATAGATCTGCTGTGCCCATGTGGGTAGCTCCCTGGTCGGGAGTTGAACTTGTGCTTCAGTGGCTGCAGGTATCTTCATAGGTTGCATCTTAAGCCCTTGCATCACCAGGGAGGTCCTGGTGGGGGTTTCTTGTTTGACACAGGGCTCTGTTCTAGGCCATGTTCTTTCAGTAAGCTTTATTTTTTTTTAATTACCTGAAAGTAGTAACTCATTATTTTTTTTTCCTTTTATATAATGAAAGAAAGCAACACTGCATTCCCTGCTTCTATACTGCTAATTTCCTATGGTAAATAAATTTGGTGATACCAGTGAAGTTACATGGTACCAATTTAGAAAGGATTATTATTTAGCAATAAGATCTGATTAATTCCCGTTTAAACTTAGATGCATGCAATAAAAGTTCATTTTTATACAAAATGTAAGTCAAAAGTATATAGCACTATTATCTTCTGTCAACTGAAAAACCAAAAAAGCTAAAAATCTAACATATAATGGTGATGTCAAATTAATCAAGGAAACAACAAAGCATTTTCTCAAATTAAAGTTACTCTTCAAACTTAACAATATAACATTGCATGATAACTCTCAAATGAACGCAAAATGTCATCAGTAAAATTTTGGAGAGTTTATGAGATCAGCAGAGGGCTTGGCTTCCAACTCATACAAAACATGAAATTACTGTTATAGTAAAATGGCATTGGAAAATATAAAAATATTTATAAATTTTAATAAAAAATAATACAGCTGGTAGTCCCACAGAAAGAATTCTTTCACTAGAGACAAGATCTCAGAGAGAGTATACATAAAGTCACAGAGCACTCAGGCAGAAGGAAAAAGGAGCTCAGCATTATTTAGCAATTAACAAAGTAAGTAGACAAAGAATAAGAATACCCAGTTAGTTCTAAGGGCCTTAAAGCAAGAAGCAGCCATCCACATGAAATGGGATTATGTTGAACAGGACAGTATCAACCATACTAGAAAATTCTGGTGGGACCAAAATTATTAACTTAGTGACAATTAACAGTTAATTATTGAGAAAGACCCAGAGAATAATCATTAATAGAATAAACTGCATGTTCTTTTGCAATTCATAACAAATAAGTCTCAATGGCAGACTTTATAAAAGAAACACCAAAAAAATCATTGAATTCTTATAGTAACTGTAAGATAATATTAATTTATTGTTAAAGCTACATAGAAATGAATATCCAACACACACACTAAAGCACAGTCTTTCTCTGAATCATGTTTATTCCCCAAAAACTTAATGCAAGACATTCACACAACAACCACATCATTCCATACTTACATAATACCTGTATCAAGCAGATCGTAAAAAAAAAATTTGTTGAAATATCCTATGTATAACAAGATACAAAATCTGCTGGATATCAGCAGTGTGCCAAGCATCTTTAAATGTTTTATATGCATGGAACCTTTTAGGTAGGTAGGTTAGGCATCTCCATTTACAGCTGAGATATTGAGAAAGGTAAAGAAAGTTGTCCAAGATGACACAATGTCTACATGGTAGACTACCCAGACTAACAGGTATTCTGACTTCCAGAATACAGTGCTTTTAGCTACTAAATTTTGCTGCTCTTGAATACTTGATTAATGAAAGACTGAATTACCTGATCTTATACAGTATTCAGAATTACATATTTAACACTTATAATTTAGTATGCTTATTTTCCCATGATATATAGCAAACACTAGTTAGGAATGCCAGAGTCCTGGTCTCCAAAGAGCTTTTGTAAACGTACTATCTGTTTAAACAGATTAGACCATATCTATTTATTTATGCAAATAAGTAAATAAAAATGCTACAAGATACTA
Organism: Talpa europaea; assembly: GCF_964194135.1. Classification (NCBI taxonomy): domain Eukaryota; kingdom Metazoa; phylum Chordata; class Mammalia; order Eulipotyphla; family Talpidae; genus Talpa; species Talpa europaea. The sequence continues at coordinate 123,572,405 of NC_140070.1, read as the reverse complement.
CATTAATATATAATTCATATACCAGTGCTAATATAATATCATGCCATCATATAATGGAAAATAAATTGTCTACCTCCCTTCCTCCTTCTCATCTGACTACTTATATATGTTGTATAACCACTGTGTTGCATTCAACTTTGGAGACTGCTGTATCATTGATTGTGGTAACATTTTTATAGTGTTAACTTAGAAAACTTACTTTATTCTCTCATCTTCTTCCCCCTCACACATAGAATCAGAGACAAATCAGGTGATTTTAAATTTAAAAAAATCATTCTATATTCAGAAGACAATAAGGAGTGTGCAAATAAGGGCTTCTATACCCATTTCTTATTTTTGCCTTCACACCCCCTCCCAAAATGCCTATATATATTTTTTTTTCAAATTTAAGAGTGACTCTTTGATGTAATTTGAAAGCGTGAAAATAAAATTTATTTCCCTAATGATTTTTTTTCAATTCTACTTGTCTAGTATTGATTATTTTCCCTTTCTATTTGTAATGTGCATAAGTAAGCCAGTAGGGTTTTCTATTGTTTCTTTCCTAAAACTGTGCACCTGCACCATCGATCATGCCAAGAAGAACTAACACAACTTTGGAATGAAAACCGATAACATGCTAGAAAATAGAGACAAGACAGCTTAGAAGATTGATTCTAAATTATAGAGCTGCTTACTGATCTGCAACCACCCAAATCCTACAGCTTGACAGCTGATTAGTGAGCAAAGGACAAACCACAGACGTGCCTTCATGACCTAAATGAGCGTAATTTGCACAGTCTGTTGTATGATAGCTCAGAGAGGACTACAAATCAGTCTTTCAAACTAAAGGATTGTAGTTCTGTCTCTAGTTTTCCATCTTTAAAATGGGAAGAAGAACATCTTAGATTCATTCCAGGGATAAGGGAAAATTAGCAGTTTTTGAAGCTTTATGAATAATTATCAAAATTTGCCTTTACTATTATGATTATCCTAGGAGTAACACTATATTTTATTGCTATAAGTTCCTCTACTTAAATATAATTTTCAATTCACAAGAGATTTGCAAGAATGTCACAAAAATACATACCCTTTACTCAGATTTACTAATTGTTAACACGTCCCATTTTATATGTTCACTCTATGTGCACTCTCAGACAAAGTTTATCCCTGAGATACTTTAGAAAAAATTGTTTCAATCAGAGAATAAATTGCAGAAGTGAGCTTGTTATCCTAAATGTTTCAGTGTGTACTTCCTAAGGACAAGGGCATTCTTTTACATTACTGCAGTTCAGTAGTCAAAATCAGAAAAATTAATATGGAGATACTGTTCAACTCACTGAATGCAAATTTTGAAAATGGCCCTAAAAATATTCTTTGCAATTGTATCTTGATTCAAACCATTCTTTTGGAGGAGAGAATTCATCTCTTAAAAATATTTTTGTGTTTTTATGACTTTTTTTAAGAACATAAGTTGATTCTTCTGTAGAATATCTATTATGTCTTAATTTTATGTACTACATATAAATTTATTAAGTTAGAATTCTAAAACATATAAATATTTTAATTGAATTAATATTGGCTTATTTGTTTCATAGTAGAAGTGTATGATCCCCTCTCAGGCATTGTGCCCTAGTGCCCTCACCACCAAAGAACTCGTAATCCACCACTCCAGGCCCCTATGTTCCCTTCCTTCTGAAGATATACAAGAATTAGTCAAGATGCTCTTTGCTTTTCCTAAGGAAAGGGAAAAAATAGTATGCATTTCTTTGGATTTTTAACAAATCCATTTTTCTTTGATATTCTTTTTGAAGTCTACTTAAGGTTTTCACAACACAAAACACACACACACAGATACAAACCAAAGCATGAGCTATGATACCAAGTGGTGATCCATTGTGTTTTCACAGTATATTAAGATACAGAAACTAGATTTATGTACAAGCCTATAAACTAGAAGTTATAATATCTGTTTCCTGTGGCCTGGAGACCTAGATTGTGCTGTATTAATCCTTTTCATCAAGCCCTGAAGAGATTCATTCCATCAAAATGCCGTATTGTGGACAAGTGCAGCCAGGCTTCTCAGTAATTCTCCTTTGGCAAGTTGAAATAAAGTAATGGAAAGAAAGAATACTATATTAAGGATGTCTTCCTTTAGGGATTCTCCGATCCAAACAGTAGCCCTGTATCTCTAGGAAAATGTTCCACTATTCTAAGATAAAAAAATTTCAAGATGACCACGTTCCTGAGTTGTAAATTCAGTAATGATCAAAGAAGTCCATATATCACTAGTATTTAATTTTGTTAAATATAAATTGTCAATTTCTGCATAATCTTTGGTTACACCAGATAATAATCACAGCTAAACTTGTCCCCAGCAGAGACAGGCCACTGTTTGCAAATATTGCTCGTTGCTACAATAATAATCCTATCTCACAGTGAGCTTTCCTGTATTTATACTATATTTTATGGGCAATGAAATGGCAGTATGAAGCAATCCTTGATCTGTGACACCTTAGAAATATATGAACCGCTTCTGCTATTCTAGTTCTTTTGTTACTTTGCATATTACCAAGTATCAGAACAAAGTAAGCATGGTTTTAATTTTCACCTGACAAAACAGCTAAAATCAATCTTGCTGTATTCAATAAACAACTCACTGTACAAAGATGGGTAAATTTTATTTACTGTTGAATAGCAATAGAATATTGTGGTTAAATCATAAAACAAAACCCATATATATATGACAAATATCTTTCATTCCAAGACCATCTTCCTAGGTAACCATATTTAATATGAAAGATGAATATTTCTTATGACCTTCTGCAAACAGGGTAAAACACAATGTTGTAAGTCATGATCTCCATGTAATGTAGTTTATTTTCAGTAGCGTTAGAAAATACTTTCTAAACTAGGCCACCTTTTAGTGCAGATTTGATCTACGAATTAAAGGACGTTCTCCCTTTGATCATTTATTCATTCAACAAATTCTTAGTTATACTATACAAAAAATGTTTTTGTTCCAACACACTGGAACAATGAAAATGGATTAAGACATATTACTGCCCTCAGGGGACTGAAAATTTAATTAGGGAAGATGGTGTATCAGCAGCCTAAAAGAACACAGTATCATAAATGCAGAGATTTTCTGATTTGGGAAGAAATAATATTAGGCTTCATGTTCATTATCACCTCCTCTTCCTTCCCAGACTAGATTAGGAAAGTTTCTCTGTATTTCTTTCCAAGTGATTGTTTGTTTATATCATGGTGTTTACCATGTTATATTAAAGCTTGAACGCTTGATAGTCTAGTGACTTTGACCAAGCTGGAGGACACATTCAATTTCCTTTTTTATTTTTTTAAAAGATTTATTTATTTATGCATACAAGAACTGGGGTGTAAGCTAAAGGTGTGGGGAGGGAGTGAGAGGACTCACCAGAGAAAGTGGGAGCAAAACAGGCAGATGTACTGAAATACACTGCTGAGGGGAGTAGCAGGGGAGACAGGAGAGGTCTGCTGTGCCATGTGGGTTGTTCCCTGGCAGATGGGGATTGAACTTGTGCTGCAGTGACTGGCTGTAGCTTGATAGCGCTGTCTTTAACCCCTGTGCCACCAGGAAGGCCTCAGTTTCCTTTTCAAAGGAGAATAATTTACCTCTCCATTAATGATTTAAAAAATCCCACTGCTTATGTTTGTTTTAATATTTATTTTACACAAAGTGTTGATTTGGGAACTAAGTGAGACAAAGCCTTTAATTAGCCTAGAACATAGCACATAGTAAACCATCGATAAATGTTGGCAATATGATAATGATTTTATTGCATAATTTTGGTGACAGCTGTTATCTTTCATTGGTTTTCTATCTTTTTACAAGTACATTCTAGACATGTTTTTCAAATCTATCATTTTTCTTCTATCATGAAAACTATAACATCTTTCAGAGGCTCAGATTAAGCTCAAAAACAGATGAAAAATTATATTTCCAGAATTTAATAGTAATTAACCACTGAATTTGTGACCACTTTTTTTAGACTAGTGCCTAGCCCAATACCTGATACAAGGTAGGCGTTTGATACATATCTGCCTAATTGATTGCCTTGATTTTATGAATTTTAATCAGGGACAACTTTAGTCTGATGGTGACTATCTTCAACTAAGAACTAATAAACCATTTATTAAACATAATTTTTCTTTTGAAATATGTTTTACTCTCCATTATATGCAGGAATATCCTGTCCTCAAAGAATAAAAACCACTAAATTCTGTGCCACCCCACAGTTGGGTGAACAGGGTTTACCTTTTGCAACCCAAAGGGAGGAAGAAAGATATGGAAAACTTGTTTGGAGAGTTAAATCCTTTGGACCACAGACAACCAAATAACACCTGAAATAAATATTTTATAATGCTTTTATCTTAAAGACCTTTTCCAGAATACTTTCATTTTAGAAGTATCAAGTTAAATTGATTGCTTTCTATATATTTAATTATTCCTCATACTATAATTTGCATAACTTGATTTAAGAGTCATTCCAGTCTCTGGTTTCTTCTTTAATGAATTCATATATCTTAAGTTTTGAAATCTTGTGCCAAAATAGGATTTTTTTTTGTTTTTAGAAATCAAATTTTATTGAACTCTTCAATGAGGGAAGCAACAGGATGACAGAGTTGGTTTAAAAGATGATAGAAGACTGAGATTCTAGGGCCTCCATGGTGGTGCAGGGGTGAAAGTCTCAGCACTATCAAGCTCTTACCAGCCAATGGGGCATGAGTTTGATTCCCCGCTAGGGAGCTAACCCACCTAGTGCAACAGAATTCTCCTGTCTCTCCCACAGCTCCCCACAGCACCTCTGGGCTACACCCCAGTTCCTCTCACCCCTGCACCTCTATCCCACACCCCAGTTCTTGTATGTATAAATGATTTTTTAAAAGGACTGAGATTCTAATATGACTAATATTGGATAAGTAATTTTCAGTGCTTAAAAAAAACACAAATACATGTACATGTAAATTCTATGTTTCTTTTGATATTAACAGACATATCACTAATATTGTACTGCTTCCTTTTTTTTTACTGGATAATACTTATCCTGTATTAATTTCCACTGGGATCTGCAGTTTTTGGGCCAAGTAGATTGAAGCAAGTTTCAGGAAATTGATTCTTTTTTGTTGCACTAATTCCCAAAGCAAGATTTGCCATTTATTAGAGAAGCCAGAAATCTAAGCCGGAGATTGCATTTATTGTCTGCATTTGACATCTGTCTTACTTTAAAAATATACATCTATAACGCCTTGCTAGCCAATGGCATTTTCATATTATTGTGCCATTAATGGAGTGGTCAATGCTTCATGAAGAAGAATCCTCAATTATCCATTGAGTCCAGTTTAGCATTTTTATTGCATTTGAGTCACTCCTGACATACAGCCCTTGTCTTCCTTACTTCCTTGAGTTTTGACATGTTCACATGAGAGTGTGTGCATAACAAGAAGGAAAAGAAATCCTGGAGTCATTATGAACAGTTGTGCTGTAGCAAAGTTTAAAACTGGCCATAGAAGTGATATCAAAACCCTCAAAATTTCAGAAGTTTTCAAATGGCACGCAAGCTTCTTGTGAATTGTTATAAAATTCACAATCTTTCTGTTTATACATATATACACACATATATACCTACAGCCGTGTGTATATGTATATACAAGGTGATTGTGTGTGTATATATGTATATACAAGATGATACATATAGTGTATATATACTACTTATGAGTCAAACAGTTTATAAATATCCAGGGTAGTAGGTCTAGTTTTAATTCTTTTAATAAACACCAAGATATAAATTTTGGGACACAAAATAGAGAGTCCCTAGTCAAACAGTTGTTCTACCCTGTTTGTTTATTTTTTGATCCATCAGAGTGCTATATACATTTTTCATCCTAGTTTCAATGCTCTGTTGGTAAGATCCTTTTCCCTTCTCTCCTGTTATTTCTATACAGTTTAAATTCCCTCTTTTTGGGGAAAGATACATGTAGGGTAGTGTGGTGCACAGATATAACAGATGGCTTTTACACAACCCACACCAAGCTTAGGGGTCACAATGGTGTCATAGCTTCATGAGAGGCGTGTATATTTCTAATGTCATTATTACCCCTAGCAACAGAAATACTGAGTGTGCTAGTGACATTCATAATTAATATTGTTACCTTGTTGAAAGCAAATTCAATAGCAGGGACAGCATCTCCTTTTTCCTCTAACAATAAACAGCATTAAAATAAGAAGTATATTTCCTGGATAGAGAGTCTCATGAGAATTTCATGGCCATCACACATTCCAGTTGCTATAATGTGTGCACTTTAAGTCTCTGGCAAGGTTCACACATACCTTTATTATCTTTGTGTGACTTATTCAGGTAAAAGGAACACCAATCATAATTTACTCTCTACAATTTGCATTCCATGAGAAAGGGGTAATACATCAAATTTATGGTGAAGGTTAGGGGCTTTTGTTCTTTGGGGGGGGGCATTTAACTAAGAGTTTCCCTAACATCCAGTTCTGTGAGCATAGCGAAGCCAATTTACCTCTTTAGTCCTGTTTCTTACCAAATTGAATGTTCTGAAGGTATCATTCCCCCAAACAAATAAGACCATGATTATTTTTCTTGTTAAATAGTTTTTGTAGAAAGTTTACTCAAATGGAGTGAAAGAGGTGTGTCATGAATGATACTTGTTTAGCAGTGACATAGAGCTCACAGTCCCTTCTTTGTACTGCATACAAGTTAGATTTCCTGGTGTCTGAAAGGAGGAAGATGCTAATGACCCTCAGAAAAACTGAGAAGCTGATGTCTAGGACACTATTATTCTGAATTTGTTTTGTGTCTGCTACTTTTATTGTGTCTATATTCCCCAAGCATTCATTTCCCCTATATTCCACATCCCCCCAATTTTCCTTCTTAACTACAATATTCACAGAAAATATCACTCAATTCATATTGTATTGTTTCCAAACTATTTCCTGCTTTGAGGCTATGTTCCTTTTAAAGATACAACTAAGAAAATTATAAGTCAGGCACCTGTAGAATGTTTCCTTAGGGGACATATTAGTAAAGGACCTACTGAAATGAAGCATATGACTCTTACTGGTATTAATATATATTCTTTTTTTTCTTTTTTTTTTTTTTATAGAGGCATGTTTTATTTATTTATTTTATTTGTTTGTTTGTTTTGTTTATACATGCACTGGGTACAGTCAGAAGCGCGGGAGGGTGAGAGAATTCACCAGAGCCAGAGCGGGGAGCAGAGCAGGCAGAAGGACCAAAGCACACTGCTGAGGGGAGCAGCGGGCGGCAGGAGAGGTCTGCGCGCCATGTGGGATCCTCCACCGGTGGCCGGGGAGCAGCCGGGGATCGAACCGGCGCCGCAGAGGCCGCGGGCAGCTTCGCAACCCAGCGCTCAACCGCTGCGCCACCGGGGAGGCCCTAATATATATTCTTAATTTTGTCTCTTGGAAGATTATACCTCTGTGGGAGAGCACCTATTTCCTTAATATAAACACCTTGCTAGTTTAAGCTTTTTTAAAGGGGGTTTAATTTGCATTTTTGATCACTTGCAAGGTGGCATGTTATTTTATTTCTTGTTCTATGATAGAACATATTATACCTATATTCATTCCTATTGGTATATCCATTTTTTGATTATTTCACCTGCTTCTATACCATAATGCCCTAGTTGATAATTCAACATTAAAAGTTTACCTCTCTAAAAGTGAAGGTATGCCCGACTGTCAGTTGATTTTTTTCCCAGATACAAAGGATGACGGAATTAAAGTGATTTTTTAGAAAGATAAAAAGATGCATTTTTGTACATATATGAATAAATGAAATATTACTCCTTTTTTCCATATGAAAGGAAATTTGAGCATTAAATAAATGCTAAAAGTATGGATACATATGTCAACCTGCTGAAGAGAAAAAATCTAATCTGCCTTATTCCTACAATATATTTGAATTATAGTATTAATGCAATTTTGATTTGTTTCTCCTGTCACAGAAGTGAGTGATTTTGAAGGCATTACTGTCAGTCTTGCTGAGTTGACAAGCATAGCAACAAGGGATCATCAACACTGGTCCTGTGATTGCTTTTGTCTTGCTTAAACACTTGTGCAGAGCTCACAGGAAGAGAGCATGCATCCAGCTTCCTCTTGGACTAAGGCTACTTTGATCTGTGTCCTCTTTTGAGGTTCCATCTGAATTTCTATTTAAATATAAAAGATAAATAAGAATGAAATAAGTTATAGCTATTTGAGTTATAGCTTTTATTGAGTAAAAGAAGGCAACTACATTTGAGAGCAACGAGGGTTAATGTAGGTTTGTCACTTAAATTATCTATAAGCAAAAGCAATGCAGCAGATCTAGAATGTAAAACCTGTGGTTTAATTCATAAACATTTTTAAGGAATGGTCACAGAGTATATATTTATGCTGTAGAGTCAATCTTATGATCTGGGTCATCTAATAATGTTACTCTCTCCTACTGCACCCTAGGTAGATACCATTAATCAATCCAGCATTATTTCTGACTGTACCTAGACAAAGCTTTAGAATGTTTCGCAACTCCTAGTAGCCATTATCAATCACACAGTTGGCATTTGAATGGAAAATTATTGCCCCCTCAGTGCTTGACATATCTGCTAGAGGCCTGTGCAATTTTAGCAACTTAGACAAATCAATCTGCTTGGATACAACAGAATAATCCTTTTCCTAAAGTCAGAAACTACCTGGCACTGTGTTTTTGCTCAGCTCCTAAGTGTTTCCCCTCTGGAACACTAAGACACAGCAGTAGGTCAAAATGGGTACAGGTGGATAGGAACTTTTGATTTCTAGAACTCGGGGAGTGAAAATTAGGATAGCCTCAGTTTTTATCCCAGGATATCCTCAGTTGTAATCTCAAACTATCAGCAGTCACATATATTTACCTGAATTTGTTAATATTAAAATTGTCTCCACATATTATGAAAAAAAATTGCAGCTTTGCTTTAAATTGTGTTTCATCCAATACTGCTCTAGTAAGAGGAATTTTTCAGGGACTGGGTAGTTCCTTTTAAAAAGGTTAGATTTGCCTCAAAAGCTAAGATTTATTTTTTGAAATAACTGCAATAAAGAGATCGATTGTTATAGAAGATTTATATTTAAAAATGGGATATATATTTATGAATGTATGTATTTGCACGCATAGTTTTCATTAAGAGATCCAACTGGTTCTCTTTGTGATAGAATAGAGAGAGAGAGATATGTGCTGCCTGGTCTGAGGGTAGAGCTGTTTCTTGATTCAGCTCTTGTCATTCTAAGGATAATAATCCAGAAGCAATCATGAGTATTTAAAGAACATTATTTGATAATTTAGCTTGTTTTGATGAAAGTCATTAAAAACCTCAGATAAACTCTTTATGGAGTGCCTTTTTTTCTCATTAAAGTCTTCCCAAATTGAATGTGATAATTTCTGGATGCTTAGAATCATGATGCTAGATTGATTTGAAATAATATGTAGAAGGCAACTATGCCTTATTACTACATATGAAAAGTTTTTTTGCTAAAGTCTTTACAGGTGTATGTATGTGACGTGAACATTAAGAAGAATCAGCTGGGAAACTTTAAATAAAATGTAAATTACATATTAAATACAAAACCAATAAAAAACAAAAATGACAAAATTAATGTGACTGATGATTATTTTTTAGACAGCAAATCATTGTTATGTCATAAAAGTATGTTGATTGCTATTGAACAATTCTTTGAATCAAGCACTTGTCCTGTTTGAGAAACTATTTTTTGCAGCGATCATTGTGAATGATGCTTTCAATCTTACAATGGTTCCCCACTGGTTAATAGAATTACTCAAAATTCTCAAGTTAGTAAACCAGATCCCTCTTATTTTAGCACGGTTAATTAACATCTCACCTCAACTATATAATAATAGTGTTTATTATATAGATAACTATATTATTTGTTTCAGTCATACTATATTAAGCATTTGTATTGCTATTCTGTTCTTTTTTCAGTGCCTTTCTAATAAGCTGTTTGCACTGTCACTTGAGTTAATGCCAGTTTGGTTCCTGTTTTTTATTGGGCTTGAGGAGTGGGAAATTGAAAAAAAATTGGGTTTGAGCTTCTTCAGGGAAACACTTTGTATTGTGCCGCTCCTCAGTACCCCCTTTTAGCTCTAACTAACGTGGTTTTCCCAGTACTTTGTGTATTCCTCTTTAAATGGATCTACTACACTGTACTGTAAATGGTTGATTTATCCTATTTGTCTATGAGTTCTTAAAAAAAAAAAAAAATGTCCCTAGCACCTAACAGAGTCTGATACTTGTAAATATTTCATACATATTTTGAAATTAACAAATGAAAGATACCACACTTAAATAAATTTGCCAATCTGCTATTTTCTGATTTGAGTTTTAATTTCTGTTTTGTTATGTTTTATTTAGTTTGACATGCAGGTACATGTGCGTGTGTCCTCACAGCACTGAATGGTGAAACAAGGTACAAGATCTGGTGTAAATGAGTTACTTTTCTGTTGATTTCTGTGAGATGTTCTTTGCCTTTTGTCCATTTTATTCTTCCTCATTGTATAATCCCAACTCACTCTATTCTATGTTATCTATTATAGATCTGTTATAGTCTCAGAGTCTTTCTTTCAAAACTGTAGTAGAGGCATCCATGAGTGAATTCATTTGTAGAAGTTCAGGAGAGGTTTTCATTTGGTTGCCACAAAATGTCAAGTCAGATCAATGTGTGGGAACTCATTTAACCCTTCAAATGGGTACCTCTTACAGATAATAATAAAACTTTTGGTACTAAAATAAATATCTATTCAGTAGATAAATATTACATTGATGACAAAATATATTTTTATTTCTCACTTCATTTTACCTGCCAATAGGCTTCCTCTAAAGTTTTAGAGTCATTAATATAGTTCAAGGAAGAGAAACATGGAAATACTTCATTTTGAAAAGAAGTGAGAAATTCTGACTCAAATCATTAATGATGAGATATTATTTTGTTTAACCTTTACTAAATTTGAGAAAACTAATTTAAAAGAATTTATCAGACAGAACTGATATAATTTAGATAAATTGGGAGCCCCAAAGATTTAGTTATGGAGAATTTCTCTAATCATTCAGCATTAACATATTAAAACTGAATCAGTATCAATGACTATCTTACAAGTTCATTAATTTTATTAATATTACTGTTATAATTTTTGTCTTATTCAGTTCATTGATTTTTAAATGTCATTTATTCATGCAAGAAATATTTATAAAGTGTCAAACATTTCCAACCTTCTTTAAGGTCTAGAGAACAGTAGTGACAGAAGAGCCTATTGTTTAAATACAGGGTCCCTCAGCCTTGGCCATATATCTGTATGGCCACATACTTAATTTATGCATTCTCAACCCATTTAGGGAGTAAATGTTATAAACTAAAATACCTTCATTTGATTTCTGAAACCCAGTGTATATTATAAAAGGCCACAATTCCTCACACTCTCTGACCTATTTTCCAGCAATATCTGAAGTGACACAGTGTATTGAAAAGAGCAAGCACTAGGTTTGAAGCTTGGCAAAAGCACTGGTTCTGGTCCTTGGTAGCTCTGCCAGAACTGATTGTGGGATTCTGGGTTAGTGTATGAGAAACCCTGGTTTTCAGGGAGTAGACTTTCCCTAAATGTGTTCCTATCTGTGCCTCTGCTTACAAAATCTAATACTTTGTTAAGGAAAAGTACCCATTAATCATGAAATAATTGCCACTTCATCAGTATTCCCAAACATGTGTGCAATGGCTGCAACTTACCAAGGAAAATCAGTTTTAAAATCCAAGTGAATCTAAGCCTTCCTGCAAACAAAAGCACAGACAAGGCAAAGTAATATATAGGGTCAGAGAGGGTAGACATTAACTGGCAGGAAGCCTAATGTGTGTGGTTGTACAAATAAGACAGTAACTAGATTTAAGTTCTTACCAAGCGGCATGAAACCTTCAATATAGGAATAAGAGCAGTAGATACGATGCGTTAGAGAAATGGATAATGCAAAATCATTTTTCCCTGCTTCAGTAAAATGCTGAGAAAATCTAAGGTTACACTTCCAAATGCAATTTCATCCCAAGCTCCATCTGAACCAAGTAGAAGATGGCTCCATATATCAAAGACCATCAGCACTTCGCTACTATCCATGAGGCAGGATAAATTGCTTTGACAACATGCATTTCTGGGAACATCGTATTTACTGAGAATAGCGGTTAATCACTTACATTTATATTTGAGTGAAATGTGTTTCCAGGAAAATATTTTAATTTTATTGTGCCTTTTATAATTTTACTAGGTAAAGTATATGACAAAATGGACAAAGTTATTACTTGATATTGCAATATATGCATTCACCTAAATCCTACATTATTCTGTGAGGCTTAATTTTACCTTGACTCATGTATATGAAGTTACACACATTTTGATCCACTTTGGGCCTGTACAACATATCTGCAGAGCAAAATAAAGTGATATTCATCAAGATTTAAAATGCAACTTTAAGCACCTTGGAAAGTAAACTGGCTGGTATTTCACTTGTGTGACCATTTCCTGTGCTTCATTCTATAATTTTGCTTCTATGATGTTGTTGTTATGAGAATCTTCTACCATTCAATCCAGTTTCCGTAATTATTAAGTGATGTTGTTTGAGGATATGCAAATTTTGAATTAAAAAAGAAGTGGCATGCACACTTTATTGAGTTTATTTTTAGTAGGACATTTAACAGTAGTCTAGCTCTCCTGATCATTAGTAAATATGCCAAAATTTTAAATTACTGTGCTGAACTTAAGTTTACACACCATAACATTTTTTTCAAATATGAAACTTTGCCATAAATTATTAATGTTATTTAAAAACTGCACTTTCATCATGATAATTTCTTATGCATAATTAAACATGTTAATATTTTCTTTAATTTATTTTGCATACTTTACAATTTTTCATTCCTAATGCATTAGTAATGTCTTTGCACACATTTTGTAGGGGAAATAACAAGTAACTATTATACAAATTTTCATTGGGTACCTTCTATATATTAGGCTATCAATATCAATATATAACAATCTATAGTGAGTATTGTCAATATCAATGTGAATATCAATATATAATAATCATTTGTGAATATTGTCTTATCTAATCTGCCAGAATTCCGAGGAGATTATGTACTATAATTAATCTCATCTCAATATCTTACTGGTGTTTCCAGTCCTACATTAAAGTTTTTTTTGTCCACTTTTAGTTTATATTTTTGTGTCTAGTGTGAGACTGTTGTCTAGTTGCATTCTTTTCATGTGGCTGTCCAGTTTCCCCAACTCATACTGCAAAGGATTTCCTTTCCCCATTGTATACTTTTGGCTTATTTTTTGTAGATTAACTGCCCATATATATGTTCTACTCCACTATCTATATGTCTGTTTTTGCTCCAGCACCATGCTGTTTTATTAAAAATTATTAAAGATCTATAGTATAGTTTGAAGTCTAGGAAGATGATATCGCCACTTTTCTTTTTGATCAGATTGCCTCAGATTTTGATCTTGTTCCAATATGAATTTTACTAATATCTTGTATAAGACTCAGATATTTTCTCTACCCACTACTATCCACATGGTATTGTAAGTACAAACTAGAGCAATTACTCAAGAGAATGATACAAATAGGATTCAAATTAGGAAATAAGTACAATTATCATTATATGCAGATTGCTTGATAATATACTTGGAAAACCCTAAATACTTCAATAAAAAAAAAACTGATCAAAATAATAAAGAAAGCTGCAGATTACAAAATTAATCTGCAATAATCAGTTGCATTCCTATATGTAACAATGAACTCGAGGAGGAAGAAATCAAGAAAGCAATCCCATTACAATTGCATCATAAAAATATTAAATACCTAGGAGTAAACATAACAAAGGAAGTGAAAGACTTGTACAACAAAAGCGGTAAGACATTGTTAAAAGACACAGAGAAGTGGAGAGACATTCCCTGCTCATATATTTAAAAAATTAACATTGACTGTTCCTCTATAGATCATTGTATAGATTCAGTATAATCCCTATCAGTGTTTCAATGAATTCTTCAAAGAAATATATTTTATATTGAGGTAACATTTGTTTGCAATACTGCATATGATTAGAAATATAGGATTGCACATCTTTTCTTTTTTTGTAGAGATATATTTATTTATGCATATAAGATCTGGGGTATAGAGCAGAGGTGTGGGAGTTGAGAGGATTCACCAGAGACAGTGGGGGACATAACAGGCAGACTGACTGAAATACACTGCTAAGGGGAGCAAAGGGCAAGACAGGAGAGGTCTGCTGTGCCATGTGGGTCGCCTCCCTGGCTAGGGATCAAATTCATGCTGCAGAGGCTGTGGATAGCTTCATAGTGCTGCACCTTAACCCTTTGTGCTACCAGGAAGGCCCCAGGATCACATATCATTAGATATGTATTATCACACTACATCTACCAAGGCACCATTTAACTTTCTCTTAATTAGACCACTTTGTCTTTCTCTTTGAAGTTAATTTCCTTTTGCATTTTGACAATATTTCCCACTCTTCATTATCCTACCCATTTTCTGCCTTTTTTCTATTCTTTTGTGATAGCTTTGTGGTTGTTCGTTTTTAAGTAAAGATCATAGATGTTTGCATTCTATTACAGGTGTCAGCTAGTTCTCAGAAATTTTCTTCTGATTTCTATGTTCAATCATTTTTGTTCTTGTTCACTTATACTGAAACAAAGATAGATTAGGTGATTGATATCTGATTAATGCCTAGTCATACCACATTCTTAATATGTACCAGGTCTTCATATAGTGTGGCTGGGTTCATTTTAAAGAAGAATCTTCTTATAGCCTATCTACTTGTGTTTACATAATCTACACCCTAGGAAATCTTTTTTATGTATGTTCTTCTACATTACAGACTTTAATATATATTGTTGCTGTGTTTCCTTCTATTTCCTATATATCTACCCAGGGAAAAATACATTTCCATAATGTGACTTTTCCTTCCTTTTCATGCACTCATTTTCTAAGAAATATATTCTTCAAATAAATACAGAGGAAGAGATACTTATAAGAGGGAGAAAGTGAGAAAAATATCCTACTTTAGAAGGTAGAAATAAGAGACATGCAATTGAGGAAAGGTTTCTGGATGCAAAAAATTGGGCAATTTGGTTTCTTTTATTTTCTGCCAACAAACCATAATAAGCCTCCAATTTATCCATTATTAAGTTCTATTGGTTATGCCTTTATACTCTAGTAATAGTTGGCCTGCCACTTTTAGTTTTTAGTATTGTAATGGGAATCTAAAATGTATGTTAGGAAATTCTTATCATAAGTTACTACTTATACAATGGTCCCCCAATTATTGTAATTGCTAATAATTTTTATTATTTAATAAAATCTAATTTGTGATTTTCCCCACAACTTTGTGCAATCAATTATGCAGCCTTAAGAGTATAAAACCAAAAATAAAAATTTGAAATCTCATATCAGTGATAGCATTCTAATGCTATGGGATGACACTGGCTTTGACACTTATATTTGATACATTAAAGGATCAAGATAACACTTGGAACCCCTTCTGATACATTCAAAAATATTACAAAAACTGAAACCATCCGAATATTTCACAATAGGACAAGATGCCATTTCAATAATCATAGAAGTCCTCTTATGATACAATGAAATGTTCTGCCTCCTTTATTTAAATATTAAAATGTTGTAGTTTCCAAATGACTTTCTATTGTCTCTATCAAAATTCTAAAATGTGCTTCTTTTTCTTGAATAAATGTAAATAGAGACTTTATGTTGGGTATAAGATAATTATACCACACTCTAAGTAGTCATACAGATAAAAGAAATTGGGCAAATTAGGTTAATGAATTGCTAAGTTTTATAAATGTTTAATAGACATTTGTAAAGACTGCATTTGTGAAGACATTTGTAAAGAACAAAGCTTCATTTGTTTTCTTGAATTTTTTTATAGATATTTATGTAATACCCAGATATCTTTGTCAGTCACTACTTCTTTATATATAGATTACATTAAATTTCTTATTATAAATGTGTGTATCTAATATACTATATTCTTAAATAGTTTAGTGACACATGAAGATGTATTTTCCACACAGGCTCTAAATTGTTTTCTTTCTGTATATTCTGAATTTCAATCTTAGATATTTAATTTTAAATATAGGCTCTTATCCAACCCTAACTTCTATAGGAGGGGATATACTGAGAAATTTCCAAAGCCTTTAGGATTTTCTTTTCCATTCTGTTACTTAAAAAAAAAAAAAGAAGAAAACTTGCTAATTGAGCTAAGTGTCTATTTTTTATAGAAGTTGTGTGAAATGTCATTGATTTATGTCTTCTATTTTTACTTCTAAGAGTATTTATAATTATCTCTTTGAGTAATTTGTCTCAATATATTCTTAGGTTGAGCGAATCTCACTTGAAGATTGTTGACTTATCTAGTTTGTGAAAAATTCTGTATCTATGTTAAATTCAAATCCTAGTGGAATTTATTACAAGCTAATTATTTGCATCATAATGTAGAAAAGTAAAACTATAACTAACCAAAGTGGAATTTAGCTCTTTTTAATCAAGGGAAAGATTTTTCCTTTTTTATTTTAATTTTCCTGCCCCAAGAAACTACCAAACCCTTTCAAATGACTTATGAATTAGTTCCATTTACAAAGTTCAACAATTCTGTTTATATGAAAGTATGTATTTATGATCTATTGAATGATTTGTAACCAGTTTACTTTGGGAACAATTATTTTTCTTGTTTTTAGGCATATTTCAATATGTAAAAGTGCATAAAGAATATTATGACATAATAAAATGATGAAATTGTTAACATTCCCTTTTTGGAAAATTGCAACTTATATGTGGTAAGGAAAGAATCAGGGGAAACTGCTGAAATGTAAAGGGCTTAATATTATTTAAAAGTAGCACAACAACCAACTGTAGAACTCAATATGCTGTATTTAAATGTCAAGCTTTGGGAAGAGATAGGGGAGGATACAGAAAGTTAAATTCTCTGTTTTGTATATCAAGGAATCAATTTACATTATTGATATATTTTATACATCTAGAAAAAGTGATATGGAAGGAATTACTAAAAGCACTAAAGTTCATCATGCTTAAAGAAAGTAACTTTGGGTGGTTAGCTTAAGGTACAAAGGGAAAGGGTTGAGTTGACTACTTTTTCATCATATGTTCAACAATGATTTCCTTTGCTGCCATGTAGCTCTGTTATAGAGCAGCCCCGATATTGAACGGGTTCCTGGCTGTGGGTCCTCACCCGCGCGCTTAAAAGGGACTTATGAATGCTCCACTACAGACACACACAAAAGGTTAATAAAAGGTTTATTTACAAGGGAAAAGGAAATAAGGAAAATGTACAACTCAGGGAGAAAATAGGGAAATAAAGTCTTTAATGCGTCCTACCCGATCCACCGACCTGGAAACCCAAAGTCACTCTCAGAGCTGGCCAGACGCTGCGAGCTGGTGGAGAGCCAAAATGGGGATCCCCCAAAGCCCACGTGTCTGCCTTTTATATCCACCTGGCTGCTTAACCCCACCCTCAGGTCCCAGCCACCTTGCCTTTGGTGGTGATGGGAGTTGGAGTTCCCAGTGTCTTTGGCTTTGACCTGGGGTGGGGGTGGAGTCCACAAAGCCTGTATGGAATTAGCTTTGGGACATCCTTTTCCCCCTAACAGCTCTACTATTTTGATAATTTTTTAAAGTTGATTACCTTTTAAAATTTTCTTTTAAGTTTCATTTCGAAGATCCCAGTTGTTTGTGTATAAGTCATGGAAACAAGCACAGAGAAGCCCTGCAAAGATACTAATTGATGTAGGGACAATACTTGAAAAGAAAATTCAGGAAATTGCTGTCTTGTCCTATATTCATTTGCTGATTTATTTAACAAATATTTATGGAGTACTTATTCATGCTAAACATTCTATTGAGGCACTAAGAAATATTATGAGCAAAAATCCATAACATCACCAACTCATGGAACTTCCATTCTAGAATAGATGAATGAATAATTACACAAATGAATGCAGAATTTTAGCATATTTTAGTGAATTTACATACACACTGCGTATTTGGAGCAAGAATCTCTAATCTAGATACCTTGTGGAGGGGGCAGGTAGTGAGGGCAAATTTAACTGAGAAAAAGACAATAGATCATATGAGGTATAGGTAGTTGTTAGGGAAATCAGCAGGTGTTTCAGAGGCGGAGTGAACAACATAGGGTTTGATCCCATGGGTAGAACAAACACTGTAAACTGGAGTAGATTAAAGAAGTAGCTGTTTTCTTTTTGCAGAGTGAGGAAGACCATGTTGTAGGATAGAACAGGGGGAGAAGGTAATGGGATTTGCTTCACAGTTATGTTTAGGATTCTGTAATGAGTAGCCTTTAAAATATTAAAATAATCATATTTATGTTTCAGAAAGGTAACTTTAGATACAGTATTCAAGCCAGATTGGAAGGACATAACATAGCTATGGTAAGGGCAGTGTAATATAGTGTTAAGAACCCAGGCATGTCATGTGTGGCTCTCCCAAACCCCTCATTCTTGGGATTTTGCTTGGTGCCCAAAGTTGCTGCTGATTAAGCTAAATGTAGAGTCAAGCATGGAGCTGCTCACCAGGATGAATGTCTTTGTGTGAGGATATCTGCTGAAAGCAGCAGGCAACATGATGGCCATTTTAGCATAAGCAGCTAGACCACCTTGATAGGAAGTTGAGTGTAAACAGGTGCTAGAGATGGAATGTTTTGATTAGCAGCAGCAATGGAGCCCCCCAAACAATAGCCCCTATTCACTCTCCCCTGGCTCATGCCAGACAATTATGCATCCCCAATCCACATCCCCACCACACCCATTCCTCCACACATTCCTTCATGGACTTGCCCACCTTCCCTGAATCTGAGCCCCAAATAAATGTGACACTTGGCTGTGAGGGGAGGCACTACATCTCCAGAGATGTAGGCCCTCTAGGTGTCTAGCTCTCTCTTTTTCTCCCTCTACTTGGACTTTGAGTTAGTTTTCCTCTACCTGCTGCTGCTCCCAAGGTTGCTGCCCTGTGAGGCAACAGTCATGCTCTTCCCTAGTATGAGTGGCACCAGAAAAGGTGGAAACCAGTGAGTGCAAGCAACCAATGCATATCATGGAGGGACAGAAACATGGTCTACTAAATTGGAACGAAGAAGTGACCTACAACTCCTTTGCATCTTGTGTGCATTAGTGGACAGATTGAAAGGGATTATAAGAAAAGGAACAATTTTGAATTATGCTTTGTTCATTTGATTTAGACTTATAGTGCTATTCTTGCAAGTATTCAGGAAGAGAACTTGGGTAGTCTGTTGGCTATAGCAGTCTGACTTCAGGGGAGAGTATGGATTAGAGGTAGAATTTTGAGTCATCTCCACCCATGTGTGTTTAAATTGAAAGATTGGATGGGATAAGATGTTTTAACAGAAAAAAAAAAAGATAAAGTAAAATGTAACATGTCAAGACAGGGATTTGGGAAATCTCCAATATGCTATATAAATACATTAGAGGGGAGTCGAATAATAAATCAGAAGGAGAAATGTTTGTGATGAGGGATGATTTATGGGTAGGAGTTTCATTTGATGACAACAAGGGAGGGGGGGCAGAATCTGATTATGTCTGTGTGAAAACCATTCACAAGCTTAGGTGTTCAAAAATCAGGGAAAAACATGGTTCTGTTTTCCCAATTATTGAATTATTTTTAAGACAACTATGTAATGTCACTAATCGGTCACTGCAATTTTTCTCTAGCAATTTGTCAGTGGTTAACTTTGCATAGGGTTAGGAGATGATTGTGGGCAAGAAGCCACAGCTTGATCAGCAAACTCCAAGTACAGGAAAGATTAGAGTCAAGTATTAAGTTAACATAGATAGAGTCTAAGTCTCAATGAATTTTATAAAGAGTGCACTATGATAGAAGGTTCTCCTCAATGGGCTCTGCCCAGAGTATTTGTGAGCCCTAATTCAGTAAAAGTCGTTTCACTGTCTAAATTCAACATTTTCAGTGCATTAAAATCAGATTCAACTTGTAGTTTAAGTTGATAACTAAACAAATGTTAGAACATCTTTTACTAACTTGTACAGTATTTTTTTTCCCTTTTGTGCTAAGGAAAATACAAAAGATACTATGTGTATATGTATAGTTTATATCATTTTGTTGTGTTGGAATGTTCATTGTTCTAAATGAACAAACCATTCAATGGATAGGTAGATGTTGACTGTTTTTTTTAATTGGGCTTTTATTATAAAGATGATTATGAATTATGTTATATAATACAGGAAGAAAAACATCAACATTTGTATTTAAATATTCACTAAGGAATAATTCAGTCCAGCAGTGTTAGTTTTGTGTTATCTTTAATATATGGGTAATATCTTAGACACTAATCATTCTATCTAAGAAATCGGTATTTTCTAATACCTCATTGGTTGTTATTAGCATTATTAAAATTCAAAATATGAAGGAAAGATCCCTAAATGGTTGAGTGAATATCTCATTTATGAATCCATTATTTTACTACATAAGGTTCAAGTTAGTGCTTATCTCAAAATAGAAGCAAAGGCCTACATGAATTCTTGAAAGTCCTGTGTATTCTTCATTCTCCTTTTGTTAATGTCTCTTTAAGTTTCAGCCATTTCCAAAGTGTTCCATTTAATTGTTTTAAGTAATGGGGCATTTTGAATCCCGACATAATTCTTAATATATCTAGTAATCAAATGATTATCTTTCATTAAAAACCTAAAATGAGATATATATTAATTTTGAGGGTATGATGACTAACTGAAAAACAACTTGTCATTTAGAAAATTGCCTTGATTCAAAGATAGTCTCCAATTATACTACCAGCCAGACTATCTCAGAGTTCATAAAAGAGGGAGCCTCACAAACTCAATTAAGTTGCTCAATTACAATATTTAATAAATTAATTGAAAACACTTAGGGAGAAGTCAAGGGTAGGGGAGAGAAGGGATAAGTAAGCCCACCAGAATGAGGGGTAGGCAGGTTGAAAAGACCACAATATCTGAGGTATGCAATTTTGATATATACTATTTATCTGCCACATTTTTTTTTTAGATAATAAATTTTATTGTTATATTCCCCATACAATTGCAGCCCCCACATTGTTTTTTTTTTCCCCATGATTGTATAGTTACAAGGTTCAGAATTGTCTTTTGAGCAAGGAACTTATAAAAGGAGATGTGCTCGATCCAATACATACATTTCTCTAACAAAGAGACATAGGGACAAATATGCCTGGTCACCATAGCTGTACTTTGCCAATTAATCAGCTGAATAGCTATAGGTTTTGTGTTTCTTGGTCAAAGGATGTGTACAGTAGAATCCTTGTCAATGGCTAGCAGAATTATAATTCCTGTGTGTGTGTGTGTGTGTGTGTGTGTGTGTAAGTACATATATATATAAGTATAAAAATTTAGTGCACTGGTGCCTTATTTGTATGCAATGTCTCTTAAATATTCAATACCTCTTGGTATCAAATGTTTCCTTTTTAAAATTTATTTATTTATTTATTTATGCGTACAAGAACTGGAGTATAGACCAGAGGTGTGAGGGGTAAGAGGATTCACCAGAGACAGAGTGGGGAACAGAACAGGCAGATCCACTGAAATACACTGCTGAGGGGAGCAGCAGGTGAGTCAGGAGAGGTCTGTTGTGCCATGTGGATATCTCCCTGGCTGGGAATCAAACTGGTGCTGTAGTGACTGTGGATAGCTTCATGGGTTATTTCTTAACCCCTTGAGCCATGAGGGAGGCCCTACATCTTTGTCTATCTATGCTTTACACAGTGGGTCAACTTATTCACTACCTATCATAGCTACCTGAAATATTTTTTTTTAATGTTTTGAACAACAAATTTATATATATCCCTTAAAATAAAACCAAATATTCCCCAAAGCCTTTTCCAAAACTTAAAGTCAGAAGTCTTCTCTTAATTATATGTCTGATAAATGACTGAAATTTCAATGCAGACTTTAGTCAAAAGTATATTATTCAAAAAGTGACTTTGAAAGATGCTAAAGTAATGTTCCTTCAACTCTGCTAACTACAAATCACTACATACAGAGGCCCCCAAAATAGCAAAAAATGAAAGTGTCTTGATTTTCATGTAGACCAAGTTCAAAATTGGTTGTTACAAAAAAAAATGTGAAGTTACACACAAAAAATGCTTACAGATCACTTGGCTAAGAAAAAAGATGGAAAGTTTTGGAGATTGAATATTGATGAGTTCTTCTTCTGGGACACCGAGAAAGCTTAGAAAAAAAGATGAACATTACAACTGATTAAAGGGAAGAATTTTAAGTAGAAAAAAATTTTCCTTATACCACTGCAAATATAAAGTTCCTTTTTTACTTTTCTCTTTGTAATTCTTCATGCAGGCCCATGTAGCCATATTTATACACACGTATCTTTCTTATTTTACAACATAAAATAAAGTAGCATAAAATTGCTAGCAGAGTGAAAACTGTTCAATCACAATTTATACTGAAAATAAAGAATGTGAAAAAATATCTAACACAATGAGAAATACTGTGACTATAGTAAAGTCTAAATGGGCATGTTCAATAGTCACTAACTCTTAATTTTATTAAGTCTGGGGCATCCCTGGTAGCTCAAGGAATTAAGCACAGAACTATGAAGGTATCTGCAACCTCTCCAGTATGAGTCTGATCCCCAGCCAGGGAGTTACCACATGGCGCAGCAGACCTCTCTTCTCTCCCCTGCTTCTCCCCCCTTCATTGTATTTTAGTCAATCCACCTGTTCTGTTCCCCACTCTGTCTCTGGTGAATCCTCTCACCCCCTGCCCTGTAACCCAGTTCTTACATGCATAAATATATAAATCTTTTTTAAAAAGCAAGAAATATCATTTGTACTTGAAAATTACATTTGATTTTCATTGAATCAGCAATTCCTACTGAAAACATAGTTTACTTTGTTAAAGTAGTTTGTGGCTGACCGATGATCATAATAATGAATGATAAAGATTTTATAAACATAATATAAAATCTTGCTAGTGACAAGATTACAGTGTTAAGAAATAGGATAAAAGGCCTTGTTCAACAAAGTTAGGTCAAATAAAATGCCGGATCTTCCCAATGATATGTAGAATTCATATCTGAATGTGTATAGCTCAACTTAAGAAAGGGATAACGTCATGGCTGGCATGAAATCATCTCACTTCTAAACCTTTTATCTCTTTTCAAGCAGTTTTTACTATATGATTTTTAAGTAATTTAAGATTTTAGTTATGCAGGCAAGAATGCATTAAATAGATGACTGTGAAAAGGTGTGAAAACTGGTTGCAATTCAATGATACATAAGTCTATATGGATGATAATGTGTGAAAACAAATAAGATATGAGGCTGAGTTACTTAAATTGGTGCATTTAATGAATGCATAATGTTATCTTTGAAATAAAAAATATTTAAAAATATAAAACTGAATGGTAAATTAATGCTAAGTTGGACTTTATACATTGCTGAGCAATTTTTTCAGGATACATTAAATAATGAATACCTTCATACATTTAGTTATAGTTGGAAACTAGATGAATAATAAATGGCAGTTAAGAAATTTAAATTAGAAAACTTGGAGTCAAAATGCAGCGAATAGAAAAAAGTCCACCAAAACTGTCTAAAGCATAATGGTTTCTAAAATTTTCTATCGATAATACTAATTCCCTTTTATGAGACAAGGCAATGTAAACTAAAATTCATCTACTCTAATTACTCAGAAGCAGAAGAGAATAAATAATTATTGAAGTATTTCTGAAAGTGGACATAATTAGCACCATCAATCATTGGCCATGAATTATTTAATACAATAATAACCCTGGAAGAAAAATTAGTATTATAGTCACTTTTGCGTTTAAAGCTCATCATCATAATACTGTCAACTGGAATATACGATGCCTTCAAATATTTTTTAAAACATTGTTTTGGTTCAATTAATATTGTGAGGATACATTAACTTCTACTGAGTAGGATAATGAGTTTAAGAAAACCAATTCAGTAATTATCTCAGTTCTAGAATTTCTATTAGACATAAACCCATTAACTGCTTTCTACAACCCCACAGAAGCTCTAACTTATTGGCACTGTAATTTAAAACTTCTAAAGAGAAGATTGAAATAAGGGAGAGGGAACATATATAAAATGAGATTATAATATTGATTCTTTATAAAGACATTTTAGGGATCTCTGACAGAATAACATCAATTTTGTGCATGATACATATCTCATTTTACTTGTTATAAAAAATCCTGAGGTTTATTAATGACTCCTGTAAACACTGCAACAGGACAGAACATGAGTATTCAAAGTTAGTGCAGGGAGTACACATAAACACATTTCTTCTACTCTCTTAGATTTATTTTGGCCATGCAAACTAGACCAACACAAGACAGATTAATAGGAAAACAAACAGAATTTTATTAATACATATACTGTGAGTACATATATTACTTAGCACTCAGTAATGACTTGTGCAGTAGGGCCTCCCCTGGTGGCACAGCGGTTGAGTGCTGGGCTGTGAAGCTGCCCGCAGCCTCTGCAGTGCCGGTTCAATCCCAGCCACTGGCGAGGGTCCCACATGGCGTGCAGACCTCTCCTGCCATGCCCCCTGCTCCCCTCAGCAGTGTACTTCGTCAGTCTGCCTGTTCTGTTCCCCGCTCTGGCTCTGGTGAATTCTCTCACCCTTCTGTGCTTCTGACTGTACCCAGTGCTTGTATAAACAAACAAATAAATAAATATATCTTAAAAAAAAGAAATTAAATTTAAAAAAAAGTAAAGAAATAAAGTAAAAGATACAATTTAAAAAAAATAAAAAATAAAAAAATGACTTGTGCAATAGAGTGGTTAGAACTTGGTCTTACATACATAGCATTATAATAAAGAACAATGTAGAAAGGGGCAAGGCGAAGGAAATGGTCTTTTTAGAAAAAAGTTTCTAGAAGTGACACGTTGTGGAAAAGTAAATGTATGAAGGAACTAAAGGGAGTTATAAGCTAGTTCAAAGACTAGTAAAGATGGTTAGTAGATTCCTCTGCTGCCCTGTCTTAGCTGATGCCCAGAGTTGCCTGTGGTGATTCACTTTTGTGATTCTTGACAGAGGGGAGAGGGGTACCTTTGCAAATGTACATCCTGTTTTTAAGCAGATGGTTCCCAAGGAGGACAGAGAGCTTTTCTTGTATTCTGCTCCTTCTCAAAAATATTCAGTTCAAAATAATCCTTATGCCAAAGTGGCATATTTGGGTATGACATTCTGCTATCCTTCAGCAGTTATGAAAAACTGTTTCTTGTGTTATAGGCGCCTGAGCCTTTTTATGCAGGACTGTGTAACAGATAAAACTGACTATTTGGAAAGCTTCAGAGTCTTGCATGATTTGCATTGGAAATGATAGGAAGTATGATGAAAGGAAGCAAAATAGTTGGAAAGGATGAAAGGGGAGGTAAAAAAGGTAATTTGGGTATGTATAGAGTTTGGGGGAATCTGGAGAAGTAAAGAGCTGAAATGCATGTGATAAGAAAAGAAATAATGAAAGAGAATGTTAATTTTTTTTTTAAATGTAACTAAAATTTTCTTTTTTGTGTGTTTTGGAAAAGTAGTAGTGAAGTTTGGGTTTGGTTTTGCTGCTAAACACTGGACTTCAAGTAAATGAGTCTCAAGGGAAAAACAAGAATTAACACTTTACTGGGCAATATATACTTTTTTATAATTTGGGGTATCTGCTGAATTACTCAGCTAGGTATAAAAAGCTAATTTTGTGAGATTATTTTTAAATATGTAGTTATTGGATTAAGTGTAAATTCTTGTAAAATTAATATGGATTATATTACCAAAGTGCATTGAATGTTGACATCCAGCTTTAATGTTCCTAGAAGTTGAAACTTTATGAAACTGAATGGCAAGAACCATCTTCTCCCTCTGAGCAATGAACACATTAAAAAGAAATACATGTATAAATCTATAATGTCGCTTAGGTCATTCACTCTCTCATTACCCATGGATGATGGCATGCCAACCTTCATTTTGAATTTATAAGTGATTGCTCTATAATAGCCTAAGTGGTGCTGGTTGATGAGAAACAGTGGGGTCAACGACAGTGATGTTCATGTTGGAGAGGGCAGGTAATTAGAAAGGAAGAGGGACATAGATCAGAGTCGTTTGTTTTTCCAGTTGATTTGCTATTGCTTTGAAAATGAGAGATTCTAGAACAGTTCCATTTCAGGCACTCACATTAAATTGTTACAATTTTGCAGCTTGTGTTAAGACTCAAAGGCATTTGGATCTTTATCCTAGTAAGAGGTAACTGAAAGTCTATCATAGCACACTCTATATCAAACGGGATAAATCTTAATATATTTAGTGCTCACCAGTTTGTATTTTAAAAGCTTGGAAATGCACAGAAAATTTAAGAAATTTACTTTCATTCACATGGGTTTTTTTTCATTGTCAAAACTGAACTCCAAATACAAACATGTAGATACAGGGCAAATTGTCATAACCCTTATACATATTGCCTCTGGAAAAAGTTCCTAGGAAAAAGATCATCTGTATTGAAGCAACCTTCCTAGTTCTGTGTAAAAAGAGTTCTTGAAATTCTTGCGTTGGAGGGTACAGATGAAATATATTTATCATGGAAACTAGTTAGTATGGCAGATGTTTCAATAATTAATGTGTCTTGTTTCATATTTAAAAAAAGAGGGAGGAGAACAGGGGACTGTGGTGATGGTGCACGAGTGCCTTGGGGAAGGAAATTCTATATGGGGAGTACACCTGAGGGGGTGGGGGGAAGCAAATATTGTTTAAAAATGAACAATGATGTAAAAAATAAAAAAAAAATAAACAGACTTTAAACAAAGGAACAGATATAAAGATTTATAGAAACCTAGAGACAGGCTAAATTACGAAGCCCATTTCTGGGACTCATGCAATAGTAGGATCTTGGAGAAATTCATGTAACTATTTTCCTCTTCTAATACAGTGCAGACTCTTTAGCAAATGAGCTGCTCCCTAGTAACATTTATTTGATTCAAGTGTCTTCTCAAACAGGCCTGATAAAGATTAGGAAACAAAATAATGTCAGCATTTATTCCTTTTGTTTTACTGTATCTTCACTGAGTGAATGTATCACTGCTCTATTTATTCCATTAAGATCTAGACATGAGTACTTTTATGATAAAGCTGACATTTTATAATATATAGAAATATGACAGAGTGCTATGGGGGAATAGGAGAGGGGAAACTAAACTTGAGCAGGTCTTTGCAGATGAGGGAAGATCATAGCATGCCTCACAGAAGAGGCAACATCTCCAAAATCAAAAACAAAATGAGAAAGCAATAAAATACTATTTATTATTCATAAAATATGTCAGACCCAATTGAAAGCAACCTACATAGGCTAGGCACAATCTTTTAAAAACAAATTTATATTATTCTTTGAAATTTTCATTGGAAGGTCAAAGGTGGAGTACAAACTTTAGAGCTTGATTTCCTTGTAAAATACAGACATTGACATAATATCATGAGAGTTTTCAGCCAAGACTAGTCACCAGCACCTTCTTTGGCATCTTATAGAGATACAGTATTTAGATGTTTCTTGAGATTTCTTATGATTTTACTGTCATGAAAATCATAAGTGTTGTCTTCTGAAGTGATTGCATGTGTAGAGGAGGAAGAAATTCTTCCTTTATCCTCTTAGGCTCAGTCCTTAGTGTTTATAAATTTAATTTATAAAAGAGAGATGAATAGGTGAAAATGGACATGGGTGCCTCAAAAAAAAGTTGAAAATCCCAAAGATGAGTTCAGATCTTTGGGGGCTTGCAGAAGGTAGATGCCATTTTAACAAAGAACCATAAATTGTGAGAAGAATCTAGACAGACAAAAGGGACAATATTTGAACTTTCAGGATGGTAAGTTGTGGGAAGAGAAATATTTGGGAGAAACTAATAGAAGTTTAGGGTTATTTCATAAGGTCTGTTATGAAAAAGTAAGTTGATTCCTTGTGCATTGATAAGTGTTGTCTCAATGATTGGGTTACTTGCTTCCTGATATGGGAGAAGACGTAGGGAGTACCTTGAGAAGTGGAAATTTGTGTCATCCTTACAAAGGCATGTTACACCCTGCTTTAGACAGAAAGGAGAAGAGCAGAAAGCTAATTACCATTATCTCAAAACAATCCTTATGCCAAAAGTGGCATATTTTGGGGTGACATTGTAACAGTTCTCTCTCCTGCTTATTTTAGTCTAATTAATATAGAGTCATGTCAATGTGGCAGTTTTCATCTTCTCCCTTTGCTGAGGGGAGATTGGTTGGATGATATTTGTTGAGTATTTTAATTTAAATTCCTCTATACATGAAGACTCAAAGATAGAATAAAAGCATGTTGTGTAACTGAAACCTCATTTTAAAATTGCTGAGTATTTCAAAGTTAAAATATTCTGAACAGCAAGGTAAAGCTAATAGATGAACAGTTTTGGCCAAAATTTATACTAGCTTGCATATTTTGTTGGAGTATTCAATCAGTGAATTCCAAATGTAAAAGCTTCTATTTGTTAATATTTTAAAGTATTTTTAAAGCTAATTGTTTAAAAAAGATTACTAAACATTTGAGTTTAATACACATATTTGAAAAGCATAATAGACTTGAACACCTCATTGCTTTCAAGGTGAATATTAAGTGGTTAGACAATATGATTTCTTAAACTTCCTTTGGTTTTTAATATTCCATGTTTATTTCTTTGAGAAAGAAATTATAAAGCAAGGATCAGTTTTGAATATAACTGTAAATAAAAGCCAGTGAAAAACCTGAAATTGATGGACATGCTAAATCCCTTGATTATTATGAGAGTATCAAGGGTGTATACATATGTCCAAACTGAGTAAGATATATTCTGAAATGCAGGTAATTTTAGTCAGTTTTACCCAATAATTAAAAATATCAGTGAAAGGCATTTGTTACCATATGATAGTATCATTCATTTCTATAGTGTGCTTCCCTATCAAGACACACATAAAAATGTGATTCTTTTTATAGTCTCACACAATTTAAGACTAAAAAAATCTTCTGATTATACATAAAGGTTGTCAGTATTTAGTAAGAAATTAGCTTTAGTATATTTAAGAGCAAATATGGAATAGATTGTACCTTGTTTCTTCTTTCAGCATTTGGTTACTATTTTAATTTTCTTTGCATAATAAAACAAATTATATTTTCAAAATATCAGGAATGTGACTTGAAGCCATTTTATTATATTGTTATTGATTATTGATCAATTGTTATTAATTGCTATTGATATATGTAGGTATAGATGTATATTGAATCCATATACAGTTCTGGCACAGGCATTATTGCCACATAAGAGGAATTTCCCGAAGTGGATTATAGTTGCCATAAACACTAAATATCAACTTCTACATACTTTAACTTTACAAAAGTTTTCAAAGTGGAGATCATAAAGAAGCAGTATCAATGCTACCTGGAAACTTTATAAAAAGATAAATTTTCACTCTTACTGAATTAGAACCCTGGGGATGGGGCCTGAAATCTGTATTTACAGTAATATACCACCCAGGAAATTATAATACACTCTAAAATTAAGGCCAACTGTGAATTTATGAAGGTCAGAGAATAGCCTATTGTATTTCTTAACCATTAGAATTTATTTGTAGTTAGTGAGATTTTAATGCTTTCATAAAGTGCACTGGTTGGTTTTTCTAGTCATCTATCTTTTTTGGGAAGATATAATTTTAGTTGTGTCCTGGATTAGATTTTCCCCTCTTGTAGATTCATTTAAAAGAAATTTATGTAACAGGAAGGAACACATAAAAATTTCAAGTGAGAGTAAAGAATATAAGCAAACTGAGATACCACCTCATACATTTGAGAATAGCCCATATCAAAATGACCAGAAACAAAAAATACTGGTGCATTTGTAAGGAAAAAGAAATCCTCACACATTGCCAGTGGGGGTATAGAGTGGTCCATTCCCTTTGGAAAACAGTAAGAAGGTTTCTCAAAATGGTAAGACTAGATTTATATGATTCAGCAATTCCACTCCTAGGTATCTACCTAAGGGATGCAAAACCAATAATTTGGTAAGTTGCATGCACTTCTATGTTCACCACAGCACTGTTTAAACTAAACAAGTTATGGAATCAACCTAAGTGCCCAAGGACAGAAAAGTTGTTTAAAATAATGTTGCTTATATACACAATGAAAGACTACTCTGCTGTGAGGACAGTTAAACTCTTGCCATTTGCAAAAATTTGCATGAAATTGGAGGGTAATATGCTAAGCAAATAAGTCAGAAGGAGAATGGCAAATACTGGATGGTTTCACTCATTTATGGAATATAAAGAAACAAAGCAAAAGATCAAAACTAACTCTAGAAATCTGACTACAGAACTGAGGCTACCAGTAGGGGAGAGTGAGCAGTAGGGAGCAAAGCATTGGTCGGGAGAGGGCAGTGGACTAAGGTGGAGGGTTATTGGTGCTTTGGTGATGGGTGTGGTGTGGTGACATATGTATGAAGAAGTGCAAACCTATACACCAATAATGATATATTAAATATACACCAATAATGATATATTAAAAAAATCCAAAGTAACTGTCATTATCATACCTTAAAGCTATAGTCTCATTCAGTTTTTCTTTCCATTAATTAGAAATAAATACAAGTTAAATCATGATGAACACTATGAAAAAACTAAAGCAGCATAAGGTGATAGAGAGTGTGGGAATGGGGTTTAGAATATGCATTTTATTACATTATTGAAGAGGCCTTGCATGCAGAGGATACGATTGGGGGAAAGAAACTGAAGGAAATTAGTGACAAACAAGTATATCAAGGAAATTATTTCCAGATCTGAAATAGCAAATGCAAACTTTCTGGGGAAGAGACTTTTCTGCTCTGATCAAGGGATAGCAAAAAGTCAACAAAACTATAGTCAAGTGAAGAAGTTGTGGGATATAAAAAAAGGAAGAACCTCATCTTAGGTCTTGGTGAGGAATTTGGATTTTTATCGTCTGCCATTTAACTTCCTTCAGTCTCTGTAACATTAACATTCCATGTCAATTCCTTCCACCCCTGAGATATTTTAAGATTTGAATCCAAATTGCATATGTTAGCAAGATACGAATGAATAAAAGTAGCTAAATCATGTTATTGGCCTGATGGAATTATGAGGATAAAATAAAAATTTCAGAATATTCTAATTAAACAAATGGAAGGAAGTAAAGAAGCAGGAGGGAGGGATAGTGGGAGGTAAGAAGGAAGGAGGAAGGGAAGTAAGGGCTTATTAATTGAAGACCAAACCTTAATTTTTTTTTCTTGTACCAGGAATATGTGTTGCATAGAATGTGTGTGGCATAGAATGAATCTCAAATCAGACACAATCTATCTGCATTTAACTATAATGTCCTGCCACTCAATATAATAACCCTACCTTCAGTTAATTTTCCTTTTTTAAATAACAGAATAACCTTATGTAAGGCTGTCTCTTGTTGGGGAAATATAATTAAAAACAAAATCCTTTCCCATGTTAGAAATCCTCTATACAAAGGCAGAAGAGAAAGAAAACTAATAAGTATTAAACCAGGATGTGATTTGCATTACAGGCAATTTGCAAAGAGATTGCAAAGACATAAAGACATTTTAACCTTTTATGTAGCTGAACAGATATATCCCATTGCATTTATTTTCTCAAGATAAAAAATAACTAGTCCTCAAGTAAGGGGACTTCAAAGTGACAATTGTTGATTTGGGGTAGTCACCTTTGTTTGCTTATTCCCTTTATCCAAAATGTATAAAATATATATTTCACATATTTTTATGACAAGAGATAGGTTTGCAACTTGAACCAGATATTAGATTGAACCAGTGAAGTTAGAGTCCTATATTCTCACCAAAATTCAGAGATGTGGTTGCTATTTTTCTTGAGGAATGCATTTTTTTTTAACTGAGGGAACATTGTTTTACAGTACCATATAAGATTCAGGGGAAAAGGTTCATACCTTCTCAGATGTACATCATCACAGCACACCCACCAACAGTGCACCTTTTGCATTTATCCAAAGATTGCAAAAATACTATATGAAAGGGATATATGCCCTCCCATTTTGACAACAGCACTATTGACAATAGCCAAGTATGGAAATAAAACCAAGTCCCAGCAACCAATGAGTGGATTAAGAAGATTGGCACATACACACAATTGAATAATTTTCAGCTCTAAAAAACAGAAGTCTAGACATCTGAAGAACACATTTGAAAGAGCTGGCTCCTAGGTTATTGACAAAAATATTCCTGGGTTGTACAACTGGCAAGAGGATTATTTAGCTTTTTAGAAGGTAGTTACATTTCAAAGGGACAGGGAAAGAATTCCAATAGAAGTTTTATGATGTAAATACTCTAAGAAAAGGAAGTGATATCTTTTCCTTTTTGAAGGAGGAGAACTTGTTTCTAATTTTTAATTTTTTTAAAGATTTATGCATACAAGAGCTGGGGTACAGGCTAGAGATGTGGGGGGGTGAGAGGATTCACCACAGACAGTGGGGAACAGAACAGGCAGGCTGACTGAAATACACTGCTGAGGGGAGCAGCGGGCGAGACAGGAGAGGTCTGCTTCGCCATGTGGGTATCTTCCTGGCCCTCCGGGGATTGAACTTATGCTGCAGAGGCTGTGAATTTCTTCATAGTGTGGTGCTTAACCCCTTGTGCCACCAGGGAGGCCCCTTATTTTTAACTTTTATTTGTTCTTACCTTCTTAACTGTAGGAGAGTATAGGAAAATCAATCACTACCAATTATATATATATAGATATATAGATATAGATATTATATACTTATATATAACATATATTAGTATATATAATATATAAAATATATAATATATATATATAAAATATGTGTGTTTATAAAATAATCCCATGCTTGTAAAGCAATGTTACCTCAATAGAAAATTGTTCAAATACAAAAGTAATCACATATTCATTCATTCATGGGTGTAGGAAAATGCTTATAATTTTACATAGACAATGAAGTGATTCTTTTTTAGTCAACTATTTGGAGGTTATTTTTTGATATCTATTGATAATTGATACATAATGGTGGGCTAACTAGTATCAGTAAGTGGTAGTAAACAGATTTGTAGATCAATTGGATTTAAAGGATGGTGAAAAGTCATGGATCAAATAATGATAGAGATATTTCTGGCTTGGATATTTAACAGTATTGTAGAAACAGAATAATTGTGACAGATTAAATATAAGGAGCGGTGAGGTAAGGAAGCAAGATGAACTTCAGCTATGTTGATGAGATACTCCATAGTACGTACAAATAAATGTAGCAGTTTAAGGATATTTTCATGTGACTCCTATATGCCTACTGTGGTCAATATTTTAAACTGACTATTGTGTTAATCTTCCACCTTATCAGTTCTCCTTGTGTTCACTCTGTCTGCTAGTGACATTAGTAATTGCTTCTTGAAATTACATTTTTGAAATGTAAATGTAAGTTTATCTAATTTATTCCCGACAGGCCATGGAGTGTTAAATCCCTTGTTACATATATTTAATAAATGCCAAAGTTAACAAAATGGAACTGGAGGGTAGAAAGGCACTGTTGGGTCACTGCTTTGTCCTGTATAATTGGCCAAATTCTCTATTGGTCAACTAATCCATAGTTCGGGATCTGATGGACTAAAGGAAATATTATAGAACTGATTAGATTGATTAACAAAATAGCTCAGTAGAGAACCTGCAGGAGAATGGGGCAGAGATAAACTGAGGCACTGACATTATTTGGATGGCTTACATACAAAATCTGGGGGTTTATGACAATGGGAGCTCATTTATACATATAAGATGTTTAGTGCTTGGACTGTTCTTATTACACAGACCTGTGAACCTGTGCACAGACATCTGGAGAACTATATGATGTACGTTAACCATTGTGGGATACAGGTGATTTATGTGTTTGTATTTTGGCAATCCATATTTTTAAAATGTCTATGTTAAAATTACTTTAAAAATAATAAAAATCTAAAATTAAATAGTCTAATCCACAGATGTGTTGACTGTCATTATGTTGTTTTTTTTTTTTTTTTTGAAGTTGAAGTTGAAGCTTTGTGTGGTCATTGAACTTAAGCCTTTATAGACCTCGCCATCCCTTATAGCTTACTAGGGTCTGATTTATACATTTGTATTATCAGTTGTCTCTGCAGGTCTTTGAGTCTGTGTCTCTGGTTCCTTGTTCTACTTGTAGCTATGATGTTAGGATGACAGATAACAAGAATTCAGATAAAATGTTGTAAAATTGCATCATATAGCATGACTTCTACTTTTGCTAAGAGTTATAATATTTTATCCCACATTGGAAACAAAACTTAGGATCATGTGTACCATGGTTAAATATGTGGAGATACTCCAAATACCCCCTGTGAAAGAATAGAAGTGCACCCAAATTATGTACTTGCCCAATACCTTGTTCTGTAGCCAAAGAAAAAGTTCCTGTGATGGTGACACCCAAGACAGAAGCAATTTATCTACAAGTAATTGGGACTTGGTCACCTTACATTTTTGTTCTATGGAATATTGGATAACACAGAGCAAGACATGGAAAACTGAAATGCTACTTCTGATACTCAGAGCAGGGTGAAAAATACATACATATTTTTTGAATATTTATTTATGCATACAGGAGCTAGGGTACAGGCCACAGATGCAGGGGGTGAGAGGATTCACCAGAGACAGAAAGGGGAACAGAACAGGCAGACTGACTGAAATACACTGCTGAGGGGAGCAGCGGGTGAGACAGGAGAGGTCTGCTGCACCATGTGGGTTGCTCCCTGGCCGGCCAGGGATTGAACTCATGCTGCAGAGGCTGTGGATTGCTTCATAGTGTGTTTATTGCTTCATAAGGGTGTTTAACCCCTTGCGTCACCAGGGAGGCCAGGGTGAAAAATATTGTGAATCAATGATGACTTGTATTTGTCAATGTTATACAACTATAATGTTAAGCCCATTTAAGGAGTGTTGTTTGTGAAGTCCTCCTCCTCATGTTCTTTCTCTTTGCATACAGATTCAATCACACACACAATAAATGAGAATGCTTCCATGTCTGTAAGAGTACACCCAGGAATGTAGTGTTAGGATATTTATAACAATTGGTGCTAGAGTAATTAATTTTTGGATCTGCAGTTATAATTGCAAAGTATGCCAATTTTTCCTATGCTAAAACCATAAATTTTTAAAGTTTATTTTTTTGTTGTTGAGGTAGTATTTGTTTATAGCATGGCACGTTTAACGTATACAACTTT
Organism: Talpa europaea; assembly: GCF_964194135.1. Classification (NCBI taxonomy): domain Eukaryota; kingdom Metazoa; phylum Chordata; class Mammalia; order Eulipotyphla; family Talpidae; genus Talpa; species Talpa europaea. The sequence continues at coordinate 123,536,944 of NC_140070.1, read as the reverse complement.
TCACTTAAATTTCCACATATACCATATCATGCCCTCCACCTGAGGAGGGAGTTGGAAACCTGGAGGGCAGGAAGGCACTGAAGAGCACTGCTTTTTCCTGGATAATTGGTTAAATTCTCTACTGGTCAACTAATCCACAGCCCAGAAGTTAATGGATTTCATTCACAACTATCTTATCAACCCCATCTACCTAGTCTACCCACTCCACATCTCCCTAGCCCTCTGATAACCATGATTTTATTATCAGAATATAGAGGTTTGTTTTCTGTTTGTTTGTTAATTTGTTTTTAAACTTTATATTCCACATGCATGAAATCTTTCTCCTTCTGACTCATTTCAGTTAGCCCAATTTCCAGTATACAACCATGTTTTTACAAATGGCAATATTTCATACTTTTTTATAGTTGAATAATATTGTGTTTTGTTTATACATCATATCTTTATGCATTTTATACATTCATCCATTGAATGCATCTTAGATTGTTTCCATTTCTTCACTATCATAAATAATGCTGCAGTAAACATCAGGGTGCATATATCTTTTCAAATTAGTGTTTTTGCATTCTTGAGATAAATACTCAGAAATTGAATTGCTGAATCATATAGTAGTTGTATTTTTATTATTGTGAGGAACATCAATACTGTTTCTCATAATAGTTGTACAAATCTAGGTTTCCACCCAACAGTGTACAAGGGTTACATTTCTCCACAACCACTCCAATATTTGTTTATATATATATATATAATTAATCTAACAAGTGTGACATGATATCCTATTGTGGCTTTTCTTTGCATTTCCTTAATGATAAGCAATGCAAAGCATCTTTTCTTTCTTTCCTTATTTTTCTTGGTACAGTGTATGCATTGTCCTCTCAGGTTTAGTCCCCATAAAATTTCCACCACCAGTTCACCCATGCACCATCACCATAGTCCCTTGTTCTCTTCCCTCCCCTGTTTTGATCCCTCTCCCTCCCCTGCAGAATGTCTCTGATTAGTAACTGCCTGTTTATTCCTTTTTTTATTTATTATAATTTTTTTCCAGATCTCTTATTTGGCTCCTCTATATTCCTCCTATAAGTAAAAATATCCAATATTTTTGGAACTCTCCTAAACTGCTTTGGGAATGCAAACTGGTCCAATCACTATGGAAAGCTGTGTGGAGGTTCCTCAAACTACTGAAAATGGGGATACCACAGGACCCAGCAATTCTGCTCCTAGGAATCTATCCAGGGGACATAAAAAACATTAATTCAAAAGGATATATGCACCCCTATATAAATTGAAGCACTAGCTACAATAGGTAAGATATGGAAACAACTCAAATGCCCCAAAATAGATAGCTGGTTCAAGAAGATGTGGTGTATATATATATATATATATATATATATATATATATGGTGTATATATATATATATATATACACACACACACACACACACACACCATTGTGTGTATATATATATATACACAATGGATTGCCATTACTAAGCAATCAAAAAAGATGAACTCGCCATTCATGGCAACATGCTTGGGGCTGGAAGGGATTATGCTCAGTGAAATAAGCCATAAAGAAAAACATCATTTCATCTATCCGTTGTCCATCTGTCCCTGTATTTGATAAAGTGTCTAATGAGGATCCCCTTCCAATTTTTTAAATAATTATTTAAATAATTATTTTTATTGAGGTAATTATGGTTACATTGTGGTTTGTATTTTGGAACTCCAGGATCCCTTCCTTTGGGTGGTATTAGCACATCCATCAATTTTTGGTGGTTTTGTTGAATTGTCTGCATTGTTTATATGTTTTAGATATTAACTCTTGTCTGATATATAATTTGCAAATATTTTTGCTTATTCTATGGGTTTTGTTTTCTTTTTATATTCGTTTCTTCCATTGTGCGGAAATATTTCCGTTTTAGTCCCATTTGTATATTTTTGCCCTTGTTTTTGTTGCTGTTGGAGATGAGTTGGCAAAGACATGATTACTAAGACTAGTGCTGAAGAACAATCACCTGTATTTTCTTCTATGTATGTTATGGTTTCAGGATTTAACCCATTTTGAGTTAATTTTGGGGCAAGGTGTAAGATATTTGAATTTGAATTGAATTAAAAATACATTAATGAAATAGATCTGGTAGCCCAGAATAAACTCACACATATATAGACAACTAATTTAAAACAAGGGGCCAAAAGCATACAATGGAGAAAAAGTCTCTTCAAAAGTGGTTGTAGGAAAACTGGAGAAATACACAGAAAAAGATGAAACTATCAATTGAACACTATCTTATACCGCACATACCAGTTAACTCAAGGTAAAATCCGATTCTTATCTTAAACTGTCACACCTTAGAGCTCAGGATATAATAAATACACATTAATCATATTTTCTTAAGACTTATTTGTTTGTGCATACAGAGGTGCGGGAGGGTAAGAGGATTAACCAGACAGAATGTGAGCAGAACAGGTGGATCCACTGAAATACACTGCTGAGGGGAGCAGCGGGCTAGACAGGAGAAGCCTGTTGTGCTACATGGGTTAGCAACCTGGCCAGGGATTGAATTTATGCTGCAGTGACTGTGGATTGCTTCATAATGCTGAGACTTAACCCCTTGTACCACCAGGGGGGGCCCTACACATTAATCATATTAATGCACATTTTTAACTTAAAAAATAAAGGATTTGCCAATCATCAGTTGAATCTTTCTAATGACACTCTGAACCTGGCAGTGTCAGGGAAGTGCCACTTTTGAAGGGGATATATGTCTGTCCTTGGTTTTGTGATGAGTAGAAACAAAATGTGCTGAGTAAGTGACTTGAGCAACCTTATGATGACATGATGCTTGTTCAGGCTGGTGATGAGTTTTAGTTTGCAATTATTTTTGAAAGATTGCCAGGCTGTTTTTGAACTCAATCAGACATTTAAGGCCAAAAACTTCACTCTGGCAGTCTTGAGGCAGAAGAAAAAGTGTGACTGGCTAAGTTTTATTCTTAAATATCTCCTGCTCTCCAGTTATCTTACCATTTTCCTAACTTAATCTCTGAATCAACTTTGAAAATACTCTGACAGCCTATTTAAAAATAAATAAATAGGTGCTGGGAAAAGTGGGTCGCTACATGCAAAAGAATGAAGCTTGACCACTACCTCACACCATACACAAAAATCAACTCAAAATGGATTAAAGAACTAGACATAAGACCTGAAACCATAAAATATATAGAAGGAAATATAGGCGAAACACTACGTGATATGCACATCAAAGACATCTTTACAGACACATCACCCAAAGCAGTGATAGTGAAGGCAAAGATAAACAGCTGGGACTACATCAAATTAAAGAGCTTCTGCACAGCAAAAGAGACAATAACAAAAACAAAGAGAAACCCCACCAACTGGGAGAACATTTTTGCACCCAACACTAATGATAAAGGACTGATCACAAAAATCTGCAAAGAGCTGATGAGACTCAACAACAACAAAGAAAATAATCCAGTCAAAAAATGGGCAGAAGAGCTAAAAAGAAACTTCTCTGAAGAGGAAATGCAAATGGCCAACAGGCATATGAAAAAATGTTCAACATCACTTGCCATCAGGGAAATGCAAATCAAAACTACCATGAGATACCATCTTACACCAGTGAGAATGGCACATATTAAAAAAACTAGCAACAACAAATGCTGGCGAGGGTGTGGAGAAAAAGGAACTCTTCTGCACTGTTGGTGGGAGTGCAAACTGGTCCAACCACTGTGGAAAGCTGTGTGGAGATTTCTGGACCTACTAAACATAGAGCTTCCATATGATCCAGCAATTCCACTCCTAGGTATTTACCCAAAGGACACAGAAACATCAATTCCAAAGAACACCTGCACCCCTATGTTTATAGCAGCACTGTTTACAATAGCTAAGCTTTGGAAACAACCCAAATGCCCAAAAATAGATGACTGGATCAAGAAGATGTGGTACATATATACCATGGAATATTACTCAGCATTCAAAAAAGATAAACACATGCAATTTGCAGCAACATGGATGGCGCTGGAAGGGATCATGCTCAGCGAAATAAGCCAAAAAGAAAAAGAAAAATACCGGATGGTCTCACTCATAGCAGGAATCTAGAAAACTTAAATAAGGGACCAGGAAAATGAATAACTATAAGAAAGTGAAAATCAAAATCAACAAAAAACTATGAACCAGAGACACTTTTAGGGGGGCGGGGGTGGGAGGGGAGGGATTGGGGTCAGAATGGGGGGGCTGCAATTGTATGGGGAATATAACAATAAAATTTATAAAAAAAAAAAATAAAAATAAAAATAAATAAATAAATAACAACACTTGATGACAGAACTAGGATATTCCTAGCAGTTTTTTGGGAATTGTTTCTCACATAACATATTGTTTAAGTACCCATCTTCCAATGCTTAAGCATTCTGAAAGTCTTACATTTATGGAAAAAATGAAAAAGTTCTCAATTTTAATGATTATTTTTCTTATGGTGTCTCTGAAACAATGACACACTTATTAATGATTCAATTTTTTTCTTCATTTATTGTTGTAATTTCTACTCTAAGGCAGATATCTCACATCTGTATCATTCATGTCTATATCTATACTTAAAAAATTACCTTCAGGCAAGAAAATTATAATTTGCCAAATATCTAGGACAACACAGTGCAATTTCAAAAAAGTGACTGACATTTATAACTTGTGATACTTTAGAGTCATATATGAACACTCATCATACTATTTCATGTACATTACATATCCTTAAAATACTAGATTTTTTATTTTCAAATAAATAACCAATACTTCTCTAGCCTTTTCTGGTAGACTTATATTCTAACTTTGTGTACATTTCTACATATCTTGTCAGTTAGCAAAACTTTCACATACTTTGATTTATTTCCATCTATGACCAAATATTGCTTCATTTTCTCCATGTTATTAGAGCATTGCATTTTACAGTTTTGTTTATACTGTATTTGAAAAGAGTGGAAGCTATATTAAATGGGTTTCCAATTACTTTCTCATTCATATACCAACTCTTTCTCATCCACATATGAACACAATGTGTTTATGTGGAAAAGTCCTTTTTTGACCCAATCTTTTCACTATTTTTTTTTAAAACCATATACAATGAAGAGCATAAAGAACACTATTGAAATGGAAAGGTCACCAAATGTTTTATGTTTACAGCTGTGTAGTCATTGTCCAGATTTAGATATAAAACATTTGCAGTAGCCCCCAAATTCCCAGCCCCCAAATTATCCAATTATTTATCCATAATCTTCATGATTTCCTGTAGCCTAACTTCAGTGTCACTATTGTACCTAATTTAACATAGCTAGAATATGAGAGATGTTCAATAATGAAGAATAAGAAGGAAAATTTCTCTGCAGTATAATGCTGAAACAAGAGAATCACTTACTATATTATGCTTTTTCTCAAGAGCTCAGTATTCATTTCAGAAGAGCAAAATGCCCAGTCTCTAGACTACCTACTACAGCTTGATAATCTCTTAGTTGAGAAATTTTATAATAGGGAGAGAAGGCAGAGATGTCTGAGTAGATGATTTGCAGGGTGGGACTGAGTAGTTCATTTCAGAGTAACCACACCATGTATAGAGTAAAGAAAATGTGTACTGTTTTCTAAACTACCATTTTCTCAACTTCTATATTTTTCTACCAGTCTTGTGGACTTTACCTCCTAAATAAGTACTAAATCCTTTTGGTTTTCTTCATATCCACTGTCTTCACTCTGGTCAAAGTTAGTAATAATTGTTATCTTGACAACTACAGCTACTTCCTAACTGATCTCACTGCTTCCTCTCAAGTAACACCAATCCATTCTCTGATACATTTTGAGTTTTAAAAATCTAAAATCTGATCATGCTGTGTAAAACTTTTAGTATTTGCTGTGATTTTAAAATTTTACATAAATAACAGCATATACATGTGTGTAAATAATAGCATATATATATATATATATACATGTTTCTTAAAATCTTTTTTGTTTCTGTGATCTGTTACTTTCTCAAATATGCCATGTTATAGTTAATTCAGGGTCTTCACATATGTGGATTTGATATTTGTTTTGTTTTCTTAGAATGTCTTGGGAGAATAATATGGATCCTATCTTATAGGGATGATAGTAATGAAAGTAGGCATAATATCTTTGAAGAACAATTTAACAGGATGTATTAACATTAAAAATTCTCACATTCTCTGACCCAAAATCTATTTATACATGGCAACCTTATGGAAACTCTCACATATGTGCAACAAGATGTATATATACAAATATTAGCGGGGATTTTACTTGCAATGGCAAAATTTAGATTTAGTTAAAAAAAGCAGAGAACATTAGAATTGTGGAGCACTATATAGTATGTAAAAATTAACATATATCTATGCAAACATATCAGAAAAGTTTGTCATTTTTGTTAAATGATAAGAAATACTACAGTGATACTTGTGTAAGAAGAGTATTTAAATTAAAGAATATGAAAACATCTATTTGTAGTTATTTAAAACTTATATGCATAAAAATGTGTATGTTAAAGTTTAAGATCGCCTGTGTTAGGAAGAGGTATTTCTTTTTTTTTTTTTAAGATTTATTTATTCATGCATACAAGAACTGGGGTACAGGCCAGAGGCATGGGAGGGTGAGCAGATTCACCAGAGACAGAGCAGGGAACAGAACAAGCAGATTGACGGAAATACACTGCTGAGGGGAGCAGCGGGCAAGACAGGAGAGGTCTGCCTCACCATGTGGGAGTCTCGCCGGCTGTCCAGGATCGAACCCATGCTGCAGAGGCGGCAGACAGCTTCACAGTGCGGCGCTCAACTGCCTGCGCCACCAGGGGAGGCCCAGGAAGAATTCTTTCTTACTGAGGAAGGAAGTGGTGGTATGGGAGACTGAAATGCAGGTCATAGTCAAATGACCTCAATCTTTATTTGCAATGTCCCTGTTTTAATAATAGAAATGTATTCCTGTGTTTCATTTAGATAATTAAGAATCTATAAAATTAACTACCACTCCCAAACAATAAATGTAGATTATTATTAATGGAGTCATTCAGCTTTAATATTCTGATTTCATATTCTTTGGTCTTTGAATCATTCCTCAAGAACAGTATTCTTAATCACACTATTTTCTAGTAATTAATCTGCATATTTTAGAAAAGCTATTTCTTTTCCTTTGAGTTATGTGTGTATGTGTGCTAACATTTATATGTGTGTTGGTCTGTGAACTTGAAAGCCATGAAGAGTTTTTAAGTCTGTAGATATTATTTTAAAATATACTCTAAATGAAAATATTTAGTATTGAACTGGATTTTTATCTCACTTTAAAAGGAATGTTTGATAGTTTGCTCCAGTAACTAAGTTATATGAAACTCTAGTTTATCTTCCAGCTAAAGTCAGTATTATGCCTCACAGATATCATCTTACTTATATTTTTCTTATATTTTTGTTATATAGAAATAGACTCACTGAATAACTGTATTTTTATGCGCACATTAGTTCTTTTGATTTTTCTTATCTTAATTTTACATAAATTTGGACATGAAATATTAGCATAGAGGTAGATTCATGGAAATGTGTTATAGTTATGTTTAAAAAGTCTGTGAATTTACTGTAGAAAATTAAAACCCAGGGCCTCCCCGGTGACGCAGCGGTTGAGCGCTAGGTTGCGAAGCTGCCCGCGGCCTCTGCAGCGCTGGTTCGATCCCCGGTTGCTCCCCGGCCACCGGAGGAGGGTCCCACATGGCGCACAGACCTCTCCTGCTGCCCGCTGCTCCCCTCAGCAGTGTGCTTCAGTCCTTCTGCCTGCTCTTCTCCCCGCTCTGGCTCTGGTGAATTCTCTCACCCTCCCGTGCTTCTGACTGTACCCAGTGCATGTATAAACAAACAAACAAAACAAAACAAATAAATAAATAAAAACATGCCTCTATTAAAAAAAAAGAAAGAAAATTAAAACCCAGACTTAGATTACTGACTATATGACATTAGTGTAACAATAGTTAATATTTTATAAACTTTTATTGTTTATGGAAAACTGTTCAATTTTAATATCAATACTATATTAGTGTAGATTATATAGATATAACATGGGATTTTATAAATTTAGCATGTTATTGATCATTTTATTGTAACTTATAATAAATTTGAAATTTCAAATTGCTCAAATCCTAAAGACATGTAGAAAATAGTTGATGTTTTCTTCTGTATTGAAAAATGGATTTGGCTTTAACATAACACATTTTAAAAATAGCTATCTTGCTCTTGTATGATTTATATTTTCTTTGAAGCAACCTTGTAAGTGTGTCACTCTCTTCAGTTCATTTGATAACAAAGGTACTATACGAAAGTGAGCATGGACTGTCTTATTATCTGTTTGATTTGTGTATGTAAGTACACTCCAGAAGTAGAATGTTTATTTTTTTTTTTATGGGAAGCTCAAAAGAATGAAAAGAAGTGATAGCAGGACAATATGCACTAGCAGAAGGTGCAATAAGTGATTGGATTTTTCAGTTCTTTTGGACAGCATATGGATAGTATTTGTCACTGAAATAATGTGCTCATTTATATTGTACCTATTCTTCTGTGGAACTCAAAGCACTTTATGGGCACTCTCATTAATTCTAAAGCCTTGCAATGAGCTAGCTATTTGGCAGCTTTTGTCCTCATTTTATAGTCTGAGATACTGCAGTTTATGGTATGATATTGTACAGTTGTTTGCAAAGTGTTCAGAAAAGAACCAATGGTCTTAACTATAATGTAAACAGACAAAAAGGACATTTTAAAATGTATTTATAAGGGTTTAAAATAATGATTATCCAGTGACACCAAATGCTGAATGGAATTATTTACAATATTCTGATTCTTCTTCACCTTCAAGACAGTCTGTGTCATTAATATGACTTTTCATTTTTCGACACATCCAGAATTAAAACTCGAATTTCTTACTCGATTTTTGCCATTGTCATTATTCTGTTCAATGGTTACCAACTCTTAACACTTCTCCCTTTCCTGGCTTTTCACATGGATGTTTACCTTTCTTCTTTCAGAAATACCTTAGTTCATGCAGATAATAGTTCAGATTGACCCAAATGCCCAAAAATAGATGACTGGATCAAGAAGATGTGGTACATATACATAATGGAGTATTACTCAGCATTCAAAAAAGATAAACACATGCAATTTGCAGCAACGTGGATGGAGCTAGAAGGGATCATGCTCAGCGAAATAAGCCAGAAAGAAAAATAAAAATGCTGATGGTCTCACTCATAACAGGAATCTAGAAAACCTAAATAAGGGACCAGGAAAAAGAATAACTATAAGAAAGAAAAAAATCAAAATCAACAAACACCTATGAACCAGAGACACACTTTGGGGGGAGGGGCAAGGAAAGGAGGGTTTGGGGTCAAAATCAATTGTATGGGGAATATAAAAATAAAAAAAATAAAAATAAATTAAAAAAATAGGTCAGGTTAAGAAGCTGTAATAGCTTCTAACATTATTGACATCAGAAACATGGAGTCTAAAAGAAGCAGTTCCTGAGCCCAACTCTGCTGCTTACCAATTATGTGACTTTTAAGCATCTTAAAGTTTATAAATTTTAGAGTCATATGTGTGAAGTGGACATAATAATGACTACTTTGAAAAGCTGTATCATCACATATAAAGCATGGACATGGCAAGAGTAATATAATGCCAATCCCAAACTCTGCCTGGGACAACTGGGATCATTTTTGTTTTCATCATACTTTCTTTTCTGCATATCATTCTCAGGTCAAAATTTTTAAATCTGCCATCAAGTGTCTACTCAAAACACTGTCAGAATCCCCAGTACTTACTTAATCTGTTCCACACTTCTTAATCTATCAAACAAGGTCCCCTACAATAAGGACTTGCAATCATTCTAGCTTTAATCTACTGACAATCTTTAGTTAACTTTGGCTACTTGCTAGTCCCTTTTATCACTTCAATTTTCCTTCCACAGCTTTTTGAATCATGTCAATTCTTTTGCATAAATTCACCTTCCTTATACACATTTCCTTTATGGCATGGAACTTACAGGTTGTATAAAAATCCTGTCAAAGTCATGATTATGCTATACCAGTTGTAGCTAAAGAGGAACAGGTATAGTAATACCTTTGCAGAGCTCTAGCCACTGTCTAAAAAGGACCCCTTATTTCTTTTTTTTTTTTTTAAAGATTTATTTATTTATTTATACAAGCACTGGGCACAGTCAGAAGTGCGGGAGGGTGAGAGAATTCACCAGAGCCAGAGTGGGGAGCAGAACAGGCAGAAGGACCGAAGTACACTGCTGAGGGGAGCAACAAGTGGCAGGAGAGGTCCACGCGCCATGTGGGACCCTCCTCAGGTGGCCGGGGAGCAGCCGGGGATCGAACCGGTGCTGCAGAGGCTGCAGGCAGCTTCGCAACCCAGCGCTCAACCGCTGCGCCACTGGGGAGGCCCAGGACCCCTTATTTCTGTATGAGAAATGAAGAAAACTCGCTGCAGAGAGCCTGACTCTGACTTGTTTTCAGATCAGACAGGGGATGCTGTTGTGCCACTCACCCATAAGCAGTTTTTGCTTGTTTGTTTCCATTGAATTGATCATTGTCCTTTTCTGCTATCTGTGTCTTCTTTATTTCTGGTGTTCCTGTTCTCTTCAGACCTGCTAAAGCATATTTGCTTTGCTAGTTCATTTTATGTCCCCTGTCTAGAGACCCTGGGTTTTCTGGTTATTATCAATTTCTTCTTTTCACCAAATAGTCGTGAAGCTGGATGTTTTGTATCTTCCATTTCCTCACATCTCTTCTGAGTTACCTGACTGAACAGCCACAAACTATAATTTAGTAGAGTTTCCACACAGGGATATGTTCTTGCCCTTAAATAACTTTTTTGACTTTTTCCTTCTCCTATTATTTAAAATTGCATTCATCTCCTACCTCCTCTTCTAAGAAAAATTTATGAGTTTGACTAGTAGTAACCCAAAAGATTTTTGTTATATAGTGCTAGGAATATTAATACATTATTGGATTGACGTGAAGATTAAATAAATAAATTGGAGAGAAAACTTAGACCAAAGTGAATACAGTTGATCCTTGAACAATACTGGGACTAGGGATGATGAACCTACATGATCAAAAGTCCCTGTATAACTTTTGACTTCTCCAAATTTAACTACTAACAACCTGCTGTTGACGAGTAGTCTTACTTATCACATAATCAATTAACACATGTATATGTAATCTATTCTGTATTTTTATAATAAAGTAAGCTCAGAAAAGAAATTAAGATAATTATAAGGAAGAAAAAATATATTTACAGTAGAGTATTGCTATGGGAAGTTCGTGTTTTTTGTCATATAAGTGGATCTATGCAGTTCAAGGGCAACTGTAATTAAATTTTGTTCAAGATCAATTATCATTAAAATCTTTTAAAAGATAACTATGCACAGTGTTGTTTGACAACAAACACCCTTCCTTTCCTTAAAGAACTCCCTCACTTATTAACAGAACCATTAGTGTTATGCTAATCAAGACCATGTCTTTCTCACTGTGCCATTGTGATATTTGCTGTGTCTTCAAAGGCTTAATATTTAGTAAAATAAGTAATCAGTACTGTGAAAAATATCAACATACTAAGAAAAAAAGTCAAGATATTATTTTAGTCTATTTATTTATATGAGTTTAGATTCCTTTTTGTAAAATACTTTGAGGAAATGTAAATCAAAAAACAAATTGCTAAATTGCATTCACCAAATTATAGGGCTCTTCTGTAAGAAAATTATCATTATGTATATAAATTAAATGGAAGAAGAATACTAGAATATTTCTAACTAGAGTTCTGTTTACAGGCATTTCTTTTTGTTTGTTTGTTTGTTTTTCTTTTTAAATATGCACTTTATTTATTTATTTATTTATTTTTTAAATAATAAATTTGTATTTTTATATTCCCCATACAATTGCAACCCCCCCATTCTGACCCCAATCCCTCCCCTCCCACCCCCCACCCCCCAAAAAGTGTCTCTGGTTCATAGTTTTTTGTTGATTTTGATTTTTACTTTCTTATAGTTATTCATTTTCCTGGTCCCTTATTTAAGTTTTCTAGATTCCTGCTGTAACAGGGTGGTCCTCAGGAAAGGGGGAGGTTCCAGGTTCCCTGCCCCACCCAAGGAAGGGTGGAGCTGAGCAGGAAGAGGGGAAGCTGCAGAAGAGACTGAGGAAGGAAGCAGGATGGAGCCAGGAGACCTGGAGGAGACGCATGGAGCCTAGAGACACGTAAAGAAACTGTGCTTGTCTTTTGGTCGTGGACTGGGTGACACAGATGTGGATGAGACCCGTGGAGAGTTGACCATGGCAGCTTTTATCCTGATGTTGATTTTGCTCTTTTCCTTCCGGGCTTGTTTGGTTGTTTGTGATCCTTTTCTGTGGGTCCCCACTGGAAGATGCTTTAGACTTGTGGCAGGCCTTGGGGCCTTGCTCTGGGCCAATCCCATATGGATGGACTTTTACCCACGAGGGGACGGGTAACTTTGGGTGCTTCATTTAGAAACTAGACTCTTGGCCTTACCTGTATTGTTTCCTAGTTTTATTAAAGTTCCTTCCCATTAAAGTCTCATATGTTTTGTGTTGATGCGGCGGATGGCAGAACCCATTTAGAATAGGCAGGTTTGCGGGATTTGGGCTGCCCCTCTCCCTGTCCTATAACACTGCTACGAGTGAGACCATCCGATATTTTTCTTTTTCTTTCTGGCTTATTTCGCTGAGCATGATCCCTTCCAGCGCCATCCATGTTGCTGCAAATTGCATGTGTTTATCTTTTTTTGAATGCTGAGTAATATTCCATGGTGTATATGTACCACATCTTCTTGATCCAGTCATCTATTTTTGGGCATTTGGGCTGTTTCCAAAGCTTAACTATTGTAAATAGAGCTGCTATAAACATAGGGGTGCAAGTGTTCTTTGGAATTGATGTTTCTGTGTCCTTTGGGTAAATACCTAGGAGTGGAATTGCTGGATCATATGGAAGCTCTATGTTTAGTAGGTTCAGAAATCTCCACACAGTTCTCCATAGTGGTTGGACCAGTTTGCACTGTTGGTGGGAGTGCAAACTGGTGGGAGTACAGGCATTTCTTAATGTGCAATCTATGGCTTGTGATGAAAAAATCCAGGGATATTTTCCATGGTTAATCTTTAAGAACCTACATTTTCTTTCTTCCATGTGTATATTTTCTCAATTTAAACAATCCTTACATAAAGATATGAGTTATATTTTTCAAGTCAAAAGTCTATGTGTGATTCATAGCAAAAGGTAACTTTAATGGCATTATTTAAAAAAAGGGAGGGAATATACTGAAATATTTAATTTTACCCATTCCAGAAATGAGGGAATTTTCAGTAATCACAAGAGGATTTTCAAATTAAATTTAGATGAAACCATATAAGTACAAAAAAAAATTTAACATGGGGGTGAGAAAGAGGAACTATTAAATTCCTGTCAAGATTGCAAAGTAACATGTGGTATTTTGAAACATATTTTAGATAGGAGACTACAAACTTATTCAAATTATCACTTATGGACAATTTTAGAATCAAAGTCATAGAAATGGAAACTATTAGAAATGGAAATTATTTCCCAGAGTCTTTCCCAGTCAGAAGCAGAGTTAGGACCAGATGTTGGTTTTTTATTTTCAGGTTAGTGTCCCTTTCTTGTGTCAATATTTCCTTATCAAAACTAGAAAATACACAAACTATGAGCTTCTCAGAAATACTTCACATGTGGTAGTACATTTAATTTTGCATCTATATCAGGGAATCAAGAGTTAAATATTTACATTTTTACCATCAGAAAACAGCTAAAAACAATAAGTAAATCCAGCAATAAAATGAGGATTTTTTGGCTGTTTGTTTCATCAATCTCATAAAATAATGTGGTCTCATACAATCTGGTATAAACAATTTTATTGCAAATTAATGGTTGCATACTTTCAACAACTATCAAAAAAAAAAAGGAAACACATCCACATAGTCTATTTAAAAAAGTCCAACTTCACTTTTTCTGAAATGAATAACTGCAAATCATTCCAATGTTCATACCCTTCAAGGTTGAGATGGAAAGCTTCGCAGGGGAATGTCTCAGAAGAGGTCTGCTTTGCTCATATTACATGCAATGTGCAGATGGTCAATTATCCCAGTTATGAATCTGGACTACTCTCCTAAAGTAAAGAACAAACCAGATATTGTATCTGTCTCTTAGTTTGTTTTTCTTATAATATATAGTTTATGGTTTATTTTCAGATGTTCATGTTCTTGGAATGCTTTAGGGAAAGAAACGGTCTTGGAGTAGACAAATGATGAATATAAAACAAACTAAATATTTAGAATTACATGGAATAGGAAATCAGTTCTCATATAACCAATTATTCCTCTGAAATAGAATTAAGACATTGTCAGTATCTGTATATTGCTACTGCCACTGTACATCTAAATTTTCACTTAAAATTACCAATTTATACATTCAGGGCAATAAAACCCTATGCCAAGAGAAGTCCATTTACTTAAGTGAAAAGGATCATAGTACAAAAATGTCTTTAGAGAACATGTTTTATTGATGAACAATCTGAAACATAGGAATGGACTTTATCTTTTAAGTGATTGCATTGATGTATTTTAAAACCATCAAAAATATTTAAAGTATTTATAATAATATATTCTCATTATTCTATAATAGTCTATCCATTATAGGACATACCTCATTTCAACTACAGTGTAATTAAATATTATGCTATGATTTGTATTTTGGACAAAATGAAGCATAGGTCATCATTTTAACTGTATATAATAAAAAAATTAACACAGTAATAAAATCTTTCTTTGAGATTGTCAAGTTTAGAACAAATTCTGAAGCTGCATAGCCATTAAAATATACATGATAAAACTTTTTTTTTGAGGAGAGAGTATAATGTTCATTAGTATTTTAAGATCCTTTGCACAAATGGTTTTACTTTGCCATTATAAATCTTGAGTTACATGTCTAAACTTAGAGAAAAGTAATTTTAGTCTCAGGAAATGTTGTCTAGTTCTTTTTGAGCCTGTGCCATATTAATGGTCAATACCTTTGAATTAGCTAACTAGAAAGGGAAAGTTCAAATTACTATTAACAAATATGCAGTCATGTAAATGAGCATTACCTTAATAAAATTATTAAATATTAATAATTCTAATTATTTTAATCATTATTAATATTTTAGGATTTTAACATTAACAAAAATATATCCCGGTGTACTATTCTTTAAAGAGAAACATACTATAAATAATCTGAAAGTTCTTATAAGATCAGAACACATGGACACTTTTTGCTAAAGCATTTTGATATTTACTAGGGAACATGGGAGTATGGTTGGCTTTAGAGTGATCCATTGAAATGAGAAAATACCACCATTAGAGACTTCTTTTTCAGCATCTTGTGATTGTAAGTTTTATGTCTTGAGTTTCAAGCTTATGATTAGAGGAAAACAAAATTATGCACTTGAAGTTTGATATAATCATCCATTCAGAAAATATTCACTGAATGTTTACTTTTTACTCTTCAATGTGCTAACCAATGGGAATAAAACAAAGAATGAGCCCTTACAAAGCTTATAATCTGGTCAGTGAATAGAAAGTAAAAAGTAATTTGGAACAGAGTAGTGTTTACTAAATGCGCAAGGAAGGACTTTTATGGGGATATATATACAAGGACCAAGCCTCCCAGAGTAAGCAACAACTAATAGTTGAGTGAACTTGCATCAGTAAAATTTTGGAAGCACAATCTATATTATTATGAGAGATGATAAGAAACATGTAAAATTAAAGAAATAGTAATTTTCATTTAAATTTTCAAAATAACTCAGTAATAAAAGTCCTGTATGGTTAAAAATGTGTGTTTATATGAGTATGTATGTTTGTATATAGCAAGAGAGAGAGCAAATATTCTGAGATGAGCAGAAAGTACAAAATATTTTAAAGTGATAGTTTCATTTTTAATAACACAGTACTGAACTTGACTAGCATAAGGGAAGATGGTGATATTCAAAACTAAAGGGTTCTGAGATACTGTATAAGAATGAATCAGCTGTATTTATAAGGACAACAGAATGACCAGTTAACTAAATTGGTCATTCTGTTGTCCTTATAAAAGTCATTCTGTCGTCCTTAAGTGTACAGCATGAAATGTGCTTTTAAAATCTCCGTTGTTTAAGTTCCATGACAGTTTGTTTCTGATGAGTGGGAAGTATTTAAACTTTAGGTTTGTGAAGGTTTTTTTTAATTATAATGAAAATATAATAATGATAATAACAATAATAATATAATACTTGCAAACCAAGAAAGGGAAAAAAATCAAATCAATTGGCCATTGTAATATTTATTCATAACTGACATTGTGTTGTAAGTGTAATTTTGATATTTGAATCACCAAATTTATCTCTGAGGAAAGGAGAAAATCAAAAAGAAGTTTTCACAGTTAATTTAGACTTGTCATTTAGTGATAGCATATGAATAGACTTGTTACCCTTTTCAAAGGAAACCGAAAGTTGATTTGGGGATTATTGAGTCAAGGTTGTCATTTTCAAATTTGGGTAATGTGAGCAAACTAAGTCTATTAGTTTTTATTCTGCTTTTCATATCTTTGCTGTGAAAATTACATAAATCTTGCTCTGGAAAAATTAAACCAGTCTTCATCTGTCTGTATGAATCACCTAAGAACTTCTTAGACTGTAGATTCTGATTCCAAATCCCAGGTCACTTTGATGCTGTTTGTCCAGCAACCACACATTGAAGAAAATGATTCCTGGGATCTCATCTCTCTCTCTCTCTCTCTCTCTCTTTCTCTCTCTCTCTCTCTCACACACACACACAACCCTCTCCCCCCAAATCAGATCCAAGGCTTGAATTATACTCCTCAACCCTGATAGTGGCACATTGTCATTATCAATCCACACAAGACCCCCTGGCTTTATGCCAGCCCACCGTTTGCCTTATCCCACATCTCTCACTGCCTTAATTCTGAGAAACACAGTGTCTAAGAGTTTTTGTCTTAGAAGGTTTATCTTTCTGAATAGTCCTTGGGTAATTGGCACTTTCTGTATACACCAACTTTTCAAGTGAGTAAAAGACTTCCATCTAGCTACACAAAAAAGTGCTGGCAGCTAACAGCACATTCATGTTTTCTTAAACATACACCCAGAGGTGTCTGGAGTGGATATTGACAACTTGTGAAAACATAATATGACATCTATTAAAATGAGCAATTAGAAAACATTACTTATTTTTAAGCTCACTTCTTCAAATATCAGCTATTATGATTCAAGTTCTAGTTCTCTAAATAACATACTGTTTTTATTTCAATAAAGCAGCATGATGAAGACCTTTCAGTGTCACCTGAGTAGTTAGGGTATAGTAGATAGGATGACAATATTATCAATATTATAGTCAAATTATTTATATATCACACTTCAAACAATAAGTAAAAGTTGGATTTAAACTTAGAACTCCATACATCCAGTTTCATTTTACTACTATATGCGTGTGGTATTGTATCAGGTATTAATTATTGATTGGATGGATCAAATTGGATCTTTATCTAGATTGCAAACAATGTGTAAAGTGAAAAGAGAACTAAATATTTGCTAAAATAAATGTTGGTGTCTGCTAGTATTTATTGAACATAACCGATGTATATGATATTACATATGCTGCAATCTAAAAATCAGAGCGATGAGATATAATGTCAAATCATTTGCTTTATGGCACCCTTTGCATCAAATGCACAGTCCACTTGATTTTCTGCTCATAGCAAATGAATTCTTATAGTTCATAAATGTGTTCTAACATGTAACTGAATAAAAATGTGTTTGCTTTTATTCAAAGCCTCTTAATAATGTAAGAATGAAATTTTCCTCACTTTTTGCCTTCAGTAAACCAGTTTTTTTTCAAAATAGCTCTGTCTGTAAATTAATCTTGGTGTCCTATAATGTCCTGCTTTTAATATTTGCTCTCAGAAGTGAACTGTTTGTCAAATTTCCATTAAGCTGAAGGTGAAAAAATAATGAACCACTTCTGATATTTTAAAAAAACGCAAGTCCATTAGATCTGAAACAAAAAAAGTCAAAGATTTGGATATGTTCAATTATGGTTTAAGGTTCATTCATATTTAACTTTTAAATCCATCATTTCATATTTTTAATAGAGCATTCTAGAGAAAAAAATACACTTACTGAATTTTATCAACAGATAAAATATCTCAAGGATGATTCTATTTACAGAAATACTTTTTGTTTTCACTCACAAAAGTTAATTTTAGAACAAGGTTGACAGTGAGTTGATGTGGATGGATTCATTTTGAAAATCTACTTAGTATATTTGTTGGTAGGGTAATTAAGAAGAAAACATAAATGCACAGCAAGTACAGTGTTAACACAATTATAATCTATTCTCCAATTTTTATAGGCATTTAGAAAACTGATAAGATAAAAATAGTGAACCTATTTTTCAAAGAATTGTGTAGTTTTTTTTTCCCTCTACTAACTATTCAGTTCCTATTATTTTCCTGGAAAAATGCATTTGTGACATGCATGATATAGATGTGCTCTTTGTCTTCAAGGAGTTTTAAGTTTGTAGGGGATAAACAGTGATTTTGCATAGTGATAATGTTAATCAAAAATAACAAGCACCTCCAGAAAGATGCAGATGTATCACATAGAGCTGATGATGCCAGACAGCTTCTTGAGGAAGGTGACTTGTGAGTTAGGTTTTGAAGGAATTGTGTAGTTCAGAGATGTGTGATGCATGTAAAGTGAATGTAAAGTGGGGAATAATGCATGCTGGGAAAACCAGACTGAGATGATTATATTCATATGTTAGGGCTTCCAGCTGTATTCCAAGACACACAGTTTAATGGTCACTGCAGCCCAAGGTGCAAACTGGAGGAGCAGGAGATGCAATGCCAGACACTTGTATCTGAGAACAGCTTCAATGTGTTTTGAACACCCCCTCTATTTATCCCAGTAACTGTCTAACCATTAGCATCTATGAGAATCTGCAGGACCAGCTCATGGGCATGCAACCTGCACAGTCATATACTGTGGATCCTCACTTGGTTTAATTTTCTGATACTGCCCTATAGAAACTCTTCATATTTTCTGAATAAGAGGTTGCAATTGTCATTTTGTTCTGGAGACTGCAAATTATATAGCCAGTCCATGTGCTATCCATGAAAATGACTAGGAAGCAATGGCCTATAGTCAAAATGAGTGCCATAGGTCCATATCAAAGTAGTTAATTGTTGAGGTCAGCACTGTGCAGCTATGTAACAAAACTGATCCTAAACTTAAACCTTTATTACTTTTTCTTCAGAGTCATGACTTCCAAGGCTGCCACAAGCTTAAGTTAAATATCATTTTTAGGCCTTGTGTTGTTCCTAATGATAAATTAAAGAAACAGTTCTGTAACATATTTCCTCATTTATAATATGCCCTCTGGAGCCTGGATCTCAGTATCATGGAACTCTGTACCCCCTGCAGTCCTGTCAAATTAAATTCTGAGAAAACCTTTGGCAATTATTTTTCCTAATAAAAGTTCTGAAAAATATAGCACTGTGTCGGCAAACATTATTGGCTACCTGATAGAAGCATTCCTTTGTGTATTTCCTTTTGAGTCAGTATAAGATACATAAACTAAATGTCTTTTAGCTATTTCCTTAAGCACAGTTTATTCTCTCCATTCTTTTTACTCTGAATACTGGTGTGTATTTCTTTTATGTGGGTCATTATAGATTTTTTTCTTTCCTGATTTTTACTCATTTTTTTTTCAAAATTGTAAATGACTTTGGATCACACACAGTATTGTGAATCAATGTTACCTTGATAAAAAAATAAAGGAATATAGTCACATATTTCTATAAAGCTTAATTTAGAAAATGCAGGTACCCCTACCTTTTGAAAGTTAATTTTATACCATTTTGCCTTTAAGAAATACCTACATTAGTATCTGTTTTCACTAACAAAAGAAATGCAAACAGGATTGTCACATTTATGACAAAAGGCATGAAGTGAAACCAGTGTTACAGTAGTGGTACAGCAGTACTACAGGCCGCTCAACCCACAAGCAGTAAGAGTGACCCCAGTTAGTCCCTTGTACAGGCTGTGATCTATCGTATGTCACATCATGTCATACCATATTTACTATATGTTAATGTTATTTTAGGTCTCAGGTATTTGGCATGACAGGGACATGGTAGATTTGGTTTTAGTTTCAGAAATGCTAATATTTTTTTCCCTTATACAGTTATGACTTTGCTCTTTCACCCTGCCCTTCTGACTTATGATAGGTCTCAGGAGAATGCTCCATTTTTTTGATAAGGAAGCCTGTGTGTCACTTTCCCAAAAGGCAAATATTTAACTGTTTTTAGCATTTTTAGTTATCACCTACTTTTTAATTCATTTTTCAGTGTTATTCATTATATTGACTTACCACTGTGAAGAGCAAATATTTAACATTCTTTGACAAGTCTCCATGTAGCCTCAACCCTGGCTTTTACCCTTCTCACTTTTATCCTAGAGAATGATATTAGAGGGGACTGGGGTGAAGCAAAAGGTGGGAAGTGCCCAGTAGACTGTGGTGGAGGCTTATTAGTAGTTTGGTGGCAGGCGGGGTGTGATAGTGTACCTCTGAAGAGGAGTGACATTCTATACCTAAAACTTACAGAGTGGTGGGAACCATTGTTAGTTAATTAAAATAATATACTACAAATAAAGAATGACATCAATTTTTGTGTTAAAAATCACTATTAATAAGACCATCTAGGGGCCTCTCTGGTGGCACAAGGGGTTAAGACACAACCTGTGAAGCTATCCATGACCACTGCAGCATGAGTTCCATCCCTGGCCAGGGAGCTACCCACATGGCGCAGCAGACCTCTCCTGTCTCGCCCGCTGCTCCCCTCAGCAGTGTATTTCAGTCGATCTGCCTGTTCTGTTCCCCACTCTGTCTCTGGTGAATCCTCTCACCCACCGCCCTACCCATACCTCTGGCCTGTACCCCAGTTCTTGTGTGCATAAATAAAATAAATCTTTAAAAAAAAAGACCATGTAAATTTTATTCACTGTAAAATGATTGCATTATTTCAGAACCATGTTTTTCTGCTTTTGAAGTTAATAGCTGTCTCATATTATAGATGATTTGTTTTTATATGTTCCTAGGAATTCCTCAAATATAAAATCTCTGATACTATAATAAATATTCTGTCACCACATTAGCATACATTCCTTATCTCCATTACTTTTGTTTTCCTAGAGAATTTCCTCCCAAGCCTCTTGACCTCACTCTCTTTCTCACTAGCTCTGAAATACACACGTATCATCATAGGAATGTCTTTGACTGAGAGCGTCTATTTAAGAATGGCAAATTAAGTTCTGTACATAGTGGGATTTATTGACTGAGAGGTTTTGACACAGGATGTCTCAGATGTGTCATTTTATAGGTACACATCTAGATTTTCAGCATTTTTTAATATATTCTCCATTGACCCAGTCATATTTACTACAAGTTAATCTTCTGTTGCACTACCTAAAAAGTAAGATTCTGAGCACCAATAGAGCAAAACATCTAAAGAGCCTCAGGAATCATAACATCATCCTATTTTAAGTGTCTTACCTTCACTGTATCAGGTGTCTCCTTTTCAATCTCCCTCTCCCTCTTTCACTGTTCTGCTGGTGTGTGGGATGGCAAGACAGGTACTAATTATGCAAATTGGTGTTTAGGGAGAGAAACCCTGATAGAACAGAATTTTATCAAATTCTACTGTTTCCTTTACCTTCGATTGACAGCTGATGTCAGTCCTGGATACTGTGCTATAAACTACTCTGCTTCTGAGCTTCCTCACTGCTGAGTGAAGTTTTGGTTTTCTAGGTCTGCTATAGCAGTTGACACTTGATTCATCTGTTTTCCAACTTCTAAAATTTTATTGATAATGTGTCTTTTATTGTATTGGCCCCTATAAATTTATTCATCTGCCCTCACTCACCAGAATTCATAATAGCAATTGGGCTGCATTTTTATTATGAATACCTCATATAGAGGACAGCTAAAGAATAAACCAAGAAATGAGCCAAAATAAACATATAACTCATAACTTAAATACATACATATAAAAAAACTTCCTTTCATGTGTTTTTAATTTGTTTGCTAAAGATTCAATTCCTTTCTCTTTTGAATACAGATGGAAGCTTTAGACAAAACCGACCAAACCTCACCTCTCTGCTAGTGCAACCTATATCTGCATCTCTCGCTGCAAAACTGATATCTCCGTCAAAAGACAGAATAAAAAATGGTGCCTGTGTCCCTCTAGAACTTCCAAATAATGGTAAAGTATTTCATGTCTTTCTGTGTGTAGTTTTTGTAAAGACTGTGATTTAAAAACAAATTCTCTTAATTCAACAGATTTAGCATTATTCTTTTTAAAAACTAATTTTTGCTGAGATGAACTTTTATTTTCTTCGTTGCTCTTTAAGGGACAGTTTTAGAAACTATTTTGATTAAGACTGAAGTTTGACCAAACTGACAATTTTAAAAAAGAAGAAAAGAATTTTGAACTGCAGCAAAGAAAAGCAGCTTTACAAATAAAGCATTTTATACATTCATGAAAATCTGCTTAACATAGTTTCCCATATCAGCTTCAGCAGTCTTGTTGCCTGCCAAGATTCAGTGGATAGCAGTCAGCTATCTGGGGTATGAAGTCTTTTAGGAGAAAGCATTAAAGCCTAATTCCTGCAATTGACTAAAAAATCCCTCTGTCTTTACGCATCACCGCCCGAGATGCTACTCTACTGCAGTGCAGTTTGTCAGCCTTGTTGGACCACATAGGCGAAAACTGAAGTAGTTAAGCAACCTGTGAAGGGATGAAAGCCATAGGCTGCATCTTATTTCTGCCTCCAGCCTCAGCATTGGAGTTCTAAGGAAGAAACTCTCTTTACATATTGTTAAATCTGTATCTAGTTGCTGTAAAATTCAACTTGAAGTCTGTTTTTGTGTCAAGACCTGGAGGCTCAACCATCATTATTTTATCTTATCTGTTTTCCCCTTGACAACAAAAGCATAAAACAATGTTTTGAAGATACCTTTAAAAAATCTGAATACATTCAGGATTGCCCTCTGCAGAGACACATGTTTTTCAAGTCCTATAGATTGAGAGCCTCCTAAACTGATTATCGATTGAGCAAAATGGGAAATACAAAAAAAAACAACAAGTAGACTCTGTCCTCAAAGCAGGAATGAAGAAGCCCTCAAGGAACACTTTGTTTTGTGTTTTCTGTCTTCTATTTTAAGCCCCACAAATTGATTGTGGGCTGTGTTTGTTAAAATATGTAAACAGAACTGTAATAATAGTTTAGTTGTCAGGAAAGCACTAGATCTGTAAAAGAGCAGATTTAAGCTTGGATTTAATTAATCAGCTGATTGATTCAATAAATACTCAAAGTCCCTACTGTGTTGAGCCACTGTCCCGCCCTCAGGAAAAGATGACAGGTCCCATGCTATCTCCACTCCTGCTCATGCCCTTAGGTCACCTCCACCACCCTCCCACCAGCTTGTAGATTTGCATAATAGAAGGATATCTAACTGTCTATTGATAGTGTTTCAGATATCTCCAGTGTGTCTGAGTACTTCTTTACACTATAAAATATTATGTTAGCAAGCATCTTTCTTGTCAAATAACTACATTGATTTCTTCCACAAGATGTTAAATGTCTAGGTAATAGTAACATAGCAAAACAAGAGGACTCTCTACAGTTGTGTCTCCACAGTAAGTTAACAACGTATAGGAAGCTTAGAAGAAAACCTGAGATATATCCTTAAACCTCTTTACAACTCCAGGCCCCATGAAACAAGTTAGTCCTGCTTTTTAAGCAATTATGTCATGTCAACTTTTTCATTACCTATCAAGTAGATAATAGAGTTGGATGTGATATGGTGTGGCCCTTTTTGAGCCTTTCAAAGAGATCATTCCTTAGTAGATCTAAAATAATAATGATAATAAGAGAACTAAAAACTTCTTTTAGAACAGGGTGCACTTTAATAACTTCTAGCCATCAACTTGGAGAGCATAAGCAAAATCTTAATTTGCTCAGGATTTATAGCATGAATAGATATGTGGTTATTCTTCACACCAAAAAGAAATAGTGAGCTAGTCTACATTAGGAAAGATTGATCACTGTTGAAAGCTAGATTGTGCAATGGTGACACCCCAATTTTATGGCTCTTCAAGCAGACAGTTTCACAGTAAACCTAGGAGTCTGAGCTGGAAGCTGTAACAGAGTAATCTGTAGAACTAAAGATCAGCCTTCATGAGTGCCAGTCTGAAGTTCTTGGACAAAAGGAAAAAAAAGCTTCAGAAATCACTTTGAAGGACTATTCATCAAGGGTCTTAAATAGAGTGAACATAGGTGGGAAACCTATTGTCCAAAGTCCACAGAAAGTACAGTCGATTCTCTGTTTCCTGGGGAGTTCAGCTTGGGTTTACAGAGGGTGACACAGATCTGTCGTTCACCCAGAACTTCTCCAGTATCCAGCTTTCTATCGTGAATGTTTTGATGTTAGGCAAGTATTCAACATAGATTCATTCTATAGTTTTGTTTTCTTTAAAAACGTAAAGATAACCACAGTTGTATACTCTTAATCAAAATCACAATAACAAGTGTTTTCCAATTTTCAGTGATTCTCAGCAATTTATACAGTTACTTACAATTGTATCACATCATTTTTGAAGTAACTTTCACCCCTTGCAAATCCACAAACTCCAACTAAACTTTGTATTTTATATGTTTGATAAAATTCACTGGAGCATAGCCTATCATCATATTTTGACAGTCCTCTTTTATAACAGGCTGACAGCTCCATTTTTTAACTCAGAAACTACCAGACATTCCTCAATATCTCTTTGATTCTATGTGCTACTATTTCCTTCTAATATTTCCTCCTACCATTATATTTAGTATATGCCTAGCAAGTTTGTTGCTAGCATACCCACATATGCCTGGCAAGTTTGTTTCTCTGAGTTTGAAGCCCCAGTGTCCTCTGAAATACAGTGCATATGTCATCCCCATAAAAAGCTTTTGAGGGGCCTCCCCTGGTGGCACAGTGGTTGAGCGCTGGGTTGCAAGGCTGCCCGCAGCCTCTGCAGCGCTAGTTCGATCCCTGGCCACTGGCGAGGGTCCCACAAAAAAAAAAAAAAAAAAGGCTTTTGAGGATTCTACTCAAGTTGGCCTTAGGCTTTCCTCAAAATCTACCATGATGTAGGCACTATGATATGATAATTGCTTAGAGTATAAGCAATTTATATTTTTATTAAAATGTATTTTTATTAAATTTTATTAAAATGCATTTTATTAAATTGTATATTTTTATTAAAATGTAGTTTTTACCTCTATGATTTCAATTATTTGAGGTTGTTATGTCCTTGGATATGATCCACGTTCCATGCATGTATGAAAAGCGTGTATACTGTGGACTTGTTAGTGGTAGAGTTATATTTATATCCATTTACTACATTCTTTAATTAGGTCATTCAATTATTCTATATCTTATTATTAGCATGAAAATATCCCATTGTGTGTTTAAATTTATCAATTTTACTTTGGAGTTGGTCAGTTTTTGCTCTATGTATTTTCAGTTAATTTATTATCTTATGGTTCTTATCTTATTTCAAATATATCATATTGTCTGGATTAGTTGAAACATTTAGTGGGTGAAGTGGTCTTCTTTATACCTAATATCCTTTTCTTAAATTTTATTTGATCTGTTATTTGATTATCACAACTTATTTAGCTACAATAGTCTTTTTGGGCAAGATAGTATTCTTAGGCTACACCTTTTTTTTAAATTTTCAACTTTTCTGTGTATCTTTTTATATCATATTTCTTATTAAAAATCAACTAATGGGCATTTTAAATGCAGTCTGATCATATTTTAACAGGAATATCTGATTGCATTTATGGGAGTTTTGCTATCATATTTTCCCTCTACAATTTTAGAAGTTACAAATCCCTTTTTTATTCTTCTAGAGTTATCCCAGACTTATGATTTCCTAGGGCTTCCTGGTGTTTGCTCTGCTCCAAATAAATTTCTGCTCTGCCAAGTAAATTTCTTTGCCATCTCTTGGCAGGGACAGGCGGAGTGCATTTTTTTAGGGTTTCTACTTTATGGAAAAAGGGTGTCTTTCTAGAGCAATTTCTTCCCTCCAAATTGAGTAGACTGACAGCTTTTCCTTCTGACCCTTACATCCTATAAGGCCATCAAGATTAAATGTTTCTCCAGATTCAGTAAAGTCTTTTAGGATAAAAGCAGAATTTTGGTTTACTTATCTGGGTCCTCATCACAACTTAAACTTTTGACTTAGTAATTCCTTGTTTCTGGATAGTTCTTAGATTCTGTGAAGATTTGATTTGTATTTTTTTCTTTTATATATATTTATATATTTTTTAATTCTTTTACATCATTGTTCATTTTTAAACAATATTTGCGTCCCCCCACCCTGTCAGTTGTAGTCCCCATAGAGTTTCCTTCACCAATACACCTGTGCGCCATCACCTCAGTCCCCTGTGCTCCTCCCTCCCTCCCCTCTGATCCCTCTCCCTCCTCCTCCCTGCAGGATGTCTCTGATTTATAATTGTCCATTTTTGCTTTGTTGTGTTTTGTACTGTTTTTATTATTTTTACACTGATGTCTTATTTGGTTCCCCTATATCCCTGCTACACGTGAAACCACTCAATATTTTTCTTTTTCCTTCTGGCTTATTTCACGGAACATAATCCTTCTAGTTCCATCCACATTGTTGCGAATGACATGAGTTTATCTTTTTTGATTGCTGAGTATGCCACATTGTAAATTTTCTTAGTAGGAGGGTTAGTCTGAATACAACAGTCCACCGTGTTGATAGGAAAGTATTTTAAGGGAAAAAAAGAAATGTAATCCTTCTCCTTCTTTCCACTCATTCATTTTCTGACAAAATACATGGATAACTCAGTAAATGTACCCAGATTGATCAACATGTAAGTCAGGTTGTTATCAGGAAATCAATGATGTGCTAAATTATGCAATGCAAAGAGTTTAATCAAGGGTCTAAGCACTTGGTGTAGACAGGAAAAGGGAAATAGAAGGATAGTGAACTACCTTAAGGCTAGAAAGTATTACTTCTCCTAAAACCTGAAGGGGCAAGAAAATAAAAAGTCATGCAGAAACTGGCAAGTAGGACCTGGAGGAGAGAGCAGTCTCATAGGAGCCGTGGTTTTGTGATCAGCTAAGAAGGATTACAGAAATATATAATACCCTCATCTTTTTCTTAGCCATCCTGATGGCCACTCTTTGATTCCTTCCATTGGCAGGACCTAAGTGAAGCCAAGACTGAAGGAGGCAGGTGGTAGACATAACCCTTATGGTCAGTCTGCTGGAGCACAGAGATGAGTAAAAGGTGAAAATAGATCTGAATGGAAACATGGAAAATATGCAACACAGATATTGTTGCAGATAATTAGTCTGCTTAGCTAGCTTGATAATTGGGGATACATAGAATGGTTTATGAGAAAGATGTGGAAATTCCGTCACTCATTCTTATATTGGATACACTTATAATGTATTCATTTTTATAATAGATGCAAAGAAGATATGTTATTTCTAATGGGGTTCATATTCTTTAAAATATTTCCCTATTTAGAGAATTTTAGTTGGTAAAAAATAATATGTGTTAAACTTGAAATATTTTTTTTCCAAGTGCATGTAAAGTCACAGGAGTACTGCCCATCTGAATGTGTGCATTGGAGATTCAGGATAGCTACTGAACTTACAAATGTGTAGTGAAAGAAACCAAGCAAATTTTCATTCAAACAAATTTGTTCATAAAAATATTATAGTATTAAAGTGTAGTTGAATAGTAGTGCTGTATACTTTTACTTTTAAAGTTTATTTTCCATTATTATTAAAGCACTTAATATAAAGAGTTAGAAATTAGAGATGAACAAAAATATAAAAACAAACACATTATATATGAGTCATACCTGGGATTCTAAAGCAAGACACCATAGACTGGTGACCTCAACAACAAATGTGTTTTCTGATAGTTCTGGAGGTTGGACAGTCCCAGCCCAAGGTAACAAAAAAAGTTGTGTTCTAGTCTGACTTCTGTTCTTGTCCTACAAATGGCTTTCTTCTGTTTCCTCGTGTTGCCTTATCTCTGTTCTCAAAGAAACCTCTTGTGTCTCTTTCCCTTTTTATAAAACAAAAAACAGTGCTATTGTATGAGAATCTCATCTATAAGACCCGATTTAGCCTTAATTTCTTCCTTAAAAACACTCTCTCCATTTATAGCCAAACTGGAAATTAGAAATTCAACATATGCATTTTGAAGCTACATAATTCAGTCCATTACACATTTCTATAACCCACTAATTTTCCCAATCTACACCTTAATACAAATCCTTGTAGAATTATATAGACACAAGTGATTTTTACTAAAATGAGATAATATTACATACATATCTCATTTTGCTTATTTATCTCCACTTTTTTATGACAGTAAAATTTAAGTTATTTAATACACAGACTAAATCAAGTTTACTAATCACCCCAATCTTGGATTTACCCAAACCAATATTAATTCAGCCTATAAGTTGCATCTCATCTAACTGAGATGATCCTTTTTTATCTTTTCTTGATTTGGACTTAATTTGCAATCAAGTCAACTGTTCTACATTTGTCCTAGCTTCTAGATTTATACTCAAAATAATAATCAGTGGATAATAATTTTAAGAAAATTTGTTTGTAACTGATGATATTATCAGTATCCAGGATATGGTAAGATCACATCATTGATTCAGGTGAGGTGGGAGATAGTAGACGTAGTTGAATCTTAGGAATAAACTTCCCCAATGTAAGGGACAGGAGGAGAGACTGAAATGCAGTTCCTAATCAAGTTGCACTATGGCAGAAAGCACATGTATTCATGCAGACATGGCAATTATTGCAACCCATGCATTCTGGTTTGCTAGTATTTATGCCATATCCTTGATAATATTTTCAATAGGACATGGGAAAATGGAGCACCCAGAAGCTATACAAGTATGATGACATAAAATCCAGATGCAGTTTATACTCAGATATTTAGGCAAGCAGTAGGCATTTAAGTATGTTGTTACAAAGATTACAGAGCCTTATGCATCAAACCTGTGATTCCAAAGCAACCCTATCTCCTGAGTTACTGGAAAAACCTCTCTCCTCAGGTCCTCAGAATGAAACAAATGTTCAATTAAAATGATAAACCCTGGGAAGAACTATATGTATGAAACCAAAAATTGCTTAAGTATTATAACTGGGATTCAGAGTTAGGAGCAAATGATAGTTCTCAAATATTTCTAAATATAGTTGGGATTTCCTCCTGGATACTGGCTGTGCTTATTCACAATGCAGGTAAAAGATGAAGCTTTGTTTGTTAGCTATGGGAGAAGAAGACCTAGTCCCAGCTGAGTCTTAATAATTTAGTTAAAAAAATAGGGAAGACAGAATCATCTCAGGACTGTAATTTATGTAGCAGATTTTTTTTTTTCTGAACACTTACGACTTCACTGATCTATGAGAGACACTCCTCATCCAATTTGAATACAAATGTTGTCTGGAATACAGTTTTGTCATCTTGAAATCTTTTGTACTTCACATGTCAAATTTAAAGCTACCATCAAACTTTGAAACATGAAAGACAGAAAATATTCAGTAAATGTGAATTGAGAATGTCTTAAGTTAGCAATGCGTTTTTGCACATACACATGTACTGACTTTGAATAATAAACTGGACCTAAGTGTTCTCCATGATTTTCTAATTCAAAAGAAATTTATTATTTTTTATTTTTTTGACAATTTATTTTTTTACAAAGATTTGTTTATGCATACAAGAGCTGGGGTACAGGCCAGAGGCACGGGAGGGTGAGAGGATTCAACAGAGACAGAGTGGGGAGCAGAACAAGCAGATGGACCAAAAGGACTGCTGAGAGGAGCAGCAGGCGAGACAGGAGAGGTCTACCACACCATGTGGGAATCTCCCTGGCCAGCAGGGAATCAAACCCATGCTGCAGAAGCTGCAGACAGCTTCACAGCACTGTGCTCAACCCATTGCGCCACAGGGGAGGCCCTCAAAAGAAGTTTTGTATTGAATTTCAGACTTATAGAAAAAAATGTGAGAATAGAAAACATTTTTATTTTAATTACCCAAGAGCAAGTTACAGACATAAAGAACCATTCCATCTATTTTTTTTTTCTGCCAGCAAAGACATTCTCCTACACACAGAACAGGACCATCACAGCGAGGGACTAAACATCATTACATTTCTAAACTGCACTCAATTGACTTCATTGAATTTTTAACAATTGTTCCTATAATACCCTAAATCCAAACTAAGGTCATGTCTTATACATTGTCAAGTCTTCCATTTTCATCAGCCTTGAGCACTTTCTGACTTATCTTGAATTTCATGCTATCATCTCTGAGACTTCTATGTCGATGATCTTCAGAGTGACCTTAGTCTGGGTCCATAATGTTTCCTCATGAATAAATTCAGACTCTGCATTTTTAACAGTAGTAATAAAGAAATGAGACAGTCTTACTCATTGTTGATATCAGTTTGTTTCTTTACTGGTTAGGGTAACTTTGATTAATATGCTGTCATTCCAGGTCTCATTGATTGTACTCCTTTTTCTTTTCTTTTTTTAATTTCCCTACCACCTACCTCATTGACTTGTTCTCCCTCTCCCTTCTTTCTTAACCTCAGAAATTTTACCTCAGTAATCAATGTCTAATAGTTTATAATTATTTTTAGTTGTCAGTTCATCTGCTTTGATTCCTTATTTGTGTGTCTTTATAAGATGCTTTTATATTCTTTGGCTAGATATCCATAAGTAGTCTCATGCATGAAGTGAATATAGTATATCCTTTTTTTTTCTTTTTTTTTAGTTTTTTAATATAGGTCCAGATCACTTTTCAAAATAGCTCCACTGGTTTATATTTCCACTAATAATGTATTAGAATTCTTTTTTCTCCACATCCTTTCCAGCATTCATTATTGGAAGCCATTTAATATATTCCATTTCCACGGGTATAAAATATTATTTCACTGGGATTTGCCTTGTATCTGTCTTATTAAAAGTAATGAGAGTTTTTCCATGTCAGTCGGTCTTTTGTATATTCTCTTTGGTAAATTGCCTTTTCAGATGTGCTACCTATTTTTTGTTATTTTTTTAAGATTTATTTGTTTATACAAGAACTGGGGTACAGGCCAGATGCACAGGAGGGTGAGAGGATTCACCAGAGACAGGGTGGGGAACAGAACAGGCAGACTGATGAAATACATTGCTAAGGAGAGCAGTGGGCGTGACAAGAAAGGTCTGCTGCACCATGTGGGACCCTCACCGGCCAGCCAGGATCAAACCTGTGCTGCAGAGGCTGTGGACAGCTTCACAGCACTGCACTTAACCACCTGCGCCACCAGGGGAGCTCATATTTTTTGTTATTTTTAAACTGGATGACTTCTTTGAATATTTTATATATAAACCAATTGTTGGTTGTGTCATATGTGAACATGTTTTCCTAATCACTAGTCTCATTTCTAATCCACTAATAAATTATTTTGCTGTATGAAGGCATTTTAATTTAAGGCAGTCCTGAAAGTTGATTTTTATGTTTATTTCTCTTGCCATAGGAGTTGAATCTCCAAAGACTTATCTGCACAGCTGTCACAAATAATGTCACCATTGTTTTCGTCTATGTGTTTTGTGGCTGCAGATCTTATATCAGAATCAGTAATTCATTCTAAATTTATTTTTGTGTGTTAAGTTAGAGAGTAATCCAACTTCATTCTGTTATAAGTGGGCATCCAGTTTTCCCAGCCCCATTTGTTAAAGAGAACTAGCTTTCTTTGTCATTAATTAGGTATAGACTTATTCACAAATTTATTTCTGGAATTTTGATTCTGTTCAATTGATCCTTATATGTATTTTTATTCCAATTCCATATTATTTTTATTACTACTACTTCATAATATAAAACCAGTAACATGATAGCCATTTTTCCTTTTTTATTTCAGTATAGCTTGAACTATACAGGGTCTTTTATGGTTCCATATGATGTTAGCATTTTTTTTTTTCTGTTTCCTTGAAGAATGTCACTGGGATTTTAATTGGGGATTGCACTGAATCTATAAATGGCTTTTGGTACAATGATCATTTTGCTATATTAATTCTCCCCATTCATGAACATGGGGTGTTTCCATCTCTTTATGTCTTGCTCTATATCCATTAATAGCACCTTGTAGTTTTCATTGTATAAGCCCTTCATTTCAAGATTGATTCATAGATATTTAATTATTTTTGATGAAATTATAAGTAGAATTACTTTCTTAATTTCTTCTCCTGGCTCATTATTTATATATAAAAATGAAATAGATATTGGTAAATTGATTTTGTAACCTGTCACTTTACTGTACTTACTGTGTTTTACAGCTTTTTGGTAACCTTTAGGGTTTTTTATATACCATATGTTGCCATCTGCAAATGATTTTTTCACTGCTTCTTTTGAAGTTTGGATTCCTTTTATTTCTTTTTTTTCTGTTTGACTAATTTAGCTAAAACATCCAATACTAGATTAAACAGAAGTGGTGACAATGGACATCCTTTCCTTTTTCCTTTTATTAAAAAGAAAGCTTTAAGTTTCACTTTCAGTCCTATAATATTGGCTGTGGATTTGTGATATGTGCCCTTTATTAGGGGAAATAGATACTTTCTTTTCCTTCTTGTTAAGAAATTTCATTATAAATGGAGGTGATAAATTATTAATGTTTTTTTCTGAATCTATTATTATTATATATGATTATCATCCTTTTGTAGGTTGATGTAGTGTATTATGCAGATTGATTTGCATATACTAAAGGATCATTGCATCCTTGGAATAAATTCCACTTGGTCATGATGTATGACTTTTCTAATGTATTGTTTGAATTTGATTTGATAATATTTTGTTAATAATTTTCATGTCAATATTTACTTAGATGGCATTTTATAGTTTTCATTCTTGTATGTGGTCTTTTCTAGTTTTGACATTAGCTAATGTTGACTATGAATCAATTAATAACAATGCATTGATAGTGACTTACCACTGGCATCATATGTCCTATTAATGTTAGGTGTTACTAACAGGGTTAAGGGAGGAAGGGGGAATTGGGAACATAACATTTTGTGTCCAATTCTTTTGTAAATCTTCAGCGGATCTAAAAATGTATATTAACTTAAAACAAACAAAATGTTTATCACCTAAATTAAAATAGCATAATACTCAGACTTTAAACAGATTATCATTTCCATATATCAGGCATTCAGGTACCCTCTCAGGTCAGAGCCTCTTTACTTTTGTTCTAGTTATAATATTAACAAATTCAGGTGCTGATTTTCCATTTACATTGTTAGAAAAGGTACATTCAAGGAAAGAGGCATCTTATTTATCATAACAATTTTATTCCAAGAGAGAAGTTATATTTGAGGCCCTGTCAGTATTACATGGCTAGTTTGTATTAGTTATTTTCTGATTGCCACCATCTGCTCCAATATTATCACCTGGTTGCCCTTTAATCTCCCTAGAAATCCCCCAGACTTCTTAGGATCCATTAGATACAGAAATAACAATGTTCTAGCAAAAGCCTTCAAATAACACCCCAGGAATATGACTGGAGTTCCTCCCATTGGTGTTTAAGTGGTCAAAATTTTTAAATATCATGCATGACTAGAAGAACTCAAAGCAGTAGAGTAATCGATGGAGATTTAGAATAGAGGTGGGAAACCTATACATACAGGTGGAAATAAAGACACTAGTGTATTAAAGTATGTATTGTTTTAAGAATTTTAAATTGTTATTTATTTAGTTATTTATTTAGTTATTTATTTATTTGTTTGTTTTAAAGATTTATTTATTTATTTATATAAGCACTGGGTATAGTCATAAGCGCAGGAGGGTGAGAGAATTCACCAGAGCCAGAGCAGGGAGAAGAACAGGCAGACTGACAAAATACACTGTTGAGGGGAGCAGCAGGCATGGCAAGACAGGTCTGCACGCCATGTGGGACCCTCCCCTGGCAGCCAGGGATGGAACCGGTGCTGTAGAGGCTGTGGGGTGCGGGAAGCTTCACAACCCAGCACTCAACCACTGTGCCACCGGGGAGGCCCAAGAATTTTAAATTTTTAAATTGTAAAATGGTTTACAGTATTCAAGTGAGAATAGAATAATGAACCTTAGAGGAAATATTCAATTACGTTTCACATGTTCTTTTTCTCAAATTAGAACATTCTTTGGAAATATTTTTATCCTTGTATTTTTTCTTTCTTTTTTTTTTTAATGTTTTGCATAAAAGGACTGGTGTAGGCCAGAGGTGCAGGGGAGGGAGGTTAGAGGTGGGTTGGTAAGAGGATTCACCAAAGACAGAGTGGGGAACAGAGCAGAAGGATCTACTGAAATACACTGCTAAGGGGAGCATCAAATGAGACAGGAGAGGTCTGCTGTGCCTTATGTGGATTAGCTCCCTGGTTTGGAATTAAACTCAGGCAACAGAGTGATAGCACTTAATTTTAACCCCTGGGCCATCAGGGAGGACCCTCTTTTCATTTTTTTTTTTTAATATGAGTTATTCGCCTCTCCTAGTTCATCTCCTTTGTGAGCTCATGTTAAATTCCACTTTACCTGTATGTGAAGTTTAGAATTGCTCATTTATGCTTTGAGGTGCTATGAGGCTAACACTTGTGTTTTAGCCATTATTGCATATAAGCACCTAAAATATTCTATACATTTTAATGAATACGTATTTATAAAAAAAGTAAATTTAGTTACCTAGAAAAATTCAATGGTTGGAAATTTTTATGATATCATATAAATAGAATTTGTTATTAAAGAAAACTACAATGGAATATGAAGAAACAAGCATCTTAATTTTTTTTTTCAGAACAAAGAATTGCCAAATTGCAAGTTCAGACAGTTACACAGTTCAAAACTATTACTAATGTTGTTGGATATTTAAAGGGCTTGACATCTCCAGGTAAGTAGGATTAAGTTTTACAATCTATATTTTATATTG
The DNA here is from genome assembly GCF_964194135.1 of Talpa europaea. Lineage (NCBI taxonomy): Eukaryota > Metazoa > Chordata > Mammalia > Eulipotyphla > Talpidae > Talpa > Talpa europaea. The sequence continues at coordinate 123,501,747 of NC_140070.1, read as the reverse complement.
ACATCATGAAGAAATTCCCTATAATATTTTTAACAACAGATAAATATTCTACTTTACATGTTACTAGGAATTTATGCCACTTTTAAAGTCAGTCAATATGAAACCAAGAAGTTGGTACTTAGTCTATTCCTTACCATAGCTCTTCAAAAGTAAATCATAGTAGATTGTATAGTATAAAATGGAGAAATCAGTTTAGATTTGTTAAATGGTCTGTGCCTTAGGAAGAAAAGCTTGAAAACCAATGTTTTCTTTATTCATTATAACATCATCAAAATAATTTTTTTACCAAAATGCAAAATATACATTTTAATTGTAGTGGTGTTTTTGTTAATAAATGTGTTTCCCCAGATCTAATTTTTCAGTATAAGTCTATGTCCTGTCTCTGATTCTTGGTGCACTAACAATTCTACCTAATGTTTACATGGCTTGAGGTTTTGAAGGTGTGTTGATGACAATGGCCAGTGATCACTCAGCATCACTTTCAATAATTTTGCAGTTTGTTGTAGAAAGCTGATGAGATCTTTAGAGGATATGCAGGTCTAAAAATAAAATTTTGAAAAAGTTAAAAATAAAGGACAAACATAAATTAGGAGATTAATAGCAATACTTTCAAACACATTGTGAGGCTGCGTTACAGATTACTTCCCAGTGTACTCACTGTACAGCATAGAGTGCAACAGTACTTTTATTATAATTGTGCCTTCCTATTTATTTGATTGGTATATTTCCACAAGCTGTTCTTGGAAAAATATTCTTCTGCATGACTTCAGTCTAATTCACACCAGAAAGCTAACCTAGAGAATCATGAAGTTTTATACTCCCCAGTTTCTTGCTAATCAAATCTTACAAAATTAATAAAAGGTATATATCTCTCTGAATTCCATACTGTAGCAATGTTGAAAAATCTCTGATTGTAGTTTCTTTAAATATAAGATATAAATTAATTTTAAAGTGGTTACTGATGCATTGCAACCATTTCAACAAATGCCCACCGTGAGGAGATCAAAATGAAGCATTAGAAACATTTATCAGCATTGCTGCATTCAGAAATGATTATTGAACAAAAAATAAATCATACAAAATTATGTGAGTCTTAGGGTAATGAAGTTTTCTTTATCAAAATTCCAATTTACAAAGTAATCAAAATTTTAAAATCAGTTATGCCAGCCAGTACTATTTGTCAGAGGATAATAAGCAAAGTGTTTCAAATTTTATTTATTTCAAGTCTACACAAAAATATTGGGTGTTCATTCATGTGCCTTTCTTATTTACTGACTCTGAAAATCAGAAATAATCATCAATTAGTGTTCTGGTTTTTAGATATAGCTTTTCTAGAGTACAGAGAATTCCAAATTACTTCCACACATATCTAGGAGATGAATGAATATATTGCCAGGGTTTCAGCATTTGCAGACACACTATGTAAAATGCAAATTAAATTTGATAAGATGTTATCCATAAAATTTCTTGCTGGTCCCAATATCAATGTGAAAACTAAGATAGCTTCACACAGTGATGTTTCTCATAAAGCAGTTTTTCATGCCATGAAGTAAGGGGGTGATTCACTTATTCCACATGCATAGTGCTTCTGGGTCAGATACATAAGCAAATGCTTTAGAAAAAAGTAACACATTTAAAACTATAAACCAGAGACATTCTGCAGGGGGAGAGAAGGGAGTAGAATCAAAATAGAGGTGGGAAGAACACAACGGACTATGTTGATGGTACATAGGTGAATTGGTGGTGGGACTATAAGCGAGATGAAAAAGCATACATTGTACAAAAATGAAGAATGATGTAAAAATATATAAAATTAAAAAATAAAGAAGCAACAAAAAAAAAAACCCTCAAGACAATAGAATGTTGGAGGTACTGTTTTTATTCCAATTTTATGTTTGAAGAAAGTAAGGTATGAAGAAAGTAGAGAGGTTAAATAATCTTCCAAGGTCACAAAACTAATAAGTTGAATAGTCTGTATCAAACCCTAACAGAGTGGCTTCACAGCCTACGTACTTAACTGTCAAGTTAAAGACATCTTCTAAATGACACTCGATTAAAAAAAATAAAAATTATGCAGATGTACAGGGCTACTTGATCAAGTGAATTTGACTCTGTAACAACATTTGCTGTCAACAAAATCAAAGGAATCTCTAAGTTTTTACTCTACCTTATTACTGACATAAGCCAATAATGTGCCTGAGCAGGCCACACTCATGTGTCATGGAGAAATTTCTAATAATTTAGCTAATGGGTTATATCTTATTACATAAAACAAAATATGTGATAGGAGATTTTCACTATAGTTGGATGATTTTTGATGAAGATTTTTTTCTTCAAAGAAAGAAGAGGGACTGACCCTCTTGGAAGTTTAAATTCCCTAAACATTTCATTTATAGCAAAATCCATATATGATTTCCACATTTTAAATATTTATAGCTACTAAATAACTTCTCTATCAAATATGTTAATAGTTCATTAATATTTACTGAGCATACACACATTGTTTACAAGACTCTTCCCACTATATTCTGGAAAAATGTTAGATAAGGGTTTCATTGTGGCATATTTGTATACTTCATTAATTAATATGCAACTTGCAAAGGACAGTAATATGTATCTAAGCTTTGTGTTCATAATTGGGTTCAGCAGCTGCCTCTGCTTTGATATATACAGATGTGTGAATTAAGGCAGTAGAGGAAAAATGTTAGTCTTAATTATTAGAACAATTTTGCATAATTATTGCTCAGTTGTGCAGTAGGATTATGTAAATGTCATTAAATTTATTGTTAAGGTTTTTGGGTTTTGTTTTTTTTTTTTTGTCTTAATAGCTCTTGTTTCCTTCTATTTCCAGACCGGTATATCATAGTTGGCAGCCACCATCACACTGCATACAGCTATAATGGACAAGAATGGGCCAGCAGCACTGCCATAATCACAGCTTTCATCCAGGCTTTAATGTTAAAAGTTAAGAAAGGGTGGAGACCAGACCGCACTATCGTTTTCTGTTCCTGGGGAGGAACAACCTATGGCAATATTGGCTCTTATGAATGGGGAGAGGTAAACAGACATTATTATTCTCTCTCTCTCTGACTGAAGTAGACAAAGTAATATTGTTGAAACCAAGGATAAAACAAGCATCTCAATCATGGTGTCATATCTGCTATTATGCTGAAATCCCTCATGAGAATGAAGGGGATCTGAGGTAGATCATAATAAATTGTTGTATCCTTGTTGCTGCTGCACCTCCGGAATAGCATACCCACAACTACTGTTTTTTCTTTCGAAATGATGGCAAGCAATGGGTAAGAAATATCAGTAGATAGATTTTTTTTTTTTAAACTCCTTAACAGTTGTATAGAATTAGGAAACAATCTCCTGTGGTAAATGTTTATTACCTTAACATTATATCTCAGCTGTACAATATAGAGATTGGACTCAAGATAGCAATATCCTTCCTTCCTTCCTCCCACTCCTACCTTCCTCAAGCCATGTACCATATCTTCTAGCTCCTTATTTCCTACCCACCTACCTACATGCCTACCTACTTTTCCTGGAAAGTTTTTGTCTTGAGATATTGAGGATGCAATATGAAATAGTGTGCAATAGGTTAAAGCACAGCGGAATATTTTAGTTTCAAATGTTTCTGATGTGCTGTATTGTTAAAAACTGTGTGAATTGATAATCAAATTGATCCCTTATTAACAACTTGAAAGCATCATAAAATTTCTAGATATCCTATTTTGAGATTTTTTTTAATTAAAAAACATTTATTTGAAAACAAGCCCATTACATATTGATTTAAATAACATCTCAAAACAACAAATACATATTTTTTTAAGTTTACTCTTTTTAAAAAATATTTATTTATACAAGAACCGGGATACAGGCCAGATGCGTGGGAGGGTGAGAGGATTCACTAGAGACAGATCGGGGAACAGAACAGGCAGAATGACAAAATACACTACTGAGGGGAGTTGCGGGTGAGCCAAGAGAAGTCTGCTGCGCCATGTGGGACACTTGTCAGCTGGCGGGGATCGAACCAGCGCTGCAGAGGCTGTGGACAGCTTCACAGTACGGCGCTCAACTGCCTGTGCCACCAGCGGAGGCCCAAATACATATTTGTAAAAGAGTTATTTATTTATGCATACAAGAACTGGGGTACAGGCCAGGGTGTAGGGAGTGAGAGGATTCACCACCGACAGAGTGGGGAACAGAACAAGCAGACTGACTGAAATATACTGCTGAGGGGAGCAGTGGGCAAGACAGGAGAGGTTTGCTGAGCCATGTGGATTGCTCCCTGGCCAGCCCGGGATCCAACTTGTGCTGCAGAAGCTGCGGATAGCTTCACAGTGCTGTGCTTAACCCCTTGCACCACTAGGGAGGACCGAAGGAACTAATATATCTACAAAAAAAAGTTATTATATTTGTTGTAATTGCTTTATTACTTTACTATAATGAAAGTTGGACTTTCATATCTGCTTCAGCATTCAATTTATTGCAGTCAGTTGTTTTGGTTCAAGTGTATGATGAAAACATGGCCTCTCACAGCTATATAACTGAAAAGGAAAATATTTTAAGGCCTTTTCAAATAATTCTTCCCATTCCTCTTTATAATTTGTAATTCCTCTTACAATACAATACTAAATGTTGCATCTGACATCATGTCAAGTTTTTCATACTGTTCAAATTAATATCCACTTGTCTAATTGCACTTTATATCATTATAATTTCTTAATATATTTTTACAACACTATATGATTGTTTTAAAAAGAGACTCAGTGGAAATAAAATTGGGGGATTAAAACCTGTACAAATTTTGCTAGGAAAGTAAAACCATTTGATAGTCCAGTATATTCACTACTTCAGCTTTGAAGAAAAAAGTTTGATCTCTCTAATGAGAATAAGTTTCTGATTCATTTTTTACACACTAACAAAAATACCCATCAACCAAGAAAATATCTAAAAGGTAAATAAAAAAAAATCTCCACTGTCTTTTTTAATTTGAAGGACAGATATCTTAAAAAATGAAAAAAAAATTTACACTGTAAAATTTATTGAGATTCACACATTGCAAATTGGAATTCTTTGCAATATGCAAATTAGTGGTGTGAATGTTTGTTCCATATTCAAAAGAACTAATTCAAATGAAGAAACTCATTGCTGAAAAACCTTTTTAAACTGACACATTTTTAGTGAGGTGGAAAATGTACCTATTTCTCAAGCTTTTACTCCAAACTGCTTACTTTTTAAAGATGAAAAACAATTTGGGAATATATTTGTGCTTTGGGTTGAATGTTTGCCATTCAGAATTCTTTTGTCGTAGTGAAAAGTTTTATTTTTCTTGTATTAATAGGTACATTTTAAGAAAATGTCTAAAACATTCTTTTTGAATTCCAAAAATGTATTATCAGATAGACTTCTAGATACCTATTTTAGTGATACCTATACCTTCTAGATACCTATTTTCACACTCATGTTAACCCTAAATTAACATGTATTTCTAAGCTATGTTTTCAAAGTGGGCTTACCTAACATCGGTATGTCCTCACTTTAATATCCTGGGAAAGTTTATTGTAATTATTCCTTGAGTTTATTACAGAACTTCCAAGTATCATAACCTACAAGTGGAATCAAATGTGTCTTTGCTTGTATATGAATAATTATATTGAATATTTCCAAATGAAGTAGGTATTTTTTGTGGTTAATAAAATACAAATCCATTTTTAAGTTTTACAGGATCTGTCGCACCTTTTGATAATTTCATAGTAAATGTACAACTACTATAATGTGGGAGTACCTAGGAAAATATTTTTGTTTGAAAATTCTCTTCTTATTCAAAAAGGTCAGAAACATCAGCCTTAGCATACACACACACACACACACACACACATTATAGAATACACACACATATACATATATATTTGTATAAGCAAAATATGTCAGAAGGGGAAATAAAAATTAGTTGGTTTCACTTATATGTGGAATATAGAGAATATATATGTATACAGATTTATATATACGTAAGAATACTTGGCATCTAATTATACTTTAACTTTTTGGCTATTTTCATGAGTAGGTGGGCAGAGATATATAAGTAGTGAAAACAATGAATAATACGCAGATTTTATTATTGGCTTATACAAATACAGCCATATATTACTATCTTCAACAGATTATTTCAGTGAAGTTTATGATGTCAGTAACTGTCTGATTGAGGTAGTATTTGGGAATTCTGTTACTCTTACTCTTATCACATATATTCTTTTTTTTTTTAATTTTTTTTTTTTAATTTTCTAGAGGCATGTCTTATTTATTTATTTGTTTGTTTGTTTGTTTGGTTTATACATGCACTGGGTACAGTCAGAAGCGCGGGAGGGCGAGAGAATTCACCAGAGCCAGAGCAGGGAGCAGAGCAGGCAGAAGGACCCAAGTACACTGCTGAGGGGAGCAGCGGGCGGCAGGAGAGGTCTGCGCGCCATGTGGGACCCTCCTCTGTTGGCCGGGGAGCAGCCGGGGATCGAACTGGCACCGCAGTGGCCGCGGGCAGCTTCGCAACCCAGCGCTCAACCGCTGCGCCACCGGGGAGGCCCAATCACATATATTCTTGAAATGAAACATTTTCTTTTTACCTGAAACAAATTCATGCTTTAAATTTACTCCTTAGTGAAGATCACTGAGGAGAAAACTTGTTGAAATGTTATAGTGTCCTATTTAACTTTGTTTTCACAAAAAACCCTGATACAATTAGAATTGTAAGTATTCAGTAATACTGGTTAACATACATAAAAATGGAATTTATAGCAAAGTTATTAGAGAATTGGCACAATACTGATATTCATCCTTGACAAAAATTATAACATATTGCAAAACAGATTCTTTACAAACATACACTTATTCAATGATGAATCTCTTTCCATAGGCTAGTGTAGAAATAGAGATTTTATAGTCAAAGAAATCTGAGTTCAAATCCTCCATATAATATAACATGGTCTTGGGAAAGACAGATTTTTCTAAGACTTGATTCCACAAATGGTTGCAATAATGACTCTATTGTAAGTTTCCGTGAGAATAAATAGACTAACAAAGAGAGTATGAATATGACAGAGTGCAAATAGAAGGTGTTTTTTTCCATATCACTTCTCTAACAATAGACTTTTTAAAAGTATACTAAGTATAAAGCAGAGTACTTAAAGTTCAACATTTCTGATCATTTAAAGATATATTTATTTATGTCTGCAAGAGCTGGGGTGTAGGCCAGTGGTGCGGGAGGGCGAGAGGACTCACCAGAAACAATGGGGAGCAGAACAGGCATGCTGAATGAAATACACTACTGAGGGGAGCAGCAGGCAAGACAGGAGAGGTCTGCTGTGCCATGTGGGTCAGCTCCCTGGCCAGGAACGGGGATCAAATCAGTGCTGCAGTGCCTGCAGAAAGCTTCTGCCACCAGGGAGGCCCAAAATACTTATTAATTTTAGTGAATTTTATTTTCATCTCTTTTATAGAGGTATAGCTGAATTTTCAACATAAAATAGAAGTAACATTATAAATTTGCTAGATATATAAGTCCTTGCAATCGTCCATCTGATAGTTCTTGAGAAATGAAGTAATACAATTTTTAGAACATTTCTGTAGAAATGCTAATGAGATAATTACTCATTAAACATTTATGCATGAAAAGAAGGAAAATAACAGAAGGAATTTTTAGTGATACCTTGTGAATAAATATAGTGATCTTCAGTTTAGGGGACATTGGGTTTTGCAAGAAAGTATAAAGACTATTCTACTGAATCATTATATCCTGCTAATGTGTGTGAAATGCATCAGGTCTTCTTTCAGAGAGTATGTACAGGAATACAACTGTATTATGTCCCATTTTGCTTAAAAAGATATTTCATGAAAAAAGTGCTTCATTGAGGAGAGGAGAGAGATGCAGGAACAGAGAAAATATTCAAAGAGATAATTGAAGAGAACTTCCCAAATGTGAAGAAGGAGCTGAAAATTGATATACAAGAAGCAAGAAGAACACCAAACTTCCACGACGAAAGGAAAAATACAGCAAGACACATAATAGTAAAGCTCCCAAGAATCCAGGACAAGGAAAAAATAATGAAGCTGGCAAGAGGGAAGAAACAGATAACATTCAAAGGAAAACCAATCAGGCTGACATCAGACTTCTCCGAAGAAACACTACGGGCAAGGAGAGAGTGGAGGGACATAGTCAACAGACTCCAAGAAAACAGATGCCAACCAAGAATACTCTATCCCGCAAAGCTCTCCTTCCTCTTTGAAGAAAGAATATGGACCTTCCCAGACAAACAGAAACTCCGGAATTTCATTGCAACTAAACCCCCACTCCAAAAAATACTACAAGGAGTCCTAAAGCCAGAACCTCAGAGGGACGAATAACAATGAAAGAAGGCCAAAAAAAAAAAAAAAGTTATTAAAAGAATAAATAAATAAAATCAAAGGAAAGACAAACACAATGGCAAATACAGATGTTAACATATCAATATTAACTCTAAATGTAAATGGACTAAACTCTTCAATAAAAAGACACAGAGTTGCAGCCTGGATTAAGAAACAAAACCCAACCTTTTGCTGTCTCCAGGAAACACATTTAGCTACAAAAGATAAAAATAGGCTCAAAGTTAAAGGATGGAAAACAATCCTACAAGCAAATGGACCAAAAAAGAAAGCAGGAACAGCTATACTTATATCAGATAAAACAGATTTCAAACTCAAAAAGATAAAAAGAGACCCCAATGGTCACTACATTATGATCAAGGGGACAATACTTCAAGAAGAAATAACACTCATTAACATATACTCACCAAACGAAGGAGCACCAAAATATATCAGACAACTGTTGTCCTCTCTGAAAACAGACATCAGAGAAAACACATACGTAGTGGGAGACTTTAACACACCACTATCAACAATGGATAGATCAACAAGACAAAAAATAAGTAAAGAAACCAAAGCTCTAAATAAAGACCTAGAGCAATTGGGCTTAACAGACATCTATAGAACACTAAACCCCAAAAAAATGGAGTACACATTTTTCTCAAGCGCACACGGATCATTCTCCAGGATCGATCACATACTGGGGCACAAGACAAACATCAACAGATACACCAAGATTGAAATCATATCAACCATCTTTTCTGACCATGAAGGCATCAAACTAGAAATAAACCATAAAAAGAAGGCAAGGAACTTTCCTACCTCATGGAGATTAAAAACCACACTACTGGAAGACCATTGGACTAATGAGGAGATCAAAGAAGAAATTAAAAAATTTTTTGAATTGAACGACAAGGAGGACACCAATATCCTAAATGTATGGGATGCAGCAAAAGCAGTAATAAGAGGAAAATATATAGCAATAGAAGCTCACATCAAGAAACAAGAAAGAACGCAAAGAAACAACCTAATCTCGAAGCTCAAAGATCTAGAAAAAGAACAACAAAAAAACCCCAAAACCAGTAGAAGAAAAGAAATAATAAAAACCAAAGCAGAAATAAATGAAATTGAAACTAAAAAAACAATCCAAAAGATCAATGAAACCAAGAGCTGGTTCTTTGAAAAAATCAATAAAATAGACAAACCCCTAGCCAGGCTCACAAAGGAAAAAAGGGAGAAAGCACAAATAAACAGGATCATCAATGAAAGAGGAGAAATCACAACGGACACAGCAGAAATCAAAAGAATAATCAGTAACTACTATGAACAGTTATATGGAAACAAGTTTAACAATCTAGAGGAGATGGACAAATTCCTACAACTCTACCATCACCCAAAGCTAGATAAAGAAGAAATAGAACACCTAAACAGACCAATTACAATTAGCGAAATTGAAATGGTAATCAAAAACCTCCCCAAAAACAAAAGCCCAGGACCTGATGGATTTACAAATGAATTCTACCAAACATTCAGAGACGAATTAGTGCCTATCCTTCACAAACTCTTCCAAAAAATTGAGAAGGAAGGGACAATACCAAACACGTTCTATGAAGCCAACATTACACTAATACCAAAACCGAACAAGGACAACACAAAAAAGGAAAACTACAGGCCAATCTCCCTAATGAACACTGATGCAAAAATCCTCAATAAAATTTTAGCTATCAGAATCCAACAATGTATCCATAAGATAATTCACCACGACCAAGTTGGATTCATTCCAGGGGCACAAGGATGGTTTAACATCCGAAAATCAATCAACGTTATCCAACACATCAACAAAAAGAAATATAAAAACCATATGATAATATCAATAGATGCTGAGAAAGCTTTCGACAAAGTGCAACACCCATTCATGATAAAAGCCCTTGAAATTCTTGGGATACAAGGAACATACCTCAACATCATAAAGGCCATCTATGACAAGCCAACAGCCAGTATCATTCTCAATGGTGAAAAGCTGAAAGCAATTCCATTAAGATCTGGAACAAGACAAGGATGTCCACTCTCACCATTGCTTTTCAATATAATACTGGAAGTCCTAGCCAGGGCAATAAGACAAGAGAAAGACATCCAAGGAATCCAAATAGGAAAAGAAGAAGTCAAACTATCACTATTTGCAGACGATATGATATTATACATAGAGAACCCCAAAAACTCCACAGAAAAGCTAATTCAACTCATCAATCAGTTCAGTAAAGTGGCAGGATACAAAATCAACACGCAAAAGTCAGTAGCCTTCCTATACACAAACAATAAATCTGAAGAAGAAGAAATCAAAAAGACCATCCCTTTTGTTATTGAAACAAAAAAAATCAAATATTTGGGAATAAATCTAACAAAAGAGGTAAAGGACCTATACAAAGAAAACTATAAAACACTGTTAAAAGAAATAGAAGAAGACACAAAGAAATGGAGAGACATCCCCTGCTCATGGATTGGAAGAATAAACATTATTAAAATGGCCATCCTTCCAAAAGCAATATACAGATTCAATGCTATTCCAATCAAAATTTCAATGTCATTCTTCAAAGAAATAGAACAATTATTGATGAAATTCATATGGAATCACAAAAAACCCCGAATAGCCAAAGCTCTCCTGAAAAAAAAAGAAGGGAATGGAGGCATCAGACTCCCAGACTTCAAACTATACTACAAAGCCATAATCATCAAAACCGCATGGTATTGGAACAAGAACAGACATACAGACCAATGGAATCGAATAGAAAATCCAGAAATAAACCCACAGGTTTATGGTCAACTAATCTTTGACAAAGGAGCAAAGACTATGCATTGGAGCAAAGAAAGTTTGTTCAATAAATGGTGCTGGGAAAACTGGGTCGCTACATGCAAAAGAATGAAGCTTGACCACCACCTCACACCATACACAAAAATCAACTCAAAATGGATTAAAGAACTAGACATAAGACCTGAAACCATAAAATATATAGAAGGAAATATAGGCGAAACACTACGTGATTTGCACATCAAAGACATCTTTACAGACACATCACCCAAAGCTGTGATAGTGAAGGCAAAGATAAACAGCTGGGACTATATCAAATTAAAGAGCTTTTGCACAGCAAAAGAGACAATAACAAAAACAAAGAGAAACCCCACCAACTGGGAGAACATTTTTGCACCCAACACTAATGATAAAGGACTGATCACAAAAATCTGCAAAGAGCTGATGAGTCTCAACAACAACAAAGAAAATAATCCAGTCAAAAAATGGGCAGAAGAGCTTAAAAGAAACTTCTCTGAAGAGGAAATGCAAATGGCCAACAGGCATATGAAAAAATGTTCAACATCACTTGTCATCAGGGAAATGCAAATCAAAACTACCATGAGATACCATCTTACACCAGTGAGAATGGCACATATTAAAAAAACTAGCAACAACAAATGTTGGCGAGGGTGTGGAGAAAAAGGAACTCTTCTGCACTGTTGGTGGGAGTGCAAACTGGTCCAACCACTGTGGAAAGCTGTGTGGAGATTTCTGGACCTACTAAACATAGAGCTTCCATATGACCCAGCAATTCCACTCCTAGGTATTTACCCAAAGGACACAGAAACATCAATTCCAAAGAACACCTGCACCCCTATGTTTATAGCAGCACTGTTTACAATAGCTAAGCTTTGGAAACAACCCAAATGCCCAAAAATAGATGACTGGATCAAGAAGATGTGGTACATATATACCATGGAATATTACTCAGCATTCAAAAAAGATAAACACATGCAATTTGCTGCAACATGGATGGCGCTGGAAGGGATCATGCTCAGCGAAATAAGCCAAAAAGAAAAAGAAAAATACCGGATGGTCTCACTCATAGCAGGAATCTAGAAAACTTAAATAAGGGACCAGGAAAATGAATAACTATAAGAAAGTGAAAATCAAAATCAACAAAAAACTATGAACCAGAGACACTTTTAGGGGGGCGGGGGCGGGAGGGGAGGGATTGGGGTCAGAATGGGGGGCTGCAATTGTATGGGGAATATAACAATAAAATTTATAAAAAAAAAAAAAAAAAAATAAATAAATAGCTACTTGAAACGTAAAAAAAAAAAAAAAAAAAAAAAAAAAAAAAAGTGCTTCATTGATTCAAAGGAAAGGATTGGTTTTAGTTTACCTATGTCTGTTCTCTAATTCAGTAGCTACAAAATTAAGTGCTGTCATTAAAGCTAATATTCAAATTATATTATTTTGATGTTGAATTCAATATTATGTTAACCATTTAAGAACATCTCTTAAAATTTGATTTTTTTTGTCAAGAACACACTAAAATATATCATTGTGTATTATAAGTAACTATTCACCACACTTATTTAAAATCCTTTTATGACTTTTTTTATTCTCTATTTACCAATATGGGATTGCTTTTTGAAAAAGTACTTAAACAATTGTAATGATTTTTACTAGGAATTGGTTATTATTTAACATGTAACTGAACAAGTTGGATCTATTTTTATTTTCACTTAAGACATTTAATTTTTTGTGTTTTAGGATTTCAAGAAAGTTCTGCAGAGAAATGTTGTGGCTTATGTTAGTCTCCATAATCCAATAAGAGGCAACTCAGATCTACATTCTGTAGCTTCACCTTCTCTTCAGCAACTGGTAGCAGAGGTAAGATGAATTATTTTTTATTTTATTGTTTACAAAATGGGTATGCAAAAAATCCCCCCCCGTAGTTTGGCATTTATTAATATTTTCATTTCTTTTTTTTTGTTTTGTATTAAAAAACATGGAAAATTTTTAGGGAATGATTTATTGGAGATTTTTTGTCAATATCTCTTCAACTAATTCCTTCTATTCTGAAATTTTCACCTGCTACAAGAGTAAGCTTATTTCTTAAAAATTAAATTTAGCTCTCATTTCTAATTCTGAAAATCTTGATTTTGTGGAATATTCAATTTTTTCCCTGCCCTTCATGCTTTGAGTAAGTTTGAAACAAGTGCTTTTTTCAAATACGTTATCAACATCCAAAAGCAAGTTCTGTGTCTAATTCCTACAAAGTCATGATAACTGAAATTAAAATGTTTAGAAAACATTTCTTGAAAAATATTTATGAAAGGAAGCATGTATTTTTCTACAAAGTAACTTGTAAAAAAATGTAGTTTGTGAAAATGTCACAAGAATCCTGTTTTTAATTCAGCCACTTTTGACCTCTTTCACAGAATTTTGCAGAACATTTTTCCTTTTAATTAGTAGAGTTCACACTTTTATATTTTCCCCTTCATTTAATAACTTTTCTACAGTGAAAAATTATATATGCTATTTCTCAGAATTGAAACAATCATGACACCACTGGGGGTGGTTTCTTCCCAGTTCCGATGGCTATCTGTGTATATACAAATGACCTTTAGATGCCCAGAGAGTTTCCAATGAGTATCACAGAAACTGTGCTAGAAAAAAAGATAATAAAAGTATATTGGGTAATTTGTGATTGAAATGTAATGCAAACTAACATTTTATTACTTTCGTAAAATATTTCCTAGTTTTATAATTTTCATTGACATTTCCATATGTAGTGTCAGAAGACATTATGTAAGATCTGTATATTTAATATCAGTCAAACTCCAGTGTGCATGCTTTAAATTATATCCAGATCCGTAAGTGAATTCCTCTTCTTCTGTTTACTGCTTCAAATTTTCTGACTTTTACCTGCCTGGAAAAAAGTCAAAAAGGAAAATGAAGGGCATATATCTCCCTTGGGAAGTTATTTCTGAATAGGTGGGTGATAAGGAGAAGAAAGTATGTATTCAAGTACCTGGAAATTGAGTTTTAGTTTAAAAATTATGTCTTTTCCTTCTGTGTTACAGTTTTTCTATTTGGGGAGTCTGAAAATATATTATCATTGAAATAGTTAAATACAAAATGTAAGATATATCAAATCTATAGAAATATCAACTCTTTAGAAATATCAACTCTTTAGAAATGTCTGAGAATTGCACATCTTGTAACATAACTGCAATATATTTTACAATTTAAACCTAATTTTCTGAAAGTATAGCAAAGTTTCCCAATACAGAATAATAATACGGTGGGTATGCCTCTTTATTTTTGGAGAGGAAGCTTTTATTTTTCTATAGTTGAAAATAATTATAAACTAAAAAATGAACTGGAGTCTGTATTGAAAGAAAATATCTTTAAGTTGAGAGTGTGTAGTTTGTTCCATATTCAGTTAAGAACGGTGAACCATCACAGGTTCAAACTAATAATAGTATATACAATTTTTTAAAAATTGGAATTATGTAAGAATTTGATATCATACTTTATTTTTTAAAGATTTATTTATTTATGCATACAAGAACTGGGGTACAGGCCAGAGGTGTGGGGGATGAGAGGATTCATCAGAGACAGAGTGGGGAACAGAACAGGTAGATCCACTGAAATACACTGCTGAGGGGAGCAGCGGGTGAATCAGGAGAGGCCTGCGCGCCATGTGGGATGCTCCCTGGCAGTCCAGGGATCAAGCTCATGCTGCAGTGGCTGCGGATATCTTCATAGGTTGCATCTCAACCTCTTGCACCACCAGGGAGGACCCTGATATCATACTTTATAAGATATATAAACAGTCTTAAAAATATAAAAGAAAACTGAATGAAACAAAACCCTACTTATCTATATGATTTAATTGAAATAATTTAATATTTGTGGCATATCAAGGAAAGATTTAAAATGTTTCTTTTTAAAAAATAATTATAATGTTTGGACAATATGTAACTTCACTTTCAATGTAAAGATATTTTAACGGGCTTCAATTTCCTTATATTCATCAGTTTGTTTAGGTTGTAAACAAATCACGTTTCATATAATGCGGTACAAACCAAACCAAAAAAAGATTCAAAATGACTTTTATCCATAGAACAATAACATTTTGTAAAGAAAGCGTACCAACTAAATTGTGAATGGCTAGAGGCTGTATGAAATTACTCTCCCATAATACTATGCATATTCTAATGATCTTGCTAAGTTCATGCAGTGGCTATAAATATATTAATGAATAATTAAAGAATTAAAAACTGGGCATATATAGGATACATATATAAGATCTTGCAGTGTATTATAAGCTTGACAAAAAACAAAAATATAAAATGTTTGCACTAAATCAAATATCTGTTCTATTCCATGAATAATGTAGCACCCCAGTGAAGGAAAATCAATGTCCCAGTGTACTGGGTTTATCGGTGTTTGGTATAGATATTCTTTTTAGTTAAATTTGACTTATAGGATGAATGGAGATATTAATTACATAAAGAAAATTCTCCCTTCTTCTACAGCTTGATGAAATTTTACAAATTTATGTAATCATGTAGATAACACCACAATAACGATATACACCCCAAATTGGGCCATTATATTAACTTGCATTAAATTTATTTTGGTTCCTGGCTATCATTGATATGATTTTGTCCTCATAGTTTTGTCACTCAGAATTCCATAAGAAAAAAAACAAAGAGAGTGAAATTGTATCCCACAATATGTAGGCCTTTGTGTATGGCTTCCTCTACTTAGCATAATGATCATTATGACTTACCCATGCTGTTACATGTGTCAGTCATTCTGCAACAGCTTCTAGACCACCAAGTAGAGTCAATCACCCAGTTGCACTGGAAAAAATGAATGCCTTTGGAGCCTTCCCTCCAGTTTGATATTCTGTCTTTGATTTTGAAATGAAGACAATTAAACCCTTGCCATTAAGAAGCCATTATCCTGAGGTTAGTATACCAAATTTGAATATACTGTCCTGAGTGAAAGAATGAATCTCTTAAAGAGTCAGAAATTTCTAATGAATTTAAATCCATGACTAGTGATAATAGGTTTTACTTTGGATTCATGAAATGACTTTAAATTGTTTAAAGAATAAGAAAAAGAGGGTGGCTATGTGTTCATTGTACTGCTCCCCTTTCTTTTGTGATTATTGGGAAATTTCATAATAGTTTTTTAAAAAATCTCAAAACATGCTTTGTTTTTTTCTAAGTTATAACACATAACTAAAAAATCAATTTTTCTGTATGTAGCAATAATCTAGCAATTTTTTGCCCACTGAATTGTAAATAGGGGGTAAGAACCAAGCCTCTTACAAATGTTGATTCTGTCTGGTAATTTTAATACTATTTTGATATGTTTTTCTGTTCCTTTTGTGCTACCATTACTTTTACAGACAAAAATGGTAGTTCATTTAAAACTAGCTTTTGTTTTAGTATTAAAAATTAATTTCAAACACTATAAAATAAACATTAACATTTGTATAAATAGGCCTACACATTTTGAATATAAATATATATTTTCAAATTACAAATGACCTCTTTTCTTTGTGAAAACACCAACCTCCTAATTAATATAATTATTTTCTCTGAAGCTTCATGTACTTCTTGTACTATATACTTCATATGTAAAATTTATAGTGAAATAATTTAAAATTCTTAAAAATTATTTTTAATTAAAAAATATCATCCACATAGTGCCAAAGAAATTCAGTTATTAATAATTCAGTTATTAATTTCCTAATTTTCCTTTTATAGTGGGTGGATGATTTGATTTGCATGATTATTTCTAGTTTTTAGCCATAATGATTATAGTTGCTCTGATTATGCTCTTGTCTTCGTATAATGGTGCTCTCATTTCTTGGGTATTTATCTAGGAGCAGAATTGCTAAGTTACACATTAGTCAAAGTAGATATTGCCAAAGACTTATTCAAAGTACATGTAAAAGTTATCACCAGTGATGTATGATTGTCCCAGTTATTCCATGATATCACCAATATTAGGAATTATTCTCATGGGTGCTGGTGGTATCTTTTGGAGTTTAATGTCTCTGATCATTAATAATGTTGAACCTTCTCAAATACTCATTCTTATTGTGCATCCAGATATCTACCTGCAAAGGCTTATTTAAACACTTTGCCTAGTTGAAAAAAAGAACATATGTTGGGCCTCCCCTGATGGTGCAGGTGGTTGAGCGCAGTGCTGTGAAACTGTCCATAGCCTCAGCAGTACTAGTTCGATCCCGGCTGGCAGGCCAGCTGGCAAGGGTCCCACATGGCATAGCAGACCTCTCCTGTCATGCCCACTGCTCCCTTCAGCAGTGTATTTCATTAGTCTGCCTGTTCTGTTCCCCACTCTGTCTCTGGTGAATACTTACCCTCCCGCACCTCTGGCCTATATCCCTGTTCATGTATAGATAAATAAATAAATCTTTAAAAAAAGTGACATCAAAAAATTATCTTAAAAAAAAACATATATAAGGAACATTTATCAATTTGTAAATGTTCTTTACCTATTCTGGATAAAAATCTTTGCTATTTATTGGTCATTTTTCTCCAAGTCTGTGATTTGACTTTTCTCTTTCTTACTGTTACTTTTCACTCTATTTGTTGCTCCAGGATTTTATTTTTTTAAAAATGGTGAATTTAATTTAATCTAGTATTGATGGTTAAGGAGCATCATAGATTTGCACTATCCATGCTCTCATTTACAAGCACTTGAGTGTTATCATTTATTTGCTTTTCACTCTACTGAGGACTATAGAATGTTGTATAAGATAAATGGAATGCCTAGGTTTCCTAAAAGAATAAGGAATATGAGTTCTTTCATAAGACACTTTTTTCCAAATTAACCTTTCTCAAAAACAATCACCACTGACTATTAAATGCACACACAAAAAAAGACTGTGCAGGTTAGTAGTATCAGTTGATAAAACACAAGCTTGCATGCAAAATAAGCTATGAAATTAAAATTAAGATTTCTCTCCTCAAATATTTGTTCTGAACATTAGGATATGGCACAAATCTTTCGCCCTCCCTCTCCTCTCTCCCCTTCCACTCTTCTCCCCCACTTTTCTTTGTGTGTGTTTGTATTTGTTTCATCCTTATTTTTTTTAAATTATCTTGCATAGAAAGTATTGATTCAGCCTTTCGAAAAACAGGATTTGATCCTTTGTGTATTATTCAGTGCCTATAAGTCTCAAGTAAATAGTGATGAAATTTCTAAGAAGTTATTTTTTTGAAGCCTGAAGCATTTATACATATGAAACTATTCAATCTAACTATATTCTGCTTAACTGGTACTTTTGAAGCACCTGCCAGAAGCTGGCAAGCCTCATCAAAACCAGATAATTATATTGATATTGTAAAATTGTCAACAGGATTGACAGTAGTTTTATTTTTTAAGTCTGAGAAAACAGCACGTATATTTGCTTTAGAGGTGTTATTTTGAATTATGTTTTAATTTTTATACAGTACCAGAACTGTACATCAGAAAATTAAAACTACACATCTTAATTCAACTGTATTCTTTTTTTAAAGATTTATTTATTTATACATACAAGAGCAGGGGTGCAGGCCAGAGATGTGGGGGTGAGAGGATTCACCAGAGACAGTGGGGAACAGAACAGGCAGATTGACCAAAGTACACTGCTGAGGGGAGCAGCTGGTGAGTCAGGAAAGGTCTGCTGCACCATGTGGGTTGCTCCCTGGCTGGTGGGGGATCAGAGGGATCTAACTCATGCTGCAGAGGCTGCAGATTGCTTCACAGTGTGGTGCTTAACCCCTTGGGCCACCAGGGAGGCCCACAATTCAACTATATTCATTAGAACATTGAGCCTAGAAACAGATTGCAGTTTGACTTCATAGTGAAAACCTCTAGTCTGCGGCAGAGCTCTATTACATGATAAATGTTTATGGAAAGCCCAACTTTGCATGACATCGATTTAGGTGTTGTAGAGCACACAATAAGTGGATGAAATGCCCCTGTTTCCCAGGATCTAATGATTTTACCATGAACCTGAGATATACAATAATAACTAAAATATATGTTTGAGTGGAATACATGGTATACTGGCATTCACAGGAAAGAAACAATGCCATCAGTTTAATTTAGAAGCATGTATTGTAAAAAGGTGCCCAAAAGTTTTAATGTACTCAGAATCCTCATGGAATTTAACCATCTGTCTTTTCAATGTTCAAGACTTAGATCATATGAACAGACTCCTCTGTGACTTAAGTACCAATGCTTCTTTTCAAATCATGCACACTGATGTCCATGTCCATTTCTTTGCTCAAATCAAGTGCAATTTTGTAATACTTCTGCTCCTTCCCTCTGCATGGAAGTATACTGACTATGATAGCTACAGCAGCCATCATATTGTGCAATTGTTACTGACTGACACAGTGCTAGTTTTCTTTTGTTTTCCAAAGATTTATTTATGCATACAAGAACTGGGGTATAGGCCAGTGGTGCGGGGAGGTGAAAGGATTCACCAGAGACAAAGTGGGGAACAAAACAGGCAGATCCACTGAAACACACTGCTGAGGGGAGCAGCAGGCAAGGCAGGAGAGGTCTGATGTATCATGTGGGCAGCTCCCTGGTTGGGAAGGAACTCGTGCTGCAGGGGCTGCAGAAAGTTGCATAGATGGCATCTTAACCCCTTGCGCCACCAGGGAGGCCTCCCACAATGCTAGTTTTCATTCTGCCTGACAATGTCTTAACTCTTCAATGATAAAAACAAAACATATGATGTGTTTTAGACCCCCAGAAATAATTGAATAAAATGCTTGTGTTATAAGAGATCAGAATTTCAAACAGCAGAGATGTTAATACTTTTTTCTTTTGATTTATATATAAATACCATGAAATTAATAACTATGATGATGATGATATAATTTTTTTTTTCTTTTGTCTCTTTAGCCACCTACTCAGTCTGTTACTTTGTTATGGCATCTTAGCAGACTAGGGTTAGTTTTTATTATTTATTAAAGGCCTACCCTCCAGATACAGACACATCAAAGTATAGATTTTAAGCTAGGAATTTTGGGATAATTCAATTAATCTATAATATTAACAAAAATGATAAGTGGTAGAGCATGTTGGAATGGTGCTAGAATTAAAATAGCTGTTGGTTCTTTTTCTCTCTTTGTTGTTGAAAAATTTAGTGTAGAATAGTTAAAGAAGCTGCTTTCTGCTTGCTGTAAAATAAAAAAGTAACACTAGCTTTAAAATATTCTACTTACTTGTCTTTCATGATACAGGAAATAGTTTTTGTTTTCTTGCTTTTATCTTTAGTTCTTTAGGGGGAGACATCCTCCACATGTTCTTGTTCACTATGAATTCTAACTCTTTTCAGTATATTCTACTTAATTTATCTTCTTTTCTGCTCCTTCTGCTACTAGAAGTTAACTGAAGTGACCATAAAGACTAATAAACTAATTTAAAACCTTATCTTACACTAATTTACCACTTCAATAAAGTCTTGTGTTTAAAATTGTGATTCTGTTGGCAGGTTTATCTATGTCCTAGGTTTACAAGTCTTTGCTTTGTGTTAAAACTAAGCAATCTCTCCTGTTTATTACTGTTTTACAAGGTTTTCTATTCAGTATCACTGAATATTTGTAAATTCCTTTTTATTTAAGTCTAGATATCAAGGGAAATCTTAGTGAGATTCTGGTTAAAACCTGAATTTCAGAATGCAGATGGATTTAAATATTTGAACTAAATAGCCAAGGAACAGTGTAAACAATTTGAGATATTAGCAAAGTTATCTTGAATTTATTCACACCGTCATAATTAATGTCACATTCTTTTTTTAATATTTATGTATTCAAGAGGTAGGGTGTAGGCCAGAGGTGCAGGGACTGATGAGAGGATTCACCAGAGATAGAGTGGGGAGCAGAACAGGCAGATTAAATGAAATACACTGCTTAGGGGAGAAGCAGGCAAGACAGCAGAGAACTGCTGTGCCATGTGGGTTAGCTCCCCTGTGGAGGATCAAATGTTGCTGTGGTGGCTGCCTACAGCTTCATAGTACTGAGACTTAACCCCTTGCCTCCAATAGGGAGGCCCTAATGTCACATTCTTAAAATAATTTTAACTGAGTTAATTTTTGTCTATGACTTTGTGATTAGTATATTGGATACCAGACCTATATAGTACTCAAAAGAATGATCATTATTCTAAAAAAACTATTAGTGAGTCTTAGAAGGTTAGGTAAAATTTCATTTACACAGCCTCACTGATATAGTACAATATACCATCCATTAAAAAAAAAAAAGAAACTTACTCTAATGAAGTAATTGTTATTTTTTTTCCTGTCTGCTCTTTCATGTGTTTGCTTAAAAGCCATCACAATGTCATCAGTTAACAATCTATAATCTACAAAGCAACTTCAATAATAATTTTACCCTACACGAAATGGATTTTATGTAGGATTTTCTTATGAACAATGAAATTAATCCAAACAGGCAAATTTTATGGATTAAAGAAAAAGGAATCCATCTTTTTTAATATAAGTACTGTGATAACTTTAATATCTATTGGCATGTTTATCTTTGATAAATTATATAAATAATCCTTTTGTTTTCTTTGTTTCTCTTTATAAGTGATAACCTAAGGAATTTTGTATGTGTGTTGATAGGTTGTATTTGAATGGTTTGCTTTGTTCTTTAATAAAATACTCATTTCTCTAATGACAAATTATCTGAAAGAGAATGAAAAATAAATAACATTTACAGTTGCATTAAAATAGCAAAATGCATGTGAGAAAACTCATATACTGTAAACTATACTGTACACTCATACTGTAAACTAGCAATAACAAATGTTGGCGAGGTTGTGGAGAAAAAGGAACTCTGCTGCACTGCTGGTGGGAGTGCAAACTGGTCCAATCACTATGGAAAGCTGCGTGGAGATTCCCCAACCTACTAAAGATAGAGCTTCCATATGATCCAGCAATTCCACTCCTAGGTATTTACACAAAGGACACAGAAACATTAATTCCAAAGAGCACCTGCTCCCGTATGTTTATAGCAGCACTATTTACAATAGCTAAGCTTTGGAAACAACCCAAATGCCCAAAAATAAATGACTGGATCAAGAAGATGTGGTACATATACCCAATGGAATATTACTCAGCAATCAAAAAAGATAAACACATGCAATTTGCAGCAACATGGATGGAGCTGGAAGGGATCATGCTCAGCAAAATAAGCCAGAAAGAAAAAGATAAATACTGGATGGTCTCACTCATAGCAGGTATATAGAAAACCTAAATAAGGGACCAGGAAAAAGAATAACTATAAGAAAGAAAAAATCAAAATCAACAAACTACTATGAACCAGAGACACACTATGGGGGGGGGGTTGCTGGGGAAAGGAGTGATTGGGGTCAAAATAAGGGGGCTGCAATTGTATGGGGAATATAAAAATAAAATGAAAGAAAGAAAGAACTCATGCAACTCAATAATAAAAAGATAAATTGCCTAATTAAAAAAAAACTTTCAATACCACATTTTAACAGTTTTTTATGCAAATGATATTCTCATAGTTTACTGGTGATGGTGTAATACAGCAGTACCACTTGGAAAAATGCTTGGCAATTTCTTACAGAAATAGATATATATCAACCATACTACCCAGAAATCCCAAGTGTAGATATTTTTTTCAAGAGTTATACAAGACATGAATAAACATGTTCATGATCATTTTATTCATAATGGCTCAAACTAGAAGGGACCTTAATTTCTAACAGAAATTTAAATTTAAATTAAATTTAAATTTCTTTAAAAGAAATTTAAAGAAAATTGTGGGTTACTCAGATACCTAGCAATAAAAAAACAGTACTCTGTTGAAACAATACAACATCATGAATGAATCTGAAAATCCTATCATTTTCAAAAGAATCAGACACAAGACTACATATTGTATGACTCCATTTATGAAGACTTCAAGAACCAATATATTATGAAAGAAATCATAACAGTATTTAAATCTGGAGTTAAATAACTATGAGACATGAACTTGCCATGTGTACGTACTCAGTGTAAATCCTTAAAAGAGAATCTTCAAAGGTTTCCATCTCATGCCTACAGATGCAAAGTTTCTGATATAATAGTCTTGAGGCTGTGCACGAAATATTGTTAAAAAAATGTAAGAATGAGAAAGATTTAGAAAAGCTAAAATATACATATCTAAGGGACACATATTAGTCAAGATTAGTCAACATCAAGAAATTCTCAGCATGAATGTTAATCATTAGATTCTAAGTATGCTAAAATTACAATAATTTTATATTCCATGAAATCTTCAGTTTGCACAGGAGGCTCCTTAAATCTGAAGTTTTGAAGAGGCTGCTGTTCAGTATTACATTTGCAATTACCAAATGGATCTCAAAAGATAAAATCATAAAAATTGTTAGCTTCAAATATGTAACCATAGACTACAGACATAGCATATATTTAGCCAAAAGCTTTTAAAGTAATTCAAGAAATCTGTGCAGTTGGCAAAGAAGGCCATGGTCTATGGTATGATCCTATAATACATCACTGTCTTAAAGAGCATTTATTATAACTATACAACTTTATCCTCACTTTGAAGAAATCATTCAGAGTACTAAGTTGTCATGTTATTTGTTCACAAATTTCTCAAAAGATCTTTTCATCATGATTTAAAAATACAGTTATTCTTGTAGACTCATTGCTTTATTAACTTATTTGTTCATGTCCACATATTCACTGGCCTGTTAGCTTTATTTGAAATTTACTAATTCTTATTAATATAAAAAATAAGCAGTAAATATGGATCAGAATTGTAGTTTATCTGGATGAGATTTTGATTTTAATCTTAGAGTCTTTTATGAGAAAAACAGAGATAAAACAACCATATTAGACTGACACTTGATACTGTTATAGGACAGGGAGAGGGGCAGCCCAAACTCTGCAAACTTACCTATTCTAAATGGGTTCTACCATCCGCAGCATCAACACAAAACATATGAGACTTAAATGGGAAGGAACTTTAATAAAACTAGGAAACAATACAGGTAAGGCAAAGAGTCTAGTTTCTAAATGAAGCACCCAAAGTTACCCATCCCCTCGTGGGTAAAACTCCATCCATATGGGATTGGCCCAGAACAAGGCCCCAAAACCTGCCACAAGTCTAAAGCATCTTCCAGTGGGGACCCACAGAAAAGGGTCAGAAACAACCAGACAAGCCCAGAAGGAAAAGAGCAAAATCAACATCAAGATAAAAGGTGCCATTGTCACCTCCCCACGGGTCTCAACCACATCTGTGTCACCCAGTCCACGACCAAAAGACAAGCGCAGTTTCTTCACGTGTCTCTAGGCAACATGCGCCTCCTCCAGGTCTCCTGGCTCCATCCTGCTTCCTTCCTCAGTCTCTTCTGCAGCTTCTCCTCTTCCTGCTCAGCTCCACCCTCCTTTGGGTGGGGCAGGGAACCTCCCTCTTTCCTGGGGACCTCCCTGTTACAATACTTTTATTTATTTTCTGGACTATTTTTAATTTCCTTAAACATTTTACTAGATGGATCTGCGCATTCCAATAAATCCTTTGTTTGAAGACACAAAAGTTGACTGAGTCCTTTTTATTTTGTAAAATAAATATATCTAAACAAATGCAATTTTACATATATACAAAATAATTACCTGCAAAAAAACCTTGGTTTTTTTGGTACTCATTGAGTAAAATATTTATAGATCAAGTTTCTGTACTATAATAATACATATTCTCTATCACACTTTCCCAATAATCATACCATATTCTATTAAAGATACATAGAGATAATTTCTAAATTGTTTCAGAAAAACTGAAATAATATAGTCAGTCATTCTCCAGAGGGAATTCATATAGTAATCTATGTAACAGGCATAAAAAAAAATAACGTATTCAGAGCTGTCATCCCCTTTTTTCTCAGGTCTCTTTTAAATTCTTCTAGTCCCTTTGAACCTCTTCTTTTTAGATTGTTTTCATCCATCCTCTTTTCTCATTTTTCTGCCTTGCAGTCAATTTAACAAGCAAGGGCCTGTACCTAATATGTCTACCAATCTATCATTTTAAAATATCCCCCAGTTGTTATAACTTATTTTATAAATGCATTTGACTTCAACTCAGTCATCCTAATGGTTAGCACTTCAGTACTACTTTTTCAAATCATCTCAAAAGGATGCACTCAGTGTTTCAAGACTAGGTTGCTCATGATGATTAATTCAAACCCAGAAGTCCTATCTTGAGAACATGGACTATTGGTCTTGAGAAGATATGGTAGAATGTGTGCTTAGGTGACTGGAAGTGTTAGCATTGAGTATTAAAATCAGTGTAGACTTCCTTTTCTGAAAAGAATAGAAAGGAAAATAAGTATTTATTGTACCTGTATGTTCTAATTCTTATAATAAGATGTGCTTAAATATTATTTAATTGTCTCCTCTAAATAAATGCACAAGCTTGGAATTGCAGGCACAGGAAATATTCTTGTTTGGTGTCAAAGGGTTGCTGGTAATGAGACTAGATGGCAGACACATAAATTATAATGAGGTTACTTAACACTTTAAGAGCAGCTAGTCTTGGAAGCTGAGTAAAACTATAATCAACTAGGTCTCTTAGTCAGACAGATGTCTTGAAGAGCAAGATAGTTCTGCAGAAAAGTCCCTCGCCAGTATATGCTTTATTTAAGCAAGTAAAAAAAAAAAGGGAAAATATAATGCAAATAAATATCTTTAACTATTATTAGTGTATTCAAGTGAACAGAGAGTAAAATGCTTCCTTACTTTAGGAGTTTGTCTGTCAGGAAAACCCAGTTAGAAAAAGTTATTAAATTCATAAAACATTATATGTATAACATGTTTATTATAATTCAGCCAATAAAAGCAAAAAAAATATATATATATATATTTATGAAAACAGTTCACAGTTTATTTGAGTAACATTATAGTAGCCAATACATTCAAATTATAAAGTGCTTTTTAAAAGACATAATTATTTGCAAATACTACATAAGTAACATAAATCATGTTTATTTTTTATAAAGATTTATTTATGCATACAAGCACTGGGGTACAGGCTGGAGGCACAGGAAGGTGAGAGAATCCACCAGAGACAGAGACAGAGTGGGGAGCAGAATAGGCAGAAGGACTGAAATACACTGCTGAGGGGAGCAGTGGGTGAGGCAGAAGTCTGCCGCACCATGTGGGAATCTCCCTGGCCGGGAATCGAACAGGCACCACGAAGGCTATGGGCAGCTTCACAGCACTGCGGTCAACCAGCTGTGCCACAGCGGAGGCCCCATAAATCATGTTTATAAGATATATTTTAATCATGTTATAAAACCACTGTCAATACAGTCAAAATGCCACTGTATTGATATTGTATGCTCAAAATTAAGAAACCTATGCACTCAATTACTGTTGCTATTTATTCTGAGTAAGAAAATAAATCAACTTATTTTCTTTAGTAAAGAAAATAATGTTTTGATAATGTCAAAATCATTCTTAAACTGCTGTATTACTGATGTATATTATAATTCAGCCAATACTAGCAAAATATAAAATTATCTAGGTTATTTTCATAAACATTGTGTGGGCATTGAATTAGTGATGATTAAAAGCTAATGAGGGCAAGAAATAATAAGAGCTTAGTTAACAACTATATTATGAAAAGCAAATCACATTGTTTCAATCGCCAGTCTTAACCAGCTGCAATTTTAATTTTTTTCTTGCTTTTCGTCATCTGGAGAGAAGAGCTTGACTATGTGGTGCTCTGTTAAGAACAGCAAAATTGATAATTACTTTTCATTTTAATGCCTTTATAGACTAACTCTACATTGATACACAGCTACCAGTTGCCTAATTCTTCCTGGCTTTTCCAACTGTATTAGTTAAGAATGGAAAACAATAGCAATGTAGGATAGTAAGGCTGATGTCTTATATCTAGACAGAATGATACCTGCTTGACAGTTTATTGTTCTTGTGATATTTGTTCAACTACTTAACTTCTTTATGTCTCCATTTTGTTTATTTATTTTGTCTATAAAACAGAGACAATAATCCTGTTTTATCTACTTCAAAAAGTTATCGTGGCATCAAAGGCAATTATGTCTAAAAGATGACAAACTATGGCATATTAAAATGTTTAACAGTCAATTTGAGCAAAAATGAATTCAAACCAGGAAATTCCGAACTAGGGATAGTTAGCACCATTCCACTGGTAGAAGTTAGGGGAAAGGCTTATAGAGCCGAGGTAGAAGCACAGCAAGAAAATTATCTGATTGACTATAGCTTAGACCTTTGTATTCTTTGGGAAATACTAGTGGACTGTTTGTGATTGGTTGTCCTTCATGTTGATTTCTTAACCTTTGAGGCATTATTGGCTAAGGTTGATTTACTTACACTAAAACATAAAAGCCACTTCAGTCTATTGGTCTCTTTAATTTAACATGTCAAAATCTACTCTAAAAATCACAAAGCATTTATATTTTTTTAAAGAGGAATCCCTTCCTTTTTGTTTAAGATTTATTTATTTGTTTGTTTGTTTGTTTATTTATTTATTTATACAAGCACTGGGAACAGTCAGAAGCGCAGGAGCGTGAGAGAATTCACCAGAGCCAGAGCGGGGAGCAGAGCAGGCAGAAGGACCGAAGTACACTGCTGGGGGGAGCAGAGGGCTGCAGGAGAGGTCTGCATGCCATGTGGGACCCTCCTCTGGTGGCTGGGGAGCAGCCGGGGATAGAACCGTCACTACAGAGGCTGCGGGCAGCTTCGCAACCCAGCGCTCAACCACTGCACCACCGGGGTGGCCCTAAAAATCGCAAAGCATTTAAACCTATTTTCCTATAATAAGGCCAGACCACATTAGATTATATATAATCAAAAGGTAATAGTATATTAGCTTTTATCTGGCTTACCATTGTATGGTATTAAAATCTTAATCTTCCCAAGTCTCCTTCTTGGAGGGCAAAGAGCTTCAGTAAGTTGAAAATTCTTCTAAGTTCATGGAGCCTACATCTCCACCATGCCACCTCCTTCCACTCTTCTTCACTCAGGCTTACCTGCCAGTGACTTCTGCTGCCCACATGACATCTCTCCTTATTCCTTTGTCTTTATTGGTGTCCAGATCAATCAAGTTGACGTGGTTTTCAAAGTCCACATTTATCCTTCTGTTTTCTGTCTTCAGCAGTCTTCAGGTTACACATGGAGTTGTATTCCCAATGTCTGGGATTATAATGCTAAAAAAAGTCTCTCAAGGGGGAGAACTCACCCTATGATTTCATAGACTAAAAGTACTAAATGTAGCAATAGTTCTCTTCAGTGATGGCTTTGAAATAATCTTATAACACGGGTCACTATATCAATATCTTTTTACATATTACATAAAAATATATCTTTTGTATGATAACAAGCACTTTAATTCTTACTCATTTTTTAGGATGAAAATGATGGAGTCATTCTTTGCCCCTCTCTTTTTCCTATACTGCCAGTATACTCCATTAGGAAATACCGTTGGCTTTACCATCAACATATATTAGAGTCCAACAATGTTCACACATTTTTCTGTCTCTAGTCTGTCCCATCCAAAATGCTTTCAGCAGCATTCTAATTGCACACTCGTACTTTTATCTTCACCCCTGACCCACGTCTATTCTCAGAATATAAATCACAGTTATCCTTTAAAACCTAAGGCATATCATGGTGCAGTTGGCTTCTCATTTCACTTTAGATAAAAGCCAGTGTCCTGGGGCCTCCCTGGTGGCACAGGGGTAAAAGTCACAGTGCTATCAAGCTGTTGCCAGCCTCTACAGTACAAGTTCACTCCCTGGCCAAGGAGCTAACCCATATGGTGCAGCAGACCTCTCCTGTCTCACCACAGCTCCCCTCAGCGGTATATTTCATTCGATCCACCTTTTCTGTTCCCTCTCTCTCTGGTGAATCCTCTCACCACCCGGCACCTCTGGCCTACACCCTAGTTATTGTATACATAAATAAATAAAAATAAATCTTTAAAATAAAAAAGACAATGTCCTTGAATGTAGGACCTAAAAGGTCTTACAAAATCTAGCATCATCCTCCTCTCTAGAATATAAAACAAATGAGGACATGAGATCATTGTCCATTTTATTCATTACTATTTTCCTGGGACCTAAATCAATGTTCAGTACATAATAGGTACTCAAATAGTTGAATGGAGTTTAATATTTTTGCCCTTGAAGGGTGTTACCTAGAGGATTAAGAGCAGATTCGTTACTTCCTTCTCCAAGAATCTGTCATTTTAGGTTTGATGATTACTACTTACTATAACCACCAAGTCCTTTATGTCAAGAAAATTCTTGGCAGCTGCCTTCATTAAACCCATCACTATAAACAATAAGACCATAAAGCTTAAAGCATATCTTATTAATAATTTTCAAAGTTTGCCACACATTTTATTCCTAATTTTAAAATATGTAAACAACCTAATTTAAAGATGATTATATATAGAAAACTTGGGAGTGTGTGTGTTGTAACAGATTTTGGTCTAATCCAGACACAGTAAATATAGTTTCTTGACAAAGTATAGAATGACTGGAATTTCTAGGATTATTAAAAATAGATGTCTTTAAATTTTTCCTTTACCATTCATTAAGGTGCTCTACCAAATACCTCTGTACTCTGGAAAAGGTTGGCAACAATTTAAATAAAAATGTTAATAGACCAAACCAAAGCAAACACTTCTGAAATGGAAATGCCAAGAGGAAAAGTGACATGATATAAGTGACGTTCTTGAAATGGAAAATGGTGTCCTGTTTAATAGCATTAATAACTGAAATATTTACTTGTCAGAGAAAACATTGCTCTTCAATGAAATACTACAACTTTTGTTTAATTCTCCATCAAAGATGTTTCTTTGAGCATTTGACATAATTAGCGATTTCCTTTGTTACTCTTGAATGAAATTGAACAAAGATTGCAGACAGGCATAATAGGAATTAGAGAACAAATTTGAATTAGTTTGAAGTCCAAAACCTTTCTTAACATTATTGTTGAATTGTGCTATGATCTAGAATATGTAGGCAATATGAAATCAAACTGCCATTATTTGACCAATGTTGGTGGAATATGCTAAATGTTGTTTAGAAATAATTCCCATGTAACGCAGAACTGACTGTTGAACTAATATATATGCAAGTATCTACATGTGCACACATAAACATGTTCATTTATATGTACATAGAAAAATTATTTTCTTTGAGCTTGAATGTAAAATGTTTCTCACAAAGTCAGCAAGTCCATGAGTAATGAAGTTTTTTTTTTTTTTTCCTCTCAGATCTTCTAATTTTGCTTTCAAACAGATTTAGGTCTGAAAAACTGGATCCTTGTAAAAATAAATATTGCATTTGAGATTGTGTCCAAGTGCACCATTTCCATATCTGTTCCACAAGAGTATATCTTTCTACTGATACAATGTTGAGTAGGGGTACAATAAAAACATATGTTTTATAACAACTGTTTTGAACTTAGAGCAATCTGCCTGCCAACATGTCTTTTGCTTGAATGGAATGAACTTGAGAATTTAGGCACATAGAATAACAGCTCTCTACAGACAAAATATACAATAAAGGACCCATCTAAATTTCTGATGGCAGTGGCTCCTGGTATGGAAATAAATGACCAAGGGAATGTAGGTGTGGATTTCCCAAGACTAGAGTAAATAAGGACTACATATCAGAGGCAAAACAACAACTCATGTTATCATTGAGGAACATTTGTAAATTATATTTATTAAATCTGTATCTTAACTCCAAAAATTCTAGGGGTAGCCTAAACATATTATACAAGTATTTTCAATAAAACATTAAGGGGAGGGGCCTCCCCGGTGGCGCAGCGGTTGAGCGCTGGGTTGCGAAACTGCGCGCGGCCTCTGCGGCGCCGGTTCGATCCCCGGCTGCTCCCCGGCCACCGGAGGAGGGTCCCACATGGCGCGCAGACCTCTCCTGCCGCCCGCTGCTCCCCTCAGCAGTGTACTTCGGTCCTTCTGCCTGCTCTGCTCCCCGCTCTAGCTCTGGTGAATTCTCTCACCCTCCCGCGCTTCTGACTGTACCCAGTGCATGTATAAACAAAACAAACAAACAAACCAGCAAACAAATAAATAAAGCATGCCTCTATAAAAAAAAAAAAAAAAAAATCAAAAAAAAAAAAAAAACATTAAGGGGATAACTTGACAAGTTAATTAAATAATGCTATATTACAAATATAATTTTCCTTCTCTTATCTCAAGGAAAAATAAGCTGCAGTTAGAGCAGAATAATGGAAATCAAGCCACGTATTTTGCTTGCTCTAAATAAAAATAGTTAAATTGGCATATATATTAGTCACAGGCATATATAGATCTGGAGCTTGTTTTTATAAATATTCTAGAAGAGTAGGGAAAAAATCGAGGAGCAATAAGGTATACAGAAGTTACTTGAAGCATTCTAATTTAAAAAAGAAATCTCTAAATTAGTTGTTGGCGTATGAAATTTAAAAGGCTGGACAATACTGCAGAGAACTTTCCATTTCTGGATCACTGATCTGAATCCGGTGGATATCATGTCATCGGAGAACAAAAGTCATTATCATAGTGTCTTATGTGAAATAATGTAATTCTCACAGTTCTTTTCCAAGAGCAGAAGTGACTATGTACACAATGAATTATTAGAAATAAGCTAGGTATGGAAATTTGTCAAGGCAAAATAATGAAGCTTCATAGAATAATCCAGTCTCTTTTTCTTACATAAAATCAAATATAACTTTCATTTTAAAAATGGAGCATCATTCTTTATACTACTGTAAGAACATTTTTGCTTTTCATCCACCCTTCTATTTTAGAGAAATAGCAGACAGATTTTGCTGGGGCTGACATTCTCCAATCTCTGCCAGATGGTGAGAATGAACTTGTCCTCACTTTCACTTCTGGAAGTGATCCCTGCTTGACTTAACCCTGTCATTGCTTCCCATCTATATGACAACAGTGGTCAGTTCATGGAAGGGCACACTATACAAAAAGATCAAAGAGGCATTGAAGAATGGACTTGTCTTTGAGGAAATAGGAGCTATATTTCTTCCCTTTGGAAGGGTTTGTGATTCAACTATCACTATCATTTTATTACTACATATGGTAGCCAGGAATTGTTAGGCAATAACAGTGTAGAAACTAAGGGTAAAGACTGAGCAGGAAAGAGAAATTAGGGGACAGAGGGAATTCAGATCCTTAGTGATAATCTTTCAACTTCTAGATCAATTCGTTTTTAAATGGTATTTTTCCATTGTGTTAATGTCATTTTACAACACCATATATGATTGGTTCTGTACATACAGATTCACACCTCTTCAGACGCATGTTACCACACTACACCCACTATCAAATCACCCATAATCTTACACCACATATATTAGCACCCCTCCACCACCCTTGGATTACCACTCCCCCCAACCTGTAGTTGTCTCAATTCTAAAGTCAAAGTTAAATCATCAGGTATTTGTCTTTTTCCTTCTTACTTATTTCATTCAGTATAATTCCCACTAGTTCTATCCCATGTTCTCACAGATGGCAACTATTGCCTACTTTAAACTACCTGTTAAGAAAATGATAAGTTCCCTTTATTTTTTCATTTGGACCTTTTGTTCATTTAAAATATAAATATTTAATGATTTTTATTAAAGTAATATTTTGTTATAACATTATATAAGCATCAGGTGTGCATAATTATAAATCAGCATCTGTATTACATATTATATTAAATTCTCCCCTGATTGTCCAATTCCATCCTTCAGCATGTATATTTCTTTTTTTTTTTTAATATTAAATTTTATTTTTATATTCCCCCATACAATTGCAAACGCCCCATTCTGACCCCAATCCTTCCCCTCCTGCCCCCCACCCCCCAAAAAGTGTCTCTGGTTCATAGTTTTTTGTTGATTTTGATTTTCACTTTCTTATATTCATTTTCCTGGTCCCTTATTTAAGTTTTCTAGATTCCTGCTATGAGTGAGACCATCCGGTATTTTTCTTTTTCTTTCTGGCTTATTTCGCTGAGCATGATCCCTTTCAGCGCCATCCATGTTGCTGCAAATTGCATGTGTTTATCTTTTTTGAATGCTGAGTAATATTCCATGGTATATATGTACCACATCTTCTTGATCCAGTCATCTATTTTTGGGCATTTGGGTTGTTTCCAAAGCTTAGCTATTGTAAACAGTGCTGCTATAAACATAGGGGTGCAGGTGTTCTTTGGAATGGATGTTTCTGTGTCCTTTGGGTAAATACCTAGGAGTGGAATTGCTGGATCATATGGAAGCTCTATGTTTAGTAGGTCCAGAAATCTCCACACAGCTCTCCATAGTGGTTGGACCAGTTTGCACTCCCACCAACAGTGCAGAAGAGTTCCTTTTTCTCCGCACCCTCGCCAACATTTGCTGTTGCTAGTTTTTTTTAATATGTGCCATTCTCACTGGTGTGAGATGGTATCTCATGGTAGTTTTGATTTGCATTTCCCTGATGACAAGTGATGTTGAACATTTTTTCATATGTCTGTTGGCCATTTGCATTTCCTCTTCATTGAAGTTTCTTTTTAGCTCTTCTGCCCATTTTTTGACTGGATTATTTTCTTTGTTGTTGCTGAGTCTCATCAGCTCTTTGCAGATTTTTGTGATCAGTCCTTTATCATTAGTGTTGGGTGCAAAAATGTTCTCCCAGTTGGTGGGGTTTCTCTTTGTTTTTGTTATTGTCTCTTTTGCTGTGCAGAAGCTCTTTAATTTGATGTAGTCCCAGCTGTTTATCTTTGTCTTCACTATCACTGCTTTGGGTGATGTGTCTGTAAAGATGTCTTTGATGTGCAAATCCCGTAGTGTTTCGCCTATATTTCCTTCTATGTATTTTATGGTTTCAGGTCTTATGTCTAGTTCTTTAATCCATTTTGAGTTGATTTTTGTGTATGGTGTGAGGTAGTGGTCAAGCTTCATTCTTTTGCATGTAGCGACCCAGTTTTCCCAGCACCATTTATTGAACAAACTTTCATTGCTCCAATGCATAGTCTTTGCTCCTTTGTCAAAGATTAGTTGACCATAAATCTGTGGGTTTATTTCTGGATTTTCTATTCGATTCCATTGGTCTGTATGTCTGTTCTTGTTCCAATACCATGCAGTTTTGATGATTATGGCTTTGTAGTATAGTTTGAAGTCTGGGAGTGTGATGCCTCCATTCCCTTCTTTTTTTTTCAGGAGAGCTTTGGCTATTCGGGGTTTTTGGTGATTCCATATGAATTTCATCAATAATTGTTCTATTTCTTTGAAGAATGCCATTGAGATTTTGATTGGAATAGCATTGAATCTGTATATTGCTTTTGGTAGGATGGCCATTTTAATAATGTTTATTCTTCCAATCCATGAGCAGGGGATGTCTTTCCATTTCTTTGTGTCTTCTTCTATTTCTTTTAACAGTGTTTTATAGTTTTCTTTGTATAGGTCCTTTACCACTTTTGTTAGATTTATTCCCAAATATTTGATTTTTTTTGTTTCGATAATAAAAGGGGTGGTTTTTTTGATTTCTTCTTCTTCAGATTTATTGTTTGTGTATAGGAAGGCTACTGACTTTTGCGTGTTGATTTTGTATCCTGCCACTTTACTGAATTGATTGATGAGTTGAATTAGTTTTTCTGTGGAGATTTTGGGGTTCTCTATGTATAGTATCATATCATCTGCAAATAGTGATAGTTTGACTTCTTCTTTTCCTATTTGGATTCCTTGGATGTCTTTCTCTTGTCTTATTGCTCTGGCTAGGACTTCCAGTATTATATTGAAAAGCAGTGGTGAGAGTGGACATCCTTGTCTTGTTCCAGATCTTAATGGAATTGCTTTCAGCTTTTCACCATTGAGAACGATACTGGCTGTTGGCTTGTCATAGATGGCCTTTATGATGTTGAGGTATGTTCCTTGTATCCCAAGAATTTCAAGGGCTTTTATCATGAATGGGTGTTGCACTTTTTCGAAAGCTTTCTCAGCATCTCTGATATTATCATATGGTTTTTATATTTCTTTTTGTTGATGTGTTGGATAACGTTGATTGATTTTCGGATGTTAAACCATCCTTGTGCCCCTGGAATGAATCCAACTTGGTCGTGGTGAATTATCTTATGGATACATTGTTGGATTCTGATAGCTAAAATTTTATTGAGGATTTTTGCATCAGTGTTCATTAGGGAGATTGGCCTATAGTTTTCCTTTTTTTGTTGTCCTTATTCGGTTTTGGTATTAGTGTAATATTGGCTTCATAGAACGTGTTTGGTATTGTCCCTTCCTTCTCAATTTTTTGGAAGAGTTTGTGAAGGATAGGCACTAATTCGTCTCTGAATGTTTGGTAGAATTCATTTGTAAATCCATCAGGTCCTGGGCTTTTGTTTTTGGGGAGGTTTTTGATTACCATTTCAATTTCGCTGCTTGTAATTGGTCTGTTTAGGTGTTCTATTTCTTCTTTATCTAGCTTTGGGTGATTGTAGAGTTGTAGGAATTTGTCCATCTCCTCTAGATTGTTGAACTTGTTTCCATATAACTGTTCATAGTAGTTACTGATTATTCTTTTGATTTCTGCTGTGTCCGTTGTGATTTCTCCTCTTTCATTGATGATCCTGTGTATTTGTGCTTTCTGCCTTTTTTCCTTTGTGAGCCTGGCTAGGGGTTTGTCTATTTTATTTATTTTTTCAAAGAACCAGCTCTTGGTTTCATTGATCTTTTGGATTGTTTTTTTAGTTTCAATTTCATTTATTTCTGCTTTGGTTTTTATTATTTCTTTTCTTCTACTGGTTTTGGGGTTTTTTTGTTGTTCTTTTTCTAGATCTTTGAGCTTCGAGATTAGGTTGTTTCTTTGCGTTCTTTCTTGTTTTTTGATGTGAGCTTCTATTGCTATATATTTTCCTCTTATTACTGCTTTTGCTGCATCCCATACATTTAGGATATTGGTGTCCTCCTTGTCATTCAATTCAAAGAATTTTTTAATTTCTTCTTTGATCTCCTCGTTAGTCCAGTGGTCTTCCAGTAGTGTGGCTTTTAATCTCCATGAGGTAGGATAGTTCCTTGCCTTCTTTTTATGATTTATTTCTAGTTTGATGCCTTCGTGGTCAGAAAAGATGGTTGGTATGATTTCAATCTTGGTGTATCTGTTGATGTTTGTCTTGTGCCCTAGTATGTGATCGATCCTGGAGAATGATCCGTGTGCGCTTGAGAAAAATGTGTACTCCGTTTTTTTTTGGGTTTAGTGTTCTATAGATGTCTGTTAAGCCCAAATGCTCTAGGTCCTTATTTAGAGCTTTAGTTTCTTTACTTATTTTTTGTCTTGTTGATCTATCCATTGTTGATAGTGGTGTGTTGAAGTCTCCCACTACGTATGTGTTTTCTCTGATGTCTGTTTTCAGAGAGGACAACAGTTGTCTGATATATTTTGGTGCTCCTTCGTTTGGTGAGTATATGTTAATGAGTGTTATTTCTTCTTGAAGTATTGTCCCCTTGATCATAATGTAGTGACCATTGGGGTCTCTTTTTATCTTTTTGAGTTTGAAATCTGTTTTATCTGATATAAGTATAGCTGTTCCTGCTTTCTTTTTTGGTCCATTTGCTTGTAGGATTGTTTTCCATCCTTTAACTTTGAGCCTATTTTTATCTTTTGTAGCTAAATGTGTTTCCTGGAGACAGCAAAAGGTTGGGTTTTGTTTCTTAATCCAGGCTGCAACTCTGTGTCTTTTTATTGAAGAGTTTAGTCCATTTACATTTAGAGTTAATATTGATATGTTAGCATCTGTATTTGCCATTATGTTTGTCTTTCCTTTGATTTTATTTATTCTTTTAATAACTTTTTTTTTTTTTGGTCTTCTTTCGTTGTTATTCGTCCCTCTGAGGTTCTGGCTTTAGGATTCCTTGTAGTATTTTTTGGATTGGGGGTTTATTCGTAATGAAATTCCGGAGTTTCTCTTTGTCTGGGAAGGTCCATATTCTTTCTTCATGGAGGAAAGAGAGCTTTGCGGGATAGAGTATTCTTGGTTGGCATCTGTTTTCTTGGAGTCTGTTGACTATGTCCCTCCACTCTCTCCTTGCCCATAGTGTTTCTTCGGAGAAGTCTGATGTCAGCCTGATTGGTTTTCCTTTGAATGTTATCTGTTTCTTCCCTCTTGCCAGTTTCATTATTTTTTCCTTGTCCTGGATTCTTGGGAGCTTTACTATTATGTGTCTTGCTGTGTTTTTCCTTTCGTCGTGGAAGTTTGGTGTTCTTCTTGCTTCTTGTATATCAATTTTCAGCTCCTTCGCATTTGGGAAGTTCTCTTCAATTATCTCCTGGAATATTTTCTCTGTTCCTACGTCTCTCTCCTCTCCTTCTGGAATTCCTATAACTCTTATATTTCCTTTCCTCATGGAGTCAGATAGTTCCCGAAGTCTTTCTTCATTCTTTTTCCTTCGTACTTCTCTTTCCTTTTCTGTTTTGGTTCTTTTTATTTCTGTGTCTTCAAGAGAACTTATTCGTTCTTCCATTTCATCTATTCTGCTTTCCTTGCTTTTCCCGGAGTTCTTTAGTTCCTCCATTAATTCTTTGATCTCCTGCATTTCTTTTACTTCCCTCTTTAGGGACTCAATTTCCTTCTTCTGATCTATCACTTTTTTAATCATGGCAATTTTAAATTCTCTTTCTGGAAGGCTCAGAAGTTCTTCCAAGTTGCTGTCGTTGCAATCTGGGAAGTGGTTTTCTTTTTGTGGTGTGCTTCTTTCCTGAGGAGTTGTTAGGTTGCGTGTGGTTCTTCTACTCCCTACTGTCTGTTTTCTAATTTGTCGTATGCGTTAGGACACTGTGTTGCTCGGACTGACTGACATCTTGGGTGAACTTCTCCGCTCCCCTCTGGCTCTTCCAGGAGCCATCTCTGTTTTCTGGGGGAGCTTTCTGCTGGTTTTAGGCAGTTTTTACTGAAGAAATGTCCCTGTTCTCAAATGGCGAAGCGGGATGCAGTCCCTGCGCCTCCGGTTTCAGGCACACTCTTCTGCGCACCCGGTCTGCCCCGGACGTGGGTGCCTGCTCCCTCTGTGGGCTCAGGCTGCTGGTCGGAAGGGGCCTGGCGTGGGCTAACTTCCCGGCTGGCCACTGGGTCCTCCAGAAGCCTTCTGCCCTTTTCAAGCAGTCTTAAGAAATTTTCTGTTCTATAGGGGTGTTAGTGACTTTTTTTTTCCTGGTCGCTAGGTGGCGCCAGAGATCTCTCCTATTGTCCTTGGGGGGCTGTTTTTCGCCTCCCCCCACCCCGTGGGACAGGGAACAGAGCGGGAATGGTAGGGTACACCTCAACAGCTTTGGGGTGCTGTGTCTGCCTTGTGCCCCACCGTCGTGGAGAATCCACGCCCCGAATTTTCGTGCCCTGGGTCTCAGTTCAAAGCCCTCAGGTCCAGGACGCGGGCTGTAGCCCAGTTCAGTGGCGCGGGAATGGTGCCTTTTGCACCGCTCCCGTGCCTGGGCGCCTGGTTCCTGCTTACTCAGGGAGGGACCTTCACCTCAGTGAGGACCTCCAAGCCTAGGTCGTCTCCCCGCAAGCCTACTTCGCAGGCGCGGGGACCTGGGCAGCCGAGATCCTGGTCTGCACTTGCTTTTCAAGGGCGCCGAGCGCGCCGCTTTCCGCACAAGCTTACCGGCAGCCCGGGCTGTGTGCTTGTCTCCCGGGGTCTTTGTTCTTCTCTAATGGCGCCCGGAGCCGTTCGCTCACCACCGCAGCGAATCCTGCAGGGTTCGCCTCAGCTCCCGTTCACAGGGTGTGGTGGCTGCAATAGTTCCTTTCCACTCACAGTCCCGCTTGCTGCGTCGTTTGTTCTTGTTGGCCGTTTTCGTTTGTTGTTTTCCTCCTCTCTGCTGGTCAGAGAGTGCTGCCTCTGTGGGCGGGGGAGGGGAGCAGGGTTCTGCACTTCCCTCCCTTCTGGTCCTCTTTTATGGCAACTTTCTTCTTCGGGCAGTTTGCTGGAGTCACCCGTTTATCTTCCGTGTCCCAGTTCTCACTGGGACCTGCCGCTTTTCCTCCCTATTAACTTTTTTTAAAGGGAGATCTTACTCGCAGCGTCTCCTCGCCGCCATGTTGCTCCGCCCCCCCAGCATGTATATTTCTTATATTGAAAAGCAAAATGATAACAATAATAATTGACCTTAAATGTGGCAGTGGATGAACTGAAAATGTGTGATAGATGACAATAAAGACCCCTCTTTTCCTACCAAACAAATAGGTGAACTTCTTTATTGCAGCATAGCTGAATAGCTGGATGAACTATCATTTTGAAATTAGAGATTCAAACTAAGTCTGCACAGTTAAGGTATTTGGTAGAAACTATTTTCAAAATGCTAGTATACAACGGCTTTACCTCGTAGACCATACTTTATGTGACATTAATTTACTTTGAAAGTATACATTAGCACAAAATTGAACAAAAATATTTTTAACCCTTTCTAAAGTCTCTATATGAACACCATTGCAATGGAAGGAAGTTGATGGCCCAAAAGCAAACTCCATTTAATGTAGAGGCATTTAGGTTTCTGGTCTCAATTGATGATAATCATTAATTTCTAGATTCAAAAAACATGGTGTTCCTACTTGCTGAGATAGGTAAGTTTAAACACTTTTTGAAGGAAAAATTGCCTCCCTGAACTCAATTAGTTTCTAAGAAAAAAAAGAAGAAATATTGAAAAGGAAAGTGAGTATGCAATTCAGCTTGATAGGATATCCATTGTTATGTTGGATCCACAAAATTATTAAGAACTATTTCCATTCATAGGGAAAAAAAAGTTAAATTTGTCTCTGAAAATATTTCTTTAAAAGAATAATCTTATATAAATACAAGGAATATTTATCAAATATTCATGTATCAAGTGAATAAGTGACAGTTTCTGTTGCAAAACAGAGGAAATGGGTTGATTTTCTAAATATAAATGGAAATTTCAAATGGGGAACAAGAATGACCTTTAATTCTAATTTACATTTTTCTTTCTGAAAATAATAAAAGAGCATTGTGACTAAATAATAAAAAGTTTCTGTCTAATATCAAAGTAGTACTCTTCCCTGTAGACGAGATAAAGGGTTAACATTCATCAAATAGATTCCATTGAATGGAAGCTTTGAAAAGACTGAAAAGAAGAATAAATTTTTCTTCACTCATTATTTTTTGTGTACCTTTTGTTATTGCTGCCTTATTACCTTTGTGGAAGGCCTTGCTCCATACTTTTTAGTGACTTCCGTGATCCAGGTAAGACTGGTGAGTCATTACAAAAACTCTTATCAGTTTTATGTGCTTTTTCTCCACTAATTGTCTAGATGGAGAAATATATAACTTTGAATATACTATTAACGTTTGAATATACATCTTCATATAGAGAAACATAAAGAAAACCCATTTCAGTGAAATAATACTTCAAGTGGACTATATCTAATCACCTGTCTGTCCTCAGATATAACAAAAATACACATCCTCATAGTCTCTGAAGAAAAGTCATATGTTCACAATTCTCTATTGATTTTTAAAGATTCTTAGTAATGAAAAGTTTGAATAGATAGCCCTTAACTACTAATATTATGCACCACAATTTGATAAACTCTGCTTATCTTAACTTAGGGCAAGTTATGTATTACCAATCAGCTATGTAGATCATTCCATGCATGTAATATACAATTGTTTTTTTCTGTTTAATGCATCATAATGTAGAATTGTTTCTTCTGAACTTACTTAAATACTTAAATATATATAAACAAGCATTATTGTTATGTATATATTATTTTATATAATCAAATGAAAAAACCCAAAAGTGTTTATACACATTTCCTACATGAATTATAAAAATAGTGGTCTGTTAACTAACTCATTATGATAATTTCATGATAATGGTGATATGGGTGAGTCAAACTATAATGTGTACCTTAACCTTACACAGTTATGTCCATCAATTATATCTCAGTAAAACTGGAAAAAATGGTGGCCTGACAGTGGAAGATGAATCAAAATCCTTCCCTAAAGGATCAGATAGTAAATATGTTATGATTTGTGTATGTATGGTCTGTGTCATTACTGTTCTGTGCTGTCAGGAAAGCAACCATAGGCTATAATAAAAGAATTTCAGGGCTGCATTCAGAATAGCCTTATTTATAAAAATAGGTGATGGTCTAGATTTGGCTTTCTGCCTATAGTTTGCTGACTGATGCTTTAGAATGTGAACATATTTTTCTTAAATGTCATCAGTTCACATGAAAGCAGAAATAACCAAAATGTTATATATATATATATATATATATATATAATATATATTACACATATATACATTTAATTTTAAAATAATGCCTAACTTTAAATGTAGAAATTCTGTCTTGCCATTACTTTCAATAAAATATGACCCTCACCAACCAGGATGTGAGTGTCTAGAGAAACTTTCACTTGCTAGTATTGAACGCCAATTTCTCTTGGCGTTACTAGCAATTATGCATGCTGCCCTACCAACTGGAAAAACAATTGAAATGTTCAGAAGAAACAATTCTACATTATGGTTCATTAAAGAGAAAAAAAAATTGTATATTACATGCATGGAATTGATATAGGTAGCTGAATGGTGTTAAAAAATGAAACTTATCTGTAAAATTTTTGTTTCTATCACCTTCTTAATATAGGAGAATCTGGAAATAGTGCAATAAATCTCACCTCATGTTATGATAATCAAGCTGAAAAAGGATGATTTATTTGGAATATTGTTTTTATCATGGTGAATAATAATAGACACTCTTCCATAAACATCTTTAAATTCTTTGAAACTGTTAATTAAATTCCCAGTTCTGAACCAGAATTTCTCAGAGAATTTAACATCTCTGATAAATTAGGACAAAAATGATAGTAACAGACAATTTTGCAGTGGATTAGAAGTTGACTTTTGAAAGCCTACCTACTTCTAATACTGCAGACTCATTGAAAAATATCTTCCTACTAGCATCCTCTTACAAGGAAATAATATTACCATTTCTATTTGTTTGGCTTTTATCTTTCAGGAGTGTAGATAATAGTGATAAATTCACATTCACAACAAAGTATATCCAATAGTTGTGAGATTTTTTTTTTACATCAAAGTTACCATTAGTAATTGACAAAAGGCAATGCAGTTTTTGTCAGAATAATATGTTTTGCTTTTTTTTTTCCTTTTAGTGTTTTAAATATTAGATTGTTTATCATGCTATAAATTTCTGTTTTCAAGGAGAAAATCTATTTACTCACAGAAGTATTTAACAGATTTATCTCACCTTCATACCCACACAAGACAAATGAGAATTTTAATTGCTAAGATGTTTGCATTAGTCCATAGCCATGTTTTTCTAACTTTGAAACTTTGACTTGAAAAAACAAATAGAGGTGGGGGATAAATTTTTCTCCTTTGATTTGGTGACATGTTTAGACAAAGAGTTGGGAAATTTGGGCTTCCTTGGTATCCTAGGGGTTAAGTCTCGGTGCTATCACCACTATTATGGCCTCAGTTCCCTCCTTATTCAGGGAGCTAACCCACATGGCACAGCAGACCTCGCCTGTCTTGCCTGCTGCTCCACTTAGCAGTGTATTTCAGTAAATCTGCCTGTTTTGCTACCCACATCTGTCTGAATCCTCTCACCTCCCCGACACCTCTGACTTCCACCCCAGTATTTTCTACACAAAATGAAAACAAATAAAAGTAGTGTAGGGGAAAAATATTGACAATTCCTTTTTTATATATAGAAAGGCTGGCAAAATCAATGTATCAAAAATGTTTTAGTTAGCCTCAATGCAAATAAATAATCATAAAGGACACATTAGCACACCATGCTCTAGATAATGAGATGAAATTTAAAATAATAAAATATTTTTTCTGTGCTCTTAGAAATAAACCCTTAATTAGCTGGAATTTTAGGGA
Source organism: Talpa europaea (assembly GCF_964194135.1). Taxonomy (NCBI): domain Eukaryota; kingdom Metazoa; phylum Chordata; class Mammalia; order Eulipotyphla; family Talpidae; genus Talpa; species Talpa europaea. The sequence goes on along the minus strand of NC_140070.1, from coordinate 123,458,568 downwards.
ATTAAATTTTCTGGTAATTTAATTTTCTGAGTAATGGAAGGTAAACAGAAAATCTTTAACATATACCCATTTTACTGCAGAAGTCCTAAAATGACTCAATATTATCTCTTGCCTTAGTAATTATAAATTACTGAAAATAATTTAATTTTATGGTTCTTGAGGGTCATTTCAGAAAATTATCTCTCCCTTCTCTAAACTCATTTTATTGGAAAGTTTCAAATGGCATTTGAGATCAATCTGTGCTTTGTGATGCCTGTGGTATTTCTTCTTGCCGGTCTATAATACCTTGACTCTAGGGACCAGGCCTTTTTCTGCATAGCCCCGTAATACATAACACAATCCTTGGTATGTAATACGTGCTCAATAAATATTGCAGTGAATCATTATGAAGTTCAATTATGACTCTGATATTTTAGATTTAGAAATTGCCTCTTATTTATAAGAACATATCAGAAATAATGGTTAGTTACAGACTGTGGCTAATCAAAATCTCACTTTGGTCTGCTTCATTAGGTTGTGGTTTTCTAATTATGATTTCTAATTTTAATATTTTTAAGTTTCAATTTTCATAAACATTTTCATATATGAGAAGCAATATATATCATTCTTTCCACCAGAATGAACTTCTGGTAAAGGGAATGACTAGTGAAAGTTTGTACAGCTATTTAAGACTTTTAATAAATGTTTTCCTCCCGAAGAGACATAATAATTTGCAATTTTACCAGTAAAAATGTAAGTATGCTTCCAAAAGCCTTTGATTAAATTAAGTAGTGTGCCATTCTATCAATTGATAGTAGGAAATATCTCATTGTAATATGTGCTCCCCTTTGATCATTAATCAATTTGAACTTGTTTAAATTTTCATTGTATCTTATTTTTATTTCATCTCTGGTAGAATTGTTCTCCCATTTTTCTATTAGTTCATCTATTTTATGTGCTTATGTGCGGTCAGTAAAATTTTATGGCCTTTCTATGATTTTTTTTCACCTTTTGAAGTACATACATTTTAAATTTTTATATAGTTGAGCTTTGTAACTTTTGCCTTTATATAACTCTAACTTTATGGTCAAGCTTTATAAAGTCATTTCATAGCCTGATGTTTAAAAATTTGTACAAATATATGCTTCTAGACATTTTGGGGTTTTTTACATAAAATTTGCTTTGTGAAATACCAGAATTCTTTTCAACATTGTCATTGTACTGTCTATGGACAAAGCACTCTAAACTTACTGTAATATAAAGGCCATTTTAAAGCAAAATTTCCTGTCGGTTAGAGCATGCTGCTGCCTACCACACACTACATATGGGTTACCTGAGTGACCACAGAGAGCCTGAAGCTGTTAGTAGCTACAGTTCAGTCTCCAATTGTGGGCAGCCACAAACACTGATGAGACTGACCCAAATAATTACCATTTTTAAGTGTGCAATATTGTAAAATGTTTAAGAATAGCCTTGATTACAGTCTATGGCCAGAATATAAATGAATTTACTATCAGAAATCTCAGAAACAAGGTTCTTGATATTTTCTCAGTGTCTGGCAAGGTCAACTGAGGACCTCTGAATAAAGCTGTGTAATAGTTATAAAAGTATATCAATATCAGACTCACCTAATTTCTTTTAATGCAAGCAGTATACAGATCATTTTCAAAGAATTTTAAGTGTCAATGTTTCTTTTGAGCTTTGAGATGAGATAATGTTGCTTCTTTTGTAGAATAAGGCTGTTTATCTCTTACTATTGAACTCTACATCAAAAGTTTTTCCTTCTACAACTCCTTTTTTAGTTCAGCATGATCACCTTCAATTGCCACTCACTCTTTAGGGTATAGAGTAGCCAATCAGGCAGCTCTGAATGTGCTGAAATGTAGCCCTTGAAGTTGAATTTGTGGTTTTGAGAAATAGGATACTTTTCATTTGATTTCCACTTTTCAATCATTATCCTAATGTGTCTTATAAAAAATAAAAGACATTAAAAGGCATATGGGGCATAAAATACTGGTCAGGTGAGATGGTATATATCATTCAAAGGGAAAAATGATACCCTCATAATGGACAATGGTTGTGAATGTTTGATAGCTCAGTCAATATGTCAGTGCATTTGGCAGGGGAGGAGCATTATGAAAGAAACCTGTGTGCTGTTTGTCCATAATAGTTCCGAGTGTTTAAAGGATGGTCACATAAATTTAAAGATAAATCTGAATTTTAAAAGCACATATATGAATATGAACAATAATTATATGTTCATTGTAATTAAATACCTGCATACATATACATATATTCATATTTATAAAAAGTTATCATACTGCTGCTAATAGTGCTTTAAAAAATAGTGATACGGTAGAAGACTATCCGTTCCCTTTATTTTCATAATTAGACAACATTTATTCATGTATATGATAGGTGATTAGAATGCATGCATCATGATTAAACTGAAAATATATTCTAGCTCTGCTTACCGTTAAATATTATATATATACACACACATATATATACATTTATATACTTTTGTTTATTTGGAATACATGTCCATAATATATTTTAAAAGTCATACCATGAAATATTAGCATTTTGTGTATATACATGTTAACACATTTAATTTGTGTATATATTGTGTGTATATTTATATTCATGTGAATAGCTACATGTGTATGCACACATACATGTTAAAAACTAAATTTTATATGCACTTAAATGATAACACTACAGTCATCAGATTAGGGATTAATGATGGTCTACTTCCTATTTCAGGCTTTCTGAATTTTTGTAATGTATACAATAATTTTGTAATCAGAGCACATTAAAGTTTTTTCCACTTATAAAAGAAAAAGAAGAGCTCTCTTTTTTCGGCAAAATCATATTTATATTATTTGGAAACTTCTACTCTTAAAAACAAGACTAGAATAGTCAGGACTCTAATAAAATAGGGATAATCTAATGCTATCAAATTGTGGTTCACCCTTAGGGAAAATGCTAGATGAAACTTTTAATCAGTGGAACATATTGACCATAAACTGCTCAAGATCAACCAAATTCAATTTCCACATTGTGGCTACCTCTCCAAAAAACAAGGGAAATTCACCATTTAATGTAACCTTCCGCAGTTTTTTTTTTTTTTTCCCAAAAAATCATTTAAACATTATGCCCATGAAAGCAGCATAGCTAACCAAAAGACAGCATGGAGCACCTAACTTTCGTCTCCATAGTATTTCTCTTATGAAACATTATGTCTGTGTCTTTACCCAAGGACTAGAATATGTAAAAGCCATCAGTTTTAACAAATGTAATTGTTTTTAATCAACTAGTACAAATATTGTCATTATAGTGCTTTGCATTTTTTAATGGGAAGCACCGTAACAAATTATTGTCAATATGCTCAAATTGGGCCTCCCCAGTGGCACAGTGAGTTGAGCGTAGCGCTGTGAAGCTGTCCACAGCCTCTGCAAAGCAGGTTCGATTCCAGGCTGGCCAGTGAGATCCCCACATGGCATGGCAGACCTCTCCTGTCTCGCCCACTGCTCCCCTCAGCAGTGTATTTCAGTCAGTCTGCCTGATCTGTTCCCAACTCTGTCTCTGGTGAATCCTCTCAGTCTTGTGTGCCTCTGCCCTGTACCCCAGCTCTTGTATAAAAATAAATGAATCTTTAAAAAAAAATGCTCAAATTATTTTTGATCCTGACAGATAGATAGGTAGTTTATATAGATAAAATATATGCATACAGAGATTGAAAGTTGTACAATCATGCATTTTCCTCGTTGTCCGAGGAGCTAAGAAGCTTAGATATCAATTTTGGAAATCAGTAAGATTAACATGGTATAATTTCTTCCTCTCTCCCTATCCTTTATCCTTCCTCTCTTTCTATCCTTACAGAAAATACCGTTCAAAAGCCTTATGTTAAAAGCATTTCTTACAAAAAAAAAAACCAAAAAACCTTAAAAATACATAGAATAAAATTATAAAAATGGGGCTTCCCCAGTGGTGCAGGGGTTAAAGTCTTAAAGTTATCAAGATATTGCCAGACACTGGGACATTAGTTCGATCCCTGGCCAGGGAACTACCCACATGGTGCAAAAGACCTCTCCTGTCTCTCCAGCTGCTCCCCTCAGCAGTGTATCTCAGTAGATCTGCTTGTATTGCTCTCCACTCTGTATCGGGTGAATCCTCTCACCCCCTGCACCTCTGGCCTAGACACCAGTTATTGTATGCATAAATAAATAAATAAAAAATCTTTAAAAATTATATGAAAAGGAAAATCTCACCATTCTGGAAATTATCCTGCTACTGTTTAGTCTAAATCTGTATTTATATGTATAATTTACTTTTCATAAGTTTTACATACTATACATATTATTTAATAACTTGATTTTTCACAAAATATACTGTTTGTCCAATGGTATTAATTTACATTCTATAATTACCAATTATACATATTTTAGAACATTTAAACCATTTTGATACTTTTACTTGTGTTGATATCTATCCTCATGTACTTCACATATAGCGTATTTTTATATAATCTTTAATTTATATCTGCCTGGAGCACATTTAAGAGTAACTGCCAAACAAAAAGCATACATATCATAAACTTATTGAATTCCTAAATGTTTAAGCAACTTTAATTTTTACCATCCTATAGTTATTAGTTTCATTTGGTCTACAATCTGGTTTGAAAATTATGTTCTGTCAGAATTTTGAAGCCATTTCTTCATTGTCTTTGGATTCTGGTGGTGTTGCGAGAATACAATGTCATTCAGATTGTTTTTCATTAAAGTAAATGTTTTCTTTTGAGGTCTTCTAGCATGTTTATCTCTGTCACTCTTAAATTCACTGTTTTTCATGAACGTATTTCAGCACTTATGTCCTTCATTTTCGCAGAATCCCCTTGTAATTTTTCTTTGATCTATCTGCTGTGTCCTTTTTTTCTGAAATTTTGTAGTTGGCTCTTAGAAACATAGGCTGTTTCTCTCTCATATATTTATATGTCTCTCTCTCTCTCTCCCTCTCTCTCCCTCTCTCCCCCCCTCACTCTCTTCTCCCCATCCCCCCCCCGTGTGTGTGTGTGTGTGGGGGGGGTGTGTGTGTGTATTATATTCCCATCTTGATTTTTTTTTCCTTCTTTTTTGAATCTGATTTCTGGGAGATAGCCTCTTTTTACTTTTAAGGACTTCTCTTGATTTTTTTCATGTTGATTTCTTTTTCATAGCATACCTTGTACTCTTTTCTTGCTCTTATTTAACCAGACACAATATCTACTCGGTTGTTAGGATTTCTCTAAAGATATTAATTAGCTTTTCTGATACAGTTTTTTCTGGTCCATGCATTTTTGTGTTTTTTACAAGTTCTCTTCTTACTTATTTGTTTATATCAGTCAGTTTTTGTTATGTTGAAGTTTTTCCTTAAATGTCTGAGAATTTTTATTACCCATTCAAATTTAAGACAGACATTCCCCCCACCTGCACATGTCTGGTGTCTGTGAATGACAAGCAATTACATTGTCTTCCCTTCCTCCAGAAAACAAGCATCTAACAGTCTGCCAAGAAGACAGGAGCCTAAACATTAACATTTTCTGTATGGGAAAGAGAATGAAAGTAGCAGGGGCAGTGACATTCATGTATAAACTTTCAGCATTTTCCCATTTTCCAACTCATGCCATGCTCTCAACCTGTGCTAAGCTGGGGCCTTTAAATTCTGAGCTTATCTGGGTTTCTGCTTGGTGAACTGAATCTTTTTGCTTGTATCCTCTCCATACATATTTTACTGTCATTTGCTTCCCCCAGTTAAATCATATAACAGTCATTTCTGTACTTTCTATGCTTCTATTAAAGTCTCTTTCTTTTTTCTCTGCATCTTTGAGAGTCCCATTAAAGACTATTAAGTTGTTATTCTTTTCTTTTTATTTTAATTGTATTGCAAGAGAAAGAAAAGAGACATAAATGTGTTAAAATGAGAAATTTGGGACTGTATGATTTCTAAGAACATTTCCTAATTTAAATGAAATTGCTCATAAATGTAACCGCAATAGCACTAAGGCTGTTTCTTTATTTTAGTCCAAATCATGTTCACACACTCTTCATTTTGTACTTACTAACAACTGACAAATCTAAATGTGCTCTCTGAGTAGTATATAATATGGAATTTTTTAAAGTTCATGAGAAGAACATTTACATTATAGAGATCAAGAAGTTAAGACTTTCATTTGCTTATAACATAAATATTTTATCATTCATATCAAGTCTGTCTATGGCTGAAATTAAATGTCATTTTAAAAAAAGAAAGAAAGAAAACTAACCTAGTTTTTCTTCACATCTAAATTCATGAGAGTTTTGGTTCCCTGCAACATTATGATATATGTGAAAACAGCTTTTTGTGAGCTCTATGAAATATAACAAAACTGATGGATTGACTTCCAAATATAAATGTAAGCTTATTTTTTTTAGTTTAACTTTATAATATTGAGGTTTATCCAGGTAGGCAGTACTGAATAAAAATATTTTCTTAAAAAAAATAAAAGCTGTGATCTGAGAAACAAGAGATGCTTTGAATTCAATAAATTCTCTTTCACTTGTCTGAACATTCTGTGGGTCTTATGGTGAGTTGACCATAATGAATTTCTATTACTTGCTACTAATTAGATAAGTAGAGTTTATACTGGAGCAATCACATTCAAACATTTCCATGAGATAGATAAATATACAAATTTTATATTATTTTTTTAGAAACTAACTTAGCATATCAGTAGTGGCAAAATTTCTAGCTCTGAAACCAAGATTCTGAACATAGTGTTTCATTATCCCAGTGAAAATAAGATTTAGAATTTCCAAATAACATAGTAGTTAAGAAATACTGTACTATGCCTTATTTATTATTCTTAGTAAATTCTCTTTTAGTTAACATTACTTCAAACTTGAAATTTGTATTTTCACTAAATAAATCCTCACCTTTCATGAAAATGATCAATTTTATTAGATGAGAAATATAACTATTTCCCTCCAAACTGTCTTAGCCAGTCACATGTATGTGTGATTTTACTACATATAGCAGGCTGGTATTCAAATATTATTTAAAATGTATTTTTCTAATATATCATCTTCAATGATGCAATATATCTTGATTTATTTTATGGAAGGAAGTATATGTCTCAGTTTAATTTGAATATAAGAATTTTCTTAATCTTCAAGTTATTGGGGGTTATTTTCTAAGAAATACTAAAAAGTTGAAGAATACCTTCTTCTATCATTCTGAATTAACCACTGTGAATGATTTTTCTAATAATCTTTTATTAATTGGATGGAAATGAATTAAAATCATTCCACAAATCTCCTTGACTTTCTGTGATGGTAATTATAAAATTTTATTCAATGGCGTGTGACTACATATTAAGGCTTTGGAAAATAATTTTGACTGTATTTGTCAAGTGATGATATTTTATTGATACTCTCACTACAAATTATGAAAGATTGTTTTTTTTAAGGTTTTTTTATTTATGTATACAAGAACTGGAGTACAGGCCAGAGGTGTGAGGGGTGATAGGATTCACCAGAGATAGAGCGGGGAACAGAACAGTCAGACTGACTGAAATACACTACACTGCTGAGGGGAGCAGCGGGTGCGGTGCATCAGGAGAGGTCTGCTGTGCCATATGTGTTGCTCCCTGGCTGGGGATTGAACTCATGCTGCAGTAGCTGCAGATTGCTACATAGGTTGTATGGTAACCCCTTGTGCCACCAAAGATTGAGCTTGATATACAATTTATAGGAAGCATTTCCTCTCTCAGGAATAAAGATACAAATATATAAATATAAGTTTTCATATTGTTTTCTTTGATAATGAAGCCACCATATAAATTAAATTTAAGAATCATCTATAAGAGAACATTTTATTGAGTATAATGTGTCTCCCTGGATTCATAATATTTTTGTTTTTAGAAAGTAGCCTAAATCCAGTCCATATCAGCTCATCCTGATAGTTTGAAATAGAATGTGGTATAGTTATAAGGTTTTTTTAAAAAATAGTACAATCTGAAAGCAACTTGATTCTCATATTGCTATTACATTATGTATATGGTAAAATAAAATGAGTCTTGGACATACAATATGTGAATCAGGTTTGACTTCCAACTCCATTATTATTGACACTAACATCTTTGATAAATATATTCACATGAAATTCTGTTTACTCATCTATAAAACTTTTAATAATATCTAACATATTTTTATTGTGAAGATTTGACTGGGAGACATATGAAGAAATCTGCTACAAATGATTGCCACAAAACAGGCCCTTAAATTTTTATTTACTGGGATCCCCCCTGGTGGCCTAGGGGTTAAGTTTCAGTGCTATCTCTGCTAAATTCAATCCCTGGCCCATCCTGTCCCTGGTGAATCCTCTGAGCCCCAGCATATCTTGCCTACACCCCAGTTCTTCTACACACATACACACACACAAATCTTAATTACCTTTCAATTTCTCATGTTAGATTTAATGTCAATAAAGAAAATTATTTTTTGATATTCTATTTACAGGGAATTTTGCTAATTCCCTTACAAATGCATGTATTCCATTTCTTACATGATTCTCTCAATCACTGACATGAATTTAACTTTCAAAAATAAATTCAGTGAAATAACCAACATAATACTATCTTTTATCCATTTATCTGCCTCTGTGTAGACATATTTACTCCCTCTGTTATGAATGTCACATCAAAGGGTTGTATGAAAACTTGCTACTTCTTAAGATATACAGCAAGAAAACAGTATTTAAATAATCATTAAGATGATGAAAATGTTCAAGAATTAGATAGATGACAGTTACCCAATTTTGTGAATGCATTAAATCCTACATAGTTGTACAATTTAAAATAATTCAAATGGTGAATTTCATGTTATATGTATTTAGTCACTATGAAAAATCAGCCAATCAAAATAAATTTGTCTCAATAATTTTGGCCTGATACATTTTGTTGTGGTTTTTTTTGTTTGTTTGTTTGTTTGTTTGTTTGTTCCTGGACATATAAGCTATTCAAAAATAGGATTACCATATAATTTGCTGTTCAAAACAGCATGTGTATTCCAAAGCAAATGTTAAAAGGTGCAAGTCATAAATGTCCAATATATAAAATGACATTCTCTGGAAGAATTGAGATGTATGTATTATCTTACCTGAAAACTCTTACATTTTTCTAACGTATTGAAGCATACATTTTATTTATTTATTTATTTATTTTATTTTTTATTTTTTAAATTTTTTATATATAAATTTATTTTTATATTCCCCATACAATTGCAACCCCCTTATTTTGTCCCCAATTCCTCCCCTCCCTCCCCTTACCCCCCATAGAGTGTCTCTGGTTCATAGTTTTTTGTTGATTTTGATTTTCACTTTCTTATAGTTATTCATTTTCCTGGTCCCTTATTTAAGTTTTCTAGATTCCTGCTATGAGTGAGACCATCCGGTATTTTTCTTTTTCTTTCTGGCTTATTTCGCTGAGTATGATCCCTTCCAGCGCCATCCATGTTGTTGCAAATTGCATGTGTTTATCTTTTTTTGAATGAAGCATACATTTTAAACCTGTCTTTTCTTTGGGAAGCAATATATACACATGATTTACAAATCAAAAAGTACAATAATTTTTGTGAAAAAACTTCGGTCCCATTCCTTCCCCGTTCTGCTATAGATTAATCACTTTATCACTGTTTTCTGTGTTCTATCTGAGATTTTTAATACAATTATAAACAAGTGTATATGTCTCTATCCATCTATCTATCCATGCTCTATCTAATCTATCTAGTCTTATACAAATTCTTGTGAAACTTGTTTTTTTTTTTTTATAGAGGCATTTTTTTTTTATTTATTATTTGTTTGTTTTTGCTTGTTCATACATGCACTGGGTATAGTCAGAAGCGCGGGAGGGTGAGAGAATTCACCAGAGCCAGAGCGGGGAGCAGAGCAGGCAGAAGGACCAAAGTACACTACTGAGGGGAGCAGCGGGCGGCAGGAGAGTTCTGTGCGCCATGTGGGACCCTCCTTCGGTGGCCAGGGAGCAGCTGGGGATCGAACCGGCGCCGCTGAGGCCGCGGGCAGCTTTACAACCCAGTGCTCAACCGCTGCACCACTGGGGAGGCCCAGAAACTCGCTTTTTTTTTTAGCAAATATTTCTTGGGCAACTTTCTCCATTGATACAAAATGAATTATTCATGTATACTCTTAGCTGTATAGTATTCAAGTGTATGACTATAACATATTCATTTGATTATTCACTATGGATGGACCATAAGGTCATTTCAATATACCGCTATTGCAAATATTGCTGCAAAGATAACTCTGAATTACATAACCATTTTCAAGGACAAGTATATCACTAGGACAAATGCCCAGCAGTAGAATTTCTGGGTCAACTTAATTTTGACAAAAATGATTAAATCCTTCCTTAGATGTAGTGATACTTTGTATTCCTAAGGGTAATATTTGAATGCAAGCTCAAAAGGATTTGATAGGACATTGATCAAATTTTGGAGTCTAAAGCACTAGCAAAGAAGGCTATAAATGGGAAATGAAAGACTATTGAAAATACATTTTGATAATTTGCATCTTTATTTATGACTGATCTAGGTTATCATTCTATTAAGAACAATAATTTACTTGATAATCTATGTAACAATCTTTATTTCACTTGTAGTACAGCTTGGGATATAAAATTCATCTTGAGTTAGCCTCATCTGGGTATTTATGATTTGATTTCCATTCTCTATATGACTATTGTGAATAGATATACTATTTTGAATATATTGTTGAATATTCTCATTTAAAACATTGCATGAAATGCTCTTCAACCAGTTTCATTTTTAGGAGCATTAAATGACGAAATTTTTCACTAGAAATATGTATGTCATTATTATGGGATGAATTTTGTCTCTGTTAAATTCCTATGTTGAAGTCCTTTGCTATAATACTTCAGGATATAAGTCTTTTTGTCGATAGAGTCTTTACAGAAGTAATTGTTATAAACCCACACATCTATGGACAGTGAATCTACCACAAAGGAGGCAAAAGTATACAGTTGAGAAAGGAATGTCTTTTTAACAAATGGCATTAGGAAAACTGGACAGGCACATGCAAAAGAATGAAACTAGATCACCATCTCATACTTTACACAAAAATTAACTGAAAATTGATTAAGGTCATGGATATAAGATCTGAAACTATAAAATACAGCAAAGAAAAAATGGCCCAACCACTCTACAACACCAGCCTCAGAAATGTCTTTGGAGATATGTCTCCAAATTCAAGAAAAAACAAAAGCAGAAGTAAATTAATGGGATTCCATAAAACTAAAAAAGCTTCTGCACAGCAAAAGTAACTATCAGTAAAAAAAAAAAAAGACACCCTACTGAATGGGAGAAAATGTTTGCATATAACACATCTGACAAAGGACTGATATCCAAAATATGTAAAGAATGAAAGCAACTTGACAAAAAGAAAGCAATTAACATAATCAAACAACAGGGAGAAAATGTAAAAAGGACTTCCCCCAAAAAGATATGCAGATGGCCAATATGCACATGAAAATGGTTCATCATCACTTATCATAAGAGAAATGCAAATCAAAACCACAATGAAATGCTATCTCACACCCATGAGAATGGCACAAATAAAATAGATCCAAAATAACAAGCATTGGCAAGAATACAGGGGGAATGAGACCCTACTTGTATACTGTTTGTGAGATTGTGGACTGGTCCACTCCTGTTGGAAAACAGTATGGATGTTTCTCAAAATATTAAAATTAGATCTACCATATGATCCAGCAATTTCACTCATAGGTATCTACCCAAATAATGCAAAAACACTAATTTGAAGGTATACATGTACTCCTATCTTCATTATGGCCCTATTACAAAAGTTTAATTATTGAAACAACCTAAACACTCAAGGACAGAGGAGTGGGTAAAAAAAAAAAAATGTGGTATGAACACACACACACACACACACACACACACACACACACTGGGGTACTACTCACCTATAAAAAAAGAACCCTCAATTACCATTTGTGACAACATAGATGGAACTGGAGAGGAAAATGCTAAGCAAAAAGAGAAAGACAAATAATGGATGGTCTCACTTATATATGGAATATAGAGAAATATAACTAAGGCTCAGTAAAAACCCAACCAATAAAAATCTCCTAATATCTGCCTGTAAAACTGAGGCAATGAGAAGGGAAGTGTGTTAGAGTGGGCGTGGGGGAGAGAGGAGACCCAATGGAGCATGGTGGAGATTTATATAGGCCACTAGTGTTGGGTGTAGTATGAAATATTTATGGAGGTTTGAAAAAAATATAACCCCCAAAACTGTAATCATGTAAACCAAGTTTACCTGAGTAAATGCATTTTTTTAAAGGAGGTGCTTAGGTGACAATGAGATGGGAGCCCTGGAATCAAGTATCTCTTGGGGGCTTTCTCTACATACTTTTGTTATTTATTTTAGTTGAATACTTTCTTTTCATTGATTGTGTAACTAAAATTCACCATTCTAAGAGTTTTAAGTCACTTGCTCATTTTCAAGAACGCTTTCCATATGAAGGGACTAATCTAGAAATGTATGTTTTTCTTCATATTTACTACAGGGTTAATACAGATTAGCATTGATGCATTGTTGGACAAACCATAGTTCAGTTTGTGATATAGTCATTAATATTCAGAGGGACATATTGCAAAGATAGGCATATGTAACTACTAAATATTTATACATTTGTAATTTCTACTTTTTCAGCATTTTCAAATTATGCTACTAATCCAGATAATAAACTGTATATATAACCAATGAGATTTCACCAAACATTAAAATTTAATAGCAAATGTAAACAAATAAATGACTTCACAATTCTAACATAAGTGTCTGTTAATGCTTTAATCATCCTAAAATCTAAATCAATAAAAATACAATCATTAGGGCCTCCCCTGGTGGCGCAGCAGTTGAGCGCTGGGCTGCAAAGCTGCCCGCAGCCTCTGCAGTGCCTGTTCGATCCCCGCCCCCGGAGAGGGTCCCACATGGCGTGACAGACCTCTCCTGCCGTGCCCGCTGCTCCCCTCAGCAGTGTATTTCATCAGTCTGCCTGTTCTGTTCCCCGCTTTGGCTCTGGTGAATTCTCTCACCCTCCCGCGCTTCTGACTGTACCCAGTGCTTGTATAAATAAATAAAGAAATCTTTTTTAAAAAAAATACAATCATTATAATCTGGTCATTACATATTTCTAATAACAGGGAGGCAGAAGATTCTAAATATCTAGATTTAATTTTTTAAGTCTTATTCTATTATTTTTTACTTCAGTTTATTGAAGTCTAACTTGCAAACACAACTGTAAGATATTTAAATTGTACAATGTGATGATTTGATGTTTGTACATACTGTGAAAAGGTTACCACTTTGAAGTTAACTAATGCATCTATAAACTCACAGTTATCCTTTTTAAACCAAATTTCAATTATACAATATATTATCTACGATAGAAACCATTCTAACTATTAGATTCTCAGACCTTATTAATTTTATGACTGAAAGTTTGAACTACTTAGTTATTCTCTCCTAATTTCTCACTTCCTCCGCCATTTTATTTTCTGTTTAAGTTTGACATTTTTATTTATTTGTTTTATTTTTTGGGTTCCTAGATTTACCTGGTAATTTTTTACTCTACAAGGAGGGTTACAGTCACATGGTGGTTGGATTGATGTGACAATTTTGTAATTCATAGCCAAACATGTGAGCGTTATGTAAGAATTCTAAGATGATTTGTATTGAGTCTATTTTTACTTCATTTTTCCCATTTATTAGTTACTTTCCAAATTATTGTTTCTCATATATTGGCTATATTTTGATTATGAAGTAGTCATTTCACCAAAATAATATTGATTTGATTTTCTTATATTTATAGCAAGCCTATTATGTCTTTTCTTCACTATAAACAGATAAAGCCAATTTTGCAGCTACTGCTCTGAGTAGGGGATGATCTGCGTTAATTAATCTGAAGACTTCAGACTATTTGGTTCATTAATATTGCAACATTTTTTTCATAAATTAAATACAGCTTCAATATTGACATATCCCTATTTATTTCTATTAGCAATAAATCACTGATTTGCATGTTTCATAGTCATATATAATAATTCAAAAATAAATATAACATTTCTATAACATGCAGGACACTGTGCTATGTGTAATGGAATACCTCAAAGATAATCCTTCTACCTCCCATAGTCATTATTCTTTAGATGGAAGGCAATGCACATACATAAATAATTTTAATGCAAGGCAGGGTATAATATGGGCCATTAGAGAAGTCTAGATAAATCACAGTGGTTTTTTTATGGAGGAGATGCATTATATCTGACCAGAGGGATCTAAGACAATTACTCAAGAAGGAAGCATTTGAATAATATGTTGAAGTATGGACGGTAACCTATATACATATATATGTACTGGAGAGAAAAAAAATTCTAGGCCAAAGATATAATATGTATGGAAGTATAGAAAGAACATGTAGATGGACCTTCTGATGGCAGACAACAAACTTTTTGGAGAACATATGGGCTGCCTTCATTCATTCATTCAATCAGCACTATTTTTTAATGACTTTTTTATTGAGATCATTGTAATAGCTTTATAGTACAGAGAGATCCATTCTACGCTTTGAACAGTTTCTCCCAATAGTGAAATTTTACAAACTATGATATAGTAAACCTGAATATTGACATTGATACAATACAACCTGTCAATCTTTTTTAAACTTCCCCAGTTTTTCTTGTCTCATTTTTTGTATTTTGTGTATTCAGTTATAAACAGTCCAAATACTGAGCATTTAGTTTCAATAATATAAAATCCCTTACTATAGCCAATTTATATCCACACTGACTTCTTCCCACCTTCAACTCCTGACAATCACTTCAAAATTCTATACATGGATATTCAGAGTAGAACTATACATAAAGATAAAAGGTGTGCAGAAGCCCAAGGCCCATCAACTAATATATGGACAAGCAAATGTAGAATATTATTCAATCATAAAAACGAATGAAGTACTGATTCATGTTATAACATGAATGAAACTTAAACACATGCTAAACAAAAAGAAACCAATTTCAAGAGCAACGTATTGTATGGTTGCATTTATATGAAATCTACACAACAGGCAAATCCATAGATGCAAAGTTGGTTGGCAGGGGCTGGCAAGAGGGAGAAATGATGTTCAATAAACTTTTACCAGACCTTTACATAAATCAGAATGTGTTAGGCACAGGGCTACTCAAAATAGATAAAATCTTTGCACTTGATCAGTTTCTTTAGTAATCATTATGTGCCAAGTAAGCTCAGAGTACCTTGCTAATCTCAATTACTTTAATCTTCATAACACAGTATGAGGTGGGTAATATTGTTATCTCCATTTTATAGGTGGAGAAGCTAATGCATAGAGAAGATAAGAACCTTGATCATTTTACTTAGCTAATAAGTGGCAGATCTAGGAATCTTCCCTGAATCTGTGTTCTACATTATATTCTGCTATATGATAAGGCAGCTAGAAGATTAGTCTCTACTGCTAAGTGCAGACAGACTGACTGGCCTTGAATGATAAGCTAAGAAGTTTGACAAAATCAAAACTAATTTTAAAAGATCATTCTGGCAGCTGTGAATATGATTGATTGGAACAGTGAGTGTGTAGCTATCACTTTACACTAGATGATAAATGATAAAGTTTTGACTTAGGTTGGTGACTGTGATATTACACAGAAGGGAATTTATAGATCTAGAATTAGCAGGAATTGGATAAGAGTACAGGAGTAAAATAAAATGGCAGTAACATTAGTCAGGACTGTGCAAATTAGAAGTGACAGGAAGCCAACTCAAACTTGTTTAAAAATGAGAATTTATTGGTTCATATATTTGAATCAAGATATTCTGTCTTCTGCTGTTTTTCACATGGATTCATATTCAGGCAAGGTCCATATATATGACTATGAAGACAGCTCTTCTCCTTAGGCTAGAAATTTTCACCAAAGGGAGAATCTTTCCATATGTTACAGTCACAAAACAGGGAATGATTCTTAATGTTGCAGTTTAAGCTAGTTTTCCATCCTGGGACTTGGATTTTGGATTAACCCCTTTTGAATCCTTTTCACTATGAATCAGAAAAGAAGGGTTTCGCACAAAGAAGGTGGCTCACAATCCTTCATAAATGAAAGTATGAGAATGACTTTATCAGAAATAAGTCATATGGAAAATGGTCAACCATAAGTTTGAGAATTAAAAGAACAGTCGTTCAGAGACATATTGAATATAAATGCTAGCAGTACACTTGGATAGAAATGACTGGTGAAGAGTTTGAAACTATTAAACTTTGAATTAAGAAAAAGGTGAATGCTACATGTAAAATATTATAAGTGAAGTGAGTAGGGAAATGGTTATTATAACTGTGAACTTCTCAGGAGATTAAGAAAATGATTGTGGGTTTCCCTAGTAGTGCAGTGGGTTAGGTTTCAGCACAATGAAGCTATCAACAGCCACTGCAGCACAAGTTTGATCCCCAGCCAGGGAGCAACCCACATGGTGCAGCAGACCTCTCCTGTCTCACCTGCTGCTTCCCTCAGCGATGTATTTCAGTCAATGTGCCTATTCTGTTCCCCACTCTAGCTCTGTGGGGTGAGTCCTCTCACCCTCCTGCACCTCTGGCCTGCACCCAAGTTCTTATATGCATAAATAAATAAATCTTTAAAAAAAAAAGTGATTGTCACAGATATATCGTAAAACCAAAGTCAAATACTATCTTTGAGACCAAGAGCTAAGCATTAAGAAGAAAGATTGACTACCAGGAAGAAAGTAACACAACAAGATCACTGGAAGGCTGATAAAGATCATTTGGTCTAGATAAACATCAGTGGTGATATTGAAGAGAACAACTTTAGGTGACACAAAAGCACGCTGTGATTAATTAAAGAATAAATAACAGCCTGAAATTCCTAGCTAGTTGTAATGTGACCATGAGTAAAAACCTAGAATATCTATGGTTTATTTGCTTATGTTTAAAATCAAGATTATAATAGTAATTATATCTTGTTGATAGATATAGTATATATAGTTATATGTTACATATATAATAGAGTTGTTACATATATAAGAGATGATGTTAAAAAATATAAGAGGTGTTAACATAGTGTCTAGCAATTTACAAGATTTCAATAGCTTTATGTATGTAAATGACATAATGGGTAAGGTAGATGTGACAGCAGCAAACATTTGCAGACACATGAAACAAGTTAAAGGTGGTCATAAATTCTTTGAAATCACTCCTATTAAAAGCTATATCATAATGGTTCCCACTTCTCAGAATGTTTGCCCTGGAGATGTTTTACACCCAGCATGTAAAAAATCAAATTATCCTAAAATTGCCATCTTGAGGAAACCCTTACTAGCCATAAGAACTTTCAAAGAAGGAGATGCCAGATGAGAAATGTGTGTGTAGATGATTTCTCATAACTCCATCCCCAGTCACCACCCCACTAAAACTACATGAGAGACCCTGTGCGAAATTTTTCTATTAGCACTCAATCCATAGAACTATGAGTCGTCATAATAAATTATTATTTGAAGTCAATCTTGTTTATTTCATGCAGCAGATAAGGAGAACAAACTTCATATTTTGTAATTACAGAGTCTAGGGAAAAAGTTGTTGAAATTTTTTGGTTGTAGATCTGAGATTCACAGAGACTGATGATTTATATTCCAAAGAGAGAGAAACTAATGCAAGAAGAAAGACATCACATAGTAAATGTAATAAAGACCTGGGAGAGACAACAGAAGATCTCCTCCAGATCCCAAAGGAAAAAGCTTACCTTGGCAAGCTGTATGAGAACCTCTTCCTCTGAGAAGTAAATGAGACTAGTTAGAGCAAAGTTTGAGTAAGAAACATGACGGTACCCATAAGACATTGTCTTCACTCATTTTAGACTCATATCCCAAAAACTGTGTCACTGAATTTTTTAAAGTTCTAGAGCTTCCTGAGGCTGCTGCTATCTCTTTCTGCACTCCAGTAATTGTAATTGTAACAAGGTCAAAACTGAGGGGCTTAATTCATAGTAGGATTTTGGTTACTTAGTGCCAGACTTATTTTTGACCCATGGAGTCTGGCTACTGCTATCATTACCTTTTACTTTAGGGCACAAAAAATTATAAGCTGTAGCACTTAAAGATTCCTTTGACATAGATATTTCATTGCTTTTTGCTCAGGTGAAATGGAAAAAAGTAGATATGGAATGGTGCTTTGGCAGAACTGCCAATTTATCTTTTGCAGTGCATGCCATGTAAACACTTCTAACTTAATGCACTGCACATGCATCACCCTTGAGTGTTCAGTTTTATTGCTGCAGAAGTAATTTCCGAAGGTCATCTTATAATAGATGAGAACTTGAAGGTTCATGCAATTTATGTTCATTTTAGATAAAATTGTACAACATTTAGGAACTATCAACTTTCATTCTCTAAATGTTTGATTTCATAATTTTAAAGATAAAATATGCTATCAGGCTTTTAAGAGCATATACCCTTGCTGTGAAAAATCATAATCAAATATGGGTTGAAAAATGTAAACTCCTCTACTTAGTTTTCTTTAACAGATTTTAATTCATCTTGGTCACACTGCAGTAGAATTAAGGAGAGGCTAAAAACAGGACACTTCGGGAGATGTAAAAATTGCAGGAAAGAATTAAACAAATTTTAAAATGTAATGCTGTCTTTAAATAACATATACAGTAGATATGTTACATAAAACTTCTTGCAGTGCTTCACAGATATTTGTTAAGGTATAGCTTCTATGCATATGCATTTTGGTTTCATACAAATTGTTGGTTCTTTGCTATTCTTGTGTTTTGAGTCATACTTCCAAAGTCACTGACCCCTTTTAACCCCACTGGCTGCAATGATAGCCAGTCTTCCATTGGGATTTCACAGTCCCATCTTTTCCCATCACTTGACATTCCCTCTTCACTATATATTTCTTCCCAGCCTATAAAAAGGCATTTTTCACACCCTCAGAAAATGTACACAAGACAAAAGTCAGATAAATTGTTTGGTGCTGCCTTTCTCTGTGCATACTGCCTTCACTTCATCCATATGCAGCCTCAATACCTAAAGGAAATTTTTGTTGCCCATTTCAAGATTTCTGATCTACTTTTCTTCCCAAAAGGATCTAATTTGTACTTTTCCTAATGCATGTAAATTGTCTTTGCACTGGAAATGATTAAAAGGGATAAAATGACTCCCAAATCTATGTGTCTTTTTCCAACTCAACCTTCCAGACTTCTCTGAATCCAACTTACCACCTGGGTTATAAGACATTCTTTTTTTTCTTTGATCTTTCACTTATTATTTATACCATAAGAAGTTGGTGTTCTGTGTATCACACCTTTGTGTGTATTTCCTTTTATGAATTCCCAGTTTCCACAGAGAATCTCAGAAGTTGGATAGCCTGCCTCATATAAAATGAGTAAGTGAATGATGGATATAACTCCCGATCCACATGCAGGTGGTGCCTTTGCAGTCAAAACTCTCATAGGTAGATCCAGTTCTAAATGCATTGACATAATCACAATCTACTAAATATAACCTGGAAGAATACAAGAAATATTTTCTGTGTCCTCACAGTTATGATAGATTAACTAGCTTAATTTTTATATTGTATTTTTTAAACTTTCAAGGTAATATGTAAACTTTAAAGTTACAGGAAACACACACACCAACACATACGTGTTATACTGTTATACAATAATTTAATGAAATATAATGATGCATTGGAAAAGGTAGAAAAATGAAGATACTTTCTTATATTCTATGTTGGCATTAAAATGATCAGTATCCTATTAAATTGATGAAAGCTATGCTGAATCATTAACAGGATTATAAGATTATTATGGTTTTTTTTTTCCTGTTGGTGAACTTTTTTTGTTTTTTATTAAACATCCTTGTTTATCTTTGTAATAGAGATTTCTCCCCTCAGATGTGGTCACAATAGTTTTCCCCCCAACAAAGAGCCCACAGTCCTCTACCATACTCCAACCCGCTCTCCTACCTATGCTGTTTTCTGTTCTCTACTCTCCCCATCTCCATCACTGACCCCTCACCCCAGTGTCTTAGATCTGTTTTCTGCTTTCAGAAGCCAGTCTTAAAGTTGTCTTTTACTAATCCTTTGTTTGGTTTCTTTAGATTCCTCATATAAGTGAAACAATCTAGTATTTGTCTTTCTCTTTCTGGCTCACTTTACTTGGAATCATCTCTTTGAGTTCCATCCATGTAGCCACAAGTTATATGAGTTGATCTTTTTTGATGACTGATTATTATTGCATTGTGTATATATACCACATTTTCTTTCTTTTTCTTTTTTTTTTAAAGATTTATTTATGGATATAAGAACTGGGGTACAGGCCAGAGGTGCGAGAGGTGAGAGGATCCACCAGAGACAGAGTGGGGAACAGAACAGGTAGACTGACTGAAATACACTGCTGAGGGGAGCAGCAGATGAGACAGGAAAGGTCTGCTGCGCCATGTGGGTAGCTCCCTGGCCAGGGATCGAACTCAAGTTGTAGAGGCTGAGGAGAGCTTCACAGTGCTGTGCCTAACCCCTTGCACCACCAGGGAAGCCCTATACCACATTTTCTTGATCTATTCATCTGTTCTGGGGCACTTAGATTGTTTCCATATCTTGGCTATTGTAGTAGTGCTGCCATAAACTTAGACGTGTGTAGGTTTCCTTCTGAATTAGTGTTTTTGTGCTCTTTGGATAAAAACCTACAATTGGAATTGCTGGATCATATGGTAGATCCATTTTTAGTCTGTTGAGGAATCTCCACACTTCCTTTGGCAGAGGCTGGGTCAGTATAAATTTCCACCAACGGGATGATAGGGTCTTTTTCTCTTCACCCTAGACAACACTTGTAATTTGTGTTTTGTTCTGTTCTGTTTTGTTTTGTTTTTTCATGGGCCTTTCTCACAGGTGTGAGATGGATCTTATTGTGGTTTCTATTTGTATTTCCCTGATGATAAGAGATAATGATCATTTTTCATATGTCTGTTTGCCATCTGCCTGTCTCCTTTGGAGAAGTGCCTATTTAGCTCTTCTGCCCATTTTTTAATTGGGTTGTTATCTTTTTGTTGAGTTGTATAAGCTCTTTGTAGACCTTTGCTATCAATCCATTATAAGTTACATGGTGTGCAAATATTTTCTTCCATTCAGCAGGGTGTTTCTTTGTTTCAGTTATGTTCTCTTTCCCTGTATAGAAGCTTTTCATTTGATATCATCCCACTGGTTTATTGTCTCCTTTGTTTTCCTTGCTGCCACAAAGATGTTTCTGAATTTATGCCATGGACTGTTTTGACTATGATTTCTTCCATGTATTTTATGGCTTCAAGTTTTACATCCAAGTCTGTAAGATATTCTTTTTTTTTAATTTATATGTATTTATATCATTTTTCATTTTTTATCATGATTGCTTTCTTTTCTCAGGCGTAGTCCCCATAGAATTTCCATCACTAGTTCACCCGTGCACCATCACCATAGTCTCTTGTGCTCTTTCCTCTCTTGTTTTGATCCCTCTCCCTCCCCTGAAGAATGTCTCTGATTTATAGTTGTCTGTTTATTTTTGTTTTGGTTTGTTATGTTTTTATTGGTTTTTTTCCCCTAATGACTTACTTGTTTCCCCTATATTCCTCCTATAAGTGAAACCATCCAATATATTTCTTTTTCCTTCTGACTGATTTCACTGAGCATAATCCCTTCTAGCCCCATCCATGTTGCTGTGAATGGCATGAGTTATCTTTTTTGATTACTGAATAGTATTCCATGGTGTACATATACCACATCTTCTTGATATAGTCATTTATTTTCAGGCATTTGGGTTGTTTCCAAGTCTTATCTATTATGAATAGTGCTGCAATAAACATAGGGGCACAGGTACTCTTTTGAATTAATGTTTTGTGTCCTTTGGGTATATCCCTAGTAGTGGAATTTCTGGGTCATATGGAAGCTCCATTTGTAGTAGGCCGAGGAACCTCCATGCAGCTTTCCATAGTGGTTGGACCAGTTTGCATTCCCAACAGCACTGTAGGAGAAATATTCTTAATGACTTCTGTTCCTACTCCACTCATCATGTTTCTATTTATTCCTTAAATGTTTTCCCTCTACTCTTACGCACATATATATGCAGTTTTATCCTCAGGTCTTTTCTTCCTTTCTTATTCACCTTCCACCTTGGTGATCTCATTAACTCCTATGGTGTAAGCTAACATACATAACCTAGATATTACCTGAACCTGTTCCTTAAACTCCATTTGTTACTTGAATATTTCTAGAGACCTCATGTCAAATTGAATTATTGTCCATTTCTGTTTTCTCACTTCTCAAACTCTATCTTCTTCCTCTATATATTTTCTGTTACTGGACCATCAATTTAATTAACTTAGTAGCTAGAAATCTAGGTGTTAGTATTTGAAGCGTATTGTTTTTATCAACAATAAGTATTTGAAGCTTATTTGTTTGAAAATACAAAAACAACATTTAACATGGTTCAAATTAGTAGTTTTCCTAATCCAATCAGTTGCAGATTACATTAATTTATCTCTAAATTCCCCCATTCTCTATTTTCAACTTCCACTGTCTTAAATCAGATCTTCTAAATTATATGGATGTAAAAGTATCATAACTAATCCAATGTGTCTATTTGCTTGTGTTTTAAGAGATTTCCAAATATTGATATTAGATTGTCTTTAAGAAAAAAGTTGTGTAGACACAAGACCCATGATATTAAAATATATCAAAGAAAACAATGGTGATATATTTCATGACATTGGTGATAAATACGCTTTTGGAGATTTGACCCCTATGGCAAGGGAAATAAAAGTTAAAATAAACATTGGGATTATCCAAATTTAACAGTTTTTATATATCAAGGAAAAATATAATTATATTAAAAAGACATCCCGGTGATTACTTCAACAGCACATACAGAGAACAATACAGAAAAGATTAGTATGGCTTCTGTACAAGATGACATGCAAATTTGTGAAGATTTTCATATTAAAAAAATGAGGGACTCCTTAGTGGCAGAAGGGGTTAAGTTTCTGCACTATGAAGCTATCCACAGCCACTGCATTAGGAGTTCGATCCCTGGCCAAGTTGCTAACCCACATGACACAGTAGACCTCTCCTGTCTTCCCTGCTGCTCCCCTCAGCAATGTATTTCAGTCAACCCACCTGTTCTTTTCCCCACTCTGTCTCTGGTGAATCCTCTTACCCCCCCATTCCTCTGGCCTGTACCCCAGTTCTTGTGTGCATAAATAAATAAATCTTTTAAAAAATGATATCCTCTTGAATGGGAGAAAATTCACAAATTAGACAAAAAGCAGTTAATATCCAATATATATACAAAAGACTTCTTCAATTTAACAACAAATAACCAAATAACCCAACTGATCTCAATAGAGAATTCATCGAAGAAGATATTTAAAAAGCCAATAGATATATGGAAAAAGTTTCATAATTGCTTTTAATAATGGAGATTCAGATTAAAACCGCAATAAGATGTTAGTTCACAACTCTGACAATGGCACATATTAAAAAGACCCCAAAAATAAGCTCTGGTGAGGATAGGAAGAAAGAGGAATCTTTTTGCATTGTTGTTGAGAATGTAAAATGATACAGCCATTTTGAAATACCATATAACCCAGCAATCCCATTTTTGGACATCAATTCAAAGAATATACAAACATCAACTTAAAAAGATTGTATGCTCTTCAGCTTTGCGCAGTGGCAGTACCGTAGCCAATGAGGTTTATTCAAGGTGCGATTATTGCTAATTGATTATTGCTAATTGAAAAGATTGTATGCTCTTCAATGTTTACTGCAACAGTATTGTAAAGCTAAGACATCAAAACAACTTCATAGTCCACTAACAGAGGATTTGACTACGAAGATGTGTTATAGCCACACAATGAAATATTTGTCAGGCATAAGGAAAATGGAAGTGTTCCATTTACTGAAAAAAGAAAGGACCTTGGGAGAATTATACAAAATAAAACATCAGAATGCCAAGGACATGTTAGATGTTTACATATTGGACCATTCAAAAAAGCAAAATATTTATAAAAGCTATGGAACACCAATGAAGGGCGGTTTCTGAGGTTAAAAGGGAGAGAGGTAGGAAAACATGTCCAATGGGTATAAGGGATAGTGGTAGAAAAGGAAAACAAAATAGAGTGTGAACAGATCCCCTGTCACTTGCTTATACCTACATGAAAATACTTATTTTTAGTATTATAGCATTCTTTTCTAGATAACAATCACATCTTTGACATTAGCCATCCCCCCTGCTCCTCCACCAGACCTGGTCCCATCTAGACATCCTATGGCTAAATTCGCATGAGTGGCTTGCTAACTCAGGAGCAGGCTTTACCTTTTAATGCTTCACGTTGTAATTATAATGTCTCCCTCACCTTTTCCCATTTTAGGATATGCCACTCATTCTATAAATGTCGTATGTTCTATGAGATTTTCCTTGATGTCCTTACTACCTATTTCTTTAACATCAGAACGAGTTGTTCCTTTTCTGTATATTGAGTTCTATTATAGAAACAATAACATTGTATTAATTATAGGCCTTTATCTATTTGAATCCCCTCCTGCATTTTTGAGGATATATTAAGTAGTGAATGAATAGATGAATTAATTTATTGGAATGTGAGGTTCTGTCTGTGCCTCAGTTTTGTTCATTTCCAAATGCAATGGACTTGTAAGTCAGCTTTATCTTGACTAGTCTCTCATTGATGACATTGAGGAGATCTGCAAGTCTCCCAAAAAGAGAGTCACTAACTCCTATTCAGGTGTATTCAGGTGTGTCAACTTTTAGAAATCATGAAAAAAATAACTTTCTACTCTTTTGCAATTTTCTAAGTGTTTCTCTAAATATAAATTCACCTGCTTTTGCAAAAACTCTGTAAAAGAGGAAGTTCACATGAAGACATTCAGATGTAAAGGATTTGCTTAAGGGTAAAAAAGAAAACAAAAAGGGACAAATTAAAATGCTATTTAAGATTTCAAAAGAAAGCCTGCTGTTTGTTCTCTGAATTCAGATCACTTGGCTTTAAGTTCCAGTTCTCCCACTTAGTAGCCCTGTGCCAACTTTCATCACCTGAAACTAGGATGATATTGACATCTACCTCTGAGATTACTTGCAAAGGAAAATGAACTTAATATATACTCTGTTCTTAGCATGATACTAGCCATATTATCACTATTCTAAAAATGGTAGTTATTATTATACTATTGAACCTTTTACAAAAAAGAGAGACTAGACCGGTATCATAGCCAGAGCTGTCTCTCTCAACAACTAATTTAAGAGACTAAGTTCAAAATAGTATGTGAGTTAGACAGTATCACAGAAGATAACATAAGGAAAGTCCTGTGAATGCATGGTTAAAAGACTAATCATATTATTAGCTAATCATAATGTATATTTATGAGACTCTGACGCAAGACTGAGAGGGATACCCCCATGGTCATATGTTGAAGCCCTAACCCTTGGTAGTACCTCAGAATATGATAAAATTTGGAGATAGGACGTTTGAGAAGTGATTAAGTTAAATGGAACTGTTAGGGTAGGCACTTATCCAATCTATGGTCTTGTAAGTAAAGGAAATTTGGACATAGAAAAGTATATCAAGAATGCCTAGACAGAGAGGAAAGACCATGTGAGGACACATTAAAAAAGTGGTCATCTGTGAGCCATGGAGAAGCCTTACAAGAAACTGATTCTGGATAACTGTAAGAAAAATATATTTTGTTCTTCAAACCTCACAGTCTGAACCTGTTTTGTTGTGGCAACCCTCACTCACTAATACAGAGATACTCTTTATTAACCATTCTGAAACTGGATCTCTGCAACATAAGCTGCCTGAACCCTGAGGCCTGCACACTTAGTTGACACTGCTATCCCCAACATGCCCAGCCTGTGGGCCCACTGGTGCAGGCTTCTATGAAAGCAGCAGTGGTGGCAGGCATTTTACCACCCACCACCTCCAGTGTAAGTGGCCCCGCTAGGGCTCCAATGGCCAACAAAGCCACTCTGAAGATGGCGGCAGCAGAAACAGTGACAGTAGTTTCTTTAGCATCAGGTCTGAAGTGAGCCCTCCCCTATGTTAGCTAGGTTTGAGCGCCGGAGCCCTTGTGCCTCCTGTGGTGTCTATGTGAGCAGCAGTGGCTGACTTTTCCCTACCTTGAGACCCCTAGTACAATTGGGCCTGCTGGGCTCCAGAAGCTGGCTCAGAATGCACTGCCTTTGGGCAGTGCCCAGGCTGCTCTAAAAACAGCTGACAGGAGGCAGCAGAGCATGGATACCCCACCCTGCACCTCCAGGACATGCTGCCTCATCAGTGCTGTCTCCTCTGTCAGCTGCATGACTCCTGGTTTGTCCCTGTGGAGGAGTATTGGCCTTCTTTGGACCTGCAGGTAGTAGAGGCCTGTGGAGTGCCTCACCAACATGGTGGGCAACCACTGGAACCCACACTGCAAGAGCTGGAACCCTGTCCAGTGCAGTTGCAGCCCCCAGACCACATTGTTACACCTGGCCTAGCTGAAAGTCAGTGTGCCTGTAGCCTCCCCTAAGCTCCAGATGTGGCTTCCTGGAGCACAATGGAAAAGCCTTCCCTGACCTCAGTGAGAGTCAGGTCCTGGGCAGGTGGGGGGGAGTTTCCATTTGTATTAGGCACCAGGATCCTAAATGGACCGATTGGGTTTGAGCTCTCCAGCTGTCAGTAAAAGGTTTGAGATAAAAAATTATGTGGATCAAAAATTCAGCAAGCTGACTGCTTCATGGCACCAATCAATCCCTTAGGATGCAAAAATAGTCCAATCAGCCTTGTAGGGTGGGAAACCTGAGGAGGATATGAGGCAGAACAGGAGCCAATGCTGAAGTGAGAAGGATTCATCCAAAGTGAGAAAAATGAAGCAGATGACTTCCACAGGACTCAGTAGACCTCTGCAGACCTCCATAGACCTCCCCTAAAACCTAGCTGTTGCACCTGCCTCAAGACCTGCCTCTGAAATCACTTGCAAGGAGAAATGTCACCAACCTGGTGTCTCAACAAGCTGTTAGCTATTGGTTTACACTGATAGCTCACAAAGAGCTGTAACACTGGTGTGTCTAATGCCACCTCCTGGTAACAAGTGGTGACTGGTACTACTCCCCAGTGCTGACCAGTACTGCTATCAGGTGACTGGTACTCTCTGTCCTGCCACCTTTGAGAGGCACCCACTGCTTCTGATCATCTGGCACCACCTCTAGGTGCTGTTGCCTCCATTGCTGTTCGTGCTGGCTTCTAGGCTTCTAGAGCTCTCCAGCCGGGCCTTTGGACTGTTGCTGTGGGGTTGCTGCAATGTTACTTCAGTGGCCTCACCTGTGAGCACCTCCTGCTGTCACCAGAATTTGGATCCTGGTTCACTGTTTACTTGTATGCTGCCAACTCCAGGCCTTTGTTGATGGAACAGAGCAGTCTTGCATGAGTGACTTTTGTTTGTGACTACAGGACACTGGGGTGAGACAGATGGCCACTTGGGGCCTTAGAAACTGTTTTTCCAATCTCCTGTTTTTTTAAATAAACCCCATTGTTGCTGTTCCCTGAGCCTGAGTGATCTTGCAATTGTCAGCATGTAGGTGAGACCCCATAGACAGTGATCTGCCCCCCACCTTGGCACTGTCTATGGCAATGTTCTAACTTCACAGTTTATTCAGGTAAAAACAGAGATATAAAGAGACTGAGTAAGTTTCTTTAGATCCCACAGATTCTGCCAGGATATAAATGTGACTATTTCTATCTTAGGAATAGATTTTGTGCTATTGTGTTAAATTAATTAAAATATGATAGGAAATTACAAATAGAATTGGTTAGTCCTTGGACTAACTATGGAAAAGAGTTAGTCCTTATTACAATCTTGTTTTACTCCAGAAGATACTCAGTTTTTCTGGATTAAGCTTCAATCACTGGATTTCTCTCTGTTAATTAACTTTATTTTTTTAAAGATTTTTATTTATGCATACAAGAACTGGGTATAGGTCAGAGGTGCAGAGGGTGAGAGGATTCACCAGAGACAGAGTGGGGAGTAGAACAGGCAGATCTACTGAAATGCACTGCTGAGGGGAGCAGTGGGCTAGGCAGGAAAGGTCTGATGCACCATGTAGTTTAGCTCCTTGGCCAGGGATGGAACTCATACCTTGGTGGCTGGCGATAGATTGATAGTGTTAGACTTAACCCCTGAGCCACCAAGGAGGCCTCTACTAATAAACTTTAGAAGCAGTTTCCCTAAACTTTTGGAGATTTTCATGAACAATTAGGCCTCTTACTATATGTTAATATTCTAGGTCAAGTCTATGTAAGCTATACCAGGGTCAATAATATCAAAGATTTATGACAGAATAATCAAAATTTTAAATAATTATCATTATTAGAACATTGCATCAACGTAGCATTGTTAACTCCCTGAAAATTCTTTAATTTCTCATTTTTAAGGATTTATAAGGAAAAGTCA
Source organism: Talpa europaea (assembly GCF_964194135.1). Classification (NCBI taxonomy): domain Eukaryota; kingdom Metazoa; phylum Chordata; class Mammalia; order Eulipotyphla; family Talpidae; genus Talpa; species Talpa europaea. The sequence goes on along the minus strand of NC_140070.1, from coordinate 123,429,959 downwards.
TTTTTTTTCAAACTAAGGTATAATCCAACTTTCTTAGTCATTTAAAGAGAGAAATAAAAACTTCAATAAAAATATGCATTTTTTTTTTTTACAATTTTTTTTGTCATATGAAAAACCAAGGGCAGAAGATTTAGAAGAATTAATGGTTGTGCCACTGTAGTAAAACATGCTTTTGAATCGGGCTGAATTACCGTACAGTTTTCTTGAGAGGATCAGTAGTCTTTCAAATGAGATATTATCTGTGGACACTTTATGAAAAATATAGTGCCTGCCTCTGCATATTCTTCTGCTTTGAACAGTTTTCCTGGGTGAGATCTGAGAGGGGTTGGCCAGCAGAAGTGAACAATTTGCCTTTGTTTTTGCATTCTTTCAAATTTAAAGATATTGTCTAGTTTGCCGAGTTCATCTTTTGTTCACACTTCCCTGTTTGCCTTGCAAAGTGAAAGAACATATTCAGAAGCAACTTTACAAGAAACTGCTTTAAAATATACATGTATTGAACACACTGTTCTGAGCTCAGTGTTGTGTCCTAGTTCCACATGTTTATTATTTCATTTTTTCCTGGAAGTTGGAAACTAATCTTATAGTACACAATCACAGCTCACCCACTTACTAGTTTAATAAATACTATTAATGGAACTTGGTTGTTACAGGTACAATCTTAGAGCTTAATAAGAATAAGATAAATTTTAAAGGAAACCACAGTCTACATCCAACTTGTTCAATAGTGTAGCGATTAATTATATGTGAATTTTGAAGTTCAAAATTAGTGAAAATTAATTAAAATTAAGAATTCAATTTCTACGTAACATAGTCACTTTTCTAATGTTTTGTAACCATATGTGGCAATGGTTTCCTGTCCCACTAGAGAGGGTAGAAGAATATGTTCATTGTTGCCAACATTTCTGTTTCAATCTAGATATTAGCATATTCCAATGATTTGCATATCTGATAAAGTATAATTCTGTTCACAATAGGCAATAAAAGGCAATCCACCTATTTTTGCCATGGTGGAAGAAAATTGATGAATATGGATAAAAGAGGAACAACTTCTATTTCAATTCTCTTGTCAAGGAGGGAAATCTGATTTAAATGGAAACTAAAGATGTCAAGGTCACACTACAATAGCCATTGGAGTGAGAGCCTGGATCCCCAGGGCTTCAGGGAGAGTGACATTAGTGGCCAACACAGTTACAGAATGAAACAGTGTTACTAGGGTATTTCCAAGGTCCTAGAGTTCTGTCAGTGTTAGTGGAGAAACTTATAAAAGGTGTTCACATGCCACCATCCAAAAGGGTGAAAGCATCAAAAAAATGCAAATACAGGAGAAAGCTAGCCCTAATAACTACATGAGAGCAGTGATTCAACCTCAGAACTCTTCAGATGTATTTCATTGAACAGATACACCTTCCTGTTCCTTCTAAATGTATTGATCATAATAATTCACAATGAAACTACCATGTCACACTTTTTCAGAAATAAGGCAACTTTAGGTTGTGTGGGCTCATGGTTAAGAGTCAGCAGCATGATAATCGAATGCTTAGTCTGGGACACTGTTGTAATACAAGTAATTTCTTAATAAGCAGTTGTCGTTATTTGCTTCTCATACTCTTCTGATTGCACATCTATGAATTCATTACTTGAAGATTTAAGTGGTAAGTTATGTTCCTCAGAAAATGAACATTATCTCTAATATGGGAACATTATCGCTAATATACAGGTTTATTAGCATTCATAAGCTATTAACTATACCATAATGAAAGAAAAAATGGTTATCTTCATTCTAAAAATGTAGGGAATGCAATCAAATTATTCATATTCTTTCTTTTCTGAGTGAGTACAAAAGGGAATTCAGGGGACATTATACACGGATACTGGATCATTAAACACTGCGTTTATAACCCAGTAAGTCTCATGCAGCTATCAACTTTTAGTTTTTGATCCTGTACCTTACCTGGTTGTTTATGATGGGAATATGTGCACAGTTCAGGTCGGGGGGAGGCAGACATGAAGTGCAGGGTTCAAGGGTTGATTTCTAGTATAAGCAATTAGGAATGTGTTGTTTTTGCAAAAGCACAGATTCTAAAAGAAAATTGAGTGAAAATGTGTCAAAGAAACAAATAGAGTCCATAACACTAACTGAGAGGCAAGATCAAAGATAAATGAAAAGGAGTAAAATTCAATAAAAATGAGAATTAGAGTTAGTACTGAAAGGAGTAGGAAATATTGTAAATATTAGTTCTATATATGTAGACAGATGCCAGCAGTTGAGGTTTGGATAATTTCTAAGAAAGATTTTTCTTGACTGTATACTCTATATAAAATAGTATTTTCGGGCCTCCCCAGTGGCGCAGCGGTTGAGCGCTGGGTTGCGAAGCTGCCCGCGGCCTCTGCGGCGCCGGTTCGATCCCCGGCTGCTCCCCGGCCACCGGAGGAGGGTCCCACATGGTGCGCAGACCTCTCCTGCCGCCCACTGCTCCCCTCAGCAGTGTACTTCGGTCTTTCTGCCTGCTCTGCTCCCTGCTCTGGCTCTGGTGAATTCTCTCACCCTCCTGCGCTCCTGACTGTACCCAGTGCATGTATAAACAAAAACAAAACAAACAAACAAATAAATAAAAATAAAACATGCCTCTATAAAATAGTATTTTCATTAGAAATACAAAACTGAATAATCTGTGGTTATCACGTAGATGAGAGAGAGAGAGGAAGGAAGTCAAGGAGGGAGGGAGAGAGGAAGGAGATAGATAAGTAGATACAGAAAGACAGACAGACATGGATATATAGATACATCTAAGTCCCAGCTCCAACAGGTTCTAAGACAGTAACACGTACTTGGTTTAATACTACAGAGCTGTCTCTATTTAAATCATGACTTCTCTACCTGACTCTTACAGAACAATCAAGTGATTCAATCCTTGTCATAATATTTGATCTATTTTCTTTTCTTCAGACCATGTGGATTCACTTTTTCTTTTTGTGGATTTGTAGAAAGCAAGAGAAGCATTGCCAACATCTTGTCATGTTAAAAAAAAAATAGACTGTAAATTAAAGTTGTAAAACTTTGTCGCCACAGAAATAGCTAATATCAGAGACTGGTGTCTCTGTTTATGGGGATTTCAGTAGAGTCCTGCTTCTCATCATTTCTCCACAAGCTTTGAGAGACTAACAGTCTGTTATCAGTATGGATCCAAGAAAGAAAATTCAGAGATTACTGTTTTGCTAGGATCAAAATCGTGTGGTGTTTGATCCTAGCAATTATTGATTTAAGTCGGTTCAATATTATGTGTGAACTGGAAGGAAGGGCATTCTATTGCACATCATTTGGCTGCAAGCAACAAAAGACAATTCTGACTCATTTCAGTAAATGTAAGCTTACTAACAAAATATGAACTGCCCAGAGAATCTGTTGGAAGGCTGAAGGACCCAACTAGGAACAGGGCAGAAATTAAAGAAAGCTGTATATCAAATAAGCAGGCTATTAAAATCCATTGAGACAGCCTGGTGGACCACAGACTCTGGCACTGGTGCCCCTGGATTTGTCTACCTATGTCTCTTTATTGCTGCTGTGAATATTTCCCTAACCATTCCTGCATTTTAATGGTCTCCCTCAAGATATGCACTTCACTTCTACGTGGGGCCCGCTGATGACTAAGCCTCAGTCACATGTGTGTGCCTGAAGTACATGAACAAGGGTACATATGTGGTGTGGCTTCTTCAGTTTTCATGGGGATGGTAAAACTCTGAGGAACATCTTCCACTTCAACATTACCTTAAAATAAGGTGTTTGGTTTTTTTAAGTGAAATGTAGCTTAAAGGGACAAATATTTATGACACAGTCACTTGTAAAACCACCTGGCTATTTATTGGTTAAAATGACTCTTTTTACGTTAAATAGCTAAATCTCAAAGAAGTGTGGGGTGTCTAGTATTTGCTGAGGTAATCTGTAAATTATTATCACTAATATGAATAAGAGTTAAGAGTAAAGTTATAGCAGAGAACAGAAAGTTTTCCAGCCCAACAAGGTAGCCTTATAGTTTATCCTTTGTTTAGATACAGGTCTACATCTCTTCATGCTAAGAAGTAAGGTGGTTTCCCTGGTTACACAGGCAAGGAGGAGGTATTGTTTTTGTAGTACAGAAGAGCTAACATCAAGCTTTTGTGTTAATATATGGATATGAGAGAAAACTGTGATAAAATTTGCAAACCACTGCATTGTACTAGCATGATTCAAATGTGTTACTCTTAGTTGAGAAGTACTAGTTTAAAGGTCTAAGATAGGATGTTGAAATCCTCTTCCTGAGAATATGGCCACAAAGTTAGAAATTTTCAAATAATGAAGGAAAACTGTAATCTGAGGGAATTTTCTGTCAATTATTGTTTTGAGTACTTAGAAGAAGGAAAAAACCTTGAAGTTTATCTTTGTATTTTGAGAGTACACAAAACCTGAACTCTGGATGCTTGTAAGTCGTGATCACTAGTCATTCCTCTGTAGTTTGAGATTTTAGTAAATTTTCATATTTTCAAATTATCTTGACAAGATGACTCAATATTTTTTACTGGCCCTTCTTCCTAAATCAGGATATCAGCTTGTGATTATCACTTATATTAACTCTTAGTTGTTTCAAGTCATTTTCTCACCAACTCTGCAAGTTTATCTTGCAAATAAATGTCAGCCTTATTTACCTTGCATGTCCTACTTTTAAAGATGATACCAATGTCCAGATAATTTTATATGCATATGTCTGCAGCTATTTCTCTTTCTATAAACTCTTTAAGACTAATTCTTGAGTGCAGTGAGACAGTCTGTATTTGTATTTATATAAGTTATATTTGTACTAACAATTACATCTTTAGCTATTTTAACATATGGGTTAATGGCAGCGTTTCCTAAATTATCTCATGCCCTTTATGTTTCTTCTAATGTTTCTACTCTTTTATTTATAATCTTAATAGGATTTATAATGATTCATATCCACTAATGCAATTTATCAGTAAGTGGGCAAAAGGTCTGCAGTGATTTTTACTGTATGTGAAAGGATGAGGTCCAATTTATGAGTCTAAATAAAGGATTATTTTCATAATTTCATGCATCAATATCTCTAACCAGTACTTAGTTTTTGCATCAGGGACTAAAAAGAGAAAATGCAAAATAACTGTTTCCTCTTTTTTATTCTTTCCAATTTATTAAATATTATTCTGACATATTTCTGAGAGGGTCACACACAAAAAAAATTTATAAAATTAAACAAAAATCTTTGGCACATAGCAATGCTTAATATAAACATCCTTTAATTACTAGTCAACTATTTATATTACTTTTTCTAAATTTAAAAATGAAGATCATGTCAGTGGTTTTATTTTATTAAATAAAAATTTAGTTACTATCCAGAGATTCGGTAATGACAAAGCTAAGAACCAAGTTGATGAACTCCAGGCTTTTCCCTAAGTTGCTAACCAATTAACACATAGACCACATCCCTGTATTAGAGTGAGGACCAAATGATTGATCATAAGAAAGGAAAATGCCCTTAATCCTTCAAATTTTCTTTATTCTTAAGGTCTGTTTTTTAGTCATGTATGCGTATACATACACACAAATACACATGGAAATACATCAGGTAACAAGGTAGAGACAGACCTGACACTTATAAGGACTCAATAAATATTCATTGAACTCATTAATACTTATATTATGGAGGTGTGTATGAAAATGTAAATGACCAGAATTGTATATTAACCATAATAATGAGATCTAAATGATTAGCAAGTCAAATAAAATTAATCTACTGAATTCATATATCCAAAATAAAAGATGAAGTTTGTTGCTGGAATGCATTTATAAAGAAAACTAATATACAAACTGTAAAATACTAGAAATGTAAAATACTAAAATGCAATCCTTTTGGTTATTATAAGTAAGCTTATCTTACCAATAGCTTTTCTTTTATCTCTGAACTTCTGCTTTTGACCATATTACAAGGGTATGCTATTAAAGACATCAAATTCCACACCAAACTTTTAAACTTATTAGTCATTCTGTAGAGGTTTCATTGTAACAGGAGTTTAGATTAATGGATAAGATCTAGTTGGAGAATTGTCTGTGGATTTTAATTATCCTTACCAATGTTAGTTCTCATTATAGATAATTCAGGGAGACATAGTGATGGCACATGGGGAAAGCTCTAGAATTTCTATTTGGCAGCAAGCTAAATATGAATCAATAGTGTTACACGACTGTAAAAAGGATAAATTTTTCTTAAGCAGCATTAATAAACATTAAATAAGGGAATAGGAGTGGTAGTTTCCAATTTTTACTACACTCATTACACTATCTCTGGAGAATTTTCATGAGTTTAGAAAAATAGCATTTAAGAGGGCCATATATTCAGAAGACAGGAAGATAATACATCTAAAATTGTACTATATAAAATATAATTGAAGTTAAGAAGGAATCAACTTAAAGTGGGCAAGGTAACTGCCCTCACAAAGGATGAAGGAATTAGATATATTGTTATAGTTAAGAAGTCACAGCAATGAAGAACAAGAGGTACTGGAAGAGGCTGTGTGTTAATTGGCCAAGAATATGAAGAACTCCCAGGCATTTAGAGCTGTACAAAATCAGGCCCACTTTTAAGGGATATGCCACAAGAGCTAGGTGAAAATCAAGAGTGAGAATCTAAAATTTTATGATCAAAAATGAAAATTTACAATTTTGAGCAGAAAAATGGTTGATGTCTGTCACATAAAAATTCTGTCTCTAGTTTACAGATTACACATGTCTGGAATGCTTCCAACAAATAAAATCTAAACAGAGCAGTTTCATAATATTAACAGTGTAAAATATGGAAACAATTTTTAAACTTGTACAGCTAAAACGGTATAGAAACATGATGAAAAATATTTACAATATTTTTGTCTCAAGGCATTATGAATTTTTCTCATTTTTATATGTTTCTGAAACTAAGAATATTATTTTATAATATAATAAACTAAGATTATTTTAATGTCAGTTAAAGAAAGCCATTCAAAAAGAATATAATTTAATTAGTCCTAATTCGACTTGTCTCTTCTGAGAACAAATTGTTCTGGTTTTAGTGCAAAGTGTGAAACATCGATAGATCTATAATAGGTTGAATTGTGTCCACAAGAAAGATAATGTTCAAGTCCTCACTTTCAGTGCCGGTAAGTATAATCGTATTTGGAATTAGAGTCTTTGTAGCTGTAATCAAGTTAAAATGAAGTTATAGTGGATTAAGCTTTGCCTTAATGCAATGACTGAAGTCCTTATAAAGAGAGGGTATTTTAGACAAAGTAACGCAGTAGGAGAAGGTCAAGTGAAGTCAGAGATTGGAGTGTTGCACCTGCAGTTCAAGGAGAACTAAGGTGAGTGGGCATTGCCAGAATCAAAAAAGAGGAAAATGGATTCTAGCCTAAACTTCTGAGAGAATCTGAGGACTTTTAGCCTCCAGAACTTCTGTTGTTTGAAGCCATACAGACTTTTGGATTTTATTACAGTAGCCCTAGGAAATGAATACAGATGTATGTAGTTGGCAGTAGTTTATATATATATATATATATATATATATATATATATATATATATATATATGGAGTGGTAATGAAAATAAACAATGTTTTCCTATTTTCTAATACTAGGTCATTCCTTAATAATGTCTCTATGCAATTTCCCATTTGGAGCATGCTATCAATGATACACTGAAAATTCATGTTAACTTTTAATAAGATGAAACAATTAATTAGATAACTAAATATTTTGGACTTTTTAAAAAAAGTTTGAGGTGATGCTGGTTTACAACACTGTGTATGATTAGAAGTATAAGTTCACACTCTTCAAATGTCAATTAATCTCATGTTTATACCTCCAAAGCACTGATATTCGCTTACCAGAGTTTCTCGACCCTTCTCTTTCTTCATCCCTATACCCACCCTCCACCTCTGACAGCCTCTCAAGATTTCTAGGATTAGTTTTGATTAAGTTTTGTCTTTTTTTTTTGTTTCTTTATATTCCATAAAACTGAACTCATCCGGTTGCCTGACTTTCTCCTTCTGACTTAATTTGGTTAGCATAATCCCCTCCAGTTCCATCCATATTGTTGAAAATGGCAAGACCATCTTTTTTTATAGCTGCATAGTATTACATAGCATATACTACTGTCGCCTCACTGGTCAGCAGCATTGGAAGCAGCACAGGATGAGGGAAAGATTACTCAAAGTCCATGTGAAACAATGAGAACCCTAGAGGGGTTACACGGAAGTAATGTATAGCCCCATGCAAAGGTAGTCTTGTATTTATTAGAATCAAATGCAAATATGGGCAGGTGCTTAGGGAGTATATATGGGGTTACTGGGAATGTAAGCTAGGGTGGAGTGACTTGGGGCTATTGCCTGTGGGGCTCTATTGTTCCCACTAGTCAGAACATATTGTCTCTATTCTAATATCTGCCTGCTGTTTTCAGCAGATACTAGTTTCCCAGTATGTTTCTCAAACCAAGACTTTTATCTTGGTCCAAGGCCACTGCATGACCATACAGTTAGCTTGACCAGCAAGAATTCTGGGCAATGAGACAATAACCCCAAGAACAAGGAGGGTTGGGAATCCTACATACCAGATCATCTATACCCACTCAACCTGTCCTTGAGTAGTGTCCTTAAGCCTGTTCTGCTTCCCACTCTCTCTGGTGAATCCTCTCACCCCGCCCCTGCACCTCTGGCTTACACCCCAGTTCTAGTAAGCATAAATAAATAAATCTTTAAAAAAATAAAATAAACCATGTGATATCTCCCATGTGATGTCTTCTAGCACACAATTTTAATATAACTTCTGGCTTCAAAGTTTAAAATATTCCTAATTTTCTCCAGAAAAAAGTAATCTAAGTTACTATGGACAATCTAATTGGAATAAACTAAAGCAGTTTTCATAACTTATTAATAAGAAACATTTAAGCAATCAAAACACATAATACTAAGTTTGTCAGGCTTCCTCAATTTAATGTTTTTGAAACTTTATTCCTCAATCATTATTTAAAAGAAAAATATTGCCCAAATGTATTTGAGAGAAGTTGAATTAGTCAATATTAAATGCCACTATTTTCCACTGATGAACTTTTCATGACCATTGTATTAAGGAACACGTCTCAAAATGTGTGATTGCAGTGTATTTTCCTATAACATTGACTATAGGACAACTGCTTGGGATGATATCCTACATCAAGTTTCTACTTATACTATCATGTTTAAAAAATCACTATCATGTATCTCATAGCAATAACTGTTATTGATAAATACTGTTTTTCTAATATATATATATATTATATATATTATATCATTAACCTTTCGCTATGAGGATATCAAAGTCAACCATGATCATAGCTGTGAGTAAAGAAAGTACTCCAAGAAACCTAATAGAATTCAGTATTAATTAGGACTATGTAATATCGAACAAAAATGCCTGGAGCCTTTAAAGAGTAATTTACAGCTCACAACCAGTATCTTTAAAATGTAGAATTATCAACCTTTTTTTAAAATGAGGATACATATCAAAGAGTAAACTTGGGACTACTTAACTGCTGTTTTTTAAGGAGCAATTAGCATTAGTACAGAAGAAAAAAACATAAAAGTGTGATTTTTAGGAAGCTTCAGTTTATCTGAAAGGTGTGTGTGTGTGTGTGTGTGTGTGTTTATATATATATATATATATATATATATATATATATGCAATTAGTACAACTGTGCTTTAAGTGTCTTTGCATAAGGGTATAGCAGCTGGCTGACTATAATTGACCCTTATTTTACAGTTAAATAATTGGAAAAATGAATTGGAAGGCATTACTCCTTCAGCCTGTTTTTAAGCATTTTAGGCATTCCAAAAATAGCTTACAAATTTGCACAGATTAAATCATGTAGATTTTTACTTAAGAGTAGAGCTGAAATTAAAATGGAATCATATTTGTTAAGAAATGTATTTCATTCTTTAGCATCTGTAGGCCAAATTGTGTTTATGTATTTAATGATATTTCAGATCATCTGCGTGGGTGAATGAATGGATTAAATAGAAAATGTATTAAAATGGGAGGTTTGATGAGGAACCTGCCAGTGGAACATCATTCTTTAGTTAGACAGGAACTTTAGGGTTCTCCAGTGTTAGAAAGACCTAGAGTCAAAAATCATTGCTAGATTTTGTCTAATTGATGTTGGGATCCATCTGCAGAAATGAACCTTCTTTCAAGGAAAACATAATTATTACTTTTTAAAATAGTATTAGGGTGAAATCACTTTCAGGAACTAAAACATTTAGCCAAGATTACTGGACTTTTCTATTATCATAACAAATAGGGATGATACTCTCCATACTTGGAGTCACAAGTACATTTCCAAAGATTTGTGATTATTTTCTCCCAACATTTTTTTTTTACTTTCCTTGGATTGTTTTTCTCTTTCTTTTGAACTTATCAGTAGTAAAATCTTAAAAGTAAAAAGGGACATGTCATCTATATCTCTACATGGGGAGGATCCAGAGGAGTCCTCTGACAGCTAATCTAGGCTCCGCTTTTTTGAGAAGCTGCTTAAAGGAAATTATAGGTAGAGATTTCCAAGTACATTCATTTGAAGACTACAAATGCATGTTTTTAGTCTGGCATAGGTTCCTGTCTTCATGGATGGTGAGGTCCACCAACCAATGTGATAGATAGAGAAAATAATTAATTGCATGATCATAATATAGGTTAATGAAGTACAGATAATTACCTCTTGGATGCTAGATGGCCAAAATTCATAATAAAATATTAGCAACCTGGCTCACCAAAATATACTTGGGAAATTAAATAATGGATCAGGAATTTGGATTAGTTAGACTCTAATCCCCTGCCACTTTTCTAAAATTCTGATTCCACCAATAAAAAAAGACATTCTAAGATAATAAGTACATTAAAAAATACCCTAATGAGTAATGTACTCAAATAATTCCAAATCACTAAATCACTAAGTTAGAGGAAGTACTTTAATATCTCCCTATCTCCCTAGCACAGTGCTGATATGTACTAAATTTAGTATGTTTTTAAATAAAAATCTTATAAATGAAAATAGCATTTTATAAGATTTTGTATATAACCTACCAAGTTTCTGTAACTCACTAATACAATGTATATGATATAATATGCTATGATATAACATATGCATTACATTATATATTACATTAAATGTTACATTATTATTACATGGTACTTTGGGGAAATAATATATATGTTACATTATGAATTGATTTATTCAACATGCAAATATTTTCACTCATATTTTAGGACTACTCATACTGGTCTCATGGTATCCCTTAGGGGTTCAGAATATAGTTCATTCTTGAGAGATAATATGTGACTTTCTATACAGGGGAGGGTGTCTAGCTTGAAAAAGTATTTGCATTTTCTTAACAAGGTATTTTTGATTGATATGAGTATGTGGAAACAGGTGAAAAATGGTTCCAAGCAAGTTCTTCACAAAACAGAATATTGAGAATGAGAAGAATATATAAGAATTGTATTATAGTCTACCTGTGAGATTTCAAAAGGAAATACAATTGCAGGGAGGCCATTATATACATGCAAACTACACAAAATCACATCAGAAGGCAGAGAAGAGAAAGAAGTACAAGAAGTAAAATTTACGGACAAGAAGCAGCCTCTAGAACCCAATTAACAAGATGTCTGACAAGGATTTTCCTTTGGGATCATGTTCCTTCTCTGCCTGGAGTTGCTAATTGCAAAAGATAGTCTATTTTTAAAAATAAACATTTTGAAAGATGACTTTGCTAAGCTAAAGTTTCTATAGTTTATAATAAGAAATGCCAATTATTTCTCTTTTAAAAATAAAATTACATTGTAATATTATATATAGATTTCTCAAAGAACTGAGTGCATTCATTTACCTCTAGAGGTTCTGATTTTCAAGGGACAGTGGCTTCTTGAATAAGAAATATTGATCTGATCTCCTCTTTTAAGTAATAAATAAAAAAATTGAGACTTCAAGATTTAATTATTTTCTCAAGGACGTGAATCTTATAACTAAATCTCCAAGTAGAGCTTATAGGAGAAGTATAAACAGCAATCCAAAAAGTCAAAGTATATTTATTTGGGAGAATGTAACAGAATTTTCAGAATTTCCACAGAGGGTACTCTAACAAATGAGATCAGTTCCCCTTAAGTTGATGGCATGATTTCTGGTATGAGGACATTCACAAAGACATAAAAAGTTGATTTTGTACATCCAAGTGAATATCTTCACAAGGCAGAAGGTTATTTTTAGGGTTGATTATATTGATTTTCTCCATTGTTCAGACTGTTCTTGATTTTCTTTTCATTATAAGAGCATAGATAGAAATTTCTGTTTTGAGAAAATAATTGTATTTCTTGTAAGCTGTTTTCCCCTTACCATCCTTTTTAAACCTCCTCCATTTTCTCACAGTGTTATGCTTTTTGTTTCTTTTCCACTGTGTGCAGTGCTATGATCCTGGCTATATTCTAACACTCTTGTTAACAGTAAAAAAAAACAAAAACAAAAACAAAAAGACCTTTGCAATTACATGTTTTTGATACATATTTATTATACGAAACAAACAGAAATCAAACTTTCTTCCAAAATAAGAACTGTAGAAACATCAAATCTATAGTCCTTTTTATTGCTTTGAGTTAGATATGATATATGGTATCATAATTGTCAATGGCATCAATATAGAGTTTAGAATTAAGTGAAATGGAAAAAAGAAATTCAGGGTAAAAGTTATATCTGTAGGTTGTTCTTTTCATATGGAGTAATAGAAAATCTAATGCTCATTCCTTATACTCAAATCCTGAAATTTATATCCCACATGAGAAAATCCTTAGCATTAAAATTTCAACATATCCTGAAAACCAATTCAAAGAACCAATTTTTATTTTTTTGTTTTGCTATATAGTAGAATTTCTGTGAGTTCCAAAAGTTTTTATTTTACTTGATTCTAAAACTTTTCAGGTGCAAATGAAAATGCAAAGTATAACACTTAAGTGGGTTTATCTGAGATTAATAATACAGTTGTCTAAAAAGAAAAAAAAAGCACATAGTAACACCTGAAGATGTCCTCTCTGGATGACTTAAAGTTACATACAGGTTATATACTTCTTTATATAGTTATATACAGCTTTAGGTCTTGCCTTTTTTCTTAAGGACCCTGCTATCCTATCCTCAACCACCAAATTATATTGCCAGTTTTGACTGTCTCTGAACTCCAAAGCCATTTTTCCAATATATGCCTGCTGGACATCTTCACCTGGATATTCTATTAAGCTGTCAAATTCAACATGCCCAAAAATGACTTCATTGTCTTAGACTCCCTATGCCTAATCTCTGGTATGAGGCAGGATGCTTTCATTTGCAACTAACAAAACACAGAACTCAACCTTTTAAATAATAAAAGAGATAGAGTTGTTCAGATGTAGTTTGGTCTGTAAACCTGGCAAAAGCTTATTTGACTTAGTTTCTTCAAGATTTTTTTTGACTTTAAGGTTCTCAGACAGTAAGATTTTATTCTCCAATTGGCTTTTGTTTTAAATGTTACCCAATATTTGTAGTAGTTCTTGGTTTTACATTTTCATTTGCACTGCCAAAAAGAGAGAAGACAAAAGTTCAGAGATCTCTTTACATAGAGCAAGAGATCTTTCTTAGAAGTCTTCAGAGTCAAAAACTGGCGTTGGAAAGGAAAACCCTTGCACTGCTGCCTATAACCTGTTTCCCTCACCAGTCACTGTGGAAAGTTCTTAGGCCAATGGGATTCGCACATGGGACTAAAGTTGAGCAGTCCCACCCAATCACATGATTGCTTTCTAATGAAGAGGAATACATCAGGTATTGGTGAAATAATCACAGAGTCCACTATTCTATATGTACCCTATTTTCTGTTTTAGGATTGACTGCTTACAAATAAACAGAAACCTTGAATTAGCACAACTGAAAGCATTGTTGAAAAGAATACAGAACAATCTCAAGAAATTCGATTTTAAGAAATAAAGCCTGATATCTCAGAAACTTGGCAGTTTATCAGAGTACATATACTCTGTCTCTCTGGTATTTCATGTTCTCTCATCTCAGCTTAACTCTGCATTTCTGTTTCATTCTCCTGCTACTCAACAGGAGAGTTGCCATGCTGTGTTTTTTCAACAGACAGTACATATCGAAAAAAGCCACAATACACAGTTTAAAAGGTCTTACACTCTATGCCAATTACTGTAACTAGCTGTTACCACCAGGCAAAAGGTCTAGAAAATCTGTCACCAAGTCAGAACCTCTCTCACTGGTTCCAAGTCTGGCCAATCCCCCCTCCCCCAAATGCAAACAAAAAAGTCTTTGATGCAACAAAGAGAGAAAAGAAAACAATTTATACTAAACAACAGTATAGAAGAAGAGGGAGAACTAGCAGGGGGGAGGGAGAGAGAGAGGGAGTAGGACTAGTTTTAGATGAATAGTACAAAGTGGAGTCACAGCCACAGAGCTAGCAGGATGTGTCAAAGGCCTGCCACTGCTGAACTGAGGTCAGGAACACCCCCTATGCTGGAGATGGAAGGAGAGTACAGGTCAGCAGCCTAGTGGCAACTGCTTTCCATATCAGCTCTGTGAAAAATGAGAGCCCAGTGCCTCACTCCTTTTTAAAGGCTCCAGAAATGGTGGTTTACCACTGTACCCTTCCCAGAAGCCCCTTGCTCAGTCTTCAGGGGCAGACTCCAGATCCTGCCACTGTATAGCTGTCATCCCATCCAGCTTGGGTGGTGCAGAATTTCAGGGGTGGAGTTCAGCCAGCCCCTCATCTTGAAGGGTGAGGGTGGGCCCAGGCAGCTCCAACATAGCCACTCTTTCCATACTCAAACTCAAATTCCTAGGACAGAGGAGAGGACTAGCCAGTCTATTTCAAGTGGCTGTGTAGTCATTAAATGTTGGAATTAATGGTATGTTACATGGTGTGAGTCCATCTTCAGAAGTGGAAAAAAGATATGAACAGGAGGGAAATGACGTATGTAGGTATTATTGCAGTATATCATTTAAATTTTAGAAAATATAACCACCTGCTTTTCAACTTAGAAACCTGGGAATCTTTTTTTTTTTTTTTTCAGAGTCCTTATGGCTTCACCTCTTCCTGAGGCAGCATGTTATAATAGCTTTAAATGTGCTAAATCTTAAGCAATGTGTTGTTTTATATATATTATATATATATACACATATAAATGCATATTTATTTATTTCAGTCTTTCAACAAAGTTATGAGAAATGTCTTATTGAATCAGGGTTTTGGGGAGCAGGTCTAGAGACTGAGGGCTCCAGGCAGGCTCTTTCTTGGTTCTTGTTTTCAGTAAGGAAAAAATTTTGTCAAGACCAAAGTTACAGAAAAGCAAGAAATTGGGCCTCCCCGGTGGCGCAGCGGTTGAGTGTCAGGCTGCGAAGCTGCCTGCAGCCTCTACAACGCTGGTTCAATCCCTGCCGCTGGCAAGGGTCCCACATGGCACACAGACCTCTCCTGCTGCGCCCGCTGCTCCCCTCAGCAGTGTACTTCGTCAGTCTGCCTGTTCTGCTTCCTGCTCTGGCTCTGGTGAATTCTCTCACCCTCCCACACTTCTGACTGTACCCAGTACTGGTATAAATAAATAAATAAATCTTTAAAAAAAAAAAAAAAGAAAAGCAAGAAATTTATTGATAGATAGGAAAAAGGACAGGAAAGCTCTCTGAGTGGAGAGGAGTCCCAAATGGGTAGCCAATTAATAGACAAGAGGAAGGATAAGAAAGCTTCCCAAAGGGAGAGGGGTCTCCAGGGAATAACCCCTGAGGTGGCAAGAGGAATGTGTTTATATGGGAATAGTGGGCAAGGAGTGGGGGTTTGATCATTGGGTGTCTCCGTGTTGTGTCTCTTGTTGAATGACTGGTCCCATGGGTGTCCTCTAGGTTACTTAGGCCTACTGAGTTTGTGGTATTCTACTAGATTACTCCATGGGCCCACTGAGTTTGCTCATGTTACCTGGCCTGCCTTCCCCCAAATTCACTTTGGTTTATTGTATTGTGTTATTGTGTTGGTGTTCTGAATATTCCACTCTATACTGCGTTATGGGGGGGGGGCCCTCTTGTTCTGGCATTGTTCTCCAATCATACTGATTTATGGAGCTAGGGCTTGGGGCAGGGAAGTGTGCCCTCCTGGTTCCAACAGAGTGTTTTTCAATCTACTGATAAGTGGACTTAGGGGTTTGGGGCATCCAGTTCTTAACTGACTGCCTATACCTATTTCTTAACTTCCTCCTTCACTATTAGGTTGAAATTTTGAGACTAAATTGAAATCCAGTGAGATTTGACAGAGTCA